>NC_080833.1:16071819-16671819 GCF_030435755.1 Ochotona princeps
CGAAGCCAGGAGCCAGGAACTTCCTCCAGGTCTCCCACACAGGTGCAGGGTCCCAAGGCTTTGGGCTGTCCTCGACTGCTTTCTCAGGCCACAGGCAGGGAGCTGGATGGGAAGTGGAGCAGCCGGGATACAAACTGGCGCTCACATGGGATCCTGGCACAGGTAAGGTGAGGATTTCAGCCATTTGGCTACCACACTGGACCCAGTCCCACCTTTTAATGTCAACTCTATCTCCATCAACATCTAGCTCAGTTCCAACCAGAAAACTACATCACCAACAGTTTCTAATCCCAAGCTCTTCGGTCAACACTCTTGAACCCGATTTCCAGGGGGTTTCAGCATTTTGGAAACTGGCTCTTCTTCCTGTCCTGGCAGATCAGGAAAGTCTAAAATAGAACATTAATCAAACCGTCCTGCCCCTTCTCCCAACACAGCTGCCATGATTCACTTCCTGTCCCTAACAGTCATTTAAAGCAAGGTCAGCAAGCTTTTTCTTTAAAGTTTGACAGTAGATACAAGCTCAGACACTTTAGAATAACAGTAAATGTTTAGACCTTGTAAGAACTGTGGCCTATGTCCTAACAACCCAACTGTCACCCAGCTGTTGTGTGAGGCAGCCACCTAATACCCTTCTAAGCAAATGAACAAAACTACACTTTAGCTTCCTGAGGGTTTGTATTTAATTACTAGACTTCCGTGATTTTTCCCAGAATCACAAACCTGAATTTGAACCTGCAAAACTCCAGATTAGAAGTTTCCGGAGATTCTTCAGGTCGGAGAGGATCTGCAGATTTTCTGATCGCACTTGCCACTCCTTGGAGAGGTCAGCTAGCAAGCCAGCGTTGCTCAGCTCGCATTCAAACTCTTCCAACCTGCCCCTGAGGGCATGCTGGGGACCACCCTAAGGTAAGGTGCTCTTACTTTTCCTTTCAATGCATTTAATCACCTGGTCAGCTGTGAGTTTTCTTTTTCTCAGAAGGTAAGGTCCATGTGTTCAGGAATGTGTGTGTGTGTGCGCGTGTGTTTATTGCTGTATCCCAGGCACCTTGAACAACGTCCAGCACACAGATATAGAAAACTGTTTACTGGGAAGAGACAGGGGCACAGAACAATGCTGGCCCTGGGGACTTCGGGACAGTTCAGCATGCTGACTGAGGCACCTGCTGGGGTAGAGAAACTGACAAGACGGCAGCGCGTCCCAATCAAGTGGCGAGGCTGAGGTCGCAACGTCAGACAAACACCCTTCACGATGGCCCACCCCCCCTTCCTTTCAGGCCTGCTCTGTGCCACTCTAAGGGAACATCTTTCGAAGTGTCCTCTGTTCCCCA
This sequence comes from Ochotona princeps, assembly GCF_030435755.1. Lineage (NCBI taxonomy): Eukaryota > Metazoa > Chordata > Mammalia > Lagomorpha > Ochotonidae > Ochotona > Ochotona princeps. Next base: position 16,073,148 of record NC_080833.1, read on the forward strand.
AAGCCCTTTCAGACTGACCCTCACACTAAGAGAAACGCACCATCCTAAACTCTGCAGACCCTTCTAGCTCCCCCAGACACTCGCCTGTGCATTTGTCATCTTCCGCGGGCTCTGAGCACCGACAGCAGGGGATGTGTCATTTCTTTGTGTCCTGAGCACTGAAAACAGGGTCAAGGCAAGACAGAAACCTTACAGGTATTTGGTAAATGCAGGTCATAGTTTTATTGTACTCTGTTCTGGAGTACACCACACTCTAGGAAAGATTTTTAGCCCAAACGCAAAGGCTGCCAAAGCAAGCGTCGCAGAGGGTCAGGCCAATGAGTGACCCAGGTGCCAGGGGCTTGGGAGGACTGCGGCCTACTTTTTATATGAACTCTCTTCAATGCAGAGAAGCATAAAGAACACCAGTACACAAACTCTACTGAGTCCCATGTGGGGAAGTTCATTTACAAGCCGTTTTGGACCAGGCTCCTGCCAGACCACTCTGACAGGACAAGTTAGAATATTTCTGTGGTGTCAAGGCAAGCAGCAGAGTAAGCTCCTGAACCAGGACGGCAGCATGGGAGACAGCGCTGCGGGCTGATATGAAAGACAACCTGGTCTATCGAGTCCTAAGACTAAAACACAAGATCACACGAGCTCTTGTGGCAGCCATGTTATCAACTGGCAGGTCCCTGTGACTTCATTTTTTTTTTTTACATTTTTGATTAGTACACACAATGGGTACATTTTGTGCGCACCATATGTGATTTCGACACATGTATACAGCCTCAGCCAAGCACGCCAGGCATCACCATGTCCATTCCTCTTTCTTTTCTGTAGCTCTGGAGTCTACCAGATCCTCCCAAGTTGGTGAGTTCACGCTGTGACCTATGGTCGCCTGGGTGTGAAATAGTGGAACATGACTTCTGCGTCCGTACCTGTGACTGAGCCTTCCTCCAGCCCCGCCCCTGGCTGCCCAGACCCACCCCAGCCTCTGCTGACCACCATCCTCTGAGCAGACTGACTGTCACTTAACTTGTACAGATGAAAGAGAACATGCAGTGCTTGTGTGTCTGTGTCTGCTCTGCTTCATGACCTCCAGCCAACCATCTCACAGTGGACTGATGTTTTTCCCCAAATGAACTGTTAAATCCAATTAATTCTAATAGCATAAATAGAGGGTATATTGCAATGATTAAAGATGATTACACAGGGCTGGCTCCATGGTATAGTAGGAGAAGCTTCTACTTATGGTGCCGGCATTCCCTATGGATGCCAGTTCACGCCTTGCCTGTTTCACTTCCGATCCAGCTCCCTGCTTATGGCCCGAGAAAGCAACAGAGAATGGCCCAAGTCCTTAGGCCCCTGTACCCATGGGGAAGACCTACATGAAGCTCCTGGCTCCTGGCTTCAGATCAGCTCAGCTCTGGCTGCTGCAGCTGCTTGAGGAATACGCCAGCAGATGGAAGATCTTTCTGCCTTTCCTCTCTGTAAATCTGATTTTCCAATAAAAGTTAATTAAATCTAAAAAATATATTTTTGACTTTTTAAGATTTATTTATTCATTGATTGATTGATTTACAGAGAGAAGGTGAGAGAGAAAAATCTTCCATCCACCGGTTTACTCCCCAAGTGGTTGCAACAGCCGAAGCTGAGCCAATCTGAAGCCAGGAGCCTGGAGCTTCTTCTAAATCTCCCACGCAGATACAGGGTCCCAAGGCCTGAGTCATCCTCCACTGCTTTCCCAGGCCACAAACAGGGACCTGGAAAGGAAGCAGAGCGGCTGGGATATGAACTGGTGCCCACACGGGACCCTGGCATGTGCAAGGAGAGGATTTTAGCCACTAGTCTATCATGCCGGACCCTAAAAATAATCTTTCAAAAAAATTATTACATACTCTAGAGCCAGACAACCCAAGTTCAAAACTTGACTTTACTACTTCCTAGCTGAGTGACACTGAGTAAGTCAGCTGACTTCTCTGCACTTAAGTACTTACCTAAGGTAGGGTTAGGGTAGGTGTAAACAAGTAAACAATGACTGCTTACATAGTTCCTGGTCCATACTAAGTGTTGTGTAAGAGGCCAGCACTGTGGTGTAGCAGGTTGACCACTACTTGACACCAGCATTCCATCCGGCCACCAGCTAAGTTCCGACTGCCTTTCCTCAATGAGTTCCCTGCTGAAGCACCTGGGCCCCTAACACATGCACGGGAGGCATGAAAGAAGCTCCTGGCTCTTGGCTTCAGCTCTGCCCAACCCAGCTGAGGCAGTCATCTGGGGAATAAACCAATGGATGGAAGATATTCTTTCTCTCTCCCTCCCTCCCTCCCCACGCCCCTGCAAATCTACCTTTCAAATAAAATTATGGCTTAAAACAAAGTGTCGGGGGCCAATGCTCCCTCCAGCCATGTGGGAAACCTGGAAGAGGCTCCTGGCTTCTGCTGGTCCAGCCCCAGTGGCTACAGCCATTTGAGACAGGAACCAGCAGATAGAAGCTCTCTCTCTCTCTCTCTCCTTCCCTCTCTAACTCTGCCTTTCAAAATAAATAAATCTTGGGGGGTTGGCAGTTGCAAAGTTTTAGTTTAAATTATTAATTATTTTTATTCAACTTTTTAATTTCACTGTCTATAAGTTCTTTACGGTGCATTGTGCAAACACTGCGAATGACAGGCGTGTGTTTTCTATATGGTACAAACTAATTTTAGCACACTGCCTTTGTAGCATATTTCTGATTTTCTAGCTCAGAAAATTTTCTAGAAAGAAAATGCCCCGGGTGGGTGTTCAGCCGTAGGACACGTGGGAGCACCACTGCTCGGCTCAGGCTCCCAGCTCCAGCTTCCTGCTGATGCAGATCTCGGGAGGCAGTGTGACAGCTCAATAACTGGGTTCTTGCCAGCCACCTGGTAGAGACCAGGACCGAGTTCCTGGCTCCTGGTCTTGGCTCTAGCCCGGTCCTGGCCATTTAGCAGGTGAACCAGCAGACGGGAGCTTACTTACTCTGTCTCTAATTCATGAATACACATATGACAGTGCTACATGGCAATTATCTCTGGATGTTTTTGTTTTGCTTATCTCTACTTCTTGTTGATATCTAGTTATTCATTTATTTTTATGTTTCTAACCACTACTTCTTAGTATTTCCATGATGAACTTCTACTGATTTTATAATTTAAATAAAATCATGGGGCGGTGCAATCAGCAGGACTCTGAACATAGCTGGTGTTTGCCAGGGTGGGGGTGTACCACTGTATTTTTTTTTTACCCCTTTTCTCAATTTTAGAATTTCATCATGGATCACTGTCAAGTTTCCAATGATACCCTCAACCCCATGTGATCCAGAAAGCAACCTTAGATAAATCAGACACCTCCACAAGGAGAAGTAGGTATGAAGTTGACTCAATCTTCAAAATGTGTCTAGAACCCATTACTTCCTATTCACCACCACCACCCAAGGCACGTCATGCCTCCCCTCAAGTGCTACCTACCGCGAAGCCTCCTCAGGCCCCCCATCCTGACACTGTCCTCTCTTCCCACACCGTGTAGCCTAGTCTCCCACCGCAATCTGAACAAGCCTTTAAAGACGAGTCAGGAGGCAGGTATGTGATGTGACCGTGAAGATGCTACTTGGGACAACTATATCCCATACTGGAGTGCCTGCATTCAAGTCCTATCTTCATGATCAAGTCCAGCTTCTTGGCCGTGGGAGGCAGCAGGTGAGGGCTCAAGGAGCTGGGTCCCCAGCATTCCTGTGGGAGCCCTGGACTAGATTCTCGATTCCCAGCTCTGACCACAACCTTGGGCTGTTGCAAGCCTCTGAGGAATAAATAAGCCAGCAGAACAGAATAGCCCTGTGTGTCTGCTTTTCAAGTTCATAAAAATATGCTTTTCAAAAATTTAAAGGCACACACAGAATGCGTAAATCCAATCATGTTCCTCCTTGGCGCAGAGTACAATCAACTCCAAAGACGGCATCTTGGCTGTGAGAGCCTGTATCACCTGGATCCCCTGTTCTTCCCGACTCCACGGCAGCCTCCCTGTACATCCTCAGTCAGCGACAAGTCCTATTCATACCTTACGGGTGCTTTGCACCTGGAGAGCCCTGACTGAGTCGCAAGTTTTCCGGATCTAACTTGAAAATATCACTTCATCGGAGGACTAATCTGATCACCTTATATAAAATGACAATCTCTCAGCTCTCCAGTACATTGGGGCCTCCTCTTATTTTTTGAGAGCTAGCCAAACAGAGCATCCATATACTGGGTCACTTCCTCCCACCCCAACACTTGCAGTGGCCAGGACTGGGCCCGCCTGAAGTCAGGAACCCAATTCAGCCTTTTCACAGCCTCTCATTGTCTATACTGCCAGGGAGACAGAGTCAGGAGCCAGAATTTCTGGTTGGTATCTAGTTATTCATTTATTTTTATGTTTCTAACCACTAAGTTATGACTTTCTATTTTGCTGATGTTATATACTGAGCTTCAACAACTGTGTGAACCCAGCAGTCTCAAGTGCATGTGGCCAATGTTTGGTTGGTTTCGTTTGTTTATTTGTTTTTTAATGTGGTCAATGTTACCACCAGGACATCAGTACCATCATATGGCTAAAATATTCTCTATATAATAGGTACACAGAAGTTTTTCTTGATGAAAATTTCTATTTTCTCCCAAATTTCACCAGTATTTTAAAAATTAAGGGCAGGCATTTGGCCTAAAAGTTAAGACACCTACATCCCACTTGGGAAAGCTTGTACTCAATTCCCATTCCAGCTTTCTTCTAATGCAGATCCTAGGAGGCAGCTGTGGCGGTTCAAATATCTGGGTTCCTTCTACTCACATGGGAGACCTCGTCTGAGGTCCTAGCTCCCAGATTCGCCTTCCCCTAGCCTCAGCCACTGCAGGCATTTGGGGAGTCAATACACACTCTTTCAAACAAAACACAACACACTGATCCGCAAATAAAAAGACCAAATACCGGCTGTCCCTCACTCAGCCACAAGTTGATGTCATAACCCAATTCCATGAGGTGCTCTACTTTCCCAGAGATGCTTTCTCTATTATCCAGCATTCATGAATAACGACCCAATTAGGTCCCCTGGCACCCATTGCTCAGGTCCTCCTTTCCCTTCTGTTTCGGCAGTGCTCTCCACCGGCCTCCCCAACACCAAGCAATGAAATACTAGCACACAAAACCCAGAAAAGGCTAAGGAAAAAGGTCTAGTTGCTGGACATAACATTCTAAAAATTTATCTTGCTTTGCTTTTTACTTGAAAGGCAGAGTAATGGAGAGGGAGAAAGAGATCTTGCATTAGACGATTCAATGTCCAAACGGCCATGATAGTCTGAGCTGGGCTACACCACAGCCAGGAGCCAGAATTCCATGAGGATCTTGCACGTGGATGGCAGGGGCTCAAGGACCTAGGCCACTTTCCACTGCTCTCTCAGGCACATTAGCAGGGAGCTGGATCAGAAGCAGAACGGCCAGCAATTGAACTAGAGCTCCAATATGGGAGCTGGCATCACAGGCTTAATCCCTGAGCCAAAAATTCAGCACTCTGGGTTTGCTTTTTTTTTTTTTTTTTAAGTTACTAATTTTTTATTAGAAAGTCAGATTTTCTGAGAGAAAGAAACAGAAAGATCCTCCATTGCTTGTTCACTCCCCCAAATGGCCACAGCAGCCAGCTCTGAGCCGATTCAAAGCCTGGAGCCAGGAGATTCTTTGTGGTCTCCCACATGGGTGCAGGGTCCCAAGGCTTTGGGCTATCTGCTACTGCTTTCCCAGGCCACAAGCAGGGAGCTGGGTGGGAAGTGGAGTGGCCATACATATATGGGATCCCCATGCTTGGGGAGGATTAGCCAGTTGAACCATCATGATGCCTCCCTCCATCCCCCCCTCCGCTCAGGTCTACTTCTTAAGGTTGAATTCATGTAACAATTTTTACCCTTATACGGTTGGGTGGGTGCCTAGAAGAGAATATAGGGGAGTATATAGTAAGCATAGTATTTGGTTCATAAAAGGTCATCAGCTAATAGTGACTTTCTTCTCTCCCTTGCGGTAGCAAAAAAACCCTACCCAATTCTATGGAATGCCCAAGTTTCCTTATACAACATACTTACCATTTAAGGTAATTTCAGTTTTCTGTCACTACTTCTCTGATGCTTGCAGTCTTGGAAATAATCACTTACTATCTTTGAATGGCAGTTGCCTCTTGACCTGGACAGAATACAAACAGAAGAGACAGGTAACCATGAGTCACACCAAGACAGGGCTGGCTCAAGAGCCCACCCCAAGTATCTTCACCTACAAGGAGAGTCCAAAGCAGGACAAGGTAAAGCCATGGTCCAGATTCAGACCTCAGGGAAGCTGGCTATGGTTATGCTGGGAAAGGAGGAGGAGTTTGGTTCCAGGAAACTTCCCCTTTCCTATCAGATGATATACAATACACTGTTTTTCCTGCAATTAACAGATTGATACATTCTCCCGCAGTCTAAAAATTTGGAAAGGACATCTTACAACTGGGAAGCATTCCAGAAATCAACCAGTTAAATACTTTTAAGGAAGGAAACGAAAGCTTGGGATGGGTGAGTCACACGATTACTTATGGGTAAAACTGAGAGTCTACTAAAAATAAAATGTCTGGAAGATGGGTATGGAAAAAAAAATCTGTGGAGTATCTACCACACCCAGGGCACTAAGTTTTATGTTGTACTGAAGACAGTGGCACCATGGTATTACCCCCACCTTAAAGAATCCAAATTTTAAGAAGTCAAATGACCTGACAAAGAGCACATGGCTAGTAAACTGTAGTCAGGATTTAAACTCAAGACTATCTGACCACAAAAAGTTTCTCTACGCTTACTCTCATTCTGTTGCCACACAGGCTTGACCACTCAATGTCAATGAGAAAAAGCAAGCTGCTCTGTCTGAAAACTCACTCTAGCTGTACCACAAGCAGCCTTCTGGAAGGCTGAAAAGCTTACCAACTCAATGAAACCTCATCTCTAACGTGAGTGCTTTGACAGGCCAGGCGTTTGGCCTCGTGCCCTAGACTCTCATGCCCCATGTCAGAGTCCCTGGGTCCAGTCCCTGGCGCTGCCCCTGACTCCAGCTTCCTGCCAGTGCAGACCTTCGGGTGGCAGCAGTGATGGCTCAAATCACTGGTTCCTGCCACCCACACAGGAGACCGAGGCTGAATTCCCAGCTCCTGGCTTCAGCTGGCTCAGTCCCAAATGTTGCAGCCATTTGCAGGGTGAACCAGTAGATGGAACTTTTTATTTTCTCTTTCTTTCTTCCACCCAAATAAGTAAAAACAGTTACTAGAGGTGGAAAATTCTGAGTCCAACCTTCTGTCTACTCCGATCTTAATGGAAGAACGGAAAGGTCTAAGCTAAGTTCTTCAGTGGTAAATCTAAAGCTCTTATGCACAGTCCTTTTTTTAAGATTTATTTATTTTTATTGGAAAGTCATATTTACAGACAGGAAACACAGTAAGATCTTCCATCTGCTGGTTTACTCCTCAAATGGTCACAATAGCCAGCTCTGAGCCGATCCGAACCCAGGAGCCAGGAATCTCTTCTGGATCTTCCACATGGGTGCAGGGTCCCAAGGCTTTGGGCAGTCCGCTACTGCCTTCCCAGGCCATAAGCAGGGAGCTGGATGGAAGTGGAGCAGCAGATACACAAACTGGAGCCCCATATGGGATTCTGGTGCTTATAAGGTAAGGATTTAGCCACTAGGCTATCGTGCCGGGCCCCAAGCACAGTCTTACATTCAAACTATTCACCTCATTTCATCACCGCAACTTATCCCTCTCTTACACATCCTTGAAGATCATGTATCAACTCCAGATGCACACAGGCACATCATAGACTCCCCATCCCTGCCTCTATCTTCCAGGAGAACTAAAACGGCACTAAAAGGAAAAAATTAATAGAACAGTTTTTAAAAAAATATTTGAAAGGCAGAGTGCAAAAGAGTGACAGAGAAAGGAAAGTATGAAGGGAAAGAAGAAGGATAACAAGAAGAAAAAAAGGAAAAGCAAAGTCCCTGTGAGTGTGCTCTACCCCCGGGGCTCTCGGCCCTGACTGTGACAGTGGCTCCTGCTGAAAGCTATTGCCCCAGCACCTACCACCTACTGCCAAACTTGCTGACCTGTCACTAAGGCCTAGGGGGCTTTTCTCTTCAAAACAGGATGGAATGCACTGCCAAAAGTCAAACAAACAGGAACTCCAGATGAATCGGATTTGTTTTCTGTCTACATTCTCTCCTTATTTCTAAAGGGTAGAAGCAAACAGCAAGAGATTTCTTTCCTTTGTTTCCATTTACGTCTGGCATCCTCAGCTTACTGGCCCTTGGTCCTTAGAAACAACAGGATGAGTGTAAACATCCTCCAGCCTGGAGCACTGTCCTTTTCACTGACACATCCTCCCCAAGCATCTCTCCCGTGCCTCCTCGAGCTTCTGGGTGTTGGTGTGGGGAGGGTCCTGGGGGTCATGGCGGTGGTGTTGGTGTGGGGAGTGGTCCTGGGGGTCATGGCGGTGGTGTTGGTGTGGGGAGTGGTCCTGGGGGTCATGGCGGTGGTGTTGGTGTGGGGAGTGGTCCTGGGGGTCATGGCGGTGGTGTTGGTGTGGGGAGGGTCCTGGGGGTCATGGCGGTGGTGTTGGTGTGGGGAGGGTCCTAGGGGTCATGGCGGTGGTGTTGGTGTGGGGAGGGTCCTGGGGGTCATGGCGGTGGTGTTGGTGTGGGGAGTGGTCCTGGGGGTCATGGTGGTGGTGTTGGTGTGTGTGGCTGTCCGGAAGAAGACATGGAAGGAGCCTTCACAGCCCCCAGGCCTAGACAAGTGCATGAGTCCCAGAGAGAAGATACTTCTCCTAAGGAGACACATTATGTTAAGTGAACATGACTGAGTCCTTTAGTTTCAAAACATACGGGTAACTGATAAAAATGTTCTTGGGAATTCTGCTTCTAAATCTCTCCAATTAACAAACAAACTCTAGATAAAAATACAAAAAAAAAAAAAAAATCTGAAGTGAACAAAGGATGCCGATTTTGGAGAACAGTGGGAAATGGGAAGAAGGGACTGAAATGGGACAACTGCCCTTTTTTGAACATACAGCCTGATGGATGCCCCTCTGAAATACCAATTTAAAAACCTACAAGAGGGCCCAGCAGCGTGGCCTAGCGGCTAAAGTCCTAGACTTGAAAGCACCGGGATCCCATATGGGCGCCGGTTCTAGTCCCGGCAGCTCCACTTCCCATCCAGCTCCCTGCTTGTGGCCTGGGAAAGCAGTTGAGGACAGCCCAATGCATTGGGACCCTGCACCCGCGTGGGAGACCCGGAAGAGGTTCCAGGTTCCCGGCTTCGGATCGGCGCGCACTGGCCCATTGCGGCTCACTTGGGGAGTGAATCATCGGACAGAAGATCTTCCTCTCTGTCTCTCCTCCTCCTCTGTGTATATCTGGCTGTAATAAAAATGAATAAATCTTTAAAAAAAAAAACCTACAAGAGTTGATAAGCTTCAAACATGAAAAGATTAGGAAAATGAAAATGCAATCAATAAAATGTGCAAGAATTACATAATGATAAAAAATTTAGTAATCACTTCACAACCACCTCCCAGGATCATAATGGTGAGTAAAAACATTCATTGATACAATCATGAACATTTGTTAACATTGAAGAACTCAATCACTACTGTACATATGAGCTGAAGAGCATGGTGTCCATTTCTAGAAACATAGTGTTACAGAACGCACACCCTACTCAACAGACAGAAAGTGGATTTTGTTTCTGTGTGTGCATTAAATCTATATTTTGAGTTTATCTGGCAAGTGAAGCAGTTAATCTTAAAGAACACCCCATGAAACAGGAATTAGAAAGAATCAAAGTATACAATAAGCAGAGCCAAGGAAATCGCAGACAAAAAAAAGTGAGCACACACACACACACACACACACACACCCTCTGAGAACAGAAACCTAAGAATGCATCAAAAGCTGCCAGTAAAGGAAAAATAAATTAACTTTTTGGCTTTGCTGAATACATATTCAAAAAGAACACCATTTTTATTGTCATCACAAAACATCTACGTGACAGTGCAGGGTTTCACTATACTTCTTGTTGAACTTAAATGTAAATGTGTAATACAAAAATAGTTTCTCCCCTCAAAGATCATTAATGTTCCTACACAACACTCTGAAGTTTTAATGTTGTCATCTATTTTTTATTTATAATTTACCATCTCTTTTGATGGGCACTTATTTTCTTCTATTGGTCAGTCTTAAAGTACGTTTTTTTCTTAAAGGCTAATTTTTATTTGAAATGCAGAGTTATAATAAAGAAAAAAGACAAATATCTTCCATCTGCTGGTTCACTCCCCAAATGGTCACAATGGCCAGAACTAGGCTAGTCTGAAGCCAAGGACCAAGAGACTCCTCGAGTCTCCCACATGGGTGCAGAGCCCAAGCACTTGGCCCATCCCCAGTGCTTTTGTAGGCCATTAGCAGGCCACCGGATAGGAAGTACAGCACCTGGAATTCAAGCTGGTGCCCGTACAGGATGCAGTGCCAGCCCCTACAAGTATCACTTTATAAACAATTTATTTGAAAGGCAGAGATAAAGAGAGGGAGAAATAGAGACTTTCCATATGTTGATTCACTCCTCAAATGACCACAGTGACTAGAGCAGGGCCAGCCTGAACACAGGAACTAGGAGCTACTTCCATGTTTCCCATGTGGGGCCTGAAGTCATCCTCCATTGCTTTCATAGGCACATCAGCAGGAGCTGGATTAAAAGTGGAGCAGCCAGGACTCGAACCAGCACCCATATAGGATTCCAGTGCTATATGTGGGGCTTTATCTACTATGCTGTAGTGCCAACCCCTAGTGTTGAACTTTTAGAAACCAGTCATTGGGCTAATAATTTTCTGTAACTATCTGGCATATTTCATTTAACTTTTTTCTCTACGAAATTAAAAAATTCACAAAAATTAAACTTACAAGTTTTTTTAAAAATTTATTTTTATCGCAAAGTTGGATTTACAGAAAGAAGGAGAGACAAACATCTTCCATCCACTGGTTCACTCCTCAAATGGTCACAATAGCCAGAGCTAAGCTGATCTGACACTAGGACCCTGGAGCTTCTTCCAGGTCTCCCACACAGGTGCAGGGTCCCAAGGCTTTGGGCCATCCGCTACTACTTTCCCAGGCATAAGCAGGCAGCTGGATGGGAAGTAGAGCAGCTGGGGCATAAACCAGTGCCCATATGGAATCCCGGTGTATGTAAAGTGAGGATTTAGCCACTAGGCTACTGCGCTGGTCCCAAAACTTAACATGTTTCTGAGATCCAAGGAGAAGACTTTCTGCAGCTATCAATACCTTCGTTTTTGTGTGTCACAGAAAGAGTTCACCATGCTTTACAAAATCCATTACCTTTTTTTGAATATTTATGTATTTTTATTGGAAAGGCAAATATACAGAGAAAAGGAGAGACAGAAAGATCTTCCATCTGCTAGTTCACTCCCCAGATGGCTGCAACGGCCAGAGTGGAGCTGATCAGAAGCCAAGAGCCAGGAGTTTCTCCCAGGTCTCCGGTGTGGGTGCAGGGTGTCAAGGCATTAGGTCGTCCTCTGCTGCTTTCTCAGGCCATCAACAGGGTGCTGGATGCAGAGCAGCTGGGACACAGACTGGTGCCCATATGGGAGCCTGGCACTTGCAAGGCGAGAATTTAGCCAAGGAAGCATCATGCTGGGCCCAAAGGAGAACTAATCACAGAAAATCTTTAAAAATTCATTTTTCAAAAATTACTTTACTTGGCATTTCTACACATAATGATGTAAATTCAAAGACTGAAAGTATGTAAGGGCATACAATTAAAATTTAGACTTAGATATAGAAAAATTTAACATGTGAAATTGTGACAAATATTTCAGAAAATTGTATTAGCCAGTGTGGCTTTTGGGGGATGGCATAGTGGGTGCCAGTTCATGTCCCGGCTGTTCTGATCCAGCTCCCTGTTAACTTGGGAAAGCAATGGAGGTGCTGGATCCCTGCAAACATGCAGGAGACCAGGACAACGCTCTTGGCTCGCTTCCTCAGACCCTGGTGGCCGCTGTGGCCATGTGTGAGAAGAACCAGCAGATGGGAGGACTCCTCTCCCTCTGTAAGACTTACCTTTCCAATCAAAACCTAAATCTTTTTTCTTAAGTACTTAATTTGATTGTAAAGTCAGATTTCCTGAGAGAAGGAAAGACAGAAAGATCATCTACCCATTGGTTCACTCCCCAAATGACTGCAATGGCCAGAGCTGAGCTGAGCTGAAGCCAGAAGCAGGGTCCCAAGGCTTTGGGCCATTCTCAACTGCTTTCCCAGGCCACAGGCAGGCAGCTGGATGGCCAGCGTGGCAGCCAGAACACAAACTAGGGTCCATACAGGATGCTAACACTGCAAGACTGAAGATTAGCCAGTTGGGCCATCATGCTGGCCCTGAAAAAATCTAAATCTTTTTTTTTTTTTTAAATAATTAGTAAGTTCTCTTTTATACCTGCTGGGTCACACTTTCACAAGTGGAATGAAAGGCCAGACTAAATGATATATAACAATGGCACGTTATTATCCTTTCAAACAATAACACAAATGACACCATTATTTGTGCTATCTCCACTTATGATCAACTATGAAACTCTGGTCTCAGAAGCCAGATGTGGAAATACGTCAACTCACTTGATTTAGCAGAGCACTTCAGTGTTCTAAGATTATTCACATTTTTAAAAGAATAAATTGGGGCTAGCATTGTGATAGAGTGGGTTAAGCTGCTGTGACACCAGCACCCCACTTGGGCCCTGGTTCACACGTCCAAGCTGCTCCATTTCCTGAGCCAGGTCCTATGTAAAAGCAGCGGAAAATGACCCAAGTGTTTGAGCCCCTGCCACCCACACCAGAGCCCCTGGCGCTTGGCTTTGACCTGGCTCTTCCCTGGCTGTGCAGCAATCCGGGGAATAAACCAGTGCATAGTCTCCTCGTTCTCTCTCTCTCTCAAAGAATAAATTAAGGTTTAAAGTCTTATCACTAATTCCGAAATTACATAAATAATAAAAATTTCAATATCTACATATAATAGCTAGCTGCTAAAACAGTGTCTTTCAATTGAAAGTATTTTTAAGTATCCCAGGATAAACTGGTTTTTAATCTATGTAACTCTCAGGATAAGAAGGCAAATATTCTTATCCCACATATGGCAGTTGATTAAATAAAGAGACATACACCAGAACTAGACAGAATCCAGCAATCGTTACCAAAAAAAGAACCAAGGTATAAATATGACTGAAGTTACACAACTTTGGGCCAACATCCCGCCACAGTGGGTTTTGCCCCTGTGTGCAAGGCTGGCATCCTGTATCACGGTGCCAGCTCAAGTCCCAGCTATTCTTCCAGTCCAGCTAACATGTCTGGAAAGGGAGAAGGTGGCCTAAGGACCCGGGCCCCTGCCACCCACTGGAGACACGGAGATGGAGCTCTCAGCTGTGGCCTGGACTAGCTCTGGCTGCGGTGGCCACCTGGAAAATAAACCGGCAGATAAAAGCTCTCTCTGTCTCTTCCTCTGTCACTCTGCCTTTCAGAATGATATTTTTAAAAACTAAGAGTTAGACAGAGAAAAGAAGGAGTTAACTTTGGGAATACTTACTAATAGACAATCGACAAGACAAGCTTGGGATGAGTGCATCTGTTTAAAAGCTGGCCCTCCAAGCACTGGCTCTGCCGTTTCTTTTTCTAACAAGTCGTCTACAGTGGAGATTAGGCTTTCTTGCAATTAGCTTTGTTTGTGAGGCTTAGCAATAGAACCACATGTCTGAAATTGTCAGTTATTCGCTTGCCTTAAGAAAGCTGGCTGAATCAAAAGAACATGCTGTGTCTCTAACCTCTGGGAGTCTGTTATTAAGATGTCATGGGGCCACAAGGATTACAGCAAGTATGGCCAAGGTAGTTTAACTGCAAGTCACCACAATTATCCTATGGAGGAAGGAACCAAGCGTTTTCATTACCTAATCAGACAAATATTGCCGTGTTTATTTTACAAATGATGAAGAAAGGCACAGGCCACGAAGCTGCTAAGTCCTGTAGCGGATTCTCACTCAGGTATTTCTCTTCCAAATTTATTTTCTTCTCTCCGTTTTGTCAATTCTTTGGAGAAATCTCTTTCACATCTTGCCCTTGGAAAAAACTAACAATCCCTGATCTACAGACCAAGCATTACATATTTACATAAGTTGATGTATAGTTAGTTCCTTCTTTCTTCAGTTGATGCATACATTCAAATAATGACTGCCTATTCTGCATCAAGCTCGACCTGTTTTCATCACATTTATAATATAACAAAAAACAATGATCGGGCCCGGCACGATAGCGTAGTGGCTAAAGTCCTCACCTTGCACGCGCCGGGATCCCATATAGGTGCCGGTTCTAATCCCAGCGGCCCCACTTCCCATCCAGCTCCCTGCTTGTGGCCTGGGAAAGCAGTGGAGGACAGCCCAAAGCCTTGGGACCCTGCACCCACATGAGAGACCTGGAGGAGCTCCTGGCTCCTGGCTTCGGACTGACTCAGCTCCAGCCGCTGCAGTCACTTGGGGAGTGAACCATCGGACAGAAGATCTTTCTCTCTGTATATCCGCCTTTCCAATAAAAATAGATAAACCTTTAAAAAACAATGATCATTCAATCATACCATTGGGGCAGACATGCAGCACAGCAGCTAAGATGCCATTTGGGATTCCTCACATGCCATACTGCAACACCCGCACTCGAGTCCTTGCGCTGGTCCCAGCTTCAGCTCCCCACTAGTGTACATCCTGAGTGGCAGCAAATGATGGACCAAACACTTGGGTCCCACACACCCAAAAGGAAGACCCGGATGGAGTCCCAGTCTCCAGGTTTTGGGGGTTATGGGCATTTAGGGAGCAAAGCAGCAGATGGCAGATCCTCTCTTTAGACTGGCCTTCTCTCTCAAATATGAATGGAATGCTTACATTCTTAAAGGAATGTTATTAAATATAAGTTATATGAAAGAAACAGACATTGTTACACTGCTGCTTGAGCTATATCCCATGTCACAGTGCCAGCTCAAATCCCAGCTACTCTGTTTCTGATCCAGCTTCCTCCTAACTCATCCTGCGAGACAGACAATGATGCTTCAAGCGCTGGGGTCTCTGTCACTCACATGGGAGATGTTTCTCACTGCTGGATTCCAGCCTGGACCAGCCCTGGCTATTGAAAGGCATTTAAGGAGTGAAACAAAAATTATCTCAATCTCGCACCTATCTTACTCTTCGTTGTTCTGCCCTTCAAGTAGATGAAACTAAACATCTTTCAAAAATGTATATAACTGGGGCTCGGCGTGGTGGCCTAGTGGCTAAAGTCCTCGCCTTGAATGCGCTGGGATCCCATATGGGTGTCGGTTCTAATCCCAGTAGCCCCGCTTCCCTGCTTCCCATCTGTGGCCTGGAAAAGCAGTCAAGGATGACCCAAAGCCTTGGGACCCTGCACTCGGATGGGAGACCTGGAGCAGGTTCCAGGTTCCTGGCTACAGATCAGCACAGTACAGGCCGTTGCGCTCACTTGGGGAGTGAATCATTGGATGAAAGATCTTCCTCTCTGTCTCTCCTCATCTCTGTACATCTGACTTTGCAACAAAAATTAGAAAAATACATAAATATATAAATAATAAAAATGTACATAACTGAACAGAAATTTGTTTACTGGGGCCAGCACCATAGTGTAGCAGGCTAATACTCCACCTGCAGCACCAGCATCCCATATGAGTACCGGTTCATGACCCAGCTGCTCCACTGATGACCCAATTCCCTGCTTATGGCCTAGGAAAGCAGCAGAAGATGGCCACGTGCTTGGCGGCTGCCTCCCATCTTCAGACAAGCCCACATCTGGACATCATGGTTGGGCAGTGAACCAGCTGATGGAAGGTGTATATCTGTCTCTTCTCTCTCTGTAACTCTGCCCTTTCAAATAAAAATAAATGTTTGTTTTTTTAAAGACTTAGGGAGGTCTGAGAAGGCTCCCCTTCATGAAAATGTATCAAGTAAAAGAGAGAGCCTGGAAAGAATCCAGAATAGATTCTGTAGCAACAAATCTGAGGAAAAGGAGAAGCCTGAGGCAAAACAAGACTGCAGAGGTACATAGAGTCACACTGTGCAGGCTTCCGGATCTCAAATTATGGTTTGGGATCTTTTTTTAAGATTTATTTGTTTTTATTGCAAAATCAGATATACACAGAAGAGGAGAGACAGAGAGGAAGATCCTCCGTCCATGCTAAAAGCTGCACAGATCCAAAGCCAGGAGCCAGGAGCTCTTCCAGCTGTCTCCCACACAGGTGCAGAGTCCCAAGGCTTTGAGTCATCCTTGACAGCTTTCCCAGGCCACCAACAGGGAAATGGAAGCGGGGCCGCCAGGATTAGGACCCATATCAGATCCCAGCGCCCATATCGGAAACCCCGGCGGAAGCTCCTGGCTCCTGGTTCCAGATCAGATCAGCTCTGGCCATTGTGGCCAGAGTGAATCAGCGGATGGAAGCTCTTCCTCTCTGTCTCTTCTTCTTCTCTGTATATCTGACTTTCCAATACAATTTTTAAAATAAATAACCTAAGTGCCATTCTTCATGTCTAGGAGCGAGCAAAATCCCTCTCATCTTCACATGCATTACTCCGTTGGCTCTCACATCATCACTCACACATCCATTAGCACACAAAGCTGTCCTCTGAGAATGCTATTCAAACTGTCATCTGCAACCTGCACTGGCTCATAAAATGTTACCACTGTAACGTAAGATGTTAAGGGTGATGATCATTTAGACATTTGTGAGGCAAGCTGACATTGTAACATCCAAGCATGTGACCAGCAGCCCCTTCTCAAACAGTCTATACCCGTGAACACACTGATAAATACTCAGTCACAAGTGGAGTGTGCTATGTAGAAACACCAGTACCTGATAAAGGTTTCAGACTTCTAGGGACAAGAAAGATCGGTTCATCCTGAATCAAAGCTGGGGAAACCCTCCTCCAGCACACAACTCTAGCACACTCAGCCAGGGAGCTTAGGAAAACAAAGCCTCTGATTCAGCAGCTGTCAGGGGAAGTCTGAGATTCTGTACTTCTGATGGGTTCCCAGGGGGATTCAGAGATCACATTTGAGAAGCAAGACTCCAGAATTTTCCAACTTACAAAATAAACAAGTGGAAAAAGGGCAACTCCCTCCTTGATCTCACACCTGCTTCCAGCTCCTCCAGCCCCACCTCTGCTCCTCTCCACAGCAGCACCACCTTCCTCTCCTTGCCTTTAATTCTCTCAGCGTCCAGCTGTCTTCCACTCACCTGACACTGCTGAGGCTGTTCAAGGGCTCAGTTCTGCCAAACTCTATGGTCACTTCCTTGTCTCTTATTTGACCTCTAAACAGCAGTGAAGAAAAACGACCGCCCCTGCTCCAACACAGGGCATTCCTCCTTAGCGCCGCTGCACTTTGCTCATCTTCCTATTGTACCAGCTGACCCCCCACCCCTTCCCAGCTCCTCCTCCTCTGCTCCATCAGGGTGGGTCCTAGGCCCCTTCCTCTTCTTTGAGTAATCTCTCTTTAGTCCCAGTGATTTCCAAACTTTTATCTCCACCACCAACCTCTCTGAACTCTGAAGCATATTCAACTGACATCTTCACCTACACATTTAACTGACATCACAACCTTCATATTTTCATAAACAAAATCATTTTTTTAAAAGATTAGCCACTAGGTTACCACTCCGGGCCTAAAGTCCTCACCTTGCACGCGCCGGGATCCCATATGGGTGCCAGTTCTAATCCCGGCAGCCCTAGGGGCTTCCCATCCAGCTCCCTGTTTGTGGCCTGGGAAAGCAGTCAAGGACAGCCCAGAGCCTTGGGACCCTGCACCCACATGGGAGACCTGGAGGAGCTCCTGGCTCCTGGCTTCGGATTGGCTCAGCTCCAGCCATTGCGATCACTTGGGGAGTGAACCATCGGAAGGAAGATCTTCCTCTCTGTCTCCTTTCCCCCTCTCTGTATATCTGACTTTCCAAAAATAAAGGAAAATAAATCTTCAAAAAAAATTATTTTCATTGAAAAGGCAGATTTACAGAGAGAAGCCAGGAGACAAGCCAGTACCCACCAGGATCCTGGCGCTTGTAAGGGAAGGATTAGCCAACTGAGCCACAGCACCAGGCCCATCATTCTGGATTTTTCTTTCCTTCCTACCCCACACACAGATCTATTAGCAAGTCCTCCACTCTACTTTCCACTTTTCTTGAGTCTGTCTTTCTTGATCTCTAAATCAACATTAGCACCACAGTCCAAGCTGTTAGACTTAATTAATCGTAACAGCCTCTTTAAGCCTTACTGCCACTAGTCGTCCTCATAAAGACTTCTCCAAAAGCATATTAAATGTCTGTTAATCAGACTGAGATTATACCATGTAAGAATAATTAACTGCTTCCCATTTCACTTAAAATAATAAAAGGCATCATCACAGACTACAAGGTCTACAAGATCTGGCCACCATCATCTTTGTGACCTCATATGCCCCAGCTCCTTTCGTCACCTCCTACAAGCACTAAGTGTTTCCTTCTCCCCTTTGTATACCAGTTCCTTTCCGTCATTTAAGCATCAGCATAAATTTAACCACCGTGGGGAAGGCACTCTGGTTCAGTGGCTAAATCCTCGCCTTTTAGGCACCAGGCTCCCATGTGGGTGCCAGTTCATGTCCTGGTAGCCCGCTTCCCATCCAGCTTCCTGCTTGTGGCCTGGGAAAGCAGTTGAGGACAGCCCAAAGCCTTTGTACCCTGCACCCACGTGGGAGACCTGGAGGAAGAATCTCCTGGCTCCTGGTTTCAGATCATATTGGCTCTGGCCATTGTGGCCAGAGTGAATCAGCAGATGGAAGATCTTTCACTCTGTGTCTCTCCTTCTCTCTGTGAATCTAATGAAAATGATTACAATCTTTTTAAAAAAGATTAATCACCCCAATAAAGTTCTGACCAGTCAACCTAAAGGGGCTCCCAGTCTGTTAACATAACTGCCTTTGTGTATGCTCTTACCTTGTAGTACTTAACCCTAAATGATATTTTGCTTACTTATTGCCTGTCTCTTAGTCCCTACTCATTTCACCACCTTCATCTAACTCATCACTATATGTCCCGAGTACCTGGAAGAATGCCCCGTTGAGAATAAATAGATGAGTCCATAGCCTGGAGAACTACTCTAGGGTAGACACACACTTTTTCAAATTATTTATTTGAAAGGTAGAGTTACAGAGAGAGGGAAAAAAAGGATTTTCCATCTGCTGCTTCACTTTCCAAATGGCCAGAATTGGACTGTTTCAAAGCCAAGAGACAAGAGCCTCTTCTGGCCCCATGTGAGTGCAACGGCCCAAGCACTTGAGTCATCCTCCACTGCCTTCCCAGGCACAGTAGCAGGGAGCTGGATTGGAAGTGGAGCAGCCAGGAATTGAACCAGCACCCACACGGCATGCTTCACCTGTCATGTCATAGTGCTGGCCCATAAAGGTGTGGTTATTAAAGCCAATGGACAGGACTGTGACTGCCCAAGGGAAGTATCTACCGTGAGAGGAGGGCTTGGGAGGGAACAGCAAGCAGCCACAGGATGGAAGATGACCCACTCTCACACTCAACTAAAAATGACTTCCCTTGGACTGATTCCTAAGAAATCAAAGTGTCACTCTAAAAGGTTTTTTGTTCATGCATGTATCTCTTCTCCCTTATTACAGTAAAAGATTTTTTTTTAACTGCTCTTCTAGGGGAGGGCACTGTGATAGAGCAGTTAAGTAGCTGCTTGAAACACCAATACCTCTAACAGTGTGCCTAGGATCAAGGTTTGCCTCCACTTCTGATCCAGCTTCCTGTTAATGTGCACCCTGGGAGGCAGCCGATGACGCTCACGTACTTATGCCCTGCCTCCACACTGGCACGTTCTAAAGGCGTTCCAGGCTCCTGACTTCAGCCTGGCCAACCTTAGATGTCGTAGGTATTTGGAGAATAACCCAGCAGAAGGAAGATCTCTTATTTCTCATTGTCTTTCTGCCTTTCAAAAAATGAAGCCTTTCTACGTACTGTCCTTGGTGCTGTCAGGAATAGAACAGCCAATGACACATACCACAGGGACTGGCTACAAAAAGGTTGTCATATTTACAGGCTTCAGTGTATCTCAATATTTCCAGAGTATTCCACACACACACTCCACTCTTCCTACTGCCCAGGCAATACACGACAATGCAAAGAGCATCAATGTATTCAAAGTCAGCAGATTGGGATTCCAGCTCTAACTCGGTCACATCAACACTTATAGGAGATTAAACTTCACAACCTCAGTTTCTTCAACTGTATTTCAAAATGTAGATAAACAGAATTTAAAAGTTGAATTTTCTTCTCTACCCATTCTGAATAAGCCTCACATATTTTTAGTTTCTCTTTTTGTATAGGTATGCCAGGAAGCCCATGGGAAAAAGAACCCTGAGAAACTAATTTGTCCTGTTTCAGCAGGAATAAAGAAGCACTAAAAGGGGGGTGGGTGTGACAAAGAGTAAGCATGTGGAAGATCAGACAGGACACAGTCAAAGACACAGGCTCCCTGCCTGCTCTCCCTAGGACTGTGTTTCTTAGAGTTAAGTCATACTTGCCAACAAGTTCCAAAACAGTATTTTCAGAATTAAAAACAAAGCAAAACTAGTCCTTAAGCTCACACCCATACTTAGCACAACGGGTAATGGAATCCTGAGTTCTAGTCTTGTGTCTCAAATTTGCTAGTTTTGTAACTCCTGTAAAATTATTATAAATCTGAGTTAAAGATTCCTCATTTATAAAACAAATGACAACGTGTCCCACCTACAAGATTGTATAGGATCAAACGAGACACTGTATGTCGAAGTACTTTGTACACTATAAAGTCAGTTATTGTTATATTATAGGCATACAAAGCAGTTAGAGTGTACCTTTGGCCAGTTGAGGTGTAAAGTTTTACTTAGAAAGTCCTCAGTTCTAGAATACTCTGTGATCCAGGCTACCTGTCTATCTCAAGTCCTTCTCTCTCTAGATGCTGAAAGTTTTATATTCCCTTCCTAATTTCCCTGGTTATCTTATCTCAGCAAGACTCTCTGAACTTCTCTGACCAAATGACTCCAGGTATGTAAAGACAAGCAGACCTGATAACACCCAACAGCCATTTTGGTTTAACATTCTACGTTTCCTGTCCTATGCTTCCAAAGCACTGTGTTCATAGCTGTGCGTAAGTAAATTCTACTCTCTCCCTTGCCATTATAGTTTTATTTTACACTATCCACTAAGAGGAGGGGTTGTCCTATGAAATTTTATATTCCTCTACGACACCCAACACAAAGCTTTACAGACAGAAAACGGCATTAAAAAAAAAAGTATTGGTCAAATCGCCCTGGCCTAGTTTCTCTTTTTTTATAATTATCCATACCATGCAATAACTACAGAATTTCTATTCTTTATACTCCTTTTGTACGTCCACAGACCTGACACAGTATGAAATACATAGGTCAATATTTTTTAAGGGTCTGGTACCTAGTTCATTTCTTGATCAAAGCAAAAAGAGCTCAGATCTATCTGTAGAGAGAACTAAATCTACTACTGACATATATAAACACATCACTTATCAGAGTATCACAGAAGGAAATCCCTTATTATACAAAATAGAAACGTCTCCAAGGCCATCAGAGTGGTAGAAAATCAACAGATTTGGACTCTATAACTCATGGTTTGGTGTACGGTCTTCTAAAATGGAGCCAGAGATCTCCACCTCCTAGTGTCTGTGTTCTTACGTGGGCCCTTCCCCCGAGTGTGTGTGGGGGTGGGCTGGATCTAGTTCTAACAAAGAGAATATGGCAAGAGTTATAGATGTCACTTCCAAGATTAGGCTATAAACAAATGCCTGCCTTCACGCGAGTTTTGCACAAATCTCCTGGTTGTTTTGATGAAGTGGCTGTTATGCCAGAGACCGATGGCACAGGAACTGAAAGGTGATTTCATTCGCCAACCAGCAAGGAACTCGGTCCAACTGCCCAGGAAGAAATGAATCCTGCCAGCCACTACTAAGTGAACTTGGAAGAGGTTCTTCCACAGTCAACCCTGAGATGACCGCGGCCCTGGTTAGCTGTGACTACACCCTTAGACTCAATCCTACAGCAAGGATACCTTCAAGCAACGCTCAGTTTCCTCGCCTCCAGAAATAAATAGCTACAGTGCCCTGTGTACATTCTCTTAATTTTTAAAACAGACTATTTTTTAACGGTTTATTTTATTTTTATTGGAAAGGCAAATATACAGAGAGGAGGAGAGAGAGAAAGGAATATCTACTATCTGATGATTCACTTCCCCAAGTGGCCGCAATGGTTGGTGCTGAGCCAATGCGAAGCCAGGAGCCTCTTCCAGGTCTCCCATGTGAGTACAGGTCCCAAGGCTTTGGGCCATCCTCGACTGCTTTCCCAGACCACAAGCAGGGAGCTGGATGGGAAGTGGGGCCACCTGGATCAGAACTGGAGCCCATACAGAATCCCAGTACGTGCAAGGCAAGGACTTTAGCTGCTAGGCTACCACATCGGGCCCTAAAATAGACTATTTCTTTAGTAGCTGGGACTGGACCAGGTCAAAGCCAAGAGCCTGGAACTCCAGGTCTCCATGATGGGGAGGGACCAAGGATTTTCCACCTCTTGCTGCCTTCCCAGACACATTAGTAGGGAAGCTGGATGAGAAGCAGAGCAGCAGGGACCCAAATTGGCACTCTAATATGGGATGGCAGTGTTGCAGTAAGCAGCTTAACTTGAATCACAACACTGGGCCCTGTGCACATGCCCACTACATGCATGTTTTTTAATGCAGGAGTGGGGAAGATGGAGGAAGAACCTAGAATTAAAAGCTTTTCAAAGCACTGGGGCAGGGGATGAGGGCAATGGTTGGCACAGCAGTTAAGTTGACACTTGGGATGCGCACATCCCAATCCAGAGTGCCTAGTTCAAGGCCTACCTTCACTCTGATTGAGTTTTCTACTAAAGACATACTGTGGGAAACAGCAGATGAAGGTTCAAGCACTTAGGTCCCTGCCAGGCATGTGGGAGGCTCAATTCTCAGGACCTGACTCCTTCCTGGTCCAGCCTAACCCTGGCCTCAGCAGGCACTTGGGAAATGAACTAGTGACTAAAAGATCTCTGTCCCTTCTTTCCAATAAGATGAAATCTGGACAGAGGATCTTCCTGTCTCTCTTCCTCTCTGTATATTTGACTTTCCAGTAAAGAAATAATAATAAATCTTTTTTAAAAAGTTTTCTTTCATGAAGTCTCAAATATCTGGATTACTATATGATCTATTTTCCAATGTCTGATTTTGTTCAACTTATTTTTTTTTTAAGATTTATTCATTTTATTACAGCCAGATATACACAGAGGAGGAGAGACAGAGAGGAAGATCCTCTGTCCGACGATTCACTCCCCAAGTGAGCCGCAACGGGCCGATGTGCGCCGATCCGAAGCCGGGAACCAGGAACCTCCTCCAGGTCTCCCACGCGGGTGCAGTGTCCCAGTGCATTGGGCCGTCCTCAACTGCTTTCCCAGGCCACAAGCAGGGAGCTAGATGGGAAGTGGAGCTGCTGGGATTAGAACCGGTGCCCACATGGGATCCCAGGGCCTTCAAGGCGAGGACTTTAGCCACTAGGCCACGCTGCCGGGCCCTCAACTTGTTTTTTTTAAGACTTAATTTTTATTGCAAAGTCAGGCATACAGAGAAGAGGAGAGACAGAGATTCACTCCCCAGGAGGCCACAATGGCCAGAGCTGCACCGATCTGAAACCAGGAGCCCAGAGCCTCTTCTGGTTCTCCCAGACGGGTACAGGGTCCCAAGGCCTTGGGCCGTCCTCAACTGCCTTCCCAGGCCACAAGCAGGGAGCTGGATGGGAAGTAGAGCTGCAGGGAATAGAGCCAGTGCCCATATGGGATCACGGGGTGTGTGTAATGCAAGGACTTTAGTCATTAGGCTATCGTGAAAGGTTAACAACTAATTTTTTCAATATCAAAGTCTTAAGTACCATAAGAAAAGAACTTCAACACCAAAGAAATCATATCTCCTTTTTCTTTTTCAGTCATTAATTCTTAGGTTAAAGAATCAACCTTTGAAACGTCTACTAAATGAGTCATGCAATAAGTGAAACTGGAAAGGCAAATGAGAACTTAGTCATTAGCTCCCACTTCTCCTTGGAGTATAATACCCTACTCTCTCTACCCCGTCATCCTACTTCTGCTGTATATAATAGCTATGCTTTAATGTGTCATGATACTTCCTAGCTCCACTCACATGCACAATATGTATACCATACTCTTCACACTTTCTCTAAGAATGATCCTGAGAGCCCGGCGCAATAGCGCAGTGGTTAAGGTCCTCGCCTTGAAAGCACCGGGATCCCATATGGGCGCCGGTTCTTATCCCGGCAGCTCCACTTCCCATCCAGCCCCCTGCTTGTGGCCTGTGAGAGCAGTCAAGGACGGCCCAGAGCATTGGAACCTGCCCCCACGTGGGAGACCTAGAAAGAAGTTCCTGGTTCCTGGCTTCGGATCGGCACAGCATCGGCCATTGTGGTCACTTGGGGAGTGAATCATCAGATGGTAGATATTCCTTTCTCTCTCTCCTCCTCTCTGTACATCTGCCCTTCCAATCAAAATAAATCTTTTTTGTTAAAAAAAAAAATGATCCTAAGAATCAGTGAAATCGACAGCATTTCAGAACCATCCAAACCACTTGAGCAGAATCCTCAGCACAGGTACACACCAGGACCCTGGGTTGATATTGGGTGACAGTTCCTTATTCCTGGGTACTAGGACATTTGGGAAGCCAGGTGTGGCTTAACCACTGCCCACCTTCTTCCCTTCCACCAGAAAAAAGAAGAAGAAATAGCAAATTCAGAAGTAATGATTTTACCCACTTATCCTTAACCCTCGATCCTTCTGACTCTGATCAACCATGTAATTATGGAAAATAAAAAATAAATAAAATAAAGAATGATCCTGATACTCCTATCTCAGAGATTATTTCAAGCCCAGTTAAAAACCTGAGGAGCTTTCAAACATTACTACCTTCAATGGCAATGAGAAGGGGGAGAGCAGCAGGAACAGGAGCTGCTCTATCTGGATGAAAAGCGTAAGAAAATATGAGGCAGGTACTGGGGCACAGTGGGTCAAGCTATCGCTTATGACCCTGGCATCTGACACAAGAACGCTGGTTCGAACACGTGCCTCCTTCCAATCCAGCTTCTTGCTGATGCACCTGGAAGGCAGCGGAAGACTGGGCCTCTGCTACCCACATGGGAAACCAGGATGGAGTTCCTGGCTGCTAGTAACACTCGCCCCTACTCATGACAACAACCGCAGACATAAACCTATCCAGAGTCTTTTTATTCCATTCTGACAGTGAGACAAGGTAACAAGAACACAACCCGAACAGATCATGTGGTTGGACTCTACCCAAGGGTAGAGTCCAGGCTTAGACGTCAGTTGAGAGCACCTAAAGCCACAGTGAGTACAGTTCAGACCCCAGTTCGAGCTGTACGAGTAGGATCTTACCAAAGTGCTTCATTTCTCCAGGCATCAGTAAAATCTAGAGAAGAAGCTAAGGAAATCAAGTAAGAACAAGCCCTTCTCACAGACCCTAGGGTGACTTCCAGCCCAAAACTGAGCACTCTGGAACACAACTGTCTGCTTGTTTTTCCCCCCACATCAAACCTGAACCTCTGGGAAGAACAGGATTAAGTGTTTCATCTCTACATTCAAACAGATCCATACAACTTGGCATAGCAGTAAATGTTCAATGACTAAACTGCTGAACACTGTAAGTATCTATACTTATGCAGACTTGTAACAGAATTACTCATCTGCCGCACACAGATCGCTTTCATAACATTAAATAATGTCTTCCTTATTAACGCCAACTACAGGAAGTACACTCTCTGGAATACTCAGTCACCCAGGATCCCTACAAGCTGTTCTGACAGCGCTTCGAAAATCCAGGCCTCCTACTCCCCCAAATCATACGTGTAATAATATCTAATGCTTCCATAAAAGTGCTTTCTGAAGTTCATAGAAAGTAGACTTAAAGAGCCTATTTGTAACAAGAATATTTTAAAACCCATATAATTTTTTCATTATATACATCTGCCATGAAACTTTCAAGACATTTCTTATGCATGAACTTCATATTTTCCCCCAAACACATATATTTTAACTATTTCAATTCCTCAAAAACAGTTATAGGTAACTGCCACTGGCTGACTTACTCCTGCAATAGTCAAGGCTGGAGCAAGCCAGGGTAGAAGCCTGAAACACTATCCAGGTCCCCACTGTGGCTGGGTGGCAGGGACCCAAGCACTTAAGCCATTACCCACTGACTGCCAGGTTGCTGTTTTTTTAAGATTTATTTTTTATTGAAAAGGCAGATATACAAAGAGAAGAAGAGACAGAGAAAAAGATCTTCTGTCCACTGGTTTAATCCACCAAGTGGCCACCACAGTAGGAGCTGAGATAATCCAAAGCCAGGAGTTTCTTCCATGAGTGCAGGGTCCCAAGGCTTTGGGCCATCCTCCACTGCTTTCCCAGGCCACAAGCAAGGAACACTGTATGGAAGTGGAACAGCCGGGACCTGAACCAGCATCAATATGGGATCCCAGTGCTTACAAGGCAAGGGTTTAGCCACTGAACCATTGTACCAAGCCCTGCCAAGATGCATTTTAAAAAAAAAATTTTTAATAAACGGTGGGGTGACAAAAAAGGAGGGAGAGACAAGACAAGGAGATCTTCTATCTCCTGACTCACTCCCCAAATGGGAAAAGCCAGAAAGGCCATTTGTGTCTCACATAGATGACAGAAGCCCAGGGTCTTGGGTCATCTTCCAAAGCTTTCCCAGGATCATCAGTAGGTACCTGAATCACAGCAGCCACGACACAACTGGTACTTAGACATAAGAAGAACACATCGCTGGTGGTGGCTTCACCCCCAGCGCTGGCGGTGGCTTCACCCCCAGCGCTGGCGGTGGCTTCACCCCCAGCGCTGGCGGCGTCCAGGGTACATGAGCAGGAATGCTGGATTGGAAGTGGCATAATCAAGACTCAACCCAGATACTGTGACATGGAGGAGAGAGACAGAGAGGAAGACCTTCCTCCTCAAGCAGCCAGAGCTGAGCTGATTCGAAGCCGGGAGCCAGGAGCTCGTCCAGGTCTCCTACGCAGGTGCAGGGTCCCAAGGCCAAGGCTTTGGGTCATCCTCGACTGCATTCCCAGGTCACAAGCAGGGAGCTAAAGGGGAAGCGGGGCTGCCGGGATTAGAACTGGCGACCATATGGGATCCCAGCGCATTCAAGGCAAGGACTTTAACCACTACGCTATTGCGCCGGGCCCTATCTCTCTTCCTCTGTTTTCAGTAATCTGTATTGTCAACCGATTTCTCCACACCATCCTAAATGCTCCAAATACAAAAGTCATCATATTCCTGTTTATTTATAACCTCTCCCGCACAATGACCATGTAATATCCAAACCAAAACTGTACTACAGACCATGTGTTTCTGACCCAGTAATTACGATCAGTCTTAACCAAACCTAAATATGAAGATACATTAAGTAACAAAGAAGTAGATACTCTTTAACAGAATCACACGTATAAAATCTAGAGTCTCTAAGAAACAAACATCTGTCGTGGTGCCAAATGCACATCTGTGTAGAGACTCAAAGTATGTTATTGTATAAATGAAAACCCATGGGCCAGCATTGTGGCATAGCTGCTTCAGCAGCCACCTGTATAACACAGGCTTCCCGTTTGGGCAACTGTTTGAATCCTAGCTGTTTCATATCCTATCCAGTTCCCTGCTAATTCACCTGGGAAAGCAGTAGATGAGCCAAGTACTCAGGGCTCAGCACCCATACAGGAGACTCAGACGGGGCTCTTGGCTCCTGGTTTTGGCTTGGCCCAGCCCTGACCACTGTGAGCTATTTGCAGAATGAACCAGTGGATGGAAGCTATCTCTTTCAAATAAATTAAAAAACAAAAAAACAGCAGAGTAAATTTTCCAGCACAAGAACCAAAAGAGATACACAGAGAATGCTGAAATAAGTTTAAAATATTGCCAATCAGATTCCAGGGCAGTTCTACCCAGTCACATGTGGAGTCCCACAAGCAACCACAGTGCACGTGAGCACCACCTCACAGCTGTAACAGAAATCTTCGACACACGACTTCTAATTAAGCCAAGATTTAACAGGCCAGTTCTCCCTCTTCAGTGCAGCATTTCGATGGGCAACAGTTGGTTCTCTGCCCCATCCTCCCTGTATCCCCGCACCAACATTGCCCTGAAGCCCAGCCACAGAAACGCAGGAGTTAAGTCGCACAATACTAAAAGTTAGGAGGAAATGAACATGCCACCTGACACTTTTCTGGCACAATCTAAGCCGATTAGTTTAAGTTGCAAACACGACTGAGAGATTTCAGTGCGCTGAAACTATTCTTTCTCTACAAACTAAAAATAACCTATTTATCAAAATGGGAGCATTCCATAAGTATTTGTGTCCTGTCAGTAGCCCAAAGGTCCATTTCCTCAAATACTTCATCTAGCCTAGAGTCTTGCTGGATCCAAGAATCTATACCTCTCCACTCCCCAACCTAAACCTGTGAACACAGCAAGAATCCTAAATGTTTTTCCTCATACTTTTATTAAAGTTTCTCTTCCAATAAACAAATATGTACAGAGTCTCATAGCTCGTGCCTTGTGCAAAGCCATAACTGGAAGAAGGGCTGAGCTATAGCAAAGAACAACAACAATAAAAAAAAAAAATGAAGGACAAGATAGAACATGATCAGGGAGCCAGCTAACTGCTTTTCACTCAGGCAGGAAAGGAAGGAGCCTCACCCACACAGCACAAGGCCAAAGGGTGTCCAGTAGAGTCAGCCAGTGCTTTGCACCTGGGAATACATACCTGGCTCTGGAGACAGACTTATGTCCAAACAGCTGCAAGAACCCTCTGAGAACCCAGGTGGGCTGTCGCGACACTTTGATCGTCTCAGGCAAACAAGCCAAGCTAGCATTGTGGATTGTTCAGTCCTACAGAGCTGAGACAGGAGCTCAAATCCTACCAACAGGAAATGAGAATAAAAAGGAACTCCAAACCCTGTCCCCAGAAGTGCTCTCTCTCTCTCCTCAGGCCCTGGAGTAAACCAGCACTTCTCCCAAGGTAAAAAATAACCATGGGCTTCAACCTTCCTTGTTTCTGGCAATGACACGAGGAAGCTTCTAAATGCCACTGCCACCCTGCAGTCACCTGGGACACACATTAACATAAACTTCTACAAATCCAAGCTTCAGGTAGTCTTCCCTTGCTCTTCTTTTTAAGTGTTTCTCTTTCTTTAAAAAAAAAAAATGGCTTATCTATAAAATCTACCCCCACAGAAACACTGCTCATGGGGAAAACACCTTCACTTGAAATCACCCAATAAAGTTCCAATGTAACAGAGAGAACCACAAACAGCATCACAACCTCAGGATTCAGGAATCAAAGACTATCAGAGCTGGAAAGATCCTTGTGGAAGAATCATCCAGTCCAACATCGACGGCAGGAAGCTGGGCTCCAGCAGCTGGCAGTCCTGGGCAGGGAACCCAGACACTCTGACACGGGCAGTAAGTGCCTCGACTGCTGTCCTAACACGAACTGCTGCCCCCTACTAGATCTTTTCTTGACCCTTTCCATATTAGGGATGCGCATTTAAGGAGTCAATGGTAATTTGTATTTTGCTTCTTAGAAAATTTAGGAAACATGTAAGAGAAAAACTTTGGGAATCAAGGCATGTGGGAAAGCAGTAACTGGTGGGATCGCTCCACAGAGTCGCAGACCAGGAGAATCCAGAGTTGGTTCCTGTTTCATTTCTTTTGTCTTCTGATTCTTGGGCCACTGCCTCTCAGAAGTTCTGCTCTGTTCAGCGGTATGATGTGGCATAGGGTGCATGAGCTAGCTGGGAGTCCAAACACTTAGGTCCTACATCCAAATTTGCTCCAAACCTCCTTTTCCTCTTAAAATTTTAAAACAAAAGCCTGGGGCAAGCATTTGCCCCAGAGGTTTAAGAGGTCAGCTAAGACTTCCACATCCCATAGCCCGATTCCTGAGTTTGACTTTCAGCTCCAGCTCCTTATTCCCACCTCCCACCACAGCAGACAAAATCACTAGTAGGCAGCAGGTGACGGTACAAGCGCTTGGATTTCTGCCACCTGACTCCTGACTGACCCAGCCCCGGCTGTTACAGGCAATTACAGGCATTTGATGAGTGAACCCGATGAGAGCTCTTTCTCTGTTTCTGCTCTGTTACCAAATGGAGAAAAAGCGGGGGGGGGGGGGGGGGTGCGGGAGGAAGTGCTGTGCTGTGGCCCAGTGAATCATCCTATGTGGGCACTGTTGGAGATCCCACTGTTCTGCTTTCAATCCAGCTCCCTTCAGGTGTGCTGGGAAAGGAACAGATCATGGCCCCAGTGCTTGTGACCCGAAAACCCCCATGGAAGACTCACACAGAGCTCTGGAATCATGCCTTCAGATCAGCACGATCTAGGGCTGCCACAGCCATTTGGGTAGTGAACAAGCAGATGAAAAATCTCTCTCCTCTCTGCCCTTCAAATAAATTACCTTTTTAAAAAATGAAATAAATTGGGCCCGGTGCAGTAGCCCGGGAGCTCCTGGCTCCCGGCTTCGGATCAGCCCAGCTCTGGCCATTGCAGCCGTTTGGCGAGTGATCCAGTAGATGGAAAAACTGTCTCTCCTTCTCTCTATAAATCTGGCTTTTCAATAAAAATCAATCTTTTTTAAAAAAAAATGAATAAAACTAGTTTACAAAACAAGTTCTCAGCCTTTCAATCTGCTTCGTTTGCCAGTCACACCCACTGTTGACCAAGCTTTTCGCCCAGGTGGTCACCCTGGTGGCCACTCTTCCTGCTTCAGATAATCATACCATTCTGGAAAATGAATACAGATAACAGCCCAGGGAAGCCACCTGATTTTCGCTACTCTACAGGAACGTGCAATCTACCCCACATGCTTGCCCCATGACCTGCAACAGAGGTTTCAAGGTCTAGCCTGTACACAAGGGCCAGTGCTGTGACACAGCAGGTTTAAGCAAGCCCCTACCTACAGTGTCAGGATCCCACGTGCGCTCGGACCGAGTCCCAGGTAGTGCACTTCCGGTCCAGCTCCTCTCTCTCACCTGTATCTGTGTCTTCCCCCGAAACAACAACAACAAAAGCCTACAGATGATTCCAAATGACTTGCGCTCCACAGAAATGACGTGGCCCCTACTATGTGACAAGCCAAGTGCAGCACCGGGAAACACCAGTGGGAGCTACAAGTTCCAACAAAAGCAGAACAGAGTACATTGGCAGACAACACCTTCCTTTTATTCTGCTTTAGGTCAGCCAAATATTTCCTGTCAAGACTCAGCTAACTCACCACACACTGGTCTACTCATTCGTATAGGGGCAGAAATGTCCTCTACGGCACAGATTGTACTAAAGTTCTTAGAGATGGGGTGCTTCAAAAAGTTCACAGAAAGCAGAATTAAAGATATCTATTTTGGATGGAACTTTTGTGATTATTGTAGCGGGGGGAAACAATGGGAGAGAAGGGAATAGGAAAGACAGGAGGGAAAATTCCTGAGTCTATGGAATTCTATCATGAAAAAATAAAAAGATAAACAGGAAATTCATGTATGTATGTGGGTTATTCACACAGCTTGTGGAAATGCAAATCATGGAAAATCTATGTAGGGATTTTAACAAAAAAAATCTTTACACCAAAATAATCTTACCATTAACACCCTCTCCTCACAAACTTTTTTTTCCAAGATTTATTTGTTTATTTGAAAGGAAGACAAGGAGGGAGAGAGAAAAAAGATCTTCCATCCACCGGGTTCACCGCCCAAATGACGACAACAGCCAGGACAAAGCCAGGAGCCAGTAACTCAACAAGGCCTCCTATTCTTTATCTGACAGAAACCCAAATGCAGGGCCATTACCCACTGCACCTCAAGGCCACCAGCTGGAAGCTGGATTGGAAGTCCAGAATAGCCAAGACCCCAACCACACGTGGACACAGCAATGAGAGCATCCCAAGGAGCAGCTCCTCCACACCTTTTGAAAGTTCCCTCGAATGTCACCCTATTTATCAAAACAATTTACAGGGGCTGGTGCCATGGCATAGCAGGTCTTAACCTCTATCTGCCAGTGTCAGCATCCCAAATGGGCACTGGTTCAAGTCCCAGCTGCTCCACTTTGGATCCAGCTACCTGCTAATAGCCTGGAAAAGCAATGGGAGATGGTCCAAACCTGGAGCCCCTGCACCCACATGCAGACCCAGAAGTTGGTCCTGGATCTGGCGTGGCCTGGATCAGCTCCAGCCACTGCAGCTATGTGGGAAGTGACCCAGTGGACGAAAGATCTGTCTTCCCTTCCCGCGCTAACTCTGCCTTTTCAATAAGAATAAATGAATCTTTTAAAAAAAATTCTATAAAATGAATACCATTAGTCTCATTTCAGAGGTTAGGACACTGAAGCTCAAGCTATTTATCTGAACTTGTTAAATAAGTATCTGGGCTGTGATTTTAATTCAGGTTTGACAACAAATTCTTGATTTTTTTTCACTGTAACATTTTAAATTTTTTTTTCATTTATTTTTATTGGAAAGGGAGATTTACAGAATTGAGACAGAAAGATCTCTATCCACTGATTCAATCCCCAAATGGTTACAACAGAACACACACTCCAAAGCCAGAAGCTCCTTCCAGGTCTCCCACACAAGTGCAGTGTTCCAAGGCTTCGGAACATCCTCCACTGTTTTCCCAGGCTAGACACAAGGAGCTGGAGGAGTAGTGAAGCAAACGGAAACATGAACTGGCACCCATATTGGATGCTGGTGCTTAGAGGTGGAAGATTAGCCAGTTGAGCCTACCTGCCAGTCCCATGAACATTTTACATTTTAAGCTTCCCTATCTCAAATCACATACACTAAATGTGGCACATTGAAAAACCATGTAGGGTCCAGCGCAGTGGCCTAGCGACTAAAGTCCTTGCCTTGAACGTGCCGGGATCCCAGTGGGCACTGGTTCTAATCCTGGCGGTCCCACTTCCCATCCAGGTCTCCCTTCTTCCTCGGCTGGGAAACCAGTCAAGGACAGCCCAAAGCCTTGGGCCCCTGTACCCACATGGGAGACCCAGAAGAGGCTCTGGGCTCCTGGCTTCAGATCGGCACAGCACTGGCCATTGCAGTCACTTGGGGAGTGAATCATTGGATGGAAGATCTTCCTTTCTGTCTCTCCTCCTCTCTGTATATCTGACTTGGCAATAAAAACAAATAAATCTTCTTTTAAAAAAAAACATTAATAAATGTTCACTGAATCATTGCTAAATGGAGTTCCTGTTTTGTGGTTTCAGCCAGGCCAGTCTCAGCTGCTGTAAACACATGGGAAGTAAACCAGAAGATGTAAAATTCATTCATTCTCTCTCTCTCACCCTCTCTCCCCTTGTATGTGTGTATTACACACACATATACCCCTCCCTGCCACTCTGCCTTTCAAATAAAAAAATTTTTAAAAGCTAATAATGAATTTCAGAATCCTGCAACATACTTTAACATCAGTATAGCCTTCTTACAATTCAACATTTTCCAATACATCTCTCAACAATGAAACTCTTCAACTCTTACTAGTAATAAAAATTCCATCCCATCAAACTTCCCTACAGAAGTAAAATCACTTAAATGATTTCCCTGCCCCATTCATTCATCTTCTCCATGTTTCTGTGTTTATATATATAAACCATGTGCCACAATCACAATTCAGTTTTACATCTGCAAATAATCAAGACTATAATACAAGTATGCACAGTAGGCAATAATACCCGCTGAATAAACACATTTAGAATAAAAGTGACTAATGTGAGTTAAATTTCTAAGGAGTGCCAGTAACTGCAGATTAAAGTCTAAATTCCTCGTTTTGTCACTCAAGGTCCAGACATGTTGACTACTATCTTTTTCCATCCTTGGACAGGCTACCTGAGGACATGTTTCTTTGTTATACCTTTGTCCAGACATTGCCTCTGCCAGAATCCTTCTGTGTCATCAAATCTATTCAAGAAAGAACTCAGAGGTGGGCAGTGTGGCACAGCCTGCTCTGTTGCTTGCTGGGATGCCTGCATCTCATGTTGGAGTGTGCCAGTCTGAGTACAGGCTCCTTTCCTTCCAGATAGTTTTTGCTCATGGATCTGGGAAGCCAGCAAATGATGGCTCAAATGCTTGGGTTCCCACCACTCTCCCAGGAGACAGAGTTCCAGGCTTCCGGCTTTGGCCTCGTCCAGCCCTGGCAGTCACAGGCATGTGGGGAGAGACTCGGCAATGGAGAGCCTCCATCTCTATCATTCTCCTCACTCCTTCAAATACACACACACACACACACACACACACACACACACACACACACGGGTTTAGAAAAGAAAGCCCCTCCCCAACCTGGCAACACCTCTGTGATGAATGCACTATTCTCTCATACAGCGTACTCAGAAACATCTGTATGCATATTTATGCCATATTGTTCCAATTAACAAGATGAAACTTTTTGTAGGTGTAGAACAATTTTTTTGGTACTCTCGCCAATACAGTGTTATGAACAGAATGACTATTCAATAAAGATCTGTTTAGGTAAAAAATAAAACAGGGAAGAAAAAGGAGTAGCCTCAGGATCCACCAAATCAATAGTTTCATAAAATCAATCCTGAATTTCTCGTTCACTTAAAAATTCACAGAATCTGGTTATTGTCTTTCTTTTGCGTATCACACACATATTTTTCCATCACTATCTGATCCGTCAGCTTCATACACACTGGCCTCACCCCTCACAAATGCCAATTCATTCTCACCTTAGATCTCACCACTTGTTCTGCCTTCCCTCAGCTGCTATCTCCATGGAATTCAAGTCCCACTCAAATGTCACTTTCTCAGAAAATATTTTAGCAAATGATCTTCTCTAAAGTTGCAGTTTTCCATTAGTTCTTAATGTATTAAATTATTTTTCTCTATCTCTATCCAAAACTATTCTGTTAATCTACCTAATACTTATCTCTCCCAACTAATACACAGAATCCTGAAAGAGGGATTTTGTCAGTCTCCACACGGCAGCCCGGTGCCTACATGGCAACCTTACATGCAGAAGGCAGTCGATAAATACCAACCCTTTAGCTAATCCTGTAGTTCTCCTCAAGAGCACGAGCAATGTTTCTACTCTTTAATCTCACATAGCCTCTAACAGGCTGAATGCATCATTATAGATCAATGCTTAGCTAATGAGAACAGAAACACAGTCTTTCCTGGCACAACCCTCCAGCTGTATCTTTAAGTCAATAAATATTTGTTAAGTACCTACTATATAAACTAAGTACCGGGTTAGAAGTCATTCTAATTTCTGCTTCTATTTATCATGTTCATCATGGATATTCTAAAAATTCCAACACTTGATCATAAACTAAAGACACTCTGAGGCGTCCCTTCCCAGCTGTCAGGTGACATCACTTTGTGAGTAATGAAAGGCAGCTAATGACAATCACCTGCAGGCCACCATATAAATACAGCGGGTACTTTTTATGTCAGTATACCACACAGAGAACGCAGGTATCCAAGTCAGTCCATCTCTTATCGAATACTCTTAGGAGAGTATTTCTCAAAAAGTACAAATCGTAAAATAAACCTAGGGCAAGAATCCAGTCTAACAGTTAAGAGCCTTTTTAATACAACCAAATTATAAATCGGAATGCTCTGCTCTCAACTCCAGCTTCTTACGAATGCACATCCACAGGCAGGTAGTAGGTGATGGCTCCAACAGTTGGGTCTCTGACACGCACAAGAAAGCCCTGGATTGAGTTCCCAGCTTCCAGCTTCGGCCTGGCCCACCAGGACCACCGTGAACAGTTTGTGAGTGGCCTTAGAAGAGCTGTGTGTGTGCATGTGT
The DNA here is from genome assembly GCF_030435755.1 of Ochotona princeps. NCBI lineage: Eukaryota > Metazoa > Chordata > Mammalia > Lagomorpha > Ochotonidae > Ochotona > Ochotona princeps. The sequence continues at coordinate 16,109,222 of NC_080833.1, forward strand.
TTGTCCCTCTCAAATCAACCAATAATAAATAAATAATAAAATATGTCTACCGCACATCAACTTGGGTTTGATCCCTGGTCCTGGCTTCTAACTCCAGCTTCCTGATGATACAAACCTGAGGAGGCTACCCTGGTGGCTCAGCTAAGTCCCTGCCACCTATGCAGGAGGCCTGGCATTGAGTTCCTTCTCCCCAGCTTCAGCCCGTTACCAGGCTATTTCAAGCACTAAAAAGTCTGTATTGAAAGTGAGCTTGTTTTTTGTTTGTTCTCTCTCTCTCCTGGAAATACCTAAATACTGACTGATAACTTTCACTGCAGTGGTTTGGTGGTAAAGTAGTAGCATGTTGCCTTGCCCTTATTCTTACACAGGGGCAGGCATTGAGTCTGGAATAAGGAAGCCACTTGGTCACCTACTCCCTATTCTGCCATCAAAATCCCTGGGCTCCCAGGCCCACTCCACTTCCAATTCCAGCTGCTGCTTTGGTAACTCCCCAGAGGCAACTCGAACACCTGGCTCCCTGTCACTCCTTTGACAGACTCACACTATGTTCCAGACTCCGGGCTTTGGCCTGGCTCAACAGTGGATGTTGCAGGGACTTCTGGAAGGAACCAGAAAATAGGAAGATATCTATCTCTGCTTTTCCAAATAAAATTAAAATAAATAAAAGAGCTATACATCTGTAGCATATCAAATAATTTGGGGGAACAAAGTCTGAGACATAGATATAGATATTAGCACCCGTATAAGCTTAATAAAGTTAACAGATAATAATGACAAAAATAAGGTAAAAGATATGAGTATTAAACTAACTTATCAACTTTTCTGTATATCTGAAAAGTTTTCCTAAGACGTTAGTGGGGGTTGGGGCGGTGTGGTAACCTAGCAGCTAAAGTCCTCACTTTGAACGCCCCGTGATCCCACATGGGAACCGGTTCTAATTCTGGCAGCCCCACTTCCCATTCAGCTCCCTGTTTGTGGCCTGGAAAAGCAGTTGAGGACAACCTAAAGCCTTGGGACCCTGCACCCACACGGGTGACCAGAAAGAAGCTCTGGGCTCCTGGCTTCGGATCGATGCTGCTCCAGCCATTGCGGCTGCTTGGGGAGTGATTCAACTGACAGAAGATCTTCCTCTCTGCATATCTGACTCCCCAATTAAAAAAAAAAAAAGTTGGCGGGGGGGGGGGGAATGCTTCTCTTAAGAGGATTTATTGTATGTACTTTTCCAGCTGTAACTATTTGGTTGATTTTCAAAACAAACTTTAACATATAATTAGACAAAAATTGAGAACACTACAGGATCCAGAAAATGAACACTAAGGTACAAAAAATAGTGACTAAAGAAGTTAGAAACAGAAAAACCTACCCACAGCAAATACAACTTCCAGTCCAACATAGGGTAGGTTCCTTTCTTAAAAAAGCGGGGGCAGGGAATAGTAGACTAAGCCTCAACCTGTGATGTCAGCATCCCATATGGGCTCCAGTTCATGCACTGGTTGCAAAACCTCCAATCCAACTCCCTGCGTATGGCCTGGGGAAGCAGCAGAGGATGGCCCAAAGCCTTGGGACTCTGCACCCACATGAGAGACCCAGAGGAAGTTCCTGGCTCCCTGTTTCAGGTCTGCTCAGATCTGGCCATTTTAGCATTTGGCGAGTGAACAAAAGTATATGTCTATATTTTTGAGTTAGAAAGAGCAGATCTTCCAACTGCTGGTTCATTCCCCAAACAGTCCTAATGGCTGGGGCCAAGCCAGGCCTAATCCAGAAGCCAGGTAGCTCATCCAGGTCTCCCATATGGGTAACAGGGGCCCAAGCACTCAGCTATAGCCGCCACGACTTCAACTGGCAGCCCAACATGGAATGCTGGCGTCGTAGCCAGCAGCTTAACCCGTAGCACCACAATGCCGGTCCCTGTTGAACAAGTGCTGAATGCTAAAAAATTTAGGATTTACAGGTCATGACTTATGAAACTTGCTTTAAAATATTGCAGGAAAAAAGAGAGAAATAAAGCAATGTAACAAGACAGTAACTAACTATGCATGTGGATGAGTGATTGCCAACATTTTTGCTTTTTAACTACATATTTCCAGGGCCAGCACCACAGTTCAACAAGCTAATCCTCCAGCTTCAAGTGCCAGCGTTCCACATGGGTGCCGGTTCTAGTCCTGACTGCTTTACTTCCTACTTGCTATGATGTGGCAAATTCCTGACTATTGCAGCAATTTCGAAAATAAACTACTGGGTGGGAGATTTCTCTCTCTGCCTTTCAAAGAAATAGATTTTATTGAGAAAACTTTAAAGTGTGTATTGATTGTAAACTCACAATGAAAGGTTAGTATGCAAGTCAAGTCACCGCCTGGGACAGCCGCATCCGATAACAAAGTGCTGGTTCTGTCCTGGCCACTACACTTCTGATCCGACCTCCTGCTGTTGTGTGCACTGGGAGGAAGTACAGATGGCTGAAATACTTGAATCCCTGCCACCAGCAAGAAAGATCCAGATGGAGTTCCCAGATCTTGGCTCAGCCTGGCCCAGCTCCAGCTGTTCCTGGCATTTGGGGAGCAAATCAGCAGATGGAACATAGATCTCTCTGTCTCTTCCTGTCTCTGTGCCTTTCAAACAAACAAATATTTTCTTTTTTTTTTAAAGATTTATTTTTATTACAAAGTCAGATATACAGAGAGGAGGAGAGACAGAGAGGAAGATCTTCCGTCCGATGACTCACTCCCCAAGTGAGCCGCAACGGGCCGGTGCGCGCCAATCCAAAGCCAGGAACCAGGAACCTCTTCCAGGTCTCCCACGCTGGTGCAGGGTCCCAATGCATCGGGCCGTCCTTGACTGCTTTCCCAGGCCACAAGCAGGGAGCTGGATGGGAAGTGGAGCCGCCGGGACCAGAACCGGCGCCCACATGAGATCCCGGTGCGTCCAAGGCGAGGACTTTAGCCACTAGGCCACGCCGCCAGGCCCCAAATATTTTCTTAAAAATAAAATCACAATGAACTCATTTTATACTAACAGAAATAACACTTTATGAAAAACAACTACATTTTCCATAAACAAAAGACTGACAATTTGTCTTATGCTTCTGCAAATCTCTTTAAGATTTCTGCAAATTTCCTTAATATCTGTTACTACATTCTCAAGTCTGCCTCTATGTTCAACTGTAATACGGCATTTTAAGCATAGCAAAAATCCAACTTTACAAAATGTTTTTGGAAAGGGAGTATTTTAATAATCTAAGATGACACATACTTTGATTTTTTTGATATTATATCATAACTTATTAGGTGGCAGTTTCCTTCCCCGCCCCACTTTTACTTAATTTTATTTTGCAGGCATTCAAAGTAGCAACTTAAGGTCAGGCACGGTAGCTTAGTGGCTAAAATCCCTACCTTGCATGTGCCAGGATCCCATATGGGCACCAGTTGGTTGTGTCTCAGCAGCTCCACTTCCCCTCCAGCTTCCCTGCCTGTGGCCTGGGAAAGCAGTTGAGGCCGACCCAAATTCTTGGGATCCTGCACCCACGTGGGAGACCTGGAAGAAGCTCCAGGCACTTGGCCTTGGATCAGCTCAGCTCTGGCCCTTGCATCCACTTGGGGAGTGAACCAGTAGAGGGAAGATATTTCTCTGTATCTCTCCTTCTCTCTGAAAATCTGACTTAACAATTAAAATTTTAAAATCTTAAAAAAAAAAAAAGAAGCAACTTAACCACCCTACCACATTTCTACCCCAAGTGGTATGTGGTAATTCTTTAAAAGTTGGCTGCAATGTGGACTCTGGAACCATTTAAATGAACTTTTCATAATGCTGTATAGTACCTGTTGACCTTACTGCAGGTTTTTATTAACATTTATCTATGCAGCATCCTTATGTAGCAGGTAAACAATTACCTTCAGGGACAGCATCCCATCTGGGAGAAGAAACTACTGGATAGAAAATCTCTGTTTTATCATCTTTCTGTAACTGCCTTTCAATTAAATAAGCCTTGCATAAATTTACTTCTTACATATATAAATTTATATATTTCTATACAAATTTTTTTAAAAATATGCTTTAACATTTCCCTTTTTTAGGTGTATTTATGCTTTTGAAAGGCAGAGTTACAGAGAGAGATCTTGCATCCACTGGTTCATGCTCCAAATGGCCACAATGACCAGGCCTGGGCCAGGCTGAAGCCCAGAGCCAGGAGCCTCATCTGAATCTCCCATGAGAGTGCAGGGGCCCAAGCACTGGAGGTTAGATGGGAGGCTGAGCAGCTAGGACTCAAAGCAGCACGCATCTGGAACGTGACAGCATAGGCAGCAGCTTAGGTACTGGGCCACAAGCACAGCCCCAATATCAAATATTATTTACAACAGCCTGGAAGTAGAAGACAACCCAATGTTCACCAACTAACAAAAAGATTTTAAAAAATGGAAAATACCAACACAAGTTGAAAGCACCAAATTCTCAACTCATGATATACTAAGTAAGGTATGTGGTATAATGAAGTAATACTGATAAACACCCATAAATGCACAGTCTCTTACAAAGAGACAAAAGTAGACAAATAATTACATCACTATACATTACATGTAAAAACAAGCATACAAAAATGCAGAAGTTAACTTATGAGTCTGCAAGATTTCATAGTTGAGAAGATATCTAAATCAGCTGGGTCCTTTTTTTTTTAAGGATTTTTTTTTATTAGAAAGATTTACAGAGAGGAGAGACAGACAGATCTTCCATCCCCTGGTTCACTCCCCAAGCGGCCAGGACAGCCTGAGATGAGTTGAGCCGAGCCAAAGCAAGGAACCAGGAGCCAGGAACTTCTTCCTGGTCTCCCAAGTGGGTGCAGGGTCCCAAGAATTTGGGTCATTCTCTATTGCTTTCCCAGATAAATTAGACATTAAAGAAGGGATAGAAGTCTCTCTACACAGACAAGGGAGCAAAGATGCTTTCAGTCCATGGACTGGTCTATATCATAACATTACAAAACTAAACAAATCATTTTTCCAGGTTGAATTGAGAAAGCTTCCTGGTAAAAATTAAGCTCATTGTTTGGAGTAAATAGAATCTAATCATATATAAAAAACCAAAAGACTGGGCTCTAAGGAAATAGCAAACAATACCGAATCACCCCTGGAAAGGCACATAATTAGTTGACATGACTGTAGTTACCCAGATTTCTGAGATAGCCCTGACTAGTTGCTGATGGATAAAGACTCAGGGAGCACTTTAGTACAAAGACCACCACGACTTGTATGTGAGATAAAGGTTACATGCCAGATAACCTGATTTAATCTACCTGCAGCTACCTATCCTTCAGCTTTCACAACAAACCAGAGATAAACACTAATATCAGAATTTTAACAAGAAACTCAACTTCAGAAAGGTTATTCACAGCTCAGAGTACTGCATCCAAGCATTCTATTAGGCATTATAAACTCATACTTCATTTGATCCTTGAAACAAACCCAAGAACTAGATAGTATTAGTACTTCTACCTTTCAGATGAGGTTCAGGGAGGTTAGCAATTTATTCAGGGTTACACTGCTATTAATATGCAGAACTGGGAATGAAACCCAAGTTTGCCTAAGCCTCAAGCTCTCTTCCAACAGGATATGCTAGTCCATCTTACCTTCAAGCACTACTGATTGACGAGCTTTGGTCCTTCCATCCTCTGTTTCCTTGATTACCTTGCATGAACAGGTACAATCTACACTTGCTGAAAACAGCCTCTCTGCCAATCCTAAGGGACAGCACTAGCAATGCTAGCCAAGAAAAATCCTAACACATGTGGTTTTTCAAAAACTCTTTTCAAAGATTTTTCCAAAAGACAGGGAAGAGCTTCTAAAGCAATAGACAACTAGCCTGAAAGACAGATGCAAAGGACTCTTGTATCAAAAACAGGGAGAGGGTAAGTTTAACCAAGATCTGATCACAGCCATGTGGAGACCATGCAGTACACAAGGTAGAAAAATCAGGTGTTACAGCCGGGAGGGGAGAGGCATCAAGCAGCAGAAGGAGGTAGGTAGGTAAGTAGGAAGAGAGGGAAGGCGGGGCGGGGCGGGGCTGTGAGGGAAGGGAAGGAAAAGAGGGAGGGGAGGAGAAAGAAGAGGCAAGGAGAGAGAGGGGAGAAATGGAGAAGGGGGAGGGGAGAAAGAAAAATCTAAAAGCACATATATCTTAAAAACACCTCTGAAGACTGGCAGGAAGGACACAGTACAAGCCAGGAGGACTCAGACAAAACAGTGCAAGAGTTAAATCTATGAAACAACTCAGGGCAGCCTCAAACCCACAGACAGCTCGGGTCTTCCCCTTCTTTCACCTTTTTCTTTCCCACATAAAAAAAAAAAAAAAGCAAGGTGTTTCCTCAGTACCCAGAAAATCTGATATCCCTCAAATGCCGTTTCTCAGCCTGCTCGATGGCGAGCCAGGATATGAGAACGACAATGCACCAAGCTCCCCACCCTACAGCAGGAAGCAAACCAAAGCCCCAGACAGCGGGAACAGCAGGAGGATCTTCCCTCTCACTCCAAACAGGACAGGCCATCCTGCTTGTACAAGCAAGGATGTTACTACAACACTCATCCCAAACCACTTCTCTTCTTCTTTCAGACCAAAATGAAACAGTCTTTCAAACTGTATTTATTTTCATTGTGTTCTGGTGTCCTTAGAGAAATGCCCTCATGAATTTCTCATTTGTAGCCCAGACCTCTCTTATAGGAACACTGTACGCAGGTACTTGAAAAACTGAAAACTACAACAACTAATATTCAACTGTATTCATTTTGTTTTCTAAGCCTGTTGCATGAATTAACTTCTTTACTCCTCACAATAACCTTTTTTTTTAAAGATTTATTTATTTTTATTGGAAAGGCAGATATACATAGAGGAGGAGGGACAGAGAGGAAGATCTTCCATCCGATGATTCACTCCCCAAGTGACCGCAACGACCCGTGCTGCACTGATCCGGAGCCAGGAACCAGGAACCTCCTCCAGGTCTCCCACGCAGGTGCAGGGTCCCAAGGCTTTGGGCCATCCTCGACTGCTTTCCCAGGCTGCAAACAAGAAGCTGGATGGGAATCGGGGCCACTGGGATTAGAACCAGTGCCCATATGTGATCCCGGCGCGAGCAAGGCGAGGTGCCTTCAGTGCCTTGCCTATCATAAGGTTATTGTGAGGAGGGCCTGGCGGCATGGCCTAGCAGCTGAAGTCCTCGCCTTGAATGCGCCGGGATCCCATATGGGCACCAATTCTAATCCCAGTGGCCCCGATTCCCATCCAGCTTCTTGTTTGCAGCCTGGGAAAGCAGCAGAGGATGGTCTAAAAAGCCTTGTGACCCTGCACCCATGTGGGAGACTTGGAAGAGGCTCCTGGCTGCTGGCTTAAGATCGGTGCACCTCCAACCGTTGCAGTCACTTGGGGAGTGAATCATCAGATGGAAGATCCTCTCTCTGTCTCTCCTCCTTCTTTGTATATCTGATTTTACAATGAAATTAAATAAATCTTAAAAAAATAAATGAACAACCTTATGAAGCAGGTACCACTAACCCGTTTTTTGATGGTTCTAATCTCAGCAGCCCAGCTTGTCATCCAGCTCCCTGCTTATGGCCTGGGAAAGCGGTGAGGACGGCCTAAAGCCTTGGGACCCTGCACCCGCGTAGGAGACCTGGAGGAAGTTCCTGGCTCCTGGCTTCAGCTCGGCTCAGCTCTGGCCATTGCAGTCACTTGGGGAGTGAATTATCAGATGAAAGATCTTCTTCTCTGTATATCTGATTTTGCAATAAAAATAAATAGATGTTAAAAAAATAAATAAATCTCTCTTCCTCTCTGTATATCTGACTTTCTAATAAAAATAAATCTTTTTTTAAAAAAAAAGATTTTTTAAAAAAGATTTTAAATGATTTTTTTAAAAAAGATTTGTTTATTTTTATTTCAAAGTGAGATATACGATATACAGAGAACAGCAGAGAAAGAGGAAGATCTTCCATCGTTGGTTTATTCCTCAAGCAGCCACAATGGCTAGAGCTACACCAATTCGAAGCCAGAAGCCAGGGGCCTCTTCCGGGTCTCTCATGTGGGTGCAGGGTCCCAAGGCTTTGGGCTGTCCTTGACTGCTTTCCCAGGCCACAAGCAGGGAGCTGGATGGGAAGTGGAGTGGCCAGGATTAGAACCAGCGCCCATATGGAATCCTGGCATGTGCAAGGCGAAGACTTTAGCCACTAGGCTACCACACCCAGCCAAATCCTTTTTTTGAAACAATGAAAATAAGGGCTAGAGAAACATAGCTCTTTTCCTACCTTCATACAAACGCTGTAAAGCTAGAATTCAAATCCAGGTCATCCAGGTCAATAAATTTCATGTTACTGAATTAACAAACTTGTAATGTATAATGAAAATTATATTAAGAGTATTTCAGGGGCCAGCACCATGACATAGAAAGTTAATCCTCTGCCTGTGGCACCAGCATCCCACTTGGGCATAGGTTCAAGTTCCAACTGTTCTACTTTCAAATGAAGCTAAAGATTTTTTTAAGAGTATCAGAGCATATTACTTAAGAGGGCAAACACAGGGCCTGGCACAGTAGCCTAGTGGCTAAAGCCCTTGCCTTACATGCACCAGGATTCCATGTAAGTGCAGGTCTGTATCCTGGCTGCTCTACTTCCCATCCAGCTCTCTGCTGGTGGCCTGGGAAAGCATTTGAGAATGGCCCAACTTGGGACCCTGCTCCTGCATGGAAGACCCAAAAGAAGCTCCTGGCTCCTGGCTTTGCCTTGCCTCAGCTCCAACCATTGCAGATACTTGGAGAGTAACCAGCAGATGGAAGAACTGTCTGTCTCTCCCTCTCTCTGAAAATCTGACTTTCCAATAAAAATAAATAAAGCTTTTGAAAAGAAGAAGAAAAGCAGACACAATAACCTCATCAAACATTTGACAAATATTTGAACCTTATTTTGTTCCTGCTACTATATACATCATCTTATTCATTCTGCAATTAGCACATAACAGAAACAAATGCTGAACAAAGACTCTGCAGTAACACAGACCTAGTCACACAACATGCACTGGACAAGAAGTATGGGCAAATTATTTGCGTCTCCACATCTTCGTGCATAAAACAAGATAATATCTCACTTAAGAAACAATTGCATTATAAACTGATTTCCACACTGGCAAGCACACAGTATGGCTAAGCCAACACCCTGAACTACCTCTGTTATTATGTAACTCTTCTTTACCATTTTCCATGGAATGAAACATATAAAATTTTTTGTCTCAAAGGTATCCTGTAACCTGGAAATGGGCATGTTGTTGACTTTCATGTGTCAGCATCTTTGCACTCTGGCTGAACAGTATTTCCCAGTAAATCTATAATCTATGTAATATTTCTGCTGCTGTGAGCATCTAAACTACCATGGTAAACTTAGAGCTACAATGTATTTCTTGCATATAATGATAATATCACACACTCCTACCTCCCAATCCAAAACTGCCACATTACTGATTGGTAAATTAAAAGTCACTATTTATGCTTTTTTAAACCAAAACATCATAAATTAAAGTAGCAGAATCTTCTTAGAAATTATTTTTGGGCCTGGCAGTGTGGCCTAGCGGCTAAAGTCCTCACCTTGAACGCACCGGGGAACCATATGGGTACCAGTTCTAATCCAGGCAGCCCCACTTCCCATCCAGCTCCCTGCTTGTGGCCTGGGGAAGCATCAAGGATGACCCAAAGCTTTGGGACCCTGCACCTGTGTGGGAGACCTGGAAGACATTCCTGGCTCCTGGCTCCGGATCGGCACAACACTGGCTGTTGCAGTCACTTGGGGAGTGAATCATTGCACGGAAGATTTTCCTTTCTGTCTTTCCTCCTCTCTGTATATCTGACTTTGCAATTAAAAAAATAAATAAAATCTTAAAAAAAATTACTTCCTGAGGCCAGCGGGCTAAGCCAACTCCTGCAACGACACATTTCATAGAGTACAGGTTCAAATCTTGGCTATTCCACTCCTATCTACCTCCCTGAAAAACAAAAAGGTAGACAGTCCAAGTTCTGGGTACATAGCATCCACGTAGGAGACCCAGATGGAATAGCAGGTTTCCTGTTTCGCCATGCCCTGCCCTGCCCTGCCCTGGCCATTACGACCATTTGGGGAGTGAACCAGCAGATGGAAGATCAATCGACAGGCAGACAGACAGACATCACTCTGCTTATTAATTAGACAATTTTTTACATTATCTACTTTCTCACTAGACAAATCTCAAAAGATAGAATGACTTAAGTTCATAAGAATAAACATTGACAAAGCCTCCGGTCTGAATAATTTCATTTCTTCTCAGCAAAGCTATGAAACATCAGAGGACAGAAAATGACTCAAATCTATAAGGATTTAAGATTTTCCAGGGCCCGGCGGCGTGGCCTAGCGGCTAAAGTCCTCACCTTGAACGCCCCGGGATCCCATATGGGAACCGGTTCTAATTCTGGCAGCCCCACTTCCCATTCAGCTCCCTGTTTGTGGCCTGGAAAAGCAGTTGAGGACCACCTAAAGCCTTGGGACCCTGCACCCATACGGGTGACCAGAAAGAAGCTCTGGGCTCCTGGCTTCAGATCGATGCTGCTCCAGCCATTGCGGCCACTTGGGGAGTGATTCAACTCACAGAAGATCTTCCTCTCTGCGTATCTGACTCTCCAATTAAAAAAAAAAGTTATGGGCGCCGGTTCTAATCCCGGCAGCTCCACTTCCCATCCAGCTCCCTGCTTGTGGCCTGGGAAAGCAGTTGAAGACGGCCCAATGCATTGGGACCCTGCACCCGCGTGGGAGACCCGGAGGAGGTTCCAGGTTCCAGGTTCCCGGCTTTGGATTGGCGTGCATCGGCCATTGCGGCTCACTTGGGGAGTGAATCATCAGACAGAAGATCTTCCTCTCTGTCTCTCCTCCTCTGTGTATATCTGGCTATAATAAAATGAATAAATCTTTAAAAAAAAAAAAAAAGATTTTCCAGGAAGTGAGTTTTCAAAGATGATTTAGTGTAATGTAACAAAAAGTAGCATTACTCTTTACTGCTGCTGCTTTAAAAAATTAATTTCAAAAACGTGTTCTGCTGGGATGGGTGCAGGGGTGAAGACAGCACTTGGGATGTTCACACATCATAGCCAAGTGTGGGTTCGAATCCCAGGTCCACACCTGATTCCAGTTTCTTACCAATGCGCACCCCAGAAGGCCACAGTACGTCAAGTCCTTAGGTCCCTGTCATCCACACGAGAGACATGAACCACATTTCCAGCTCCTAGCTTTGGTCTGAGTTTACTTGTTGTGGGCAGCTGAGGAGTAAACCAGTGGATGGAAGAAAATTTGCTGTACTAGATTTGTATCAACCTAACCCTTATTTTCTCATGTTACTCCTTCCCAGCTATCTCTGCAACTTTGTGGAACTGCCTTAGCAAATTCAAACCCATAGTAACAAACTCCAAGAAGCTGCCACAGTGCAACATTTTAGCAAACGCTCCTAAAACTTCCCGGTAAGCCCACTAACTGATAGTCATTAAGCTTAACCAAATTTTGTGGAACATTTCAAACATAACAAGTCTGTCAAAGGATTTGATTATATCAACCACTCAGTCTGCTCTGAAGAAAACATGGTGTGTGTTTAAACAGTCAAGACCAGAAGTGGGCAATCATTTTCCACACAAGCCACAACTGAACTGAGGAAAAACGAAGGGGCAAAAAAAGGAAAAACAATCAACTCACATCAATTATTTACTTAGGAGTACAGAAGGTCCAGAGTGCTATAGATGCACAGTGCCAACCTGCTCCACCCTCCTCTGCTAGCGCAAATCACAAGATGAACACCGGGTCCAACAAATAGCCAAGATGCCCGACCAAATGGCCCTACTAGCTAGATGGGGCCAAACATGTACCTTTTTAACTCTTGCCACCACCACCCCCACCCCCCCAAAAAAAGTGTGGAAAATGCCTGAATTCGTACAAGGACTTTGGGCTTCCTTGTAATGCATTTACAGAGTAGTGTTAGCCAACAGGAAAGATGTTTAAAAATGGGTACATGATAGAATTTAAAAAAAAAAAAAGAAGGCTACATACTGAATACCCTTTTTTAAATACTTGGGACCCTGCACCTGCATGGGAGACCCAGAAGAAGCTCCTGGCTCCTGGCTTCAGATCAGCTCAGCTCTGGTCATTGTGGTCACTTGGGGAGTGAACCAGCAGATGGAAGATTTTTCTCTCTGTGTCTCCTCTCTGTAAACCTGACTTTCTAATAGAAAAAAAGATCTTTTTTTAAACACACACACTTGGGATTAAGCAAGTGGGGGAGATTAGATGGCAGTAACAAGGAGACTGCAGGGCAGAGCCTTTGTTACAGAAGGCAAGAGACTTCGGTGCCTTTGTAGGCTGTAAGAAAGCACCGGAAAGATTGAAGCTGAAGAGACAAGAGAGGAAAGATGCGAACCAGTAAGCGAACTAGACTCGGTGAGTGACAAATGGGGACCTGATCTCCTGCATCCTCTGTCGCCTGAAAAAGCAATGCAATCGGACGGCAGATGTAAAGACTGAAAATTTGGAAGGTACACAAATATAGCAAAGTGGTGGTCTAGAGAGACACGGATGGAAATATGCTAACTGCTCCCCTTCTTGAGCAAGGAACTGCAGAATATTCCACTATGTAAAAATAATCTAATAGTATTCATTACAAAGTCTTGCATTCAGTTATGGGCTAGAAGATGGAGGAAACAGAAGAAAAGATTAAGAACTTTAGGACTTTGTTCACATTGGTACACAGGATCTATCAGACTTGGAAGAAACAGCTGGTAAAGGGACATCTAGAAGGAGGCGGTAAAGGGTGGGGCTGAGTTTATAATACTGAAGTGAGAGCAAGACACAAGTCTGAAGCAGTTATTAATGGCAATGAAGAAGGGTTAGCTACAGAATTTCACAGCTGCAAAGGATGGAAGGAATGCAGAGAGGCACACACACGGAGGTGCTGGGTACGAAGTCTTCAGAACACTCCAAACCAGCCCTACATTTTCAGTGGCATGATCTTCAAACCCACTTTCCCAGAAGTTGGACCCTAAAATGTCCTTTAGATTCATCTGCCTAGGGTAGCAATTTGTTAAACTGCATCAACAGTTTGTTTTTTGAATTGCACATTTGCTATTAATAAGGATTTGGTGAGAGTTTTACAAAAGGACAGAAGGGACATTATCCAAAAGATAAATGAATGCCATATGCCTAAAACTAGGGCGGCAGAGCCTACTCGGTCTTCTAAGTCTCCCTTGCACACAAAAACAGAATGGAAAAATAGAATACCAGCTAATACTTGGGGAGCACTTCCTTGATGTGAAGCACTGTCTAAACCTGACTGCCTCTTTATTTCTACTCCTGTGACAGTTAATCAAGGATAGAGTAGTAGAAAGAACACGGGCTTTGTGGTCAGTATCTAGAACCCTAATTCTACCAGTCTCTCCACTTTCATAAACCTCCACAAACTTCACCTTCCTCATTCGTGAAGCAGAAATAGTTAAAAAAAAAAAAAAATCTGCTAAAAAGCTAATGGTAGCACATATTTCATAGGACAGCTGTAAAGATTCAAGTATTAACACGTGTCAGGTAGCTATTAAACAGCAGATGCTAAATAACAGATATGCTGTAATAACAGAAATCACCACGCTGAGTCACAATTTATTACTATATTGCTGCTGAAATACATGGGACAAATAAAAAGAACTTAAAAATAACAAATGCAATCCAACAATTCCTGTCCACCTGACAGTTGCCCTAAGAATGAGGTATCTATCAGGGTATAATTCTGTAACGAGGAACTTACAGCAATGTCTCAGTGGCTTGAAATGCCCTGTTTTCATTTTGTTGTTTTTCAAAATGAATACTTCTAAAACAAATCAAGCCTTTTAATTTGCAGCTCAATCTCAGGACAGTTTTAGAGAATATTAACATCTCTGAAATAAACAGAACTGTAAAAGCCCACAGATGCAACATAGTTAACCAAAAATTTGAGGGCAAAAAACGGGTATGTCGCGTCCCCTCCCCTGACTTCAGTTAACACAACATAAATATCAATTTTGCCAATCTCATGGATTGACCTTTACTTTTTCCTTCTTTCTCTCTCTCTCCCTTTCTCAAGTCTTTTCTAATAGGTACCTTCCTTTCCCCATATGGCCCAACTTCAATGTCCCCAAAGAAAAATTCCTTAAGTGGCCTCCTTTTGAAGAGTTCATATAACACCCCCTGATTCATCAGTCTATAAAAGTCACTGCCCAACTTGCAAATCTTCAGTGGTTCTAAACGTATGAAAGAGCAAATGCAAATTTCTTGATATGGCTACTCACACCCTGACTAAACATCCTCGGATTAATTTTATCTCCTAATCTAAATTGTATTATCAGATCAAGTATCGTCAGGTCCAATAAGCAATAATAGTTTATTCCAATTTCAGTATCTTGGCTCTTGCTTTGACCTGAGCTGGAAAGTCATTCTGCTTGTATCCAATTCTATCCACCCATTATTGTGAAACTCCAGACTGCGACAGGGGGAGGGGGGCATGCACCACACATTGGCTGCACCAGCTAATCCTCCACCTCCAAACATCACATATGGGCACCAGTTCCTGTCCAGGATACTCCACTTCCCATCCACCTCCCTGCTTGAGGCCTGTTTGGAAAGCAGAGACAGCCCAAAGGCTTGGGACTCTGTATCCACGGGGAAGACCAAGTAGAAGCTTCTGGCTCAGTTCTGGCCATTGCGGCCATTTGGGGAGTGAACCAGTGGATGGAAGATTTATCTCCTTGTCTCTGTAAATCTGCCTCTCCAACGAAAATAAGCAAGAAAGCAAGACAGACAGGCGGACAGAAGGAAGGAAGGAAGGAGAGAAGGGGGAGGGAGGAAGGGAAGGAGGGAGGAATGAATGGAAGGAGGGGTGGAGGAAGGGAGAGAGTGTGAGTGAGTTAGGGAGGGAGGGAAGGAGGGAGGAACAACACAAACTGTCTCCAGGAAGCTGACACACCCATCTCAGTACACCACAATCTGTCACTCTGCTGAAAATCAGTACCACAAGAGACCTCTGCAAGCAGTCCCTCTTGTCATTGGCATTTTTACCAAAAAAAGGCAAGGGGAGGGCCCAGCACAATAGCATAGCAGCTGAAGTCCTCGCCTTGCACACGCCAGCAGATCCCAGTGGGCTCCAGTTCTAATTCCAGCAGCCCCACTTCCCATCCAGCTCCCTTCTTGTGGCCTGGGAAAGCAGTGGAGGACGGCCCAAAGCCTTGGGACCCCGCACCAGCGTAGGAGACCTGGAGGAGGTTCCTGGTTCCTGGCTTCAGATTGGCACAGCACCGGCCACTGTGGCCACTTGGGGAGTGACTCAACAGACAGATCTTCTTCTGTCTTTCCTCTGTATATCTGACTTTCCAACAAAAGTAAACTAAATCTTAAAAAAAAAATGTCTGGGGCAGATGTTACAGTACAGAGGGGTAGAGAGCCACTTGGGACAGCCACATCTCATATTGAAGAACCAGTTTCAGCTCCCAACTCCACACTTTCCAATCAAACCTCCTGCAAAGGCTTTAATCTTGTTATGCACCTAGAAGATCCGGATACAGTTCTGGGCTGCTGGCCCTGGCTTCTGACCGGCACAGCCTCAGCTATCATGGGCATCTGGAAAGAGAATCAGTAGACTTCTCTCTGTCACTCCATCCTGCAAATAAATGTGTTTTTTTTAAGTTTTATTTATTTTCTTATTGCAAAGTTAGATATACAAGGAGGAGGAGAGACAGAGAGGAAGATCCTCCATCCGATGATTCACTCCACAAATGACTGCAATGGCCGGTGCTGCACCGATCCGAAGCCAGGAGCCAGGAGCTCCTCCAGGTCTCCCACACGAGTGCAGAGTCCCAAGGCTTTGAGCCGTCCTCGACTGCTTTCCCAGGCCACAAGCAGGGAGCTGGATGGAAAGTGGGACCACCGGGATTAGAACCGGTACCCATATGCGTTCCCCGGCGAGTTCAGGGTGAGGACTTTCGCCACTAGGCCACATCGTGCCCTAAAATAAGTAAGTTAAAAGTAAGTTAAAAAGCAAATCTTACTTAAAAAAAAAAAAAAAAAAAAAACCCTGAGTTACCAGAATCCCAAATGGGCTCTACTACCAGTCCATCTCCTGCTCATGACCTAGGAAAAGCAGCAGCAGATGATGGTCCATGTTCTTGCCCCCTGCCACCCCATGTGGGAGACCAGAAAGAGAAACAAGCTTCTAGTTTGGGACTAGCCCAGCCCTGGCCACTGGGGTCAACTGGAGAATGAAGCAAAAGATGGAAGAGCTTGCTCTTTATCTCCCACCCCAACTCTTTCAAATAGATAAATAAATCTTTTTTTTTAAAAGCCCTCTAATCTATTGGGACGAAATCCCTGCAGGTGAGCACAAGAAGCAAGGCAAGGAGCAGCCCAGACAATGCCAAGTTACAGTACCCACTGGCATACATGTGGGTCAGGTCTGGGGACAGACCAGTCTGGGTCAGCACATAACACCCACTAGCAGATTTGAGAACCAAGGCAGGGGGCAGAAGGAGACAGATAAGGTCACAATACCAGTCAGCTCACATTAGGACTGGGACAGCAATCAAGCTGGGCTAGGATAGGCTGCACCACCAGCAGGAGCTCGAGCAGGAGACAGACTAGACTAGGCCAGGCTGCGCAATAAGACTGGGCCAGCATGGTCCCAGTGGGAGTCGGGTTTGTAAGTCCCAGGGATGGGGGATCTGACAGGGGTCAGGTAGCTTGGCTCAGGTCCTGGGGTCCATCTGTGTGGTGGAGGCCAAGTTCCTGAGCCCCAGGGATGGGGAAACCAGTGGGGCTTGGGTCTCCTGGCCCAGATCCTGGGGCCTGCCTTTTAGGTGGGTATCAGGTTCGTGAGCCCCAGGGGTGGGGGATATGGCAGGACGTGGGTCGCCTAGCCCGAGTCCTGGGGCCTGCATGTGAGGTGGGTGCTGGGTTTATCAGCCACAAGGGTAGAGGATACAGCAGAGCTTGGGTTGCCTGATCCAGGTTCCAGCACCCACCTACTAGGTGGTTCATAAGCCCCAGGGGTAGGGGATCTGGCCTGGCTTGGGTCGCCTGGCCCGGGTCCCGGGGCCTGGCTACTAGGTGGGTGTTGAGTTCGTGAGCCCCAGGGGTGGAGGATCCAGCAATGCTTGGGAAGCCTGGCCTGGATCCTTGGACTCACGTGCAAAAACACGTCCCACTTAATGAAAAAAGGTAGAGCTGTGAACACAGGCCCTGTTGTAAAAGGAGAATATGGCAGCTCATTTGGTGCTGTAGCAGAACAGAACTAACTGGACAACTACCCCAAACAAACGATAACAGCAAAAAAATCTCGGTGAATGGAGCCAATGGACATTGGGAGGGAGACATTGTCCTTGGATGGGTGAAATGGGCAGCATTTCAGAACTATCCAGGCCACTCAGACAGAACCCTTGGAATAGGTACACACTGGGACTCTGGCTTGATATGAGGTGGTGGTTCCTCATCCCTGGGTACTGAGTACTGGGATGTGTAGAAAGTCATGAGTGGTGTTCCCCTTTGTTCCTCCCCTTCTCCCAGAAACAAGAAAAGGCCCAGTGTGGTAGCCTAGTGGCTAAAGTCCTCACCTTGCACGCACTAGGATCAAATATGGGCTCCGGATCTAATCCCAGCGGCCCCACTTTCCATCCAGCTCCCTGCTTGTGGCCTTTGAAAGTAGTCGAAGAAGAGGCTCCGTTGAGGCAGCTTGAGGAGTGAATCAACACATGGAAGATCCTCCTCTCTCTCCTCTCCTCTATATATCTGACTTTCCAATAAAAATTTTAAAATAAATCTTTAAAAAATAAGAAAAAACCATAGCTTTCTTATCCAATCCTCTGCTTATGGGCATTTTGGCTGCTTCCATGTTTTTGCAATTACTGATTGTGCTGCTATGAACATAGGACTGCATGTTGGTTTCTCATAAAACAAGTGTTCTGGATATATTCCTAGGAGTGCTATTGCTGGATCATACGGTATGTTGATTTTGAGTTGTTTGAATGTTCTCCATACTGATTTCCATAGAGGCTGTACCAGCCTGCAGCCCCACCAGCAGTGGAGTAGGGTTCCCTTTTCCCCAAAACCTCGCCAACAAGTGTTGTTGGTGCTTTTATTCATGTGGGCCAGTCTTACTGGCGTTAGGTGGCACCTCATTGATGTTTTAATTTGGATTTCCCTTATTGCCAGGGAACTTGAGCATTTTTTCATATGTTTATTTGCCATTTGGGTTTGTTCCTTTGTGAAGTGTCTGCCCTTTTCCCGTGCCCATTTCTTGAGTGGCTTGTTTGTTTTGACATTTTGGTTGTTTTGTAGCTCTTTGTATATTCTGGAGATTAGCCCTCTATCACCTACGTAGTGCGCGAAGATCTCCCATTCTGTGGGTTGCTTTTTTACTTTGTTGATTATGTCCTTTGCTGTACAGAAGCTTCTTAGTTTGATGAGGTCCCATTTGTTTATTCTGGTCTTGATTTCTATTGCTTTTGGTGTCCTTCTTAGGAAGTAGGGACCTAGCCCTAGATCTTGCAGAGTATTTCCAACATTTTCTTCCAAAAGTTCAATCCTCATCAGCAGACGATTGGATAAGAAAGCTATGGTTCATTTACTCCATGGAATACTACTCAGCTATTAAAAAAAAACAAAATGCAGTTCTTTGTGGCCAAATGGGCCAAACTTGAAACCACAATGCTAAGGGAAATGAGCCAATCCCAAAAGGTTAAATACCACATGTTTGCCTTAATTTAAGATGATATGATGTTATGTATAACACGTTATGTTATGTATGTTATATGTTGTGTATAAACTAAAATTGAAGTGTAGGTGAGGTGGTCACAGAAGGTGGCTGGGAACTCGCATTTACTTTTAACATATTGGTTACTCATTACTATGTCAATTAATTCCATAATGATGTAAATTTTTGCTGATGGTATGTTGGAGCTTTTAATTGATCGGGATGATACTCTGCTGGCTCTGTCTTCAGACCAGAGAGGGTATACCTAAGAAGCCGTTGAACTTGACTGGACAATAAGATGCTGGACTCTATGTTTGGTATATGCTTGCAATGGGGGAATCTCAACTGAACTTGAACTGTGGTTATGCAACAAGGTGGAGGAATCCACCATGGTGGGAGGGTTTGGGGAGGGGTGGGGAGAACCCAAGTACCTATGAAACTGTGTCACATAATACAATGTAATTAATGAATTAAAAATAATAAAAAAATAAGAAAAAACAAGAAATAGCAAAATTGAAAGTAATGAGTCCACCCAATTTTCCCTAAACCTCAATCTTTCCCACCCTGATCCACCATGTAATCATTACAAAAAATAAAATTTATTTTAAAAAGTAGAAAAAAAGTCCTCTGATCTTGTATCACCATTTTATAAAAGATGGACTATTTATAAACAAACAGTATCATATTAAAGGAGTTTGTATACTGAATAATTTCAATACCCCCTCTCACATCCCAAAGATTTGGTTGGTTAGTTTGTCTGTCTGGAGAATCAGCCAAATCAGAGCCAGAGCAAGCAGGGAATGACAGGGACAGAATTCCTCCACGCTCTGGATCTCTCCCCAAATGCCCAGAACATACAGGACAGCGCTAAGTCAAAGCCAGAGCGTGAACCCCATCCATCTCCCTCATAGGCAGCAGGAACCCAAGCACTTGGCTAATTACCTGCTGCCTCCAAGGCCCATTGCAGGAAGCAGAATTAGAAGCAGAGGAGCTGAGACTTGAACCAGGCACTCTGATATGGGATGTAGGAATTACAAGTTACAGCTTAAACCTGCTGCTTGGTTAGCCAACGTGGCACGCGCAATAAGCCACTGTCTGCAACAAAGGAATTCCACATGTGGTTGGTTCAAGTCTTAGCTGATCCTTTGTTTTAATTTTTTAAATCAGAAATGAAGATATACAGAGAGGAGGAGAGACAGAGAGTAAGATCCTCAGTCCACTGATTCACTTCCCAAGTGACCACAACGGCGAAGCTGATCTGAGCTGAAGCCAGGAGCCTCTTCCAGGTCTCCCTTGCAAGTACAGGGTCCCAAAGCATTGAGCTGTCCTCGACTGCTTTCCCAGGCCACAAGCAGGGAGCTGGATGAGAAGTGGAGCTGCCGGGATTAGAAGTGGTGCCCAGATGGGATCCCGCCATGTATGAGGTGAGGACTTTAGCCACTAGGCTACCACATTGGGCGCCTGCTCTATGTTTGATTCACCTTCTTGCTAATGCTTTTTGGAAAGCAGCAGACGATGGCTCCAGTGCTTGGGCTGCTGCCACCCACATGGAGACCTGGATGGAGTTCAAGGCTCTTGGTTTCAGCCCTGCACAGCCCCAGCCATTGCACCATATGGGGATGAACCAGCAACGGAAGATCTCTCTTTCTCTCCCTCTCTGTAACTCTTTCAAATAATAAAATCTTTATAAAATAAATATAAATAAACCTGCTGTGCTACAACACCCATCCTGAAGAAAACTGGCTTTCTTTTCCAAGCCCTTATTTGGTAAATAAAAAGTTCCTAACATGTGACTTGGATAATGAAACCCATGCCCAGGAACCACTAGCTTTCCTCCCTCATTCTGGCATTCACATATGGTCAAATACTGTCATGTAACTGCTTCAAAAACTAAGTACTCTCTTTTCAATTAAAATTTTAGATTTCTTAGGAACAAAAACCATATACAGTTATTGCTTTATCTGCTTGTTCACAAAATCTTATGTTCTGGTTTGAACAATCTAACAATATTCCCAAGGAAACTCGTAGGTCAAATCCTTGCTTAGCATTAACCCTGGGCAAACTATTTCACGTTGTTTTTTGTTTGTGTGTTTTAAGATTTAGTTATTTGAAAGATGACAACAGAGACAAAAACCTTCCATCTACTGGTTCACTCCTCAAATGGCAGCAATAGCCAGGCTGAGCCAGGTCAAAACCAAGAACCAAGAGCCGCGTCTGGTCTCCCATAAAGGTGACAGGGTCCAGGCATGTTGGGCCATCATCCGCTGCGTCCCAGGACAAGAAGCAAAGCAGCTGGAATTCGAACTAGCACTTCAATATGAGATGCCAGTGTCGCAAGCCACAGCTTTACCTGCTGCTCTAAAACACTGGCCTCTGATTTCACATCTTAAGGACTCAGCTTTCATTAATCTTACAAAATGAGGAAAATCATAACGTCTACCCTAAAAGGCTGTACAAAAAGTAGTGAAGCTCCTCAGAGCATGCCCCATAGCAGGGACCTGGGGTGGGTGGGAGTCTGGGCGGGGCTTCTCCCTTAAAATGTCCCTTTACCTCAGATACATTAAGGAAACAATGTGGAAATAATAGTCTTACCCACTTTCCTGTAGCCCTTGAACCTTTTTACCCTAATTAACTATGTAAAGATTGTCAAAAATATAAAAATCATGGGGAAAAAAAAGTAGTGAAGCAGGCCAGGCGCAGTAGCCGAGTGGCTAGAAGTCCTCACCCTGCAAGTGCCAGGATCCCATATGGGCACCAGTTCGTGTCCCAGCTCTCCACTTCCTATCCAGCTCCCTGCTTGTGGCCTGAGAAAGCAGTCAAGGACAACCCAAATTCTTGGGATGCTGCACCCACATGGGAGACCCAAAAGAAGCTTCTGGATCCTGGTTTCAGATCAGCTGAGCTCCAGCCATGATGGCCATGTGGGGAGTGAACCAGTGGACAGAGGATCTTTCTGTCTCTCCTGCTCTCTGTAAATCTGATATGCCATTCCAATAAAAATATTTTTTTAAAATAAAACCACATTGATACTAAGACAAGTGTTATGTTTTTACTTCAATCATACTATAATATTCAAGCAAATGACTTTTATTAATGCAGGGCCAAATTGAGTGCTATTATTCAAATGGAGTCACCCCCTACCAACCATAATACCAAAGCTCAAAAATCTTTTTGCAACTCCATCTGTGGAATTTTTAAAAAGATATACGCCTGGGTCCAGCACCAAGATCCCATATGGGCACAGGTTCTAATCCCAGCAACCCTGCTTCCCATCCAGCTCCTGGCTTCAGACTGACTCAGCTTCAGCCGTTGTGGCCACTGGGAAGTGAATCAGTGAACGGAAAATCTTTTTGTCTCTCCTCTCTCTATATCTGCCTTTCCAATAAAAATTAATCTTTTAAAAAAACAATGTGCGTATGTGTGTTTATTTTTATTGGAAAGGCAGATATACAGAGAAAGAAGAGGTGGCAAAGAGATCTTCCATTCACTGGATAACTTCCCAAAGGGTTGCAACAGCTGGAGCTGGGCCACTACAAAGCCAGGAGCTTCTTCCAGGGTCTCGAACACAGATGCAGGGTCCTCAGACTTCAGGCCATCTTCCACTGCCTTCCAGGTACATCACTGAGGAACTGGATCGTAAGTGGAGCAGCCAGGACTCGAACTGATGATCGTATGGGATCCAGCATCACGGGTAGAGGCCTAACCTATGCCAGCCCCTTGTGGAATTCTTAAAGACAAGCCTCAAACGCATACACACACACACACACACACACACACACACGAATCGTTCATAATTATAACCCGTTGGTGACCAAAAACAACACTAATCACTTCATTCACCAGATTTGCCTATCTCCAAGAATTAAGCATTGGGGAAGGTTCTGGCACAGTTAACCCATCACTTGGGGTGCTAACATCCCACACTGAAGTGCTGGTTCAAGCCCTGATCATTCTGCTTATGCTCCAGCTTCGTGCTGAGGTGCCTGGGAAAGCAGCGAACACGCCTCAAGTGTCTCAGTGCCTGCCTTGCTCCCTCCTCCTCCCCAGGCAAACCAAGATGAGTGTTCCAGGCTTCCCGCTTAGGCCTGGCCCAGCCTGGGTTGTTGCAGACACTGGGAGAGAGAACCAGCAGATTGGAATCTCCTCCTTTCTCTGTCACCCTGCCTTTCAAATAAATAGTTTCTTAAAAACATAGCTAATAATCCCATAAAATGAAGTTTAGATTAAAAATGAACAAAATGCTCTGAAGACAAATTCAAAAGCAGAGGCCAGTCTTACAGCTTAGTAGGTAAAGCCTCTGCGTTCGACGACAACAATATCCCGGAAGGATGCCAGTTTCAGATCATGCTGCTCCACATCTGATCCAGCTCCCTGGTAATGTGTGTGGGAAAGCAACAGAAGATGGCCCAGTGCTTGGCCCCTGAATCCACCAGGGAGATCTGGAAGAAGCGCCAGGTAGGAACCTGTGGCCCTGAGGCGCAGCCCTGGCCATAGAAGCCATTCGGAGAGTGAACCAGTGGATAGAAGATCTGTCTCTCGCTCTCCATTAGCCAAAGGGTGTATGTTCCAAGCCCTTGGTAATGCCTGAAATTTAAAGCAGTACTGAGCCCTGGAAACATCAAACAATCATGGAAAACTAAATTAAAACATAAATCTATTTTGTGCGAAGATTTTCTGAAGATTCACCTATGTGAAAGAGTTACAGAGAAAAGGCAAAGGCAGAGATAAACATCTTTCATCCCCGGGGTTACTCCCTTCATGGCTGAAATGGCTGGGGGCCAGGTCAAAACCAGGAGCTTCATTCCTGGGCATCAGGAACTCAAGCACTTTGATATCTTCACTCTTCTCCTAAGTATATTAACAGAAAGCTGGGTAATGGAATAGTCGGGGCCCAGCATGGTAGCCTAGCAGCTAAAATCCTCGCCTTGCATGGGACCAATTCCATATGGGTGCCAGTTCTAATCCCAGCCACCCTGCTTCCCATCCAGCTCCCTGCTTGTGGCCTGGGAAAGCAGTGAAGGACAGCCCAAAGCCTTGGGACCCTGCACCCGCGTGGGAGACCTGGAAGAAGCTCCTGAATCCTGGCTTCGGATTAGCTCAGCTCTGGCTGTTGCAGCTACTCAGGGAGTAAGTCAACAGACAGAAGATCTTCCTGTCTCTCCTCTCTGTATATCTAACTTTCCAATAAAAATAAATAAATCTTGGGCCAGGCAGCGTGGCCTAGCGGCTAAAGTCCTCACCTTGAACGCCCCGGGATCCCATATGGGCGCCGGTTCTAACCCCGGCAGCTCCACTTCCCATCCAGCTCCCTGCTTGTGCCCTGGGAAAGCAGCAGAGGATGGTCCAAAGCCTTGGGACCCACATGGGAGACCCAGAAGAGGCTCCGGGCTCCTGGCTCTGGATCGGCTCAGCTTCAGCCATTGTGGCCGCTTAGGGGGTGAACCAACAGATAGAGGATCTTCCTCTCTGTCTCTCCTCCTCTCTGTATAGCTAGATGCCTTTTCAATTAAAAAAAAAAAGTAAATAAATCTAATAATAATAGCCAGGATTTTTTCCTGTATTCTTTAGACAAAAATGCAGGAGTTAAACTGAAATGGCTAACTAACTTACATATAGCATATGTTCTAAGTTCATTATGTTATTTAGTTAGCCCTCACAACCATTCTCACCATCTTATTTTTTAAAGTTTAACTATTCAATCAATTTAAAGGTGTAGTAACAGAAAGATAAAGATAGATAGATAGATAGAAATTTACGTCCTCTGATTCACTCCTCAAAGCCAGGCTCCTGGAACTCAGGCCATACTCCCATATGGGTAGCAGGGCCCTTACCTGTTCTCACAAGGCTCATCAGAAGAACTGGTTCTGAGAGCAGAGATGGGACTCAATCCCAGGCACTCTAACACGGCATACACATATCCAAAGCTCAATCCCAGGCACTCTAACACGGCATACACATATTCCAAACTCCATCCCAGGCACTCTAACACGGCATACACATATTCAAAGCTCAATCCCAGGCACTCTAACATGGCATACACATATCCCAAACTCAATCCCAGGCACTCTAACACGGCATACACATATCCCAAACTCAATCCCAGGCACTCTAACATGGCATACATATATCCCAAACTCAATCCCAGGCACTCTAACACGGCACACATATATCCCAAGCAGCAGGCTCACCTGCTGCATCACAAGTGCCACCCCAGTCTATTTTAAAGATGGGGGAATTGGGGTTTTCTGAGCTATAGAAGCCAAACTTTGTAGTTTTAACAGCTTAACATTAAAGGTAAAGTGCTATTTGACAAAAATAGTCAAAAAGTGAGAATAAGCCACAAACAGCCAACTGTGAAAGTATCAGAACAAAGAAAGTTGTATTTAAAACAAGCTCCATGGTGCAAGCACAATTACACACAGCAAGCTAAGCTTCCCACATGGATACTGGTTCCTGCCCCAGCAGCTCCACTTCCAATGCAGTGGAGGATGGCCCAAAGCCTTGGGCCCCTGTATCTACGTGGGAGACCTGGAAGAAGCTCCTGCCTCCTAGCTCCAGGTCAGCCAAGGTCTAGCCATTCTGGAGAGTGAACAAGTGGAGTTGCCAATTCAAGTATCAGTTGCCTACTTCCAAACCAGCTCCCTATTAGCACACATGAGAAGGCAGCCCCAAGCAGCTGTGCCCCTTCCACCCACATGGGAGTCAAACACGAGGTACCTGGCTCCTGGCTTTGTCCTGACCCAGCCCCAACCATTCCAGCCATTTGAGGAGTGAATGAGCAGATGGAGGATCTCTTTCAGTCTCTCTTTGTCACTATGCCTTTCAAACAAATAAATTCTTAAATAATAAAAAGATAGCAATAAGATTATAAAAGCTAACAAAATTATTCTATTGTCTCTCAGAAACTTCAAGTGCCTCTGCCTTAATGTTTTCATGAAGACAATTACTGAACTTGCCTGAAATAGGTATTTGGCCGTTAAAATGCCTGCACCCCATATCATGGTGCCTGGATTCTATTTCTGGTAATTCCAGTTTCCTGCCAGTGTAGACCCCGAGACACAGCAAGTGACAGCTCAAGTAGTTGGTCCCTGACATCCGCATGGAAGATCTGGATTAAGCTTCCAGCTCCTGGCTCCAGCCTCATCCAGCCATATGGGCATATGAGGTGTAAATCAGTGAGAATTCAGTAGGAAGGCAGGTAGTAGGGTGGGTGGGTGCATGCGTGTGCGTGTGCGTGTGTGTGTGTGTGTATGCTCATTTGAAAGGCAGATCAGAGAAAGAAGCGTGATCTGCCATCTACTGGTTCATTCCCTAAGACTGACAGGCTGGCTCAGACTACAGTCAGGAAACTCCATCCTAATCTCCTACTGGGTGGTAGAGGCCCAGGTATCTGAGCCACCTTCCACTATCTTTCCAGGCACATCCACAGGAAGATGGGTACTGAACCAGCACTTGGATATGTAGCCCTAGCAACACAAGCCATGGTCCAATTCACAACACCTTAGTGCCAGGCCCTATCTTTGCTTCTTGAATTTAAAAAAAAAGTCAAAATAAGCACAAATTTAAAATACATAATAGGCACTTCCTGAAAAAATATTTAATACTCAGTTATGAAATGTGTACTAAATCATCCCAATTACTAATTGGCTTAAAGAATATACATTTTTTTTTCTGGCTTCATCACAAGAGGACAAATAACTACTGAGGGAGCTTACTGACAAGTCAAAGAGATTCCAGATCTAACTGGCTCAAGTTTTTCATTACTGACATCCAAATAAAATATCAGAAAGTAGTTCAAATGAGGGCATATCTACTGTATCATTCAGTTCATAAATCCAATCAGATGCTTTAACCAGCAGAAGCCACACAGTACTTTGCTGGTAACATGTTCCAAAGGAGTCTCCATTGTACAGCTGCAGTCCTGGAGTCCTGCAGTCCTGTATGTACTCTGGTACCCTAACCTGAGTCTCTATAGTCACTGACTCAGGGTGCATACTCCTGCCCTTTGGAGTACAGAAACACTAAGCAGAATTTCAGTTTAAAAAATCAACACTGGGCACAGCATCATGGCTAACCAGGCTGATCCTCCACCTTCAAGCGCCAGTATCCCACATGGAGACCCAGAGAAAGCTCCTAGCTACTGGCTTTTGATCTGCAGCTCTGCCCATTGCAGCCTTTTGGGAAGTGAACCAGCGGATGGAAGACCTTTGTCTCTGTAAATTTCTTTCCAATAAAAATAAATCTTAGGGGAAAAAAATCCACATTAATGAGCCTAAGAACTGGTGTTGCAGCTCAATAAATTAAACTGCCGCCAGTTACACCAGCATCCCATTATAGTAATGCTATTTGGAGTCCCAGCTGGAGTCCAATCCAGCACTGCTAATGCACCGGGGGAAGCAGCAGAAGATGGTCCAAGTACTTGGGCCTCTGTCACCTACATGGAATATCCAGACAGAGCTTCAAGCTCCTGGCTTCAGCCTGGCCCTGTGGCCCTACCCTGGCTGTTAAAGTCATTTGGGTATTTAATCAGCAGATGGAAGATATTTCTTTTTCTCTTTCTTTGAGACTCTGCATTCAAGTAAACAAATAAATCTTTATTTACTCGAAAGATAAGAGTTAGAGGGAAAGGGAGAGAAAGGGAAATCATCCATCCACTGGTACACTCCCCCAGAGAGCTGCAACAGTGAGCCAGGAGCCAGGCCAAAGCCAATATCCAGACATTTCATCTGGACCTCCCATGTGGGTGGCAAGTGCCCAAACACTTGAGCCATCTCCCACTGCTTTCTCAAACCATTAGCAGGGAGATGAATTGCAGCCAGGAGACAAACACCAGCACCCATATGGGAGACTGTAGTGTTATCTGCTAGCTCACAATGCTGGCCCAAGAAAAAAAATTCTGAAGTTTCTAATCAATTTAGCCATTAGGATACAAACTAGTGCAAGCGGGCATTTAGTCTCAAGGTTAAGACACCAATGTAGGGTCGGTGCATTGCCTCAACTGGCTAATCCTCCACCTCCAAGCGCAGGCATCCCATATGGGCACCAGTTTGTATCCCAGCTGCTCCACCTGTTCCCTGCTTGTGGCCTGGGAAAGCAGTGGAGGATGACCCAAAGTCTTCAGACCCTGCATCCACGTGGCAGTCCTAAAAGAAGCACCTAGATTCAAATCAGCGTAGCTCCAGCTGTTGCAGCCATTTGGGGAGTGAACCAGCAGATGAAAGACCTTACTCTCCGTCTTTCCTCTGCAAATCTGCCTGTCCAATAAAAGTCAATAAATCTTTAAAAAAAAAAGAAAAAAAGACACAACATCCCTTAGCAGAGTGCTTGGGTTTGAGCTTGCCTCTGGCTCCTGGCTCCAGCTTCCTGCCAACACATACACTGAGAGGCAGTGGTTGATGGCTCAAGTGAGACATGGATTGAGTTCCAGGCCTCCGTAAAAAACGTAAAGAAGAAAAAAAATGCCAGCCAGTCAATAACCAAAAGTATGAGAAATAACAGCATTATAAACTACAACAAAAAATTTTTAAAAGTATTTTAGGGCCCAGCGAAGTGGGCTGAATGCACCTTGATCCCATATGGGCACCGGTTCATATCCCAGGAGCTCCACTTCCCATCCAGCTCCCTGCTTGTGGCCTGGGAAAGCAGTCGAGAACGGCCCAAAGCCTTGGGACCCTGTACCCATGTGGGAGACCTGGAGGAAGCTCCTGACTCCTGGCTTCAGATCAGCGCAGCTCTGGCCATTGCGGTCACTTGGGGAGTGAATCATCGGATGGAAGATCTTCCCCTGTCTCTCTTCCTCTTTATATATCTGACTTTGCAATAAAAATAAATACATCTTTTTTTAAAAAGAAGTATTTTATAATATTTGGGGTTTTTTGTAACTACTTTTTGAATAAAAATGAATTAACCTTCTCAAAAAATTTGTTTTAATAAGTGAGCATAATTGGAGTAATGCGGCAATAAGATTAGCATTATAGATACAGCAGTAGATTAGAGGCCAGGCAATACAATGAATGCATTATTGTCAGGATAAAAAGGTTGAATTCTGATTTCATCCAAAGGCTAAAGAAAAAAAGTTTTGCACATGCACATGGCCACTGAATTAAATTAGCCAAACACAAGAGCCAGAGTTATGGAGTAGCAGATAAAACCAGCACCTGTAATACCAGCAGCCATAGGGGAGACAAATCATGTTCCAACAGCTCCACTTCTGATCTAGCTCCTTCATGGCCTGTGAAGAACAAGACTGTCCCTTGTATCTAGGCTTCTGCCACCCAGGTGAGAAAGCCAGAAGCAGCTCCTGGCTCCCAGCTTTGCATCAGCTCAGCTCTGAACACTGCAGTCATCTAGGGAGTGAACCAGCAGATAATTTTATCTCTCTTTCTGTAACACTTTGAAATATACTTTTTCAAAGACTTTTCAAAATAATGATTTATTTTTATTGGAAAGCCAGATTTACAGAATGAAGGAAAGACAGAAAGATAGAGACCCTCCATCTGTTGATTCAGCCTCCCAAACGGTCGCAACAGCCAGAGCTGAGCCGATCCAAAGCCAGGAGCTTCCTCTGGAACTCCCACACAGGTGCAGGGTCCCCAGGCCATCCTCCACCGCTTTTCCAGGTCATAAGCTGAGAGCCAGAAGGGAAGTGGGGAAGTGTAGCAACCAGGATACAAACCCGCATCCATATGGGATGTCAGTGCCGGCAGGCAGGTAAGTAGCCAATTCAGCCATCATATAGGAGCTCCAATTTCTTTCTTTCTTTCTTTCTTTCTTTCTTTCTTTCTTTCTTTCTCTCTCTCTCTCTCTCTCTCTCTCTCTCTCTCTCTCTCTCTCTCTCTCTCTCTCTCTCTCTCTCTCTCTCTCTCTCTCTCTCTCTCTCTCTCTCTCTTTCTTTCTTTCTTTCTTTCTTTCTTTCTTTCATAAAGTAGCCTCCAGAGAGTACAACCATCTGAGGAGTATAACCAGTGGTTGGAAGACTTCTGTCTCTCTGTGAAAAACCTACCTTTCAAATAAAAACATAAATCTTTTAAAAAATAAAGTAGCTAAACCCCAAATAATTCACATTTCACTTGATGTTTACAAAGTATAAAAGAAGGAATAATTGAGACACGCTGTTAAAGGTTAGAACGGTGATTTTCCCAGGTGATAGAGGGGAGGCAGGAACTAACAAGACACTGGGCAGCGGCTCTGAGGTGGCAACCCAGTTTTCTCAATCTGGGTAGTCAGTCTGAGGTGAAAAAAACCAGCAAATTTCACTCTAATATGTGCATTTTTCTGTGTAAACATCAAACCAGTAAAAAAAAAAAAAAAAGCTGTAGTAACATTAAACGTTTTTAATAACAAAATACCATTTCAAAACATTGTTCTGTCCAAACCCAACAGGAATAGCGGGACACTGAGTAACACATTAACCTGACACAAATTACCAGGTATGTATGAAATAGAGAGGGAGGGAGAGTAATTCACACAACCAACGAACACAAGGCACCATGGCTGTACAGAACAAATGCTGGATCTAGGAGAGAGTTGTGCAACAGGATGAGCATTAATCCCTTAGAATATTAAGAGGGCATCTCTGGAAATTAAGAAACAGATTAAGTCAGTGATACCTAAAACGTTTACCAATACCTGTTATGTTGTGCCCTTATTTTAACACAGTATTTTGTTTTGTTTTTAAAGATTTCTTTCTGGGTTTTTTGTTTTGTTTTGTTTTGTTTTGTTTTTTGTTTTTTTACTAGAAAGGCAGATATACAGAGAGAAAGAGATACAGAAAAAAAGATCTTCCATCCACTGGAAGATCTCCCCAGGTGGCCACAACAACCACAGCCAGTAAATTCTTCCAGGGCTCCCGCTGCGTGCAGGGTCCCAAGGCTTTGTGTCGTCCTCATGCAGGGTCCCAAGGCTTTGGGCAGTCCTCCACTGCTTTCCCAGGCTACAAGCAGGGAGCTGGATGAGAAGCAGAGCAGACGGGACAAGAACTGGCATCCATATGGGATCCTGGCACATGCAAGGTGAAGATTTAGCCACTAAGCTAATCACACTGGGCCCTTAACTGTATTTTCAAGCTGTTTCCTTAACACCCCCACTTCTAAATATCAAAGGATAATAAAACAGAAAGGCCTCAAACCTCAGCAGAAACAACCCTAAGCTCTAGGCAACAGCCTGCCCCTCGCCGGCTCCAGCAATAACCACAGTGAACTTGGCTCCCCCACAGGTATATGAGGAAAACTCCCTCATGGAGTCACTATCTCCCTACAGCCACCAAAATGCTGAGCAGTTAGTCTTGAGGACATTTTAATTTAATTATTATTTGCTAATGGGCCCTGGGGGCCCAAGAGCTGATATAACCAAGAGTTTCCACTCTCAGATGAATTAACCGCCAGGTAAGGTAGACTGCAAAACAGTCAACATACAGAAAAAAAAGTAATAATAATAATGAGAAAGTCGAAGAGGCAGAATTGGGGCTGCTTCTAGAAGCTCAGCAGCACATTCTCAGAGAGACTTAAGCAAATAAAGCAGACTGGTAAAATGTGTCAGTGACTTAAGCAATTATAAGGAAAAAAATCTATAAAGATTTATTTCTGGGTCTAGCGCAGTGGCATAGTGGCTAAAGTCCTTGCCTTGAACGCACCAGGATCCCATATGGGTGCCAGTTCTAATCCTGGCAGCCCCACTTCCCATCCAGCTCCCTGCCAGTGGCCTGGGAAAACAGTCAAGAACAGCCTAAAGCCTTGGGACCCTGCACTCTCATGGCTCAATTCCGGTCATTGCAGTCACTTAGGGAATGAACCAGCAGACAGAAGATCTTTCTCTCTGTCTCTCCTCCTCTTTGTATATCTGACTTTCTAATAGAAATAGATAAATCTTATAAAAAAATATTTCTTCTTTGAAAGGCAGATTTTTTACAGAGAAAGACAGCTCAGACAGCTCTTCCATCTGCTGGTTTATGCCCCAAACAGCAACAATATCCAAAGCTGAACTGATGTGAAGCTAGGACCCAGGAGCTTCTTACCAGTCCCCTATGTGAGTGCAGTGGCCCAAGAACCTGAGACATCCTCTGCTGCTCTCCCAGGCCATAACCAGAGAGTTGGATGGGAAGTGCAACTGCTGGGATATGAACCAGCACCCCTATGGGATGCCGATGCTTGCAGGTGGAGGATTAGCCTGTACACCACTGTGCTGGCTCCAGGAAAAAATAACCTTAGCCCTTCCTGGCAGATCACACTTTCTATGTACCGTGTGCTTTCCTTTGTCAAATATTAGCTTTAAAAATGTTAAGAGATCGGGCCCGGCGCTGCGGCCTAACAGCTGAAGTCCTCGCCTTGAATGCCCCGGAATCCCATGTGGGCGCCGGTTCTAATCCCAGCAGCTCCACTTCCCTTCCAGCTCCCTGCTTGTGGCCTGGGAAAGTAGTCGAAGACAGCCCCTGCACGCTGTGGGAGCCCCGGAAGAGGTTCCAGGTTCCCGGCTTCGGATCGGCACAGCACTGGCCGTTGCAGTCACTTGGGGAGTGAATCATTGGACGGAAGATCTTCCTCTCTGTCTCTCCTCTCTGTATATCTGACTTTGTAATAAAAATAAATAAATCTTTTTTAAAAAATGTTAAGAGATAAATAACGGGGCTGGCACAATGGCTCAATATTCATTTACCTTGCAAGAGCCAGGATCCTACATGGGCAATACTGATTCCTGTCCCAGCTGCTCCACTTCCCATCCAGCTCCCTGCTTGTGGCCTGGGAAAGCAGTCGAGGACGGCCCAAAGCCTCAGGACCCTGCACTGGTGTGCGAGACCTGGAAGCAGTTCCATGCTCCTGGCCTCACATTGGCTCAGCTCTGGCCGCTGCGGCCGCTTAGGGAATGAGGGAAGATCTTCCTCTGTCTCTCCTCCTCTATATATCTAACTTTGCAATAAAAATAAATAAAATCTTAAAAAAAAAAATGGGGTGTTGGGATGATACTCTGCTGGCTCTGCCCTCAGACCAGAGAGGGTCTCCCCTATAAGTAGTTGAATTTGACTGGACTATAAGATGCTGGACTCTATGCTTGGCATATGCTTGCTGAGAGGGAATCTCAACTGAACTTGAACTGTGGTTATGCAACAGGGTGGTGGGACCCACCATGGGGGGAGGGTGTGTGGAAGTGGGGGGAGAATCCCAGTTCCTATGAAATTACAACACAATGTAATTAACGAATAAATTTAAATAAAAAAATGGGGTGTTTACCCACTTGCACTTCATCTGGGTCTCTCCTGTGACTGACAGGGCACCGAACACTTGGGCTCCTCCCCTGCTTCCCAAGACACTGGCAGGGAGCTGGATTGGAAGCAGAGCAGCCAGGACTCAAACCAACAGAAGTGTCACAGGAGCAGCTTCTCCCACTATGCCACAGTGCTGGCCCCAATAAAAAAAATTTTTAAAGAAGCATCAAGTAATTATGGCTAATTAACAATCCACACTATTATTCACTGGTCAACAAGAAACTTGTATTTGTTGTGTTTTACTGCACATATTCTCTCTCATCCCATTATTTCCAATTTTTCAAACTTTATTACTATGTTTAGAAAAGTGACTTAAGTTCAGAATCTTGGAAAATTCTTCCGAGTAAATTGAGCAAAACCTTCATCTGCCCCAAGGGGAATTCTGAGCAAAACAATTATTTCTGTGAAGAATTTCCTATTGAGCTTATTCAATTAAGCCACATACAGGCCACCAAAGCTGCACACGAGGTGACAGAAAGCCATCTGGAACGCACTGTCCGGATTCTCTGAAAGCAAATATCCAGCTCAACTCCCGAACCCTCCCTCCCTAACCTGGAGAAGTGAGATCTGACTAGACGATCTGCATTCTTCAGGCTTCGCCACTAGCCCAGCTCCTGAGGCCAGAACTGCAGCAGTCTGAGGACAAAATGCCCCCGAACAATCCCACCACCATCACCCCAAGATAGTTCCCAAAGGCAAGGGAGTCCCCGGAGTATCTCTTTTCCAAACCGACGGATAAGCCACCAGGAGCTTAAATCACCAGTCTTTCTTCCCCCAAGGTCATTCAAGTCCGTGAAGGAAGGTGCACGCAGCCTCGAGCCTTCTGGAAACCACATCGCGAGGGGTTCGGGGGTGGGGGTGCCTGCACTCGCCCCTCTCCCACCCCTCCAGCTTGAGCACTGGCCGCGGCATTTCCCAAACAAGCCACGACAAGCTCCGCGGGGTTGGGAAAGGGGCTGACGCGATGAAGAAACAGATGCTCGCGAGCAAAATGGTCTTTCTCGCAGAGCCTCCTGCAAGGTAATTAGCAGAAACCGCAGGCACCTCCGAGAGCGCGCGGCGTGGCTCTGCAAGTCCCCGGCGGGGCCGCCCCGGGACGCCGGCTTCCCCTGCAAGGCAGCCCAGGCAGCCAGAGGCCACCGGCCCCAGAAACCGCACTTCATTCCTGCGCCTCGGGAAGCCATGGCCGCCTCCCCGCCCGCCCGGCCAGCGGGGCGGAAAAGTTCACCGCGGCGGCAGGCGGCGGCGGGCGGCCCGGCTCGCCGCGTCCCCCTGCAGATTCCACCATTAATTAGTCCTAAGGACTGTCTACTGGCAACTTAAACAAAGCGAATGCCTCGAATTCCTTCCCGGCCCAGCGGTCTGGCCGCGAGGCCAGCAGCAGCAGCAGCAGCAGCAGCGCCAGGGACGCGCGCGGGACGGGCGCAACCGGCGGCGGCGGGACCCCTCCCCGGACGGCCCGCGCCCACGCGCCCGCACCGGGTCCCGCAAGCCGGCCGCCGCGCTCCCCGGCCGCCACCGCCGCCTTCCCTGCCGCCTCCCGCTCCGAGCTCCCGGGCTCTTCCTGTATGATCACTTCCTTCCTCCCCGGTGCCCGCCGGGCCCCGCGCAGCCCCCTCGCCGCGCCGCCGGCTCCCCGACCCGCGCGCCGCGCCCCGCCCCCACCAGGCCCGCGCACCCCACTCCCGTGCCGGTCAACCCCAAACTCGACCCCAAAAACTCTTCCCCGCTTCCCGAAAAAGGTGCCCTCGCCGTCTCTGTCCTTCCCCCACACTCCCCCCACGAACACTTCTTCTCTCAGAAATCTCCCGCTCCCACCACCCACAAGTCTCTCCTCAGGACCGATCTCCTCCGTTTCCACAAGAAAAATTCTCCTCAGAACCTCTTCTTCCAACTCCCGAAACTCTCTCAAGGTCTCGCCACCGAAGAGCTCTCCTCTCGAGCTCGTCCTGCAACATCCACTCAAACTCCCCTGCAACTCTACACCCCCGTCCCTCTCCCGGGGCGCCCGCCGGCTCTGCCCCGACCCCTCTGGGGTCCCGGCCGCCCTCTGCTTCCCGCGCTCGCCCGCGGACCCCTCACCTCGTCCGCTCCGGCCCGCGCTCCCCGGCCGCCCAGGGCTGCGGCGCTCGGCTCCCAGCCGCCGGCTCCTCCTCCGGCTCCCGGGGACTGACAATGAGGGGCGGGGCCAGGCTGTGGCGTCAGCGTTCGGAGGGCGGGGCGGTCGCACGGGGGCGGGGCTGCCTCCGGGCCCCGCCCCCTCCGTCCTTCCCTTCCCTTCCCAAGCTTTGCCTTGGACTCTGCCAAGTTTTTATTGCCTCCCTAGCCAGGTGCCCAGGGCCTGTACTAGGCGCCATGGGACGTGGAAATGGAAGACAAGACTCCCTACACTCAGGAGAGTTGTGAGGATTAAAAGAGATAATCCAGGGAAAGGTGCTTAGCCTAGTGCCTAGTATGCAGTAATCACTGAACAAATACAACTTTTATTGCTCATCAAATACAGAAAAGAAACTCTGCTTGGACCCCGGAGGCATGCGTCCCGATTCCCCAGATCTGCTATTAACTTATTGTGTGATCCGAGACGAGTCATTCCGCATCTATGTTCCTCACTTTCACTTCTTTCAAAATGAAGGTGTCAGTGCCAAGAGGACCAGAAGTCTAACAATTCTGATGTAGTTCCTACAGGCACACTGCTACGTGCAGAGGGCCAGAGAAGGGTGGAGAAAGGCTTGGAAGGAGGCCCAAGACCCTCACCCAGCACAGTCCAGCCAGAGCCACTGCCTCCTGCCAGGGGGACCCTCCCACACACTAACACACTGGTACACTAATGGGCCAGACGTGCTGAGAGCTGCTCCCTCCCTGGCTGCAGTGGTCTGATTGCTCTCTTGAGAGATGCTTTGTGGAAGCTCTTTATTGTCTGTGAAATAAAGGCCGAAGCCGTGGCCTGGCATGATTGCATGCTACCTTACACACACACACACACAAACACACACACACGCGCTGTAGTTTATCCAAACTTCCCCTAGTACACCCACTGCTTTCCCACATCTGCGCCTTTGCTCATGCTCTTGCCTTGCCTCGCCTCTCATCTCAACCAACAGGCCCTCCTGGTTTCCTGCCTGCCCCCCTTCCACCAGCCAAAAGCCAACTTGCCCCACGCCAACTGTGCACTGCAGCATTGTGTGGGACTCTTGTGAGCATGCGAATATTACAATGCATATAAAACTGACCTGCTGTTTGTATATTAGCACTTTCTTTGAGTCAGAAGCCATACATGTTTATGGAGGGCAAACACATCCTAGGATCAGATACCCAAGTTCTGGCTCATTCTAGCCCTCCCTCAGCTTCAGTCACCTCATCCGTAAAATGGGGACGGTTTTATACGGGCTCTTAAAGATCACATGAGATGCTGTAGGGGAAGCATCGGGCACACCGTTCTTCAGTGTGACTGCCATTCTCCGTTTCAACACCATGATCATCATCAGTATTATTTCCAGCTCCCAACCCCACCCAGCACCTCTATAATAACACACCCACCCCATGGATTTGTAGCTAAACACTCTAACGCCCTGAGAAAGGAAAAGGTTTGCTGAAAGTGGCCCTGCCAAGCCCTGCCGTGGGAATAGCAGCCAGCCCTGCAGTGTCTAGACCCCAGGGGAATTCTGCAGGTTGACATTCGAGGCACCAGGATACCCTGTCACGCTGTACGCCTCCCAAAACAGGGAAAGCTGCTAGTCCTCCTTGCGCATTCTTTGCCGCAGAGCTGACCCACTTCTGCCTAGTGCCTTTTCCCTCTCCCGTTCCTCACGGAGATGCTGATCTGTGTTAAACTGTCCTTGGCGTCTCCGCAGTCCTCCAGCAGAGCCGAAGCAAGGCCCTAGCCTGTGGGGAGAGGGGCAGGGTTTCCGGGTTCTCATCCATTTCCTACGCTGCTGCTGCTGCTGCTGCTCCAGACAGGCAAGGGGCTGTCCTGGGATGTCTGGGCCGGTTCTCAAGGGCCCCGGTAACACACCGTGGCTTCTTTTTAGAATAGAGGCTCCAAGAGGCTAATCCTTGTGAAAAGCAAGCATCGTCACAGGGTGTCTGGGGTCCAGGGAAGGAAGTTTGCTGGGGGCCTCCTGCATGTTGAGGCTGATCTCAGGAGTTGAGAGCCTTGGAAGGGAGAACCACAGAGGGAAGAAGGGATACAGGGATGTGAATGCGGGGACTTAGGATCCCATTCATTCACAGCAAAAGCTTTGGCACAGGACAGATCAGGATTCAAATCGCAGCCCCACCACTCACTAACTGTACAACCTTGAGCTTCAAGTCTGCATTAACGAGAATCCTGATTCCCTTAACTTGGGAAGAATATTAGTACCTGTCTCACACAGTGACTATTAGGATGAAGTAAGTTCACATGTGGAAGAGCTTTGCACAGGGCCTGGCACCTAGCTCATGCCAGGATGTGGTGGTTGCAGTTACTACCTCGACACGTCCTCCCACTAAAGCCTTCCACCTGCTGGCCTCTGAGCTGAGAGTGATGTAAATGACAGCCTAGCCCCCTCTCCCCCCCGAAGCTCCATCAGCGACAGAAATGAGGTGGACGTGCCTGGAGAGGCAAGAAACACATCTACTGGTTGGTGTTAAGCAAACAGGGTAAGAGGAAGTCGCAGAATTGCAGAGGAAGTAGAATCCCAAAGTTATAATTTATAAAATATGCTTGGGTTATACACAGGAAAAAAATTTGAAGAATATAAAGAACTAGAAGACTTTTACTTTTTCATTATTATATTCTGAGTGTGTCAGCCAAAAGAAAGACTCCCAACAGAACAACCAGGAAGCCTGGCAAAACCCATTGAAGATTTCCAAGCAGAAGGATTTTTTTTCTCTGTGTCCATGTTGTTCAGGGTCCTGCAGAGTTCAAACCAATAAGCTATGTAGCAGTGTATATGTGGAAGGACATCATGGGAATTGGCTAGCAGAATTATGGAAACTGAAAGTCCAATCATCTGCCAGCTGTAAACTGGAGAACCAGGAAAAGTGTTGTTATAATTCATCCCTGGGAATTGGGAGGCCAGAGATAAGGGCACTGCTGTGAAGTCAGGAGTCCAGGGGTTGACCCACAGCAGCATTCAAGCTCAGAAGAACATGGATGCCCCAGTTCAACAAGAGCAAAGACATTTGCCCTTCTTCTCTTTCCTTGGGTTAGTTTATGTTTTATTTTATTTGACGGCAGAGAAAGAAGAGAGGAAAGAAGGAAGGAAAGGAGAAGAAAGAATCCTTCATCTGCTGTTTCACTCTACAAATGCCTGCAATGGCTGGGGCTGGGCCAGGCAAGAACCAGGAATCAGAAACTCAATCTGGGGCTACACATGGATGGCACAGACCCAAGTACTGGAGCTATTGCCTGTGCCACCCAGGGTGCACCTCAGCAGGTGGCTGGAATTGGGAGCAAATCCAGGACCCAGATGAACAGAGGCACTCAGCTATGGGATGCAGTGTCCCAAAAGGGTGCCTACTTGCCATATCAAAGGCCCAACACACTCCTCAGTGGATTGTGTGGTACCCACCCACATTCCTCACTGAGGGTGATCATCTTCACTCAATCCACCAGTTCAACTACTCATCTCCTCTGAAATAAATTCACGGAGATCACCCGGCACGGTGGCCTAGCGGCTAAAATCCTCACTTTGAATGCCCCGGGATCCCATACAGGCGCCAGTTCTAATCCTGGCAGCTCTACTTCCCATCCAGCTCCCTGCTTGTGGCCTGGGAAAGCAATCAAGGACGGCCCAAAGCCTTGGGACCCTGCACCCATATGGGAGACTGGGAAGAAGCTCCTGACTCCTGGTTCCGGATCAGCACAGCACCAGCCATTGCATTCACTTGGGGAGTGAATCACCGGACGAAGATTTTCCTCTCTGTCTCTCCTCTCTATATACCTGACTTTGCAATAAAAAAATAAATAAAATATTTTTAAAAAAATAAATTCACAGAGATGCACAGCAATTCTTTATTAGCCATATGAGCATCCCCTCACCCAGTGCCCCTGTCGTGTAAGAGGAGGTCATCATGCTCTGTGAACTGTGCCCAAACTTGCAGTTTTACTTTCCCTCTTTATACCTGTCTGAAATTTAATTTTTTTACAAGAAGCATGTGTAACTTTGTCATAAAACAAAGCCATGAAAGCACAGATTTTAAAAAGCTAACAATCCAGGGTTGGTTCCGGCACGTTGGTTTGTAAACAACACATTCTAACACAAGAGGGGGCTGGCCCAGTAGCAATGCCTCCTGGGAATCTTTGGAAAGTAAGAGTGGGAAGGGGTAACACTGCAGTCCATGCTCCCACAATCTCCCCAACATGGCATGATTTTAAGCCCAATGTCAAGGTAATCACCACTGCATGCATTTCATTCATATATTCATTCATTATTTCATTCATTCCACAAACAGTTATGAACCCTGAACCACACTGCATACTTTATACAATCTTCTAGAGCTTACAGGGCTCCGTGAGGTCAGAGAACTTGCCCACAGTCCCTCATTGCGGGAGACAATCACAACCTGCCCAACGTGGAAGCCCAAGCCCAGGAGGAAGTGGGCTGCACTTCGCAGCCCCAGAGCTGTGCCCTCACCTCCTATTGGTTGGGTGGCCTTGGGCAGGTTGCTGAGCTCTTCCCAGCAGCAGCTTCCCAGGCCCCACCAGGTAAGTATCCGCCCAGATGGTTCATGCAAGGGAGGCATACAACACAAAGAGAAGCTGTGGTAGCAGCTCTTCTGGCAGCAGTCCCACTGTGGATCTTCTGCTGCTGTCCCCCCCAATCTGTGTAGATTCCACTTCAGCACACTTAGCTCGGGCTTCCTTTTTTGAACCCAGCCCATTGCCCCAGGAGCCTGGCACCTTTTCACGGACGAGAATAATGCCCGCTTTGCCTCTGATCTCTTTCTTTCCCTCACACAGCAATCTGGCACACCTGCCTCCATTCCCCCAATCTTTCTACTGACTTCATAAAAAAATGCCTGAGTATCCAATATGTGTGGGGCACTACACCCCGGGTAATACTGCCGGACATCACTGCCGCCTTGGACCCAGGAATGACAGGATGGAGAGTCAAGAGAAGGTGGCACAGCATCACTTGATAAGAATTGTACAAAGTGGGCCCGGCACAGTGGCCTAGCAGCTAAAGCCCTCGCCTTGAATGCGCCAGGACCCCACGTGGGCGCAGGTTCTAGTCCCAGCTGCTCCACCTCCCATCCAGCTCCTCCCTTGTGGCCTGGGAGAGCAGTCCAGGACGGCCCAAAGTCTTGAGACCCCGCACCCGCGTGTGGGAGACCTGGAGGAAGTTCCTGGCTCCTGGTTCCGGATCAGCAAAGCACCAGCCATTGCGCTCACTTGGGCAGTGAATCACCGGACGGAAGGTCTTACTCTGTCTCTCCTCCTCTCTCTGTATGTCTGACTTTGCAATAAAAATAAATAAATCTTTAAAAAGAATTGTACAAAGTGCATCAGGCCAGGTGCTCTGGGGCTCGAAGTGTGGGGATCTAACTGAATCCAGGGCACAGAGGCTCCGCAGAGGAGGTGATGGGAAGCTCAGAAAGGTTCAGGAACCTGCTCAAGGTCAGTCAG
Organism: Ochotona princeps; assembly: GCF_030435755.1. Classification (NCBI taxonomy): domain Eukaryota; kingdom Metazoa; phylum Chordata; class Mammalia; order Lagomorpha; family Ochotonidae; genus Ochotona; species Ochotona princeps. The sequence continues at coordinate 16,149,880 of NC_080833.1, forward strand.
CTGGGAGTTTAACCCAGAAATGTCAGGCTCCAAAGCCCCACACGGTATTCCTCCGACTTGCCCCTTTTCTCCTCCATCTTTTTCTTTCTTGGTTCTTACTGGGGAGGAGGGAGCGAGTTTTGCCCGACACAGTAGCTCCAGGATACAGAAGTGATTTTGAATCCTCGTACCCCCCCTCCACCTCAAACCCCTTGACGAACCTGTGTAGACCCGAGCCACACAGATGCCAGGCACAAACTTCAGAGTCCCCCCATCCCCGCCAACCGCGAGTGCGCTTTCGATTCCCGACCCCCGCAATTCTTTGGCTATGACCTTGGACCACTCACCTACAAACCCTCAGGCCTCTGCGTCTCACCTCCCCCAAAGAGGGCTGCCTGTTATCCCCTCTCCCCAGCGCAGCTCCAGCCACGGGGCTGCCGGGTGGGGCGCGGGACGCCTGCGGAACTCCCGCCTCTCTCCTGCAGCCGGCCCGGTTCGTGCTGCGGCGCTCGGTGCAAGCTCGGTGCGCGGACTGCAGCAGGCGCGCGGGCGCGGGCAGGGGCGCGCGTTTGCCGCAGTGACGGCTCCGCTGCGCCTGGGAAGCAGTCGTGCCGGGCGCGCTCGCGGTCTTTCCCACCCACCCGGCAGGGCGTTCCCGCCAGCCGGCTTCCTGCAGGCGAGGGCCGGGGAGGAGGGAAGACGCGGAGGGGCCGCTGGGCCTGGCAAGCTTGGTTCCTGGCTTTCTCTCCGCGTTTCCTGAGCAGGACCGGCCGGGGGATGGGACCCGGCGCTCCGCTCCTTCCCCGGGAGCGCAGCCAGGAAATCGCGTCCTTGGGAAGTCAGGTTCCTCCTCCGGCCCGGAATGCGCTGATGACCCACCCTCTTTTCTCAGTCCTTCTCAGCGACTGCGGTAGGATCCGGTGAAGAAGCTGAGAGATGAAGCGTGCCGGTTCCAGGTCCCACAGCCCAAGCGGATTCCAATCCCGTGATGAGAGTTGTGCAGCCCCATCCTCCGGATGAAAAAACTGAGGCTTTAAACAATGAGGTGGCTGCCCAAAGATCACCATAATAAATGTTACTGCTAATCAGATCGCGTGCCTATCACATACCAGGCACTGTGCTATAGGTGCTGGAAGTGTGTTTTGTTATTGTTTACAGGAAGGTAAGCCCTGCCCCTATTCTGCAGAGCTGAGGAGGCGGTGCCTCCAATGTCACACCGCTACAAGGCCAGCTGCAGAGTTGCGTGGATGGCCACACTTGGGACTGGTCCTGGCAGATTCTGACTCCTGCTAGGATCCACTTAAAGCCCCCCTTGGCTTGAGTACTTCCTACCACAATGAACTTTCTCGCTTCCCTAACGTGGCATCCTCCAGTTGGACAAATGTGTTTGGTATAAAATGTAAGCGCTCCATGTGCCAGTGTTTCTTGTCAAAAAAAGTCAGGAGCATTTCCTTCCTGGTGGCCCCAGGAGGCAGGGCCTGGTATTCTTGGCCGTTTCCTGAGGGTGCATGGTTCAGTGGTTTTAAACCCTGTCTGCCAGGAAGAATGTCAGCTGTTCACCAAAGCGCTTCCCTAGGGAGGGTTGCTCAGGAAGATAGTAGCCTGGGCCACTTGTTGCGAACATCCCTTGTAGGACTGGCTTGTGCCAGTGACGTAGGGGCAGAAGCCATGCATGCCACAGCCAGGCCCAAGTGCACATGGGCATCCACATGCCAACCAGAGGGTGACACCGGACCTTCTGTCCAGGTCTCACTGAGCCACTTGACTGGGGGCACCTGTTAAACTGTTACTGTACTTAGGCATCGGAGTCTCAGCATTTCTCTCTTTTTATTTAATTTTTAAAGACTTATTTTTTTTTATTGGGAAGTCAGACCTACAGAGTGAAAGAGAGACAGAGAGAAAGATCTTCCATTGACTGGTTAGCTTTCCAAGTAACCGCAATAGCCAGAGCTGAGCTGATCTGAACCCAGGAGCCAGGAGCTTCTTTTGGGTCTCTCATGTGGATGCAGGGTCCCAAGGCTTTGGGCCGTCCTCGACTGCCCTCTCAGGCCACAAGCAGGGAGTCAGAAGGGAAGTGGATCAGCCGGGACACAAACCAGCACCCACATGGGATTCTGGGTGTGCAAGGAGAGGACTTCAGCCTCTAGAGCACCACGCTGGGCCCATTCTCTCTCTCTCTCTCTCTCTCTCTCTCTCTCTCTCTCTCTCTCTCTCTCTCTTTAAAGAATTGTTTTATATTGTTTATTGGAAAGGTAAACATACAGAGAGAAGGATCTTCCATCCACTGGTTCACTCCCCACATGGCGCAACAGCCAGAGTTGAGCTAATCAGGAGCCAGGAGGCTTCTTCCAGGTCTCCCATGCAGGTGCAGGTCCCAAGTCTTTAGGCCATCCTCTACTGCTTTCCCGGGCCACAAGCATGGAGCTGGATGGGAAGTGGAGCAGCCAGAATACAAACCAGTGCCCATATGGGATCCTGGCAGAAGCAAAGTGAGAATGTAGCCACTAGGCTATCGTGTCAGGCCCTGAGGATTTATCTCTTTAGGTGAATGGCTTAACTGATCCAGGCCTAACTAGGGTCGCTTGGCATATACCAAACACAATGGCACACAGTGTTGATCACACGGAAGAAGCCCAAAAGGCATCCATTTAGCACCAACTGTTCCAGCTGGCCCAGCTAGTCAGAAAATAGTTTCTGTTCATCTCATTATGTTGAGGCTGCAAAATAAATAAATAAATAATTGTCCTGCCTACTCCTGCAAGGGTTTTGATATGCTTCCCACTACGGCCTCAAGAGCGTATAATCAATAATTAAAGAGCAAGAATCAAGGAAGGATGAAAGCCTGGGCTAAAGGCCAGTGCAGAATGAGGGAAGACAGAGGAAAAACCAGAAATGGCAGGCTAAGTTGGACAGCCATTGTGATAGCTCTGAGCTTCCTGGTAGTCAAAGGAAAGAGGGAAGCAGAATGAGCTACAGAGTGGATGTGCATAGACCCTGGAGCCAAGCTAGGTTGTTTGGAAACCCAACTCTACCACTGGCTACTCACATGACCCTAAGCAGTTATTCAACTCCTCCCTGTTTGTGTCCTCACCTGAAAAGGAGACAGATGTAACAATCAAACTTCTCTCGTGGGGCCATGGCAAGCATGCAATGAGTCAAGGCATGTTATGCGGACAATTAGAGTTAACTATTGTTAGTACATGATTGGAAGAACATGCAATTCAGGAAACACACACTTTTTCTACATTCAACTCTTAGAGGAATGTGTTCCACAAAGTTCAGTTGCTGGGACCAGCATCAAGCTTTATCAGGTTAAGACTCTGCCTGTAGCACTGGCATCCCATATGGGCGCTGGTTCAAGTCTCAGCTGCTCCACTTCTGATCCAGCTGCCTGCTAATGGCCTGAAAAAGCAGCAGAGAGAGGATGGCCTAAGTCCCTGTCCCCCTGCACTCATGTGGGAGACCCCAAAGAAGCGTCAGGCTCCTAGCTTCAGATTGGCCCACTTCTGGACATTGGAGCCATTTGGAGAATGAATCAGAGGATGGAAGATAGCACTCTATCTGACTCTGTTTCTTCCTTCCTCTCTGTAACCCTGCTTTCCAAATAAAAGTAAATACAATCTTTAAATAAGAACACTAACTAAGCAATGCATGGTCCCTGGATCAGAGTCTTTTATGACAGATCTGAGCGCCTACACACAGGTGCTTCTCCTCTTGGCTGCTGGCCCACACTGAGTGACTCTGGGGCAGAGTGCTGGGCTGAGCATGGTCCTGGGTGCTTTCAGCTGTCCACAGGCCAGGGAATCACAGTGGTGAGGGGGCACAGCCAGACCTGAGTGCATTTGGTAACTTGTTCGTGAGTCAGTTTATTCATCCACACAAAGGGGATAATAAAAAAAAAAATAGCATTGCCTATAGATTACATGCCAGAATATACACAAAGCATTTACCACGATGTTGAATTTAACAGGAGTACTTTACTGCCCAAACACCCACGAAATAAAGATGAAACCAGTAAGATAAAGGCTCATTTAGAAGCCCCAAGTGAAGGAGAATAATTTCTAATGTTTCAGATAGAGGAACAGAGGGGCAGGTGCTTGGGGCATTGGTCAAAGATGTTGCTTGGGATGCCTGCATCCAGTGTTGGAGGGCCTGGGTTCAGGTCCAAGCTCTGCTTCCTGTCGATGTGCACCCTGGGAAGCAACAAATGATGAGGGCACAAGGGTCCCTGCCACCCATGGAAGAGACCCAGATGAGCTGCAGACTCCTGGCTTCAGCCCAGGTAAGTCCCAGATATTGGAGGCATTTGGGGAGTGTACCAGTAGACGAAAGTTTCTCTCTCTCTCTCTCTCTCTCTCTCTCTCTCTCTCTCTCTCTCTCTCTCATTCTCCCCATCTTGAAAACAATGCAGCCTCAGCCTTACCTGCCCTCCAGAAAGTGCCTCTGAGCAGATCCAGGTCTGGTGTCTTTGCTCATGGCTGGCATTCCCTTGGCCTGGACCAGGACAGTCCTCTCCCTGGCTGGCCTGCCACGGGTCTGCTGAGCCAGAGGACAACCCCACCACAGCCGCAGTCGAGGGAAACTAAGAAGCTGAGAGCCCTGTTCATCAGGTGCTTCTGGTGCTCCCCACACCATGCAGAGCATCCCGTAGATTCGTTTGCCACCCACCTGCAGCTCTCTCAAGGCCTGCACCCTATTCCTAATCACATTTTACAGAGAAAGAAATAGAAGCTCAAGGAGGCCGAACCCCCTGGCCATGGTCACACAGTCAGGAAGAGGCAGAGCTGGGACCTGCAAGAAATGTCTCTGGGGCCATCATGTGTTCACAACCACCAGGCTACCTTGCCGCTGAGCTCCAACCTGATCCAGGATTCTCTCATTAGGTAACCTCAGCATCTGCCTACCTTAAAGATGTTCTCAAACATATTAGCTGCTCGGATCACCCACTTCTCTTGACCCCTGGCAATCTCTTATGCTGGGCAGGACAGCATGACAGACACGTTTCACTGGCATGCCCTGGGCTGACAGAAAACCCTGGGCGGTTAGAACATGAACCTCTGTCGCCATCAGCCTGGTCCAGCCTGCAGCTCTCCTCTGCTCAGCCTCCAGGCCCTGCCATGTCCGTTGCTCCTTTCACACACAGCCTGGATGGTAACACGACGCTCATCCAGCCGCATCAGTTCCCTGCTGCACCCCATTCAGGAGATCCCTTTGGATCTCAGGATCAAGTTCAAAATAGGTAGCTTGCTTCGTTCTCTGAGGCTCAGGCTACTTCTCCAGCCCTCTCTTCCATCCCGGACATTCTTGGCTCCCACTGCCCCACAGCATTCACAGTGTCCAGTCTCAGAGACTTTGTACCTGCAGTGCTCTGTGTGAATGAGCTGCCAGGTCTCTCCTGGGCTGGGAAACTGTCAGATCCCATCAGCCTCACCGGTTCCTGGTAGCAGGCAACACTTCCTGCCATCTGGTGGAAACTTCTCTGCCCAGCTGGGTTTTCCCACCGTCCATATAGAAGAAGGAGCAGCCAGGAAGAGAGCACCAGCGGCCTGCCTGTGTCCGTGGTTGATTTATGAGTGTGATGTCAGTGTGGTGTCCTCAGCAGGAAGCGGGTGGGCAGGCTGCATTTCTTGCCAGGTCTGGGTGATGTCGGTAGCCAAGCTTTCAACCACCACCCCACCCTGCTCCCTTGGTGGAGACACGTCCCCTGAGTATGTGTATATAATGTGCACAGCCGTCAGCATGCTATCTCAGGGCAGCCCTCCCACCTCCCAGCTCACCCTCTGCACTTGCTGCAGCCAATGTTCTTGAAAGAGGAAGGTGCCCACCCACCTTTGAAGTCTGCGCCCTTTCCCGATGCTCTTCGCCACCTAGTGGAAATACATGGAATAATCCAGGGAAGAAGAGGGTTGGTCTGCCCAGCAAAGTTCTCAAATCCTCAATGGCAAGATTTTCATACCAGTCTACATTTCTCTATAAATCCCCAAGGTCTTCATTGTGCTCGTGTACTGAGAAAGGCAGAAGTTGGTTCTGCCCTTCTGTGGAATCTTGGACTGGATCAGGCCCCCCATCCGCTGAAAAGAGCAGGAGTTTGTCCTTGCCAGACATGACAGTGTAGGACCGACAGTGATGCCTTCTCCTGTTATTGGGGGAACTGAATCTAAGCTCTGGAGGGTGGAGAAACTGCTGGCTGTTCACTCTGCCCCACTGACATTGGGCAGCATTGTACGGAGTGTGGGACCGTATACTTGGAAAAATGTATCGTTTAATTCCTTTCTCTATGAGATTTAGATTTCATCAAGATTCATTTTCATTCATTAAAAAAAAAAAGATAGAGAGATATCGTCCAGTCACTGGTTCACTCCCCAGATGTCCACAAGCCAAACCAGGAACCGTAGAATTCAACCTGGGTCTCCTACAATGGATGGCAGAGACCCCAGTACTTGAACCTCCACATGCAGTCTCCTGGGGTACACATTAGCAGGAAACTGGACCTGAAGTGGAGCAGCAGAGACTGCAAATGGTATTGTGTTGTGGGACATGGGTGTCTCAAACAGTGACTGAATTAAGCCAAGCAATCAACCCACCAGCACTGCGGCTGGCCTGGTGGCCCAGCATGCTACTCCTTTGCCTCCAGCACTGGCATCCCATATGGACACCAGTTCAAGTCCCAGTGGGTCTGCTTCTGATCCAGCTCTCCATGAATGGCCTGAGAAAACAGTGGACCATGGCCCTCGTCCTTGGATTCCTGAACCCACATAGGAGAGCCAGAAGAAGTTCCTGACGCCCAGCTTTGGATTGGCTCAGCTCTGGCTGTTGAGGCCATTTGGGAGATGAACTAGTAGACAAAAGACCTCTCTGTAAAATCTGCCTTTTAAATAAAAAATAAAAATAAATCTTTTAGAAAGCTAGCAGTGGGCCCAGCACAGTGGCCTAGCAGCTAAAGTCCTCGTCTTGAACACTCTGGCATCCCATTTGGGCGCCGGTTCTAATTCCGGTGGCACTGCTTCCCATCCAGCTCCCTGCTTGTGGCCTGGGAAAGCAGTCAAGGATGGTCCAAAGCCTTGGGTTCCTGCATCCACATGGGAGAGCCAGAAGAGCTCCTGGCTTCTGGCTTTGGATCAGCGCAGCTCTGGCTGTTGTGGTCACTTGGGGAGTGAATCATCGGATGGAGGATCTTCCTCTCTGTTTCTCCTCCTCTCTGTATATCTGACTTTCCAATAAAAATAAATCTTTTTTTTTTTTGTTAAAAAGGAAAGAAACCTAGCAGCAGTGATGTGCAGTGAAGAGAGTGGGGGTGACAGTCCTGCCTCTGTCTGAAGATCTGTGTCTCAATTCAGTACCAGGATGTTGAGTGCGACAGAAAGTGCATTTTGCCTCCAGACAATGGATGTGGCTGTGGCAAAGCCAGCACTCAAAGCCACGTCTGCAGAGAAGCGGCTGGAAGAATCAGAACACTGGCTCTGTGATGATAAAGACCCAAGGGGCACAAAGGTGAAGGGTCATTGTGGGAAGAGGGTTGGGAGGAGGAGGAAGAGCCAAGAGCTGCCACTCGAGGGACATGGATTCTTCTTCCCTGAAAGCAAAGTGAAAGGCCTGGTGCAGTAGCCTGGTGGCTAAAGTTGGGATTCCAGCTGCTCCACTTCTCTTCCAGGTTGGTGAGCAGAGCCTCTGGGAGTCAAGCAGCCAGTACTGGTGGGACTAAGGGAGGTAGTATAACCTGGACCATAAGCCACCAGTGCTTGGCTCATGGGCCACATTGTCTAGACAGGAATTCTACTTTGCTCCTTAGTTCCAATGGTATTTTGGACAAATCACATAACCATTCCATGCCTCAGTCTACCTACCTTCAGAATGAGGTCAAGCGTAGTTTTCACTTCATCAAGTTGTCAAGAGAACAGGGTGGTAAAGCATGGGAAATGTGTGAGCTGGCGCTCTGGTGCTCATGAGTCTGTGGGGTGAGGGTGGGCCATGTGGTACAGTCACCACTTGGGGTGCTTGCATCCCCTATCCAAGGCTCTGGTTTGAATCCTGCCTACTCCACTTGGGTCCAACTTCCTACTGATGTGCACTCTGGGAAGCAACAGATAATGATCCAAGCACCTAGGTCTTTGCCACCAATGTGAGCTTCAGGGTCCCGGCTTTGGCCTGGCCCAGCCCCAATGTTTGTGGATATTTGGGGGAGTGAACCAGAGCACAGAGAAGCTCTCTCTCTCTTGCTCTCGCTCTGCCTTCCAAATAAATTGCACAAATATTTTTAAGGCTCTAACTGAGGTTTTCATGGATGACCTTGAGGGTCTTCTCCCATCTATTGCCCTCCAGGTCTGGAATCCCTGCTCCTGCCCTCGGGAGCCACAAGCAGAGGGCCCTGGGGAAGTAGGCCAATGCTGAGGACAGCATGCCTAAGGTCCTCGCCAGGGACAGGTCACACTGGACGTTGTCATGAGCCAGGTTGTCCAGCTTTCTAATATGTTCCATGCACTTTGATCCCCAGATGACTCGTGAGCTCTGTGAAGGAGCTGGTTCCAGAGGACAGCAGTCTGCCAACAGTGCGAGGAGGGTCAGAGGTGACCAGTCAGTAGCTCAGGGCCAAGCCCTGGCTCACGGCTGGTTTTGTGGTCTGCATAGTTGCACAGTGTTTCTTTGTTTGCTTTTATTTAATTATTTCCTCACAAGTAAACTGTGGTTTTGCCTCATTCAGTAACTGCCCCCAGCTTTGTGTCATCTACTATCATCCTGGCTGCTCCACTTCTGATCCAGCTTCCTGCTAATGTGCCTGTGAAGACAGCAGAAGATGGCTCACGTGCTGGGCCCCTGCTGTCCACGTGGCAGACCCAGAAGGAATTCCTGGCTCCTGACTTTGGTTTGGTCCAGTTCCAACTATTGTGGCTATCTGGGGAGTGAAGCAAAGGATGGAACATCTTCCTCTCTCTCATTCTGCCTTTCCAAAACATAAAATAAATATTTGAAAGTAATAATAATTTCAGCCCTGCATGGTAGCCTAGTGGCTAAAGTCCTCATCTTGCATGAACCCAGATCGCATAGGGGCGCTGGTTTGTGTCCTGGCTGTTCCACTTCCCTTGCAGCTCCCTGCTTGTGGCCTGGGAAAGCAGTGGAGGACAGCCCAAAGCTTTGGGACCCTGCACCTGTGTGAAAGACCCAGAAGAAACTCCTGGCTCCTGGCTTCAGATTGGCTCAGATCCAGCTCTTGTGGCCACTTGGGGAGTAGACCAGCCTTTCTCTCTCTCTCTCCTTCTCTCTGTAAATTCTAGCTTTCCAATAAAAATAAATAAATCTTAATGATATTAATAATTTCCCCCAGTATTGGGTACAGTATCCTACCCCATGAGGTTGGCATTATTGTTAGCCATGTTGTCCAGCAGAACAAAATGGGGCCCAGAGAGATGTTAAACAAGTGAATGAGCAATCTGGGGCAAGGCTACCAGTCTGAACAGTTTCTAAGCCTCTGCTCTTTCCTCTGCCAGCCACACCTTGGGCCTGGCCAATCCACTGGAAGTTATGGGCACAGATCCTAGGGTACAAATGTCTGCCTGAATTCTGGATCCCACACTTCCTAACAGAATACTGAGTTAAGTAATTAGTTTCTTGGGGTTTCTAGTTCCTCCCCCAAAGGAGAAGAATAGGACCCATCGGGGTTAAGTGAGTCAAAGGCCATAAAATACTTAGGGCAGCACCTGAGTATACAGTAAGAACTCCATAAATGCTAACTATTCTCCTTCCTTGAGCTCTGGCTATGTGTCAGGTACAAAGTGCAGAAATAGAGTCTCGTCAGGTCATTGTCCGATGGTAATCACAGGACAGAATGACAGGTGCCGGGCAGGGGCCTGGCTGTGAACCCGAGGGATCAAGGCCACCTGTCTACGCTTACCTGTGCTTGGTCAGACTTCAGGACACACTTCCTGGAGACCTAGCCACTGAACCTGAGCTGAGGTCCTTGTGAGCCAGAGGCAAGGCTGTGGGTGGGCACATTTGCATATACTGGAAATCAGCTGCAACCTCCTGCTGAATAGACTGCGTCCTTCCCTAGCTTTGTCACCGTCATGCTCTGTGTGTGTGTGTGTGTGTGTGTGTATGTGTGTTTGTGACTAAGTGTGAAAGAATTAGAGGCATGACAAGCATGAGTTGGCGGAGGGGAGAAAGCCCCAAAGTTCAGCTTCCAATGTGGTTGAGGTAAACAAGGATGTTTTATGTTGTTCATAATTTTTTTTGAGGAGGGGGGAAGGAATTTACGCCTAACAAATTACTGTTTTTAAACATTACTTGTTTATTTGAGGGCAGCATTGTGTCCAGTAAGTTTAGCCGCTCCTGCTCCTGAGATGCTTGCTTCCCGTCTCAGTGCATGGGTTCAAACTACTCCACTTCTCATCCCGCTCCCCGCCAACATGTCTATGACAATAGCTGATGCCGGCCCAACTGCTTGCTCCATGGGAGCCCATGTGGGACACTCAGACGGCATTCGGGCTCCTAGACAAGCCCTGGCTGTTGCAGCCATTTGGGAGGGAGGGAACTAGTGGATGAAAGATCCTATGCATTGATTTACTCCCTTAAACGCCCAACAACAGTCCAGACACTGGGGCCATCCTGGGCTGCCTCCCAGGCGCACGAGCAGGGAGCTGGACAAGAAGCTTGAAGTAGCCAGGACTTGAATCAGGCATTCTGATAGGAGATGAGGGAATTCCCAGGCAGGGGCCACACCTGCTGTGCCTCAATGCCCACTTGGAGTATACCAGTTTTCCATCTGACCTTCAGGTGGCTGAAGTGCAGTTCTCTAGATGTGACAGCCAAGGGGGCAGCTTGCAGATGATAATGCTAAGCAGGCGCAGCCTCCTCCTAAGCTGGCCTGTTCTTTGACCCTCAGGGTTCAATGATTGCTAGAAGAGGAAAACATCTGGAGGCCAAGGAGTGGGCTGAGGACAGGCTGAGGGGCCGGCCCAAGCCTGCTTCCCTAGGGATACTGGCTGCACAGCCTCCTGTCTCAGCTACACTCACCTGCCTGACCCGGTTCCACCTGACAGCACATCTTATGACTTGGGAGGTTCCAGCCTCAGAGTCAGGTGCCTGCCCTTCCCATTTTAGAGACAGGGGCAGTTGTGATGCAGTGGGTTAAGCCACGGTCTGGGTTTCCCATACTCCATACTGAAGTACCTGGGATCAAATCACACCTCCGCTGCCTCTGATCATCACCATCCTGGGAGGTGGCACGTGATGGCTCAAGCACTTGTATGGCTGCCATCCACACAGGAGATCCTGATGAAGTTCTAAGTTCCTGGCTTCAGTCTAGCCCAGCCCTAGCTCTTGCAGTTATTTGGACAATGAATTAGAGGATGGAAGATTCTCTCTCTGTCTGTCTTCAAATAAATAACAAATAAAATTTTAAAAGGAAGATATTACATGTGGATCATCCCTAATGCAGAACTCCAAAATGCTTCCCAAATCCAAACAACTTCAAAGAATTTTTTGAAGACGAAGACATTGAGCACAAGTCATCTATAACCTGGAAATGAGATTCCATTCATTCAATCAGTCACACATTCATTCAAACATTTGTTGAGCACTTGCTGTATGCCAGGCATTGTGGTATGCTGGGGCCCAAACAGTGAGCCACTAGGAGCCCCGCCTTCAAGAAACTGATGTTCTAGGTAAGGAACAGGCAGCAAGCTGGAGCAACACACGAACACTTAGGCACTGGCAGGCACATGACATAAAGCAGCACAGAGGAGAAAGGAAGCCTGGCTAGGTCGGGGGTGGCTGCTCTTCGAGGAGAGGGTCTCTGAATGAGTGTCATTGTAGGCCCAGAGCTGCTGCTTATTTTAGTAAATAAAACTGTCCTGGGGACAGCCAGGCTCATGGATCTGCACTCTGTCCATGGCAACTTTCAAGTTCAGATGGCTGAGCCAAGCCAACAGACCCAGAACGACCCCCAAAGCTGAACACACCGACTCTGCTGCTTTGCAAAATACCACAAGGCACCTTGCTAGCCTGGCTCCTCAGCTAGAAAGGACAGATGACCCAAGTGCTGGAAAGGATGTGGACCAAGTGGGGTCCTTTCAGGCTGCCAGTGGACTGTAAGCGGGTGCAGCCACTTCGAAAAACATCTGACAGTTTCTCAAAAAGTCCAAAATCACCCTCCAATCCAACCATTCTATTCCTGGGTACATTCGTGAGAGAGAGGAAAATTTCTGTCTACACAAAAACCTGTACGGTCCATGGTATAACTGAAATAGCCCCAAAGAGAAGACAATCTGCGCTGGTGTGCTGGCTCAACTGGATCATCCTCCACCTCCAAGCACCGCATCTCATACAGATGCCAGATCATACCCCAGCTGTTTCATTTGTGATCCAGCCCCCTGTTTTTGGCCTGGGAAAGCAGTGGAGGAGAGCCCAATGCCTTGGGACCCTGCACCCGTATGGGAGGCCCAGAGGAAGCTCCTGGCTCCTGATCAACTCAGTGCCAGTTGTTGTGCCCATCTGAGGAGTGAACCAATGAATAGAACATCTTTCTCTCTGTAAATCTGCCTTTCCAACAAAAATAAACAAAACAATTCAAAAGTGCATTAGTTGGTAAGTACATTAATAAGGAGTGATACGGTCACACAGTGGAATATTACATGGCCAGGAAAGGAAATGCAGGGAGACATTTAGCCTAGCAGCTAAGACACTCCTGTCCCACAGCAGAGTACCCGGGTTCAGTGCCTGCCACTTGGCCTTGACTCCAGCTTCCTGCTAATGGAGCTCCTGGGAGATGGTGGCAGTGATGGCTGGAGTTAACTGGGTTCCTGACACTTGTCACGGGAGACTTGGATTGTATTTCTGGCTTCCAACTTGGGTAGGGCCTAGTCCCAGAAGTTGTGGGCATTTGGGAGAGTGAGCCAGCTACAATATGGAGGAACCATGAAAAGCTGCCAAACGAAAGAAACCAGCCACCAGGGACTGGAGTCCATTCATAGACGTCCAGGATAGGTGGCACTGTCCAGACCAAAACCAGATTTGAGATTGTCGGGAGGGGAGGGGATGGTTCTGAAGGGCTGCAGGGTGAGGGGGACAAGGTTTCATTACAGGGTCGTGCAAATGTTGCCCTATTGATTGGGCTGGTGGTTGCACAACCCTGTGACTCTGCTCAGAGCCACCCAGCCTCCCACTTCAAATGAATGAGTCATACGGTATGTCAATTCCACCTCAATAAAGCTGTTTAAAATGTGTCCACCTTTGTTCAAGAAAGGCCTCCAAGGAGGTGACAGTTGAGCCATTGCCTTTATCATTGGCTCAGAGCTCTCAAACCAGAACCGATGCTATTCTACTGTGCAAATCACTTTCCAGGGGTGGGCCCCTAGTGCAGGGAAGACAGTGTTTGGGATGCCTGTATCTATGCTAGAGGGCCAGGGTTCACGTCCCACCTCTGCCACCAATTGCAGCTTCCTGCTAATGTGCACTCCGCAAAGTAGCAGGTGATGGTTAAACTGGTCGGGTTCCTATCACCCATGTGAGAGACATGGAATGGGTCCCCAGTTCCTGGTCCAGTTGCAGTCATTGTAGGGGTGTTTGGAGAGAGAACCAGCTAATGTGAGATCTCTGTCGAGTGATTTCAACAAATAAAAAATTTTTTAAAAAGGAAAACACTTTGCAATCAATATCCCATTTAATCCTTACAAAATGAATAGATGAAGAAACTTAAGCACAGAGAGGTTAGGTGGTTTCCCCCAGGTCACACAGCTGATAAACGGCAGAAGTGGGTTTCAGTTCCAGGCATCTTAGGACATCAAAGCCCATGTCCATTAACCACTCAGCCGTGCTGCACATTGCAGTCTCTGGATTCCTGACCTCTCCCGGAATGAAATTAGATGGAGAGGCCTGGGTCAAGCACAGCCTGAGGGGAAGTTAGGGGAGTTGTGCCAGGTGTGAGTGTGCTACGAAGGGTCCCTGGGAAGGCTCAGGGAGAGACCCCAGTGTGGAAGCGAGTCTTCTTTGATGCCTGGGCTGCTCAGTGGGTCTCTGGACCCTGGGCAGGGGGTGGGACAGGAAGGTGGGATGTCAGGAAGGGAGGGGGAGTGTGGGTCCCAGACCACCTGGCTTCCTGAAGAACAGAGCTCAACAGTCACTCAAGGCAGGCAGTGGAGAAAAGTTGATTCCATGAGCGTGGGTGGGAGCAGGTGTCCAAGTGCCATGCCCGTGGCCCAGGAACTGTATTTGCGATGGCCAACACAGACCTCCAGATCAGCAGCGCCTGCCCGGGGGAACTCCCCTCCATCTCGGCCACCCTCCTCTCTCCTGTCATCCCACCCTCCTGTCCCACCCCCTGCCCAGGGTCCAGAGACCCACTGAGCAGTCCAGGCATTGATTAAGACTCGCTTCCTGCTCTTTTCTCATCTCTTGGGACCATCTTGACCTTTGCTCGGCCCCACTTCCCCAGGAGGCCTCGTCACCCCTCCCTGCCCTTAGCCTCTCACCCACACAGGCTCATCGTTTGGGTCTGCCCGAGGACTCCTCACCTCTTATTGCAGCAGTCCCCAATCCCAGGCAGGTTTCTGTACTGCATCTCCAACAGGAACACCAAGGCTGAATAACATGCATACCAGGTACCCAATAAATAGCACCTATTGTTTTGTTATTGCTCGCTGACCTGGGTAGGACAATTCCTGTACCTCTCAAATGGTACGTCTAGGTGGGCACTGTGGAACAGTAGGTTAAACCACAGCTTGGGTTGCCAACACTCTGTATCAGAGAGCCTAGTCCACATTTCGGCTTCTCTACTTGCACCCCAGCTTCCTGCTGTTGTTCCTGGAGCACAGCAGAGGATGGCTGGAAAATGTGAAGACCTAACCAGAGGTCCTGGATCTTGGCTTCAGCCTGGCCAAGCCCTGACTGTTGTAGGCACATGGGGAGTGAACCAATTGATGGAACTTTGTGTGTGTGTGCGCACACGCACGTGCCTTCCTCTTTCTCTCTCTCTTACAATTCAAATAAATAAACAAATAAATGTTTTTAAAGTGCTCCTGTGCCAAGCACTGCATCAATTCATACGTGCACATGCATGTGTGTATGTAAAAAACATACAGAGACAATGAGGAATCAAGACATGGACCCAAGCCAGGAGTTGGTGGCACCCGGATCCTGACCGAGGCATGAGGTCGTTTGGTGCTCTATTCTGACTGTTACTGCTCTAACAAACACCAAGACGAGCTCTGGCATCCCTGCCATCTCTGATGAGAACAGGGGGCAAAAAATACTCCAGCACGGTGTCCCATGGTTTGGCAGGTCTAAAGCCTGTCATTTCTTTTTCAATGAGGGTGGACGTGGGATTTAACCGCAGAACATGAAGTCAGCGCAAAGCTGCTGGGAGGAAGGCAGCATGCAGGATAGTGGAGCGGCCCCCAGTGCCAGCTGCCTGCTGCTGGACTCTGAACCTTTCCAGGTCACTCGGAGTCACCGTCACCTGAAACATTGTCTGTCTCCTCACGAACACCTGTTCAAGGTTAGCAGCATTCCATGGGAAATATCCCTGGGTATTAGTTTCCAAAGATGTTATGAGAAACAGAGGTACCTGCATCTAGGCTCCAAATTCTGTTTCAATTCAGGTCATTCCCCACCCTCCTGGGACTAGAAACCCTTCCTTTGGAGCCTTGGTCTGTTCCACAGGGCCTCTCACCTGTATGGCATCAACAAGGATCCCACAGGTCACTCAGTTGAGGAATCATTAACATATAACACTTTGTAAAATCCTCAACCAGCCACTGGCTTGGAGGCACCCAGAAGTCAGGAGGACACATCGAAAACCAGCGGACCACCTTTAGCTCACGCCAAGAACCCAAGAGGTCAAGAGTAGACCCAAGGCTTGGAGGGAAACATAAAGCAGCAACCCAGTGAAGGACAGGACAGGCAAGGCAACCCCAATGAGGGCGACTAGAAGGCTTTCCGGAAGTGGACCACTTTCTGAAATGCTTGTCGAAAATCCTCGTTAAATATGGTGTAGATGACAGGGTTGATGAGGGAGTTTAAGTAGCCCAGCCAGGTGAAGAAGTCAAAGAGGGCCTGCGGCATCCAGCAAGAGTCCCTGCAGATGGGGAGAACCAGGGAAGCCACGAAGAAGGGCAGCCAGCAGATGATAAAGGCCCCCAGAATGATGCCCAGGGTCTTGGTGGCTCTCCTCTCGCGAGCCGCTGAAATCCGCTTGCGTTCCAGGACGCTGTCCGCAAGCCTGATCCTCACCTGGTTGAAAAAGAGCGGGGAGCCAGCTGTGTGCGAGTGTCCCTCGTGGAGGCTGGGACCGAGGGAGCAGAGTGAGGAGCTGGCTGAGCCCGTGATGAGGTGGGCCGTGGTGAAGCGCTTCCCGTGCAGGGAGGGTGGATTGAGGATGCGGCTGCGCGCTGCCACATAGATGCGGCCGTAGAGGATGATGAGCAGCAGGGAGGGGATGTAGAAGGCCCCACAGGTGGAGTAGATGGTGTAGGAGATCTGGGAGGTATTCACCAGGCAGTTGGACACCTCCCCGTGGGCGCTGGCCTGCCGCCAGAAGAGCGGTGGCACAGAGATGCAGATGGAGATGACCCAGACCACGGCGATCATGACGGCTGCGTGGCTTGCCGTCCGGCGCTTGCTGTACTCCAGGGCATCCGTGATGGCCCAGTATCTGTCCAGGGCGATGACACAGAGATGCAGGATGGAGGCTGTGCAGCACGTGATGTCTGAAGACACCCAGATGTCACACAGGACTTGGCCAAAGTTCCAGGTGCGGGTGACAGTATAGGCAATGCTGATGGGCATGACCAAAATGGAAACCAGGAGGTCGGTGGTGGCCAAGGAGCCAATGAGATAGTTGGCAGGTGTGTGGAGCTTCCTGGTGAGTAGGATGGTGGTGAGCACAAAGGCATTGGAGAGGACCGTGGCCACCGTGATGATGGACAGGATCACAGCCAGGGAGATCTTCAGTGCCAGGAGGATCCCTGGGTCCCAGGCCTCTAGGGTTCCAGTGGTGTTCAAGGATCTGTTGCCAGCCTCCTGGGATAGGCTTTGTGCTGACTGGTTTGGTGGGGACATGCTAAGTGGCTCTGCCTTCCTGCACACCTGCACACCTGTGGCTCCTTCTCTCACAGCTGTCCTGCCTGCACAGCCACGTCATGCTCCTGGAATGCTCTCCTGTGAGCCATCCAGTCCCAGGAGAGAGACCTCAGGGCTTAACTAGCAGAGGAAGACAGGCAACAAGCGGTGGGCAGCTGGAGGTCTTTCCCGAGCCTGATGGATCCCAGGTCATCTGTCTCACTGATCCGGAACTTGACCTAGTGGATATGAAGTCCAGTGGCCTCATGCTAAGTGGCTTAGACTGGCCAGAGCACCCCACCCATGTGGGCGATGCTCTGGGATCATGGTCTTTGGTGTCTGATCTCCTTTCGAAGTTTGGGATCTTAATATGTCTAATGAAAGCTTTGCAATCCTCAGTGATGGATTTCAGGTTCCTCGTGGTAACCGCTAACTCAGAACAGCAACACAGTCAAGAGCTCACTGCCTTCCCAGGTTCACCTTGACACATCACGAGGTCCATAACTCTGCTTCCTGCCCCACTGCTGATGGTTTTGAGCCTTGAACAGACAAAACATTAAGCATTCCAGTTACCAAGACTGGAGGAATGCATGAGCTGGGAGCAGACAGTACACGTGGCTCACCGTGGGCTTCCTGAGAGGGGCACGTGTTCTGAAGTTCTGAGGTTTGAAAAAGGAAAATAAAAGTCAAGAGTTAGATGCTAGAAGAACAATTCAGAGAACACGTAATAAACTCTCAAAATGAGAGCAACACCATTTCATCTGGGCAGTGGTGCTGGGAAGCCAGCAGTCTCAACAGGGCTGGGGCAAGATGGGTGAGTGATGAGCCCCAGCTCCACAATTCCCAAAGGGCACAAAGTCCCTTAACTGCAGAAAGCATCATAGGCTTGCTCTAAGGACAAGAAACAGGCTCTGTAACCAGGAATCAACAAGCATCCTACCTGTATTCAACAACAAAGCAAACTGTGCCCTGGCAGAAAGAAAACAAAAGGACACCAAGAAAAACATGACATTGCTACAATGTATTTCTCTAGGAAGTCTGGGGGAAGATACTTTTTGACTGGCTGGAATTTTCCAAATTTCCTAGGGTGAGCACAAATAACTCTCAAAACCGAAAACCAAAAACATTAAATACCACACAAGCGAAAACAAAAGCATCGTTTTGCTAAGCAAAGAAGTCCACCACCAGAAGCAAAACTCTGAGCCCTTTCCAAGGCGATTCTTCAGATCCAGAAAGTAACATCCCACATACTAAAGGGCAGCTGGAAATGCGGCCACTTTCCACACTTGAAAGACTTATTGATACTAATGATCAGAGCGAGGGCAGCAGAGGGCAGTCCCTGAAGGCCCATCTCTGGCAGGAATCCAGCTCAGCAGGCAACACGCCCCCTCCCTCCAGGTACCATGGGACTGGCAAGAAGATGGCTAAACTCCTGAACCCACCCCTCTCCCCTGCCTTGCAGGCAATGTTCAGCTCCACCAGCAATCTCTTTTCTTCATCCCCCCCCCCAGATCAACTCAACAAATAGATCTGTTTATTGCACCAATCACAGCTGGGCACAGGAGGCACATGTGCAGCTCCAGGGACCCTCGGATGGAGCTGTCAAGGCAGAATTCGTAGCTACCCACTTTTAAAAAAAGATTTATTTATTTTTATTGAAAAATCAGATATACAGAGAGGAGGAGAGACATAGAAGATCTTCCAGCTGCTGGTTCACTCCCCAAGTGGCCGCAACAGCCAGAGCTGAGCCTATCCAAAGCCAGGAGCCAGGAGCTTCTTCCAGGTCTCCTATGGGGTGCAGGATCCCAAGGCTTTGGGCCGTCCTTTACTGCTTTCCCAGGCCACAAGCAGGGAGCTGGATGGGAAGTGGAGCTGCTGGGACACAAACCGGTGTTCCTATGGGATTCCTACGTGTGCAAGGTGAGGACTGTAGCTACTAGGCTACCATGCTGGGCCCAGCTACCCATTTTTTTTTTTTAAAAAAATGGTTATCATGCATGTTTGAATTTGTTTTGCAGTTTGTATATTTTCAGTGTCCTGTATTTTGCATAACATTGCATTAGGTACTCTCACATCACTTCTTTTTCTTAAGTGCTAGTCCTGTCAACACTTTTAACTTATTATTTATTTTCATTTTTATTTAAAAGGCAGAAAGAAAGAGAGATATTCCATTGGCTGGTTCACACTCCAAATGCCTGCAATAGCCAGAACTGGACTGGGTCTAAAACAGCAGCTGAAACTCAATCCAGGTCACCCACATAGGGGGCAGGGACCTTGATATTACGGGCATCATCTGCTGCCTCCCAGCGTATGTGTTAGCAGGGAGCTACAGTCGGAAGCAGGGGAGCTGTTACTAGAATCACTCAGAGACAGGAGGCAGGCATCGCAAGCGTGTCTTAGTGCCGAACACCTGCTGCACTTCCCTCCCTCGTCTTCCTTGAGGGCTGCAGCTTGCTCCACTCAGCAGCTACCTGAAGGGGAAGTGTTTCATAATGTTTCTTGGTGAGGATGGAGACAAAGCACTGAAGACCCAGAGGTGCAAGGCTGGATCGGAGGAGGGCAAGGTCAGCTGGGTGGAGCCCAGAGGGTAGGCGGGGTGAGGAGCTCAGGGGCAAGATGAGCCTGTGGCTAGGAGTGGGAGGCAGCAGGGCAAAAGGGAGAGTTGGGCTTTGGGCAATCTGTTCTCTACTCTCTATGAAACCCCAGTCCACCTGTACGACCCTGGGCAGCTTCTTCTTTTCCAGCTCCTGGATTTCTCCCTCAAAGCATGGCCTCAAGGCTACCAGTGTGTCCAACCAGGCCAATCCTTGGAGTCCAACAAAGATCTGAGAAGCAGTTAGGATCATCTCACTCCCCTTTCTCACAGCTCAGCTTTCTCAGGTAGGGTCATTCTGTGTCTGCTGGTTAACTGGAACGGACACACAGATTGACACTCACAGACACACACACACACACACACACACACAAACATGTTTATTTCAAAGGCAAATGAGAGAGAGAATTGAGAGAGAATTTTGCTGTTTCACTCCTCAAGTACTCGCAACAGCCTGAGCTGAGCCAGACCACAGCCAGGAGCTGGAACTGACTCCAGCTGTCCCACCTGGGTGGCAGGGATCCAAGTGTTTGAGCCATCTCCTGCTACCTCTCAGAGTGGACATCAGCAGAAGCAGGAGTCAAACCCAGGAACTCTGATTCAGGCTTATCTCATGCCACAACTCTCCTCCCCCAATTAATGGATTTGTAAAACATTAAGAAGTTAAACAGTAACAGGGGAGCTTCCCCACCACAGAGCCACCACTGAAGGAGGTCAAGCCTGTGTCATCAACTGTGTCATCAACTCCAATTCGTACCCCGGAGTTGGAAGGATGCTGTCAATGCATCTTGCTCTTGTTATGTTCCAGGCACCGAGCCAATCCCGGAGACTAAGAGTCCCCCCAGCTGTGAGGTGGGCAGCAAGCTTTTCAACTTAGGACAGCCGAGGCACAGCGATGGGATGGCATCTGCCCAAGGTCACCGGTTGGAAGCAGAAGAACCGGGTCCCAAGCTGTTGAAATTTCTGACCTTCTCACTGCTTCAATTCAGGACAAAAAGCCTCAAGGCACAGGTGCTTCCAGGAAGGAAGCCAGTTTGGGACCCCTCCTGCCCCTACCTGCTTCAGGCTGCATATCCCTAGAGCCCCAGCTGAAAGAGGTTCCCACGATGGGTTCCCACGGAAAACGTGACTGCCTCGCGGTTGGGCATGTTCTGCCCTGCAGACAGGCGTCATTCCCATGGCAGGCTGCTCCCACAGCCCCATGCATGCGGTCATGGGTTCCAGGCATTCCAGCGACCTCATTCCAGTGGAAGGCGTGGGCTCACAGTTGGTGGATGAAGAAGCCTTCCCAAGCCCTCAGCGACATCTGGGAAGGACTGGGATAGGGTACATGGCCTTCGTTAGGAAGGCTGGCATGGAGCTTTTATTTCTATTTTGCCTTTTAAAGTTTGTTTTCTTTTTATTGCAAAGGCAGTTACACAGAAAGGAGAGGCAGATATTCCGTCCACTTGTTCATTCCCCAAATGGCTGCAATGGCTGAAGCTGGGTTGGTTCAAAGCCAGAAGCCTGGAGCTTCTTTCAGGTTTCTCAAGGATCTGATGCATTCTCTGCTGCTTTCCCAGGCCATAAACAGGGAATTGTATTGGTCTTGGAGCAGCTGGGACTCGAACCAGTGCCCACAGGGGATGTTGGCACCACAGGCAGAAGGTTAACATAGTATGCTGCAATGCTGGCCCTCTTTTTATTTTTAATTTGAAAAATTGTTATTTTATCTAAAAGGCAGAGAGATAGAATGATCTTCCATCCCCTGCTTCATTTCCCGAATGCCCACCAACAGACAGGGATGGGCCAGACTGAAGCCAGGAACCTAGGACTTGGTCTGGGTCTCAGACACAGGTAGCAGGAACCCAAGTACTCGAGCTACCCCCTGCTGCCTAGAGTGTGTATCAGCGGGGAACCTAATTGGCGGCACAGAGGAACCAGGATCAGAATCAGGCATTCCAATATGGGATGCAGGTACCCCAAGAGGGGGCTTAACAAGCAACAGTCTACAAATAGACAATCATATATACATAGTCACATTCTCTTCTGTAGAGGATGATATACTTGTATTTTTCTTCAAACAGAACCATGCTAAGAAACAAACTGGCACCCATATGGGATCTTGGTGCATGCAAGGCAAGGATTTAGCCTCTAGACTATCGCGCCAGGCCCGTCCAGCTCCCTGCTTGTGGCTTGCGAAAGCAGGAGAGGATGTCCTAAAACCTTGCGACCCTGCACCCACGTGGGAGACCCAGAAGAAGCTCATGGCTTCAGGTTTCAGATTGGCTCAGCTTTGACCATTGTGGCCACTTAGGGAATGAACCAGCGGATGGAAGATCTTTTTCTCTGTCTCCTTCTCTCTGTAAATATGACTTTTTTTTTTTAAAGATTTATTTATTTTATTACAAAGTCAGATATACAGAGAGGAGGAGAGATAGAGAGGAAGATCTTCCATCTGATGATTCACTCCCCAAGTGAGCCGCAACGGCCGGTGCTGTGCCAATCCGAAGCCGGGAACCTGGAACCTCTTCCAGGTCTCCCACGCAGGTGCAGGGTCCCAAGGCTTTGGGCCGTCCTCAACTGCTTTCCCAGGCCACAAGCAGGGAGCTGGATGGGAAGTGGAGCTGCTGGGATTAGAACCGGAGCCCATATGGGATCCCGGGGCGTTCAAGGCGAGGATTTTAGCCGCTAGGCCACCGCGCCGGGCCCAAATATGACTTTCTAATAAAAATAAATAAATCTGAAAAAAAAAAAAAGAACCATGCTGTAAGCAACAGCATACTACTACATTCACACCTATTGATACAAGTTAGACCAGAAGGTGTGGATTCTGGTCCCAGCTCTGCCCTTGATCAACTAACTGGGTATTCTGCAGTATGATTTGTTTTAGAACCCCAGTTTCTTCCTTGACAAATGAAAGCAAAAGCTTGCCCATGCTGTCCCCACCGCCTGGGGTCTTGAGTAGCTCCCAGAAGATCATGTGGGGCTGGCATTTCATTTAGGGACTAAGATGCCAGTATCCCACACTGAAGAGCCTGGGTTTGATGCCTGGCTGTGCTTCCTGCTAGTGCAGATCCTGGGAGGCAGTGCTGATGGCTTGTTCCCCTAAGTGGTTTCCTGCCTCTCACTTGGGAGGCCTGGCTTTAGAGTTCCCAGTTTCCAGCCCCAGCCATTGCGGCAGCATTTGGGGGCTGATCAGCAGCAGCAGGTGGATGCTCTCCCTCTCTTTCTCTGCCTCCCAAATATTTTTTTTAAAGATTTATTTATTTTATTACAGTCACATATACACAGAGGAGGAGAGACAGAGAGGAAGATCTTCCATCCGATGATTCACTCCCCAAGTGAGACACAACGAGCTAGTGTGCGCCGATCCGAAGCTGGGAACCTGGAACCTCTTCCGGGTCTCCCACGCGGGTGCAGGGTCCCAAAGCATTGGGCCGTCCTCAACTGCTTTCCCAGGTCACAAGCAGGGAGCTGGATGGAAAGTGGAGCTGCCGGGATTAGAACCGGCGCCCATATGGGATCCCGGGGCATTCAAGGCGAGGACTTTAGCCACTAGGCCATACTGCCGGGCCTGCCTCCCAAATATTTTTAAAAGACATGGGATGTCCTATAGAGTCCTGAACAAATACAGTAATGCATCAAAGCTGGCAGGCACTCTAAGGCCCAGCGCACCATGGGTTCACCTTCTCCACGTGGCCACTTGGCAAGTCTGATGGGTGTGACAGTTCCCATTTCAGAGAGGACTACGAGGAAAACAGGTAAGGTTCCACATACCAAGAACTCCGCATAGTCGATGGTAACAACAAGGGAGACCTCTCTGTTTTCTAGGATCCGACCATCCAAATTCAGGTTCTCCAGATAACAAGTCATTTCTCTTTCTAGAAACCAGCCTTCCCTGCGCGTTTCAGGAAGTGATCTTGGCCACACAATTCCCAGCCATGTCTGAGAGCTTCCTTCCTTCCTGCCCACCTCCAGTCCTGGGAGCTGGGAGCACAGCAACAAATCCTTCCCTCAACCTTTCCCCAGCTCAGCAGTGTCCCCTGGAGCCCAGGTCATAGAGTCCCCAGCCACCCCATGCATCCCCATGCCCTCTCAGCAGCAGAATGGGAAGGGAAGAGCAGACAGACAGGCCTACAGCCCAGTCACAGCCTGCTCAGAAATAGCTGACCTCAGCTGGTTGGAGCAGGGTGATCATGTGACCCCAAATGAGCCAATCAGAGTCTCTCGGGAATATAGGATGAGGGGTGGGCATGGGGGTCAAAAAAAAAGATGAAAGGAAAGTACCGCTGGGGTCAGCCTGCTGTCAAGACCAAAGCCAGGGCAAGATGTAGCGAGCAGAAAAACCACGAGGGAACAAAGGAAAGACAGCCACAGAGACTTGCAGGAGAGTGGAACAGGAGAGAGGGGAGCCGAGACAGAGGACCCCCACGCCCAAGTCCTGGGGGGAAGGAAGGAGCCTCCCCTGCCCATCCCTGCATGTTCTAGAGTGACAGGCTACCCAGGAAACCGCCTCTGTTCCCCACTCAGCCAGTGCAACAGACAGACCCTGAAACAGAAGACAGAGGAAATTCCTGCGTTAGAGAATCCCTACTGTGGGATGGAGGCAGGTCCTGTCACCTCGGAGGCCTCCTTCTGCATCTGTCATCCGGCAACAGCACATTCAATTTAATCCTGCTTAGCCTCTGTTTCCTCCCCAGAGCTCCTTCAACTTGCAGGAAGCTCATGGCCTCTCCCCTCTCTGAAGGGTCTAACTGCATCCTAAAGCCTCACCAGAAACAAAGAGGAGGCTTGGGCTTCATGTAGGCCCCGAAGCTGGTCTTCTCCTGTAGAGGAAAAACCCAAGACCGTGTGTGAGCCAGGATTTTGTCACAGCAGATGGAATCCCCACCCCAGAGGAACGTATGCCTCTCGTTTCTCTGGAAGCTGGGTGGCATGGATGAGTGAGCCTGAACGAGTGAGTGCGTGGACGAGCGAGCTGGAGGCTGCCCTGCATTTGCTAAAAGGCCTCCATTGCCATTCTTTCATCTCGCTGCACCTCCTCTCGGCCTCAGCTTTCCCTTCTGCACAACCTAAGGGAGCAAGGACACTCTCCAGGTATGTCACAAGGGTTAATTATCCCATAAAAGGAATGTTGAAAAATGTCTTCAGAGGAGTAGAGGAGTGTATACCCAGACGTGCGTGTGCGCACACACACACACACACACACACGCACTCCTCTCAACGGAAGCTTTCAAATCCAATCAGCACCTTCAAATGCGAGCGAATTAGTTTTGCACCTTGTATATTCTTCAACTATAAAATCTGGAAAATGTAGAAAATAAAAAAGAAGCTATAGAGTGGGCACTGTGGTGTGCTGGGTTAAGCTACCACCTGGGATGCCGGCATTCTTTATCAGAATGCCAACTGGCGGGCCTGGAGTGATAGCCTACTGGCTAAATCCTCGCCTTGCATGCGCCGGGATCCCATAGGGGCACGGGTTCATGCCCTGGCGGCTCCACTTCCCATCCAGCTCCCTGCTTGTGGCCTGGGAAAGCAGTTAAAGACAGCCCAAAGCCTTGGGACCCTGCACCCATGTGGGAGACCTGGAAAGAGGCTCCGGGCTCCTGATTGGCTCAGCTCTGGTCATTGCAACCATCTGAGGAGTGAACCAGCAGATGGAAGATCTTCCTCTCTGTATCTCCTCCTCTCTGTAAGTCTCCCTTTCCAATAAAAATAAATAAGTCTTACAAAAAAAAAAAAAAGCCAGCTGGCTGCTTTGTTTCCAATCCTGCTTCTGCTAATGCATTCTGGGCGGTAACAGATGACATGGACCGTGGCCACCTACATGGGAGGTTCTAGTGGGGCTTCTCCTGGCTCCTGGCTTCAACCTAGCCATGGCGGGGGAGTTAGCCAGTGAATGGAAGATCTCTGTGTCTGTTGCTCTTACTTTCAAATAGATGAACATTATTACTATCATTTTAAAACTCTCCAGTAAAACCAGGACCTTTTTTTTAATATTTTTTTAAAGATTTATTCATTTTTATTACAGCCAGATATACACAGAGGAGGAGAGACAGAGAGGAAGATCTTCCGTCCGATGATTCACTCCCCAAGTGAGCCGCAACGGGCCAGTGCGCGCCAATCCGAAGCCGGGAACCTGGAACCTCTTCCGGGTCTCCCACGCGGGTGCAGGGTCCCAATGCATTGGGCCGTCCTCAACTGCTTTCCCAGGCCACAAGCAGGGAGCTGGATGGGAAGTGGAGCTGCCGGGATTAGAACCGGTGCCCATATGGGATCCTGGGGCTTTCAAGGCGAGGACTTTAGCCACTAGGCCACGCCGCCGGGCCCAAAACCAGGACCTTTTAAAAGACTTATTTATTTGTGAGAGAGGAAAGAGAGCTTCTACCCATTGGTTCACCCCAGCTGGGGCTGAGTCAGGTGTAAGCCAGGAGCCAGGAGCTTCTTCAGGGTCTCCCACATGAGTGGCAGGGGCCCAAGCACCTGGGCCATCTTTCCCTGCTTTCCTCAGGCCATTAGCAGGGAGCTGGGTTGGAAGTGAAGCAACCAAGGACTGAAACTGGCACTGTCAAGGGGCGCCAGTGTCACAGTGGCGGTTTTACCCACTCCCCTAGAGTGCTGGCCCCAAACCGAAATTTGAAAAGAAATGTTAAAAAAAATAATAAAGTAGTCCAACGTATGATGCAGCTCTTCCACTGGTCCTCCCAACAAAGATGGGCACGTGGGGTATCCACACACAAGAGTGGCTCATGGCAGTACCATTCACAACAGCCGCAAGCTGGAGGCCTCGCAGACCCCAGCAGCGAAGGCGCTGGCCGCTGAGGGCATGTGAGCTGCAGTCAGCGGAGCTCTGCGTCAGCCAGCAGGAGCTCCCGCCACATGCAACCACACGGCTGACTCACATAACACGAAACAGACGCCAGACACCACGTGTCATTCAAACTTCCAAAAGTGCCAGGACAGGCAAACCTCACCCATACTGCTGGAGTCGGGCTAGGGTGTTGGCCTGGAAGGAGGAGAAGCCGTGAGGACCAGGAGCGTGAGGGGCCCTGAGGGGATAGGGCGTGTTCTGTCCTCCAGCTGGGGTTTTCCCTCTGTGAAAGTATGTCAGGCTCTAGACCTGAGTTTGGGCCCTAGTGCCCAGAACCCACATGCCCAGGAGCCTTAGGCACCAGTCCCACCGGTCCCAGGGAGTCCTCAGGCTTGTCATTTACCCTGAGTCTAGCTCATGTGGGAACAGCCTGACACCAGCTATTGCATCTAAATGAGCTGGTGGGACGTGTATCCAGTAAACACTCCATAAGTAATAGCCCCTTATTGGGTGGTTCGCTCCCCATGTTTTCAAACTTCTGTTTGAAAACATGACATAGAGGGGCTTGTGCTGTGGTTCAATAGCACCTTCAACATCCTTCACCTACAGGCACTGGCATCCCCTATGGGTGCCGGTTCGTGTCCTGGCTGCTCCACTTCCCATTTAGCTCTCTGTGACCTGGGAAAGCCCAAAACCTTGGGACCCTACAGAGCAGACTGAGATGCAGTTTCTGGCTCCTGGCTTCAGATTAGCTCAGCTCGTCTTTGCAGTCATTTGGGAAGTGAATTAGCAGATAGAAGTTCTCTCTGTCTCTCCTCTCTGTAAATCTGCCTTTCAAGTAAAAATAAATTTAAAAAGTTACGACATAGAAAATTCCAGAAATAAGCAATTCAGGAGTTTTAAATTGCCATGCTATTCTAAGTAGCGTGATAAAGCCTTACACTCTGCTGCTGTGTCTTTCCAGCATACAAAGCCTCCCTTTTCCCAGCGTCTCCATGCTGTATATGCTGTCCACCCGTTAGTCAGCAATTGGCCATCTTTGTTATTAGGTCATCTAAGATGTTGCAGAACTTGTGGTCAAGTAACCCCTCTGTGGTAACCCAGCACCGGCCATCGGACCTATTCCATAACACATCACTACCAGAGCAAATATGCTATAAAAGATATGAGAGATGGGGCTGCTATGGTGGCTCAACAGGCTAATCCACAGCCTACAAGCACCGACATCCCACGTAGGTGCCAGTTCTAGTCCTGGCTGCTCCACTTCCAATCCAGCTTCCTGCTGATGGCCTGGGAAAGCAGTGGAGGATGACCCAATGCCTTGGACCCCCTGATCCCTCACAGGAGACCCGGAAGAGGTTCCTGGCTCCTGGTTTCAAATTCTGGCCATTGCAGCCATCTGGAAAGTGAACCAGAAGATGGAAGATCTCTCTGTGTGTCTCTCCTTCTGTCTGTAAATCTGCCTTTCAAATGAAAATAAATATTAAAAGAGAGAATCTGAGAGGCACAGATTCTGTTGTAATTGTTCGACTTTGTCATCATTGTTACACTGAAGCTGCAAATCAAGCTTTATCATAGGTGTGTGTGGACATACATGTACACACATAAATGAAAAAACAGCACATATGGGCTTTAGCAGGTTTGCTCCCACCCACGGCTCAATCCTCCTCTGAGTGGTCTTGGTACATACTGCCCAGAGATGGTAGGAACTACCACAGTTACAATGGTCTTCTCTGGAAAACAGCATTTAGAAGTAGCTTTTAAAATGATCTACTTCTGGGTTCAGCACAGTGGTCTAGCGGCTAAAATCCTTGCCTTGCATGTGCCAGGATCCCATATGGGTGCTAGTTTTCATCCCAGTGGCCCCATTTCTCACCCAGCTTCCTCCTTGTGGCCTGGGAAAGCAGTAGAGGACAGCCCAAAGCCTTGGGACCCTGCACCCATGTGGGAGATCCAGAAGAAGCTCCTGGCACCTGGGTTCAGATCAGCCCAGCTCCGGTTGTTGTGGCCACTCGGGGAGTGAGCCAGCAAACAGAAGATCTTCCTCTCTGTCTCTCCTCCTCTCTGTATATCTAACTTTCAAACAAACAAATAAATAAATAAATCTTTTTAAAAAGTGATCTAATTCTAGTCCATCTGCCAAAACTGCTGCTGTCAAATTAGGACAGTGACCCGTCCAGGTTCACACCATCAGGGTTGCCCCCAACCCTGCCTACCGTCTTGTGCTGACAAGAGCAGGACATTTCCTTGCCCCTCAGTTCAGCTGCATCATGACCAACAGAATGAGGCAGGAGTGACAGTGAACCCTTCCCGGCTCGGCAGGCTTCCGTTAGCACGCAGCCGCTCCCGTGCCTGGGCCAGCCCACCAGTCCCTGCAGCAGCAGATGGAAGATTTCTCTCTAATTTTGCCTTTCAAATAAATAAATAAATAAATACATCTTAACAAAATAATGAATACTGTTGCCCAGGGGGCAGAGTGGAGACCATGAAATTTTAAGGAACTCGAGTGTTTGTCTCACGTAGCTGGGGCAGAACACCTCTCGCCCCTATGATCTCTGGTTATCTTCATCGTGGACCCTCTGGTTATCACTTAAAAAATTCAATGGCAGGTGAAACCTATTTCCAAGGCCTTTGCAACAGTTAGGGAGGAATGAGGATCCACCCACCGCTTTCAGCCTTCCTGTGGCCTCCGGCAGGCCAGGAATCATCACCAACAAGCATGTTATTTCAAGGTATCAGCCCTGGGTCTGCCAGCGGTTAAAATGCCATTTGGGGTCCTGGCGTGATGGCTCAATAGTTAAATCCTCACCTTGCAAGCACCATATGGGCGCCGGTTCATGTCCTAGCTCCTTCACTTCCCATTTAACTCCCTGCCTTTGGCCTGGGAAAGCAGTAGAGGATGGCCTAAAACCTTGGATTCCTGCACCCACATGGGAGACACGGAAAATGCTCTTGGCTTCAGATCGGCTCGGCTTCAGCCATCAGGCCATCTGGGGAGTAAACCAGTCGATGATAGATCTTTCTATCTCCCCTTCTCTCTGGATATCTGATCTGCCTTTCCAATACAAATAAATAAATCTTTAAGTGCCACTTGGGACCACTGTACCCCACATGGGAGCACCTGCTTTGGCATTCCAGCTTCCTGCTAATGCACACCCTGGGGTGTAGGTGACGGCACAAGAATCTGTGTCTCTTCCTGGTCCACCTGTTAAGACACTGGTTTCAATGCTGAAGTCCCACACCAGAAAGTGGTTTCAGTCCCTGGCACTGGCTCCTGACTCCAGCTTTCCTACAAAGTAATAGTCCCAGTAACTGGGTTCCCGCCACTCCCATGGGATACCTGAAGTGAGTTCCAAGCTCCTGGCTTCTGCTCAGCCTGGTCTCAGCCACTGGAGGCATCTGTCTTTAAAAAAAATAAACAAAAAAATTGTTAAAAATCAAGAGCTTTGTATTTGACAACTCATTGGGATCTTCTTTGCTTGCAGGAAAGCACGCAAAGAGGTTGGAAGCTCTCGCCTTCTGTCCCCAATACCCTGAGGGAATTCATATACCCATTTTACAGATGAAGAAACTGACACCCAGAAAGGCCACACCGTTAAGACACTGCACAGCTGGTAAAAACAAAGTTGAGAAGCTCCAAAATAGCCACTCCACGTGGCCCATGAGCACCACTTACATTGTCATGTAACGTCAATATACAATTCATACACTAGACGTAAAAGCAAAAGAAAGTAAAATATCTTCAGGTTTTCTATCCGTTACACATAGAAACAAACTTTTGGAGGTATAGGTTAAAGTACACAATTAAAATTAATTTCACCTTTTTAAAAATGTCATCTTTTTAAAACTTGGCTGTTTCTAAATTTGCTAAATCCAAAATCACATCCCATTTCGAGCGGCACTTACTGCCTTAGAACCCATGGTTTTCAGCAGGGGTAATATCGCCCCCTAGGGGTGAATGTGGGACCCAGTCCCTAGGGATCTCGGTGCTTTACCAGGTCAGGTAGAGGCAGTCAGGTATCTGGCAACCACGAGGACAGGGAGGTTGGCAAGGACAGCAAAGAAGCAGCGGAAAGGCAGTGACCCACACCAACTGAGAGCTTACCGTGTGCCATGCACTGCTGCCAGCTTCTCCTGCACCAACTCACTCAAGTCTGCCCACAATCCTCTGAAGTCAGTCCTGCTACCACTGTTCCCATTTCCTAGGGGAGGAAACTGAGACTCAGGGAAAAAGGCTCCACTGCAGAGGATGGCTCAAGACCTTGGGTTCCCGCATCTGTACGGGAGACCTGCAAGAAGCTGCTGATTGTTCAGCTCTGGTCTTTGTGGCCATTTGCGGTGCGGGCAGGGTAAATCAAAAGATGGAAGATCTCTCTCTATATCTCTCTATTTCTCTCTGACTCTGTAACCCCAGCTTTCAAGTAAAATAAACAAACCTTTAACAAAGATGCTCACATCCCAATCCCACATCTGGCTCCTGACTCCAGCTTCCTGCTAATGCAGACCCTGGCAGGCAGTGGTGATGGCTCCAGTGGTCAGGATTTCACAAAGCCACCCTTGTGGGAAGCTTGGATTGAGTTCTAGACTGCTGACCTTGGCCTTGGCCAACTAAGGCATGAAGGGAAGGAATCAGCAGCAGGAGTGCATGGTCTCTCTGCCTCTCAGATAACTAAACATTGGGTTTTTGTTTTGTTTTAATGGACACTCTGATGCTGTGAGTCTGCATTCCGACCCTGCTGCAGGTGCAAGAGGTGAGAGCAACCTCAGCCCTGGGGCTCTCCAGGGAGCCGAGGGCGGGGCTGGGGAGGACTCCTGGGAGTCATTTCGTCTGATTCCCTCTGGTGCTCCCAGGGAGATGGGCACAGGGAGGGGAACACACTGGCCCAGCATCACGAGCGAGAAGCAGGCAGAGACCGCTTGTCCAGACCTCCCGCAGCGCTCTTTCACAGCCTCCTCCTGGCAGTGGGAATCTCAGAAAACGGCCAGACAAGCACTCTCTGGGCCGCCGCAAGACAAGCACTTTGGGCATCTTCAAATCTCCCCTAATCACCTGAGAAGTACTTCTGGGAGTAGATCGGCAGGACTGACCATGCTCTGCACAAAGCCGGGAACTTTGCTCACTCTCCCCCCCCCCCCCCCGGCCCCAGCACCCCAGGTGCCCCCTCCCCACCCTCTGTGCCCCAGGGTCTGCACCTGAGCTAATGGCAGGAAATCATGTAGCACAGACCGCCTAGTCACATCCTGTCACTACCTAGAAATCAGGGGCTGACTTTGTTAGTGTTTACAGGATCCACACCTGCTATTTGCCATCTGCTTTCCCTGCTGGGAGCCACCCCTTGGTGGCTGGCCATGATTAAGAGTACAAGCTTTGGAGTCAGGCAGGTGGGACTTGCTCCCTGGTTCTGCCAAGGACTAGCTCTGTTACCTGGGGCAAGTCACTCAACCTCTCTGTTTCTTCCCGCACTCACTGTTTCCTTAAAGCCTGGAGTCGCACAGTGTGGACTTTGCAATTAGGGAAACTTCAGAGACCCTGGACACGTGTGTCATGAAGCTCCCCACCAATTCCAACTTTCAAGTTCAACAGTCTTCTCTCTACAGAAACCTGTGCTACTCTCTCCACCCAAGCAGGAGGGCCAGCCTCCCTCTTTCTGCACATGTCATGTGACCCTTCTACACAGGGCCCCATTTCCTGGAGCAGGGGTCCAGGTTGGCTGGCAGCTGTTTATCTGGAGTTAATATCTGCAGATGCGCGAGAAAGATGTACCCAGAGAGGGAGGGAAAGAAGAATGGGGTAGTTGTACTCTTCTTTGACCATCTTCTTGGTATCTCTGGTCCCAATGTCCTTGGGTCCTCCTTCCTGCACAGCCTCACAGGGCTCCACGCCCGAGTGCCCTGTGTTTCTCCTTCCCCCACACCAGCCCTCCTGCCAGCCCCTTCCTGCTTTTCCTCACCAGGAATTCTGCCTCACGCACTCCTCCCCAGCACTCCCCTAGTAATTTCACAAGAATGAGGAAGCTGAGATCACACCAAGTCAGTGGCCAAGTTGGGATCTTGGTGCTCTCCGCCCAGACCTGCACAGATCTGGGGGGCGTCTGGGCTGTTCCCTCCAGTGGGAGAGCACTCTTTCCCGATCCCATGTGAACCTATCCAGGGCAATCCTCTCTCTGTTTCCTGGGGTCTTATCAAGGGCACTTTCTCCAGGCAGTCTTCCCTGGTCAACTAGACAGAAATGCTCTCTCTTCAAAGCCCTCTCTGATGCTATACTTGCCTGTGCCTCCTAGTGTCTGCGGCCAGAGGCTCCTGGAAGTATCACCATTTCTTCTACACTCAAGTGCCCTAGCAGTTACAATGCAGCAAGAATCATTCCTCTTGGGCCTCGCGCTGTAGCCTAGCAGCTTAAGTCCTCGCCTTGAACGCACTGGGATCCCATATGGGCACCGGTTCTAATCCCAGCAGCTCCACTTCCCATCCAGCTCCCTGCTTGTGGCCTGGGAAAGCAGTCGAGGGGCCCTGCACCCATGTGGGAGACCCAGAAGAACTCCTGGGACCAGCACAGCAGCACTGGCCGAATCATTGGGTGGAAGAGCTTCCTCTCTGTCTCTCCTCCTCTCTGTATATCTGACTTTGCAACAAAAATAAGATAAATCTTCAAAAAAAAAATTGTTCCTCTTACTAAGGACCCCAGTGAGAGAACTGCCTACCCTCACCTCTTTACAACTTTCCAGTGGCTTCCATCCCACTCAGGGGAAAATCCACAAAGCTCTCCAGGATCTGTCCTCACCCCTCATCTCCTACCAGCTGCTCCCCACCCTTCAGTAGGGATCAGCTCTATGGCAAAGCATTAAGCAGCCAACACCAGCGAGCTCTCAACCCAGCATGGGCAACCTGCTTCATGCTCGTTCTGGCATGATCTTTTTGGATCTTATTTGGATCTTGTCTCTCCACTCCCCACATCTCCTGTCTTGAGCTTGCCACTGCACCTGCAGGGCCTGCATAGAGCCAGGCTGGCAATCAGGAGGTGGGCGAGTGGTCCAAGGAGTGATTGGAGCTGGAGACATGCACACACAGGTAGCAACTCAAAGTAGTGGGGTGGCCGAGCCCAGTCCAGCAGAGTGGGGACCATGAGAAGAGAAGAGGGCCTGGGTGGTGCAGACCCCAATGGCTGCAGGAAGGAGGACCAGCTTGCAAAGCCAACGGAGGCAGAGAGGCACTCTCACGGCCCAAAGTCGCAGGAGCCAACGGCAGGCAGCGTTTCCGGAAGCCATGAGTGCTCAGTGGTGTCCACTGTGGCTTAAGAGACCATTAAGAACCGCGGTGCCTGCTGAGGTCAGTTTCCTGGAAGATGCTGCCTGCCCTGGGATCCGTGGGCCTCAGGTGGTAGCCGTCTGGGCAGCAAGGGGGACTTCTCAGGTGAGGGGACACCAAGCTTGCAGAATCTGATTTTCTGCTCCCCCTCACAGTTGTCTTGGCTCAAATAGCCCGGGCACCCATTGGAGATCATGGAGACAGGCGGTGGTCCGGTGGTGCCTCATTCACATTTATCCCTCTGTGCCCCTGGTGCTGCGAGGAGGAGGCACCTCCAGCCCCTGCCAGCCATGCCCCGGCAGCCTGGTCCACTCCCTTCCTTGCCACCCTGGAGGTCCTGGCTGCCTCCATGACCAAGCCTATCTGCTTCTCCCTTCCAGCTGGCAGGACCCAAGGATGAAGGCAGTCCTACCTGCCCAAGGAGACTGGCTTGGTGCTGTCATCCAGGGTAGGGATCCCTGGTGATGGGGAGGACTGGGGGGGGGGGGTGGCTGGGGGTGCTGACATGCCAGTAACAATTATAGGTGGAGAGAAGCAGAGGAACTCCCCACCCGTGCTGGCCTGGGGAAGACAGCAGAAGCTGCTGCCCAGGAAGAGGTGGAGAGGCCCCTACTGCAAATCAGAGCAAAGGGGCCCCTCCCAGGGGGCTGCCCTCCCACGCAGGGCTCACACAGCAGTAAACAGCCAAGCCCATCAGCGCTCTAGTGCAGCCAGCCTGACCTCCAGCGCCGCACTTCCCCAAAGCTGCCCAGAGCAAGTTGGGTCTTACATTCCACAAGTAATGTGACCTTGGGCTAGATGTAGTCCCTCTTCCGCCCTGTCTGCCCTAAAGCCCTCCAATACTGACACTGCGTGATGAGCTAGGACTGGTACCAGAAGTCCACAGGACAGAAAAAAAAAAAAAAAAGACACCGACCACACATCTCATTGATTTCCACGGGCCCCGCGGGACGGCAGAAGGATTCCCTGTACTTGACAGATGTGCAAACAGAGAGATGTAGTGCCCTGCCCAAGGTCACAAAGCAAGCAAGCAAGAGCCAGAGCCGCCAGGGCTTCGCACTGTGCGCTTCTATACCTCTGCTCCAGGGAAGGGTCCCGAGGCGCCCCAATCGACCTGGCGGGCAGAGGGCAGCGCGCGGCTTCCCTGGGCCACTTGGGGGCGTCGCAGCCCCCAACCTCCGGGGGCACCGAAGACCGACACTAAGATCCAGACGCTGGTCCGAAGGTTGCCTCGCCCACCCCTCGGTCCAGGTTCTCCTTGGGTCGGGCTGGTCCTCCCGGGACCCTCTTCCCAGCGCGCGCCCCACTCGTCGGAAGGCGCCAAAAGGCGGGCGCCCGAGTCTCCGGGGCCAAGGGGCCAGCTCCCTCCAGCCGCGCCCCTCCCCGGGGTTGCACTGGGTGCCGAGCGCTTACCCGCTCCCGGGCCACGCAGGTGCACACACCCGGGCTCCCCCTTCTCGGATCCGGTTTCCGCGCGCCACGTCTGCCTGCCGGCGGCCACTTCACCTCCACCGTCACGCAGGCCGCCCTGGAGCTTTGCCCCGGAGCTCTCCCCAGCCCGCGCCTTCGTGAACGCCACCTCTCAGTGCCCTCCCAGCGCCCTGCGGCTCCTGCTCTGCGCTTCCCTTCCCTTCCCGCCGCTCCACCCCGCTCCCCTCCCCCAACTCCTCCCCCGCCAGGCTCCCTCCCTGCTCGGCCCCCCGCCCGCCAGGAGGGAGGCTCGGTCCCCTCCACCCCGGCCGGGCTGGCCCAGGAGCCCCGGCCTCCGTCGCCTCGAGGCCACCCCTGCCCACCCCCAAGGGCTGGTGGACGCCGAAGAAGCGAGATGGAGCGGAGCTCAAGCCGGCGCTCCCCGGTCCCCACCTGTAGGAGAGCAGGTGGGGTGGGCTGGGCTGGGGCGCGCGGCACAGACTGGAGGGGCGGGGCCCAGAGACCCTCCGTGACGGCCCCACAACCGTCCTACCTTGTGCCCTGCGTTCACCCCCTAGGGTTTTTTCCTGCATCTAACACGTATCGATTGACCCACTCATTGCCAGGCGGGTTTGGGCTCCGGGGAGGTAGCGGTGAACGAGGCGTCTGTGGGGAGGAGACGCGATCAACTTGGTAAATAAAACGCAGGCAATATTTACCGTGGTCCGCAATGGGGAAGGGTGAAGGGAGTGGAGGAGGGGACTCTCCCAAGGTGGCCCCTCTGGGAGAGCAGCCCTGGGGCCTAGTCAAGACGAGGGAGTGGTTGGCACAGATCCTGAGATGGGCAGTGCCCAGCCAGTGTCCCACTGAGTGAATAGCAGCGGTGGAGGCTGGGCGGGAGGGGGAGGGGAGCTCCCCCTCTAGGTTAAAGGCAGGTACTGAGTGCTGGTCCTTCTGGGGCAGTGTCCAGCAGGTGTTTGGCTGTGCTGAGACGACCATGCCTTGCTGGAGAGCCAGAGAATGGAGACAACTAGAATTGCAGAAAAGGGCCAGACACAGCCCCGCACCTCGCGCATGGTGCAGCTCTTGGAGGGGCTGGCCTGCCTTGGCGCCTCCCCAGGATTTGGTCTGCCTGAAGTGGGATCCTGGGACTGCTACATCTCCTTGCTGCTCAGGGACCCACCAACTCTGCTGACGTCCCAGCCTGAAGCCTCCCGCCGTGGGTGTGAGGAGGAGCCAGCAGCACCCACTCCCCAGCACCACACAGCACTGCAGTTCTTGCGGACTTTATGTCCTTCTGTGTCCTTCTGTGGCCACAAAGCTCTCAGCCCACCTGGTCCTCCCCTCTTCTCTCTGTCCCTGACCCTGCTGGTTTACCAGCCGATGATCAGCCTGAAACCTCCGTCTCTCAATCTCCTTTTTGGAAGGCTAGGATCAATGCTCATCAATAATGCAGAAGTTCTTTTTGTCTCAGTGCAAGTCCCAGGCAGATAAATCACTGACCAATAGACAGGAGTTATCAGCAACCACAACTCGGCTTTCCACTCTAAGGCCCTGGGCTCTTCCTCCCCTCCCCCAAATAGGAAACAGGAAGATGGAGCAAGGTCCAGTGTAGGCATATCCCCAAATAAGCGCTGTTGCTGGTGGACACATCCTGAGGGTGTGTCCTGCATGTGACAAGAGCCCCAGAAGTTCTGTGGGTGACAGGGAGGGGCCACCTTACCTTCTGAGAAAATGTCTGCTTGCAACATTTTGGAGGTGGTGAGTGATGCTGAACAGCTGGGTGAAGGGCTTGGACCCTGGACCGGCAGGTGTGTGGCTTCTGCCCTCTTGGAGCTCCCAGAGCTCAAGAGTAATCCCACACAGAGACACAGCCCAACCTGGGGGAGACCAGGAGAGAGGTGGCAGGGGGAGGAAGGGGCCCAGAGGCAAGACCATGCCACCTGGGAGGCGGGCAGTCATATGGGAAGGTATTGTGGAGGACCGGAATCGCCTGGTTTCTGGAATCTGCCACATCTCTTTGGCTTGCCAGAAGTCATCCCTGAGGCTGTACTCCAGGAAGCTAAACTAGGGAGCGGACACGGGACTTGAACCCAGGCACTCTGATATGAGATGCAGGTGTCACAAGCAGTGTTTTAACCCCTGCACCAAATGCACCTTACTACAAGGCTTTGGGTCTTGCTAGAGTAATGGTGGGGAGGTGGGCAGAGAGGAGACTGGAGGGCCAGGAAGGGACCAGCTCAGGGAGAGACTTAGAACACTAGCCTGGGCTTTGCCCTCAGAGCCACGAGAGCCAGGGAAGGGCTTCAGCAAAGGGGTGACACGACTGGACATGCAACGTGGCCATCGCTAGGGTCCAGAGCTTTGGTGCCCATGTCAGTACCATCAGTAAGCCCATCGCAGTCCCCAGAATATAAGTATCGAGGGACAATTTTCTGATCAGCGACCTGCCCCCTCCAAACTTGACTAAAGCAGCTGTGCTGAAAGCACTCCGCTCTGATGCCCTGACCAAAATCCCAGACACAGCCATTCCTGAAGAGGTCCCAGCACCTCCCCCTGCTGGCATTCCAGGCTTCACTCAGTGCGTTCCGGCCTGTGTCTCCTGACTTCCTCACAATCACATTTTTCATCTCCATCAACTAGAATCTCCTCATTTCCAGAATCCCTCCCATCTCCTTGCCTGCCTCCCTGCCCCGCGGACTCATCCCTTGGGGCCCCACTCCGAACTTGCCTTCTCTGCAGGATTCCTTCCTCGGAGTCCCAAAGGCAGGGTAGAGGTTAGAAGTGGACTCTACCACTAGGCAAGGGTTCCTTCTGCAGCTCCTTGCTCGGAAGCTGTGTAACCCTGGACAGGTCATTTGCAATGTGTGAAACTTCCTTTCACCCTCAGTTTACTTCTCTGTAAAATGACCCTGCTGAACAGTAGAAACCTCACGGGGTTACGAGGAAGGCCACATTGAAAGCATACCCTGAAGTGCAGAGCACAGCATTGGGCTAACTGTGAGCTCATCAGGAGTGTTTCCTACCACTGTAATTGTGGTAGGAAGCCACAGATTTTCAAAATTATGTTATGTCCCTTAGCTCCACCACCTAAGAGCTTTTAGAAGTTAGGGGCTGTGTGTTATTCACCTAGGTATGCCCCAGGCCTAGCACTGATCTGGCACACTGTTAACATTCCACCAAAGCCGGATAGACGTATGCAAGGATGGAAGCGTGATGGATATTTTGTTCAAAAAGATTAATTTACTTATTTAAAAGGCATAGTTACAGAGAAAGGAGGAAAGGTAGAAAGAAAGAGAGAATTTTGCTTCTGCTGGTTCACTCCCCAAATGGCCACATCTGAAGAGCGGAGCCAATCTGAAACCAGGAACAGGAGCTTCCAGCAGGTCTTCCACGTCAATGCAGGGGCCCAAACACTTGGGCCATCTTCCAATGCTTTCCCAGGTGCAGGAAGCTAGATCAGAAGTGGAGCAGCCAGGACTCTAATTTGTATCCATTGCAGGCAGCATTCTTACTTGATATGTTACAGTGCTGGCCCCATGGATAGATTGATAAATGGACAGGTGGGTACATGGATGGATGGATGGATGGGGCTGGATGGGTGCATGGATGAGTGGATGGATAGGGCTGAGTGGATGGATGGATGGATGAGGGAAGATGGTTGGATAGGGCTGGGTGGATGCTTGGTTGGATAGATGGGTGGGCACATGAGCGGTTGGATAAATTCATGCATAAAGCAGCCACGCAGCCATTCTTATCCCCATGGAGTCCCCTCTGCTTCAAGGAAGGGAGTGGCCTTGACCTTTTCTGACCAGGGGCTGCATGAAGCCTGGGCTGGGGACCAGTGTTTGGGGGAACCCTGTCCTCACACAGGTTGTATTCTGCAGTTCCTTCAGAGGAGAGCTGTGTCTAGACAGAGGGCACATCTACTTCAGGGAGGAGCAGAGCTGCATGGACTCCGATTCCCAAGGAACCTGCCAGCCTGCTCACTACCCGACTTAGCCAGCCTGCTCCCTACCCGACTTAGCCAGCTTGCTTGCTGTCGTCAGAGAGGGAAGTTCATAGTTTCAACCTGGGGACACCAAAGGAGGGGGGTGGTGCAGCACAGCGTGTCCCCAGTGATGATGGGGTAAAGTGAAGAAGCCATTACAGAAAGGAGCCCAACTGCACAGTGCAGTGTCTTCTGGCCAGTTTCTTCCTGTCACAGATGTTTAGCATGTGCAGGCTTCTCCATAACCCCTGGGGAAGGCACTGCTATGTATTTCCACTCTACAGAGGAGGACATAGTTGCAGAAAACAAGCGATTTTCTCCTACAAGAGCAGTGGCAAGAGCTCAGTTTGATCAGAATCTGAATGAATCAGGTGCCCTGTCAACAAACCTTTCCAGAACCTTCTCTTTACACATGATTGTGGCGAGTGGTGCAGGTCCAGCCAGGATGATTAAGATGGGATTTCTTCTCCCCAGGACTTCATGAGCTGAGGACAGAGGGGAAGCCCAGTTCACCTTTGAATTCCCAGTCTAGTGTCTGGTAGTGCAGCGAGGGGCAAATAAGGCACAGCTTGTCAGAGCTGGAACATTCTGTTCTTTAAAGGGTGAGCAGACCGAGCCTGTTATAATTCAAAGACTGGGAAGCAGAGACGTGGAAGAAGGAAGGCCCTGGAAGGGACGGTCTGGGGCTTGGGCTCTGCAGCCAGACGACTTGGCTTGAGTCTCAGCTTCATTACTTACTGGTGTTGTGACTTGGGGTTGATGGCTTAACCTCTCTGAAACTTGATTTCCATGTCAGAAGAAAAGGGGGGAGGGGCTCAGTTGTGAGCATTATTGAGATGCCTGTGTGGGTTTTGGCTGTGCACATAGATTACGGTCCTACACCCTCTCACCCCTGAGTGCCGGGAGCAGCCACACAGTGAGTCAGCGTGGCATCCCACCCCTGACTCCCAGTGCAGGGTTCCTCCCAGGTAGGGAGAGTGATCAACCCCGATGGACCCTGAGCCTCCTGCCATTCTCCCCCCCCCCGCCCCCCGTAGTCCCCACACCTGACTCAAGTCCAGGGACTTTCTCCATGCTGGAACACTGCCGAGCCTCCTGATAACATCCTGCACCTCCCTGCATAATTTCCTCTGGGCTAGACAGGGTGGAGCAGAGCCGGGAAGGAGCCAACAGGAAATTCCTGGGGAGCCACGAGGCAGTCAGTGACACCAGATAGCATCGCCAGGCTGGCCAGGCTGGAGGAGACGGACCTGCAGGACAAGGTTCTCTGCTTGTTTTCCTTAGTCCTGACTAAATGGAGAAGTTCATTCAGGGCTGCACCGCCTCCCCTGTGTTCTTGGGAGCCCAGCCCGGGGCCAGCAGGGTCCAAGCGGGGGTGATGCTTCTTCAGGCTTGGACGGAAGGGTGAAGGTTCAAGCTGCTGCCCAGAAGGCCAGCTCACGGGGACTTTCACTCTAACTCCTAAAAAGTCTTTCCCTTCAGAAATTTGAAAATTTTTAGCTTCTGCAGAGAACATGAGAAGAAGTGTAAACCAGCCTAGAAACAGGGCGAATTTGCTATTATTCCTAGTTGTTGCCATTCACACCATTAAAGAAAAAAAAAGTTATCTGCGGTATGGCAAGTGAAGTCACCCTCTGTGAATGCTGGCATCCCATATGAGCACCAGCCCGAGTTCTAGCTGCTCCACTTCCAATCCAGCTGCTGCTGATGTTCCTGGGAAAGCACTGGAAGATGACTCAGGCGCCTGGGAGACCTGGAAGGAGTTCCTGGCTCTTGGCTTCAGTTTAGAAGTTTTTGTCTTTAACAGCTCTTTGGGGACTGAGCTAGCCCACAGATCTCTCCCTCTCCCTGTCACACAGGCTTTCAAAGAAATAAGAAAATCTTTTTTTTCTTTAAAACAACATTTTTTTTAAAAGATTTATTTATTTTATTGGAAAGGCAGATTTACAGAGAGAAGGAGAAACAAAGAGAAAGATCTTCCATCCACTGGCTCACTCCCCAAGTGGCTGCAATGGCTGAAGCTGAGCCAAAGAGTCAGAAGCTTCTTCCTGTTTGCAGGGTCCCA
The DNA here is from genome assembly GCF_030435755.1 of Ochotona princeps. Taxonomy (NCBI): domain Eukaryota; kingdom Metazoa; phylum Chordata; class Mammalia; order Lagomorpha; family Ochotonidae; genus Ochotona; species Ochotona princeps. Next base: position 16,191,065 of record NC_080833.1, read on the forward strand.
AGGCTTTAGGCCACAAGCAGGGAGCTGGATGGGAAGTGGAGCAGCTGGGACACGAACTGGCACCCATGTGGGATCCTGGTGCATGCTGGGGGAAGGTTAGCTGTTGCACAAGGCCCCAAATAACTCAATCTGAAACAAATAACACCATTCCTCAGGACTGCTGGGTTGAAGGAAAGTTGGTGAGCCTGAGTTCAAATTTTAATTCTAGTAGTTTCTTCCCCAAACCGATTCATCTGTAAACTGGGGTCAACTCTTAATCTCATGTATAAGATTGATCTATAAAATGGGGTTGTCAAGGCCTTTCTCACAGATCTGGGGTAGGAATAATAAAGGTAGAACTTAGCAAGGTCATTAGTAAATCCATAGACAATGAGTACTATGAAAAACTATGCCAGGACTCCAAAACCTATGCAGCAAGATAGATTTATCCCTTATTTATTTATTTATTAAGACTAATCTATTTAAAAGGTAAAGTTTCAGAGAGAAAGAGATCTTCCATCTTCTGGTTTACTCCATAATCAGAATGCCAGGGCTGGGCCAGGCTGAAGCCAAGGAGCCAAGAGCTTCATCCGGGTCTCTCACATGGGTGCAGGGCCGAAGGGGCACCACTTGGGCCAGGCTCTGCTGTTTTTCCCAGACTGCCAGCAGAGAGCTGGATCTGAGGTAGAGCAGCTGGGACATGAAGCAGTGCCCACATGGGGTAATGGGGTTCTCTGGGTGCTCACTAAAAGCTAACCCCACTCCTATCCCCTTCTCCATCGTTGTCATGGTCCCAGAATTGCTCTCCAGGGGAAGTGGGGGTTGTCCGGGCTTGGTGTCTCCTCTTACCCCTCAACTGTCCCTCTGAGAGTTTCTGGGCGGGGCAGTAAAAATGGAGGATGCCGCGTTTTCCTTGACTTCTCACATGGCTGGTGCAGACAGAGCCTGCAGCTGGATTAGTCATTTGAACAAAATCCACTAATCAATTCTATTAAAAAAAAAAAAGTTGAACTTGATCTAAGGCGTCTTCTCTACCAAGGAGTGATTTCTGAATAGAGACTCATCGCTAGAGGTGCTGATTTCCTGCCGAGTTAATCCCAAACAAAGCCACCAAGAAGGACATTGATGGTAGGAAGAGGACCCAGGTTAACCAGCCACTGCCATACCCCATGCAGGGCCCAGGCAGATAGTTGGAGTGACTCTGCCTCCCAGGATATGACGCTGGCAGTGGAGGCCCAACCTTTCATGTGGCCTGAGGTGGGGTATCAGGGCAAGCGTTCCTATCCGGGGGCTCCCCTGCACCCCTGCCCCACCCTGAAAGACTGTGATGTGTAGCGGTAGCCAGCAGAGGTCACCCACAGTGGTTCATGGTGCTGCCCCCACCCCTGCAACTGTCAGGAGTCCTCTTAGGAAGAAGTGAGGTGGTGAGGGCCTAAGAGCCACATGGGCCTGCTGGAGTGCTCCCTCACCTGGCCAGAGCCTGCTGGAGTGCTCCCTCACCTGGCCAGAGCCTGCTGGAGTGCTCCCTCACCTGGTCAGGGGTTCTGGCCAGGTGAGCTGCGTTGGGACTTCTCCATTTCTTGTCTCTTCTTTCTATCTATCTTTCTTTTTTCAATATTTATTTATTTTTATTGGAAAGGCAGATTTACAGAGGGGGGGAGACATGAACCTGCACCCATACGGGATCCCAGAGCATCCAAGGCGAGTATTTAGCCACTAGGCTATTGTGCCGAGCCTTTCTTCTTCCTCCTCTTCCTCTTCTTTTTTAAGATTTAATTATTTATTTTGATTGGAAAGACTGATTTACAGAGAGAAGGAAAGGCATAGAGAAAGATCTTCTATCTGCTGGTTTATTCCCCAAGTGGCTGCCACAGCTGGAGTTGAGCCCATCAGATGCCAGGAACCAGGAGCTTCCTCCGGGACTCCTGTATTGACACAGGTTCACAAGGCTTTGGGCCATTCTCTACTGCCCTCCCAGGCCACAAGCAGGGAGCTGGGAGGATAGTGGAGCAGCCAGGATACAAACCAACACCCACATGGGACTCTGGTGGATGCAAGATAAGGATTTAGCTACAAGGCTATTGTCTTCCTTTTCTCCACTCAGTTGTCTACCTGGGGGCCTTTCCTAGCACCTCATTCCACACACTCTCACTCCCTGCTTCCGATGTCTTTCTCAGCACCTGCTTGATGCCACACACATACATTTTCACCATCCATCTCCTCCACTATTGTTGATTTTGCTATTCTAGGACCTGGAGGGACGCATGCACACACCACAGCAGGAAGGCTTTTCCAGTGGATAGAATAGTGTCAAAAGGGCTCTCACTTCCCTTGCTGGACCCTCTGAGGATGCCCTCCACTTCTCTACTCCATGACCTTGGGCAGGCAATGTGCTTGCTCACCTGTCAGATAAGCTCACTGAAGTGCGTGCCTGTGTGGCTAGGGGTACAGGAAATGATGCTGGAAAGTGTTTGGAATCATGACAGGGGCTAGCAAGTGCTCAGGGAGAACCAGCCATTGGCTAAATGGAGAGGTCTACTCAACCCTGACCTGTGATGCAGAGAAGACTCTGGGGCCGGGGTGGCTGATGGGTGCTGACGGGGATCTGAGCAGGAGGCTATTGCCAGAGCTTGGGGAGCCGCTCCAGGCCGTGCTGTGGGGAGAAAACTCAGGGGATGATGGTGAGGACTGTTCCTGAGAGGCACCCCCCACCCTTAGTCATCCCAGATTGGAGCCTGGACTTAGGGAGAGATACAGCGCATCCTCGGTGCTACCTGGAGTCACTTCCTTTTATTGGGCTTCCAGAATGTTCCAGCCCTACCTCGTCCTAAACGTCCCAATAAGAGAAAAAGAAGCTGGCAAAGTGCAAAGTGCACCATTCCCTTGGGCACTTGCGTAGGCACCAGGCAGAGCGCCTTTAGGGGGCATTCACCCCCATTTTGTGGGTGAATCATAATGTTATCACCGATAAGCTGCAGGAGAGCTGTCCGCTACCAAGGGTGATTGGATACCAGGCACTGATTTACACAGGCACTTTGCATCCCCTGGGAGGTATCTTCAAAAAAGTTCATGGGAAACATGTGCTTATGAAAAAAATGTACATAAATTCCAGTTTTTAAAGTATATTTATATGTTGGAAAGATAGAGTGACACTGAGAGAGTGAGTGAGCAAGAGAGAGCTTTCTTCTAATCTGCTGGTTCATTCCCCAAACGTGCACAACAGTCAGGGCTTGGACCGGCCAACGCCAGGAGCCTGGGACTCCGCCTTGGTCTTCCACATGGGTGGCAGGGAGCCAAGTACATGAGCCATTGTCTGTCACCTCCCAGGCTGTAATTAGCAGGAAACTGGATTTAGAAGCCAAACAATGGCTTGAGTGCAGGGACTCTGATCTGGGTTGCAGGTGTCCCGAATGGTGACCTAACTGCTGGGTCAAACCTCACCCCTTTAAAAAAATTGTCACAGTGCTCTCCCATCTCCCAGACAATCCATGAGGCCCATGTTAAATACAAGGAAACAACATTGAAAGGGTAGGACCTTGTCAGAGGGCACAGTGAAGAAATGATATGGCTGGGGTTCCAAGGTAAGCACCAGGTGCAGGACTCATGGCCCTGAGTTGGCATCCCCAACTGCAACATATAGGGAGCAGTACCACCACCCTTGCAGGAACAAGGGAGACAAGTGGAAGGGTCATTTACAGCGAGGTGTCAAGAGAGCAAGGGAAACAGGGCCACTTGCCAGAACCAGGGTTCAGAGGAATTCAGGGGGAAGGACCTGCAAGATGTCTGGCCCCTGTGGATGGGGATGGCTTCAAGAAGTCACTGCCCTACCTTTCAGGCACCAGCCTCTGGTTTCAGAGGAACTGTTTTGCTGCTGTGTGCCTGTGTGTGTTCTACCAGATTACAGAGAGGAATCCGGCAAGGAAAAGGTGCTTTCCCTGCTGCTCAAGGGAGCAGAGAGAAATCGGGCTGGTGCTGTAAACCCACACACATACCAGTCTTGTTCCTTTATCGTGCCATCATCCTGCTCCCACGGGGGCTCAACAAGGCTGAAAGGAGGAGCTAATTCTTAAAAAGGGCTTGGGGAAAAAAAAACATAAGTTTTGCTTCCAAATTTAACCTTCAGAGATTATGGGATGAACAACTTTCATCTCACCAAAGGCAAGGCAGTTTGACAGTCTCTGAAATTCAAGAGAACTTTCTGGAGCAGATAATTGACAAGTGTGCTTGAAATACTTAAACATTTTTTTTTAAATATTAGGTGTTCCCTTTAAAACCTACAGAACCTCTGAGTTTCATGTGCTACCAACACTCGCAGGAAAGGCAATTCTGAAATATTCTTCTTGAGGTCCATTCATCAGAACGCAGAGACTTATTTAAAGATTGCCAGGGGTGTGTGTTTGGCATAGTGGTTCAGACAATGCTTGGGATACCCCAATCCCACACTGGAGTGTCTGGGTTCAGCTCAGCTTCCAATTCCACTTGCTGCTAATGCGCATGTACACGTTGGGAGGCAGTAGGTGATGGCTCAGGTCCTTTGGTCTCTGCCACCCAAGTGTGAGAACTGGATGGAGTCTGGGCTCCTGCCTTTGGGCAGGCTGACCCCAGTTCTTGCAGGGTTTTGGGGGAGTGAAGCAGATGAAAAATCCCTGTGTTTGTCTGTCTCTGCCTCTCTGGTTCTAAAATAAAATGAAAGAAGTTACTAGATGTAACAATCGGCAGAGTGGTCATAGTTAGCATTGGCTGGAGTGCGGGGAAGTGCCCCAGCAGGCACTGGAGGAAGAGCACGTGGGAGAAGCCTTTTTGGGAGAACAAGTTTGCAGTGTCTATCAACATTTTAAGTAAGCATGTTTTTTTGTCAGTTCTGTTGCTAAATATCTCCTTACAAAAATACTCTGACACATGCACAGAGATTGTAAAAAAGAACGAAGCTGACCTCAATGTTTTCGAGTTTCTTTTGGTTAAATACGTGTCATACCTACATTGTGAACTATCACAGGACAGTTTCAAACCCCTCAGATGAAGGGTGTGTGTTTAGTCCAGCAGTTAAGATGTGTCTCATATTCAACAGCAAGGAGCCTCGGTTCCACTCCTAGCCCTGATTCTTATTCCAGCTTCCTGCTAAAGTGCACCCTGGAAGGCAGCAGGAGACAGCTCAAATACTTAGAGACCCACCATCCACGTGGTGGATGGAGTTCAGGCTCCTGGCTTCAGCCTGACCCAGTTCTGGCTGTTGCAAGTGTCTGGGGAATAAATTAGTGGATGGAAGAGTCTCTCCCTCAGGCGTGGCTAAATCCTTGCCTTGCATATACCAGGATCCTTTGTGGACACTGATTTATGTCCCAGTTCCTCTACTTCCCATCCGGCTTCCTGCTTGTGGTCTGGGAAGGCAGGGTCCAAAGTATTAGGACCCTGTACCCATGTTGGAGACCCAGAAGAAGCTCCTGACTCCTGGCTTTCAATCAGCTCAGCTCTGGCTGGTTCACTCCCCAAATGGCTGCAGTGGCTGGAGCTGAGTTGATCTGAAGCCAGGAGCCAGGAGCCAGGAGCTTCTTCCAGGTCTTCCATGCAGGTGCAAGGTCTCAAGGCTTTGGGCCATCCTCAACTGCCTTCCCAGGCCACAACCGGGAGCTGGATGGGAAGTGGAGCAGCCAGGACACGAACCAACTCCCATATGGGATCCTGGTTCATGCAAGGCAAGGACTTTCATCACCAGGCTACCACACTGGGCCCAATAAATAAATCTTAAAAGAAAAAATTGCCTGCCCCCCGCCTTCTCCCTCCTCCACTTCCCCAGATTGGACCAGCTGTGAGGACCACAGAATCAGCTCCCCAAACATTTTCTCCATGTGCAGGAAGAGCATCCTTGGAGGAAGATGCTAAATTGCCTTAATTATATTTCTTTCAAAGGCTCAGCGTGCCCATCTGCTTTCCTGGTAGGGGGTGCGCATGCATCCTGAGTACAAATCAGCCCCATATAAACACAATTAGCAGGCCCATGTCCCTCCTTGGATCTTGAAAAAGAGCTAGTGATGCTTTGGGGTGGTGGGGACAGGGGTCAGTTCCTCCTGGGCCTCCTTATGGGCCTGGGATCCATTTGGTGCACACTGGGGCCACTGCTGGCACCAACATTTAATAAGCAGGGAGTGAACAGCCTGCCAATGCATGGTGAGCAGGCACTGCATGGGGCACTGCTGGGGCTGTGCTGGCCCCAGTAGGAAGACTGTGAAGTTACTGTGTCAGGGAACCCAGTGAGGAAGAGAAGCAGGGAAACCTTGGGATGTTACCATGGAAACAGCACACCGCCTGGGTCCCACGGCTCCAGGTTCAAGGCCCAGCCCTGTCCCTTACAAGCTGTGGGATCTTGAGCAAAATGCATAACCCTCTCTAGACCCCCCAGAGAGGGTTGAAGTGACAGCAAAGAAGGGTTGTACAACAGACCTCCGAGCAACTCCCGTGTCTACCTCCAGTTCTTATTTGCCATTCCTGAGGAGCCCAGGGCTGCCCCCTCCCTGGCCGGCTGGCTCTCTCTCTCCTAGCTGGCTTTCTACACAGCTGGAAGGACACAGGGAAGAATGGCCCCATCCGAGTCCCTCCTCAAAGGATGTCTGCACAGCCTCAAGCAAGTCCCTTTGCCCCCTCGGGACTCACTTTCCCCATTCACAACACAAGCCGCAGCTCTCACCTCCAATGGTGGACCAGGTTTTGTCCTACTAAACTGCCAGCAGGATGCATGCTGAAGGTGAGTTCGCACTCAGAAGAGGTGACAGGCAATTGACGGCTGAACCCGGAGATGGTTATCTGGCAGAGCAGTGAATAGCAGTGGGGTGGTGCCCAGGAACGGGCAAGAGCTGCTGCTGTGGTTCGAGTGCCCGGGGGGACTGTTTTACCTGTACAAAGCAGTCTCCAAGAAGACATGGACAAACCAGGCAAACGCTGTGGGTGAATTTCCAGGATTTTGTTTTGTTTCGTTGTTTTGCACTCAAATTAGCTTATGTTTTCATTCTGACTCTCCACAGCCTCTGTGAAATCCCCTCAGAGAACATCTTTCATCCTTCTAACACAGGAAAGGGACATGACCTCATTTCCAAGATGAGGAGACACGTTCAGAGGTGTTCCCTCCCCTGGCTGATACCACACAGCTAATGAAATGGGAGAAATAGGGTTTTGAGCCCGGACAGTCTGGCACCTATCCCCATGCTGCATGCAGCCCTACCAGTCAGCACCTGCTGGAAATGAAGGAAGAGAGACAAACATACACAGGTTTCTTCCTGTGTCCTAAGCTGCAAGCTGGACGCTGCGTTCATTCAATTTCTTCTTTTATTGGAACTACACATTTATTTATGTTCATTTTATTTGACAGTCAGAGAGACAGATAGAGATCTCCTTTCCACTGGGTCACTCCCCAAATCCCCACAAAGGCCAGTGCAGACTCAATAGGAGCCAACGGTTCCATCCGGGTCTCCCATGCAGGTGGCAGGGACCCAAGCACTTAAGCCATCCTCTTCTGCCTCACAGAGTGTGCGTGAGCAGGAGTCTGGATCTAACCAGAGTAGCTGGTACTTGAATCAGGCACTCTAGCCACGGGAGGCCAGCATTCCAAGGGGCAACTTAACTGCTGAGTCCACCGCCTGCTTGTGCTGACCTCATTCCAACATTCTGAGCTCCCTGTGCACCTGAGCCGTGGACGCCCAGACTGAAGTTCACGGAGGCCAAGCTTTAGATATAGTGCAACACAGCACAAGAGGGCCACGTTAAGGACTCCTGTGCATGTGCTGGCGACCCCTTTGGCAACCTGCTAAAACCTATGGGTTCCTCAGAACATTTTTTTTTTTAAAGATTTATTCATTTTATTACAGCCAGATATACACAGAGGAGGAGAGACAGAGAGGAAGATCTTCCGTCCGATGATTCACTCCCCAAGTGAGCCGATCCGATGCCGGGAACCTGGAACCTCTTCCAGGTCTCCCACGCGGGTGCAGGGTCCCAATGCATAGGGTGCAGGGTCCCAATGCATTGGGCCGTCCTTGACTGCTTTCCCAGGCCACAAGCAGGGAGCTGGATGGGAAGTGAAGCTGCCAGGATTAGAACCGGCGCCCATATGGGATCCTGGGGCTTCAAGGCGAGGACTTTAGCCGCTAGGCCACGCCGCCGGGCCCCAGAACATTTTTTTAAAAACAGGTTTATTTATCAGAGTAGTTGAAACTCAAACCAGGCACTCTGATGTGGGATCTGGCAGGCCCAAGCAACTGCTTCACCGTTGCACCAAAACGCCCTCCCCTCAGAACAAATCTCAAATGCATGAGGACATACACACAGAATTGCTGAGAGAAAAATGAATGATAAAATACAGTGATCCTTGGGCCAGCGTTGTGGCACAGTAAGTTAACCCACTGCAACTGTAGCATCCCATATGGATGCCAGGTAGTGTCTCGGCTTCTCTGCTTGTGATCTAGCTGCCTGCTGGGAAAGCAGTGGGAGATGACCCAGTTCCTTAGGGCCTCCACACCCATGTGGGAGACCTAATTGGCGTACTAAGCCCTGGCTTCTACCTGTGCCACCCCAAGCTATTGTGACTGGAGAGTTAGCCAGCTAATGGAAGATCTCTCTCTCTCTCTCTCTCTTTCCTTCCCTTTGTATCTCTGCCTTTCAAACAATAAATAAATCTTAAAAATTATGATGGTCAGAATATTTTTTTACAGACCCTATTGGGTCTGTAAAAATAAAAGTCCATGCTATAAAAATAAAAGTGCCTTGAGCCCGGCTGTGTGGCCTAGCGGCTAAAAGTCCTCGCCTTGAACACCCCGGGATCCCATATGGGCGCCGGTTCTAATCCTGGCAGCTCCTCTTCCCATCCAGTTCCCTGTTTGTGGCCTGAGAAAGCAGTCAAGGACGGCCCAAAGCCTTGGGATCCTGCACCCGCGTGGGAGACCCGGAAGAGGTTCCTGGTTCCTGGCTTCGGATCGGCACGCACCGGCCGTTGCGCTCACTTGGGGAGTGAATCATCGGACGGAAGATCTTCCTCTCTGTCTTTCCTCCTCTCTGTATATCTGACTTTGTAATAAAAATAAATAAATCTAAAAAAAAAAAATAAAAGTGCCTCTTTATTAATTCATTAAATAACAAGCTCTGGCAGCTGGTCTAATAATCACTCTAATTCCAAAGTGATTATAAACATAAAAATATTTCAAGCTATCTGCAATAACTATAATGTAGCGCAAAAATAGCTGACTTTCATGGATACTAAAGCCACAGGAATTGCTAATCATATGTGGGGTATGTTTGCCATTCGTAAGTGAAGTGATAATAAGTTTCAGGTAGACAGCAATGGAAACTTAGCTCTAGGGAGGGCTCAGGACTTGGTTAATCCCTGCCTGGGACTTCCGCCTGCCGCATGCAGTGCCAGGTACATATCCCGCGTACTCTGCCCTTGATCCAGGCCCTATGGATGTGCACCCCGTGGAGGCAGCAAGTGATGAGTAAGCACTCGGATTTCTGCCACCCACGCGGGAGACTCAGCTGAAACTCCTGGCTCCTGGCTTTGGTCCAGTGTAGCCTCAACTGTTGAGGATGTTTGGGAACTGGATGGTAAGCCAATCTCTCTCTCCCCTCAAAAATGAAAAAAAAAATAATAATCTTTTAAAAAGATTTATTTATTTTTATTGGAAAGTCAGATATACAGAGAAAAGAAGAAACAGAGAAGATCTTCCATCTGCTGATTCACTTTCCAAAATGGCCACAACAGCCAGTGCTGAATCAATCTGAAGCCAGGAGCCAGGCACTTCTTCTGGGTCTCCCATGTGGGTACAAGGTCCCAAGACTTTGGGCCTTCTTCAACTGCTTTCCCAGGCCACAAGCAGGGAGCTGGATGGGAAGCGTGGCTGCTGGGATTAGAACCGGCGCCCATATGGGATCTTAGCGTGTGCAAGGCAAAGACTTTAGTCACTAGGCTACCACGCCGGGCCCACTTTTAAAAATTTACAACACAGGTGTAACGATTCCCTAGCGCCGTCAATGCCCCACCTACCTTCTGCCATGGAGCTCCTGCAGAAGCATGAGCTAAGGCTAACATCCCGGCCTAGACTGCAGCAGTAGACACTAGAGTGAACAGTATTAAAAATCAGGAATTGGAGGCAGGTGTTTGGCCTGGCAATTTAGACACCAGTTGGGATGCCAGTATCACAAGTCATAGCACCTGGCACTGTGAGCAAATCAGCTCCTCCCCCAAGGCCAGCGTCCTGCTGGTGTGTCCCTTGGGGAGTAGCACATGGGGATTAACTGGGTTGAGCTCCTGGCTCCAAGCTTGCAAACATTTGGATGAGAGAACCAAAGTAAAGAAAGGAATTATAAATTCTAATAATTAAGTTTTCAAAGCCCCACCCCTGGTCTACTCAAAATTTGAAAATAATCAGAAGTGACTGTGCCTTGCTGACCTCCCAACCACTTGTTCCATTAAAAAAAAAAAGACCCTATGTTTGTCCCAGCATGGGATGCCCTGCACTTCCCGAGGAAGGGGGTTTTTCGTGCAGATGTCCTATCCAGGCAAGCAGGACCACCAACAGCCACATGACACTGAGCCAGGGAGGGGCCTCCTGGACAGGGCTGTTCCTTCTGGTGCTTGGTGGCATCAATCCATGGCTGGCACACCAGGGAATGCACAGCTCCAACTTTTTGCACCACCTTAGACTTCTTACTTCAGCCCTGGCTCTGTTTGCAACAGATAAGGTTTTTTTCTGTCTTGAATCTAGGGCTTCATTCAATAAAGACCTACCATGTGCAAGCTCTGGAAATGAGTGTGTTCAGTCAATATGTGTTAACTGAGTGAGCTGATGGTCAAGATTCTTCTGAGCTAAGCAAAGAGAAAAAGGAATGGTAGGAGGACACGGGTCCGCCTCGCCCCAAAGCGCTGGGAATAGCACTGCTCCACCAGTAGCTGGATACAGACTCCTCTTTTTACCTGCCTGAACCACAGCTTAAGTGAAAGAGGGGAAGGTGGCGGGGAGTTCCCTAGGGAAAAAGGCAGGCTGCCAACAGGAGAAAAACGGAGTTTGAGCACTTCCTATTTACCGGTTGGTAGAGGAGGAAGAGACCCCAGCTGAAACAGCACAGAAGCTGGAGCCCGTGACACCCACCAACAGAGAGCTGAACTCAAACAGAAATTCAGTCATCAGAACCCCAGAGAACACAGCCCATTTCCCAGAGGTGCGCAGGGCTGACTCCGAGACACAGAAGAGGCAGGGCCACTGAAGGCTGTGTTGCTGCACAGCTGGTTGTCCCGGGACCTTGTGATTGGCCGGTTTGGATACGTTCACAGCCAGCAGGAAAGCCAAAGCTCTTAGGTGAAGGACCATGTGAGTGCAGATGACAGAGGAACAGGAGGGTCAGGGAGCCTTTGTTGCCAGATATGGACACATCTGGGAGAGGGGATTGGATCTCTGGGCCCCTGTGAAGCTCCAAGATGCCAAGGCAGCTCATGAAAGTTTAAACCATACAACGTACTCCCTAAAGCTCCCCTCCCCGCCCCCCTTTGTGCCAGGTGCAGGCGTAGACACAGGAATTGCTGAGACGGGTGTGCTTCTCTTGTCTGTTGCTCCTGACACTAAACTGGAGCCTCTGGCAGCAGCAGATTTCCCCTGGGTCCAGCCCTCTGAGATGACCTCCGCTTGCGTCGTGTCCTCTGCCTGATCATCCACCATGGAATCCCAACCCACTCTTGCATATTTAAAATGTCTAGAACTATTTCCTCCTATGGACTTGTCTTTGTAGCACCCTGAACTCAACGTTGAGATTTATTTATTTGTTATTGGAAATTCATATATAGAGATAGAAGGAGAGACAGAAAGAAAGATCTTCCATTCACTGGTTCACTCCCCAAGTGGTTGCAACAGCCAGAGCTGAGGCAATTCAAGGCAAGGAATCAGGAGCTTCCTCCATGTCTCCCAAGTGGCTGCAGGGTCTCAAGGCCTTGAGCCATCCTTTACTGCTTTCCCAGGCCATAAGCAGGAATCTGGATGGGAAGTGGAGCAACCAGATACAAACTGGTGCCCATGTTGGATGCTGGCGCGTGCAGGTGGAAGATTAGCCAGTTGAGCCATTGCACTAGTCCTAAATTCAATTTTAAAAACCACCTGTCTGGGCCCAGCATGGTAGCCTAGTGGCTGGAGTCCTCACCTTGCACATGCTGGGGTCCAATATGGGGACTCATGTGAGAGACCCAGAAGAAGCTCCTGGCTCCTAGCTTTGGATCAGCTTAGCTGGAGCCAGAAACTTCTTCTGGTTCTCCCACACGGGTGCAGGGTCCACCTTGGGCCGTCCTCCACTGCTTTTCCAGGCCACAAGCAGGTAGCTGAATGGGAAGTGGAGCAGCTGGGACAGAAACCGACACCCATATAGGATCCCCGGCATGTAAGGTCAGGATTTAGCTGCTAGGCTATAGCACAAGAACCAGTGCAAGCCCTCTTATGCTTCTCTCTCTGTCTCTCTCTGTCTCTCAGTCTCTCTGCCTTCTAAACGAACAAATATTTTCAAAAATAAAGCTGATGCATCCATTGACCTGCTTCTATTTTTCCCCTTCCCTAGAATAGAAAAGCATATGGCAAACAAGAAAAATCAACTTTCACATTGAAAGCACACTCTCTAAACTAAAAATGGGTCTCTTTTAAGATAAAAATAAGCCTGTTTTGTTTAAAATCTTATCATGCTTGACAGACATGACTACACAGAAAAATAAACCTTTCTCTGTGACATTGTAAACAAAGTCAAAATCACAGATTAGGAAGGAGTATATCCACAGAGAGCAAAGAGTTAACAGTAAAAAGCTGTCCTAAAAATTCATCCTGAGAAAAAAAGGCAAGAATCTACCAGCAAAAATAAGCCAGGGCCACAGACAGTACATCTAAGCTGACCACAAAGAGCCAGACCTTTAGGGGGGAGTTACCCCTCTTATTTATCCAAATTGCTGTTCAGTGGGTCAAGCTGCCACCTGTGGGGCCAGCATCCCGTGACTGTTGGTTCAAATCCTGGCCACTCCACTTCAAATCCAGTTCCTGAATAATTCACCTGGGAAGGCAGTGAATAATAAGCTGAATGCTTGGGCCCCTGCTACTCGTGTGGGGCGTTCAGATGGCATTCTAGGCTCTGGTTTCGGCCTGGCTCAGCCCTGGTCATTGAGGCTGTTTGGGGAGTGAACCACTAGATGGAAGATCTCCCTCTCTCTCTCTCTTTCTCTCCCATCTCCTTCTCTCTGTAACTCTGCCTTTTAAATAAGTACATAAATAAATCAACAAATAAATAAATCTCTAAAAAGTGTAAGACATACTACTTCTTACCCAAAAGATGGAGACTGAGAGAGATCTTCCGTTTGTTGGCTCACTTCTCAAAAGCTCCTATAATAGCAGGGACTGACCCAGGCCAAACCCAGGAGTTCAGAACTTCATCGGGGTCTCCCACAAAGTGGCAGGGACCCTGGGCTCAGCAGCGTGGCCTAGTGGCTAAGGTCCTTTCCTTGATCCCATGTGGCTGCTGGTTCTAATCCCGGCAGCTCCACTTCCTCTCTATCTCTCCTCCTCTCAGTATATCTGACTTTGTAATAAAAAATAAAATAAATCTTAAAAAAAAAAAAAGTGGCAGGGACCCTATCACTTAAGTCTCCCCTGCCGCCTCTCAGGGTTTGCATTGGCAGGAAGCTGGAGTCCACAGCAGGGTTGGGACCCCACAGTAGGCATTCCCATGTGCAATGTGGGCAGACTGAGTGGAGTCTTAGTACTATGCCAAATGCCCAGCCCCAAATCATGCTCAGTTCCATTTGAGGAAATCCAAGCATGAGCAGAGAAGGGTTCATGGACAAGGACTCTCACTGGAGTACTCCTCACGACAGTGAACAGCTGAGACACGTGGAGCAACTCCGGGGCCATCAGTGACAAGACGACAAGTCAACGAGTCTACATTCCACACCAGCAACAAAAAAGAATGGAGCACTGCGTGTGGGTGCGGATGCCTCTGAAGCCAGGCAGGACGAGGAGACGGGCAGGTGCAGAGCACAGGGGTGTAGCCTGGGAGGGGCCACGCATCTGCACCTCTCCTTGCCTGCCCTTCACTCGGCCCTGGCAGGCTCAGGTGTGGGGCCCCTCTCCACTCCTTCCCGTCTGAACTAATCAGCTCTCATCGCCTTCCACTTGGCTTCCTCCAACCAGCCTTCCATGCGTCACTTTGGAAGTTGCCTGTCCCGGGAAGCCTCTCCTGGTTGAGATGTCAGTCTGACACAACTGACTCCACCGCGGGTGAGCTGTGGGATTTGTTGTAGATTCCTTTGTCTCTCTGAGCCTCTGTTTACTCATCTGTAAAGTGAGGCCTCTCCTGAACTTTCAAGGTGATAGATAACATGTACTCAGGCACTTAGCAGAGCCCCAGGCTGTAGAACAGGCTCCTGCTATTGGCCTCCTGTGGCATGTTGTTCTCAGTTCTGTTACTGTATCTCATGTGGAATGTACACATCTTCCCAAGAGTGGAACCTAGAGGGCATGATTTCCTTTTCTGCAGCCCCAGACCAAGCATCAGTAAATATCCATTGATTGAATATATGAAAGGCTGGGATTGGCACAGTGAGCTAAGCTGCCTACTGCCTGCAGTGCAGAGCTCGGATGCCTATAACTCAGCCCGTGCTGCCCTACTTCTCTCACCCCGCCTAACCCTGGCTCAGATCTGGAAAAGTGAAAAACACCCGGAAGTCATCCAGTGCCAATCACCATTTCCTCAAGCGCCGAGTGAGAGCTGGACCCTGATACACAAATCCCGGGCTTCATGGTAAGAATTGGTATCAAAGGTGTGCTGGCCCTGGGTCGGGTTCTTCCTTAAGCATGTGACAGCTAAGAGTTCATTTCTTCATTTCGCAGATGTTACATCTTGTTACTTATCTACTTGAAAGGCTTCCATCTGTTGGTTCACTCCCCAAAATGTCCATAACAGCCATGGCCAGGCCACGTGAAAGCCGGCAGCTGAGAACTCACTGCAGGGACCCAAAGATGTGAGCCATCACCTGCGGCCTCCCAGGGTGTGCATTAGCAGGAAGCTAGAAGCCGGAGCAGAGTCAGGACTTGAACTCGGGTATTTTGAGATGGGACGTGGGTGTCAAGAGTGGCGTTTTAACTGTTGCATCAAATGGCACCCGGGATAAAGGTTTATTTGATTGTGACACTAACGCTTGATGTTATTATTATCCCCATCTTATGGATGAGGAAACTGAACAGGGAAAGGGTAAGTAATTTGTCTAAGACCACACAGAGACTAAGTGACAGAGGCTGGATTTGAACCCAGAAGTCAGGCTTCAGGGGCTCAGCCGCTTGAGGGCCGAAGGCCTGGTGAGTAATGCAGCTGATAGACTGGGAAGCTGGCCCCTTGGGCTGTTACAGACCCAGTTCCTCCAATCCTCCCAGCATGCACATGCCACTTTTCTGGGTGTTGGCTACCAGCCCTGCCTGAGGCTTTTTGGAAGGAATACCAAGACAGGGTGGAGAAGCGGTGAAGGGGTGGGAGCAGTGGGCCAGGGGCACACAGGGCAGGTGTGGACCTCAGGCAAGAGCAGGAGCCGAGGGCCACAGGCACCTCTCAGCACACCTTGGCTGTTGGGATTCGCTGCCACAGTGGCAAGTATAAAGAAACTGCAGCTGAGTCCCACATGGTCTAGAAGTGAAATGGCATGACTAGGAGGCCTGCACAGACTTCCAGAAGAGCAGAACATGGTAGGAGAGGGCAGTGACCAGCCATTAACACACACACACACACACACACACACACACACACACACACACTCCAAAGACTGTATCTATTTGAAAGGCAGAGTTACAGAAAAAGAGGGACAGACTGAGAGAGACCTTTCATCTGCTGGTTCCCTCCCCAATGGTCATAAGGGCCAGGGCTGAACCAGGCCAAAGCCAGGAGCTTGGAACTCCATCCAGGTCTCCCACATGAATGCAAGAGCCCAAGCATTTGGGGCCAGGCGCGATAGCATAGTGGTTGGGGTTCTCACCTTGTACGTGCCGGGATCCCATAAGGTCACCGGTTCTAATCCCAGCGGCCACGCTTCCCATCCAGCTCCCTGCTTGTGGCCTGGGAAGGTGGTTGAGGATGATCCAGAGCCTGGGGGCCCTGCACCCACATGGGAGACCCGGAAGAGCTCCTGGCTCCTGGCTTCAGATTGGCTCGACTCCGGCCATTGTGATCACTTGGGGAGTAAACCATTGGACAGAGGATCTTCCTCTCTGTCTCTCCTCCTATCTGTATATCGTCCTTTCCAATAAAAATAAACAAATCTTAAAAAAAAAAGTCCAAGCCATTTGCATCTTCTGCCGTTTTTTTGGGTGCGTTAGCAGGGAGCTGTGTCAGAAGCAGAGCAGCAGGGATTCAAACCAATGCTTATATGGGATGCTGGCATTATAGGTAGCAGCTTAACTTGCTGGTCACAATGCCAGCCCCAGTTACTAGGCATTTGGGCACAGATACTGGATCCTGAAACCCACAGTGTCATATCCCATCTCCCATTTCCTTTTGTTTCTCTTTGTCTTTGTGGCAGGCTTAAAAACTATCCCCCCCCAAACATGTTGTTACCCTAACTTCTTTTTTTTTTTAAAGATTTATTTATTTTTATTACAAAGTCAGATATACAGAGAGGAGGAGAGACAGAGAGGAAGATCTTCCGTCCGATGATTCACTCCCCAAGTGAACCGCCATGGCCGGTGCTGCGCCGATCCGAAGCCGGGAACCTGGAACCTCTTCCAGGTCTCCCACGCGGGTGCAGGGTCCCAAAGCTTTGGGCCGTCCTCCACTGCTTTCCCAGGCCACAAGCAGGGAGCTGGATGGGAAGTGGAGCTGCCGGGATTAGAACCGGCACCCATATGGGATCCCGGTGCGTTCAAGGCGAGGACTTTAGCCACTAGGCCACGCCGGCGGGCCCTACCCTAACTTCTAGGCCCTGTGAACATGACCTTATTTTGTAAGAGTCTACAGGTTTGGTTAGGGATAGGATTTTGTGATTGGGAAGATATTGTCTGGATTACATGCAGTCACAAGTGACCTTACAGGACAAAAGGACCTTTATTTAAAAAAAAAAAAAGTTAGTGGGGAAAGTTTATCCTGCCAAGAGCCATCTGGTTATTTATAACAACATCATTTATAGGTCATGCAAACTTATCAATTTAAAAATGAGCCTACTATCGAGTTATTGAATTTTCAAGTGATCTGGCCAGCCTTAAACAGCCCTTGGTCAGATGTTCGCCACCTCGGTTAGAGAAAGCAGAGAGACATCAGACAGGCAGTCGAAAGAGAAGGTACCATGCAGGTGGAGCAGAGAAGCAAGGAGCTGTCCGCCAGGGCTGCCAACAGCGTCTCCTGTCCGAGTGGCCAGGGGACAGGTTTGCCTCAGTAGCCTCCAGAAGGTGTCCAGAGGTCTGCTCCAACCTTGGCCAAGGACCACTGACCTCTGGAACTGTGAGAAGCCTCCATGCTGGCGGCAGACAGAACCACAGGAGTAGGATGGGTCCCACCCTTTCCTGCTCCAGGAGGAAGTAGGCAGCCAGTGAGAAGGGGTCTTCTGCCCTAAGCTCTGGGCAGCCCCGGCCCGTGGAGCCTCCATCCCTCCTTGGGAGCTGGACGGCGTGGCTCCTGGACAGCTCCTGCTTCTGCCTGCCCCCAAGCCAAGCTCACACTCTTATTTCAGTTCCTGGATACTTCTCACCCACTGCCTAAGAGTTTACTCCACCTCTTACAAACGGGACTCAGGGGCCCAGAGAGGGACCATGACTTGTCTCAGGTCACACAGTGAACTAGAGCACATCCAGGGCACAGTCAGGGCCTGCCTGCCAACATATCTCCTGCTGCTCCCCCTCCTGGGAGATCTGGACAATGACATTTAGGTCATTCATTGTCACTCGCTTTGGGATTGAATCCCAGCTTAGTCACTTACATGTGCAGAGCCCTGGAGAAGCCACTTCACAGCTACATGAGCCTCAGTCTCATTGGCCACCTACTCCAGAATGATCCTGAAACATGGGAGCATATCCATAAGTCAAGAACACAGCCCCAGTGCCAGATGGCTTGGCTCAGTTCCCAGCTCCACCATACTTGAACTGTTCCACTTGGGGAGCTGTGCCTCTGTTTCTCCATTTGTTACTTGGGGATCATGATAGAACCAACCTTAGAGATGTGCGAAGACCCAGTGAGACATTTGACATCCCAAAGCTGAGCATAGAGGCTGGAATGCAGTAAGCTCTGCATAAACACTATTCATCACTGGGTATCATCGCAGGGCTGTTGGAGCACCACGGGGCCAGAAAAACCATCAGCCTCTGGGGACTGTGAGAGGCACCTGCTCCTCCCACACGCACCCCCTCCATGCGTGTTCTAGTTGTCAGCCACTCAGCGGCAATGAAGCTTCCGTTTCCCATGCTGGGACAGAAATGCATTTTGCTGCTGAGCCAGGAGTCATTTATATGGCTGTCAGACCCAAGTGCTTCATGTTCTTTCCGGTGGGCAAAGAGGTCCTACAGATGTAGCTGCCCTTCCGGCCAGGAGGGACCTTCTGGAGGTTCATGAGGTTGCAAACTGAGGCCTGAAAGACTTCCCTGAATGGGGACAAGGAAGACTCATTCTGCTGACATTTGCTTTTTAGGCTTAAAGACATCCCAAAATATGCTATGCACACATAGAAAGCATGTAGAGCATTCCTTGCAGTTTAACAAATAACACAACCTGTCACCTAATGTGAGAAGCAGAATAATGGGCTGTGATGTGAAGTAGCAATTTAAGTTGATGCCTGCAACACCAGCATCTCCTCTGAGCACTGGCTGCTCCCTGTCTGATCCAGCTCCCTACTGATGCACCAGGGAAAGCAGCAAATGATGGCCAAGGCCTTGGGCTCCTCACCCACATGGGAGACCCGGAGGACATTCCTGCCTCCTGCCTGGCCCCAAGGCTGCAGCTGCTTAAGCAGGGGAGATCTGCAGAGAAGCCGGTGGGCCAGCAGAGGCTCTGATGCAAGAGGGCCCCCTAGTGGGAAGTGGAAATCAAGCCCCTCACAGGGCCTTCCATGCAGATGGTACATGCCGTCCAATCCTGGTGTCCTTCCATCCCTCAATCTTTCTCCTTTAGCTCAAAGTTTCTTTGCTTCTCCTAAAATTACTGAGCAAGAAGTTAACTCCCCCCCATTGACAAGAGCCCCCTTGACCAACCGTCATTGACAAACTCCAAAGCAACACAGTGACACAGCCCAACCACGGGCAAGCTAAAGGCAGTGCTGTGGATCAACCAGGAAGCCACACCGGAGTGAACACCCCCCCACTCCATCCCAGCTTCCACATCTGAACCTTCACCCTGAAATCCTCGAGGAACCCAGGGCTCCCCTCTTGCTCTGCTTCTTGCAATCTATTCCTCGCTTTCCCCCTGCAGCGAGTCCAGCGTCTGTGGTGTTCGCTCGTTCTGCGTCAGGCAAGCCGACTCAGCTCTGGGGGATTCTACAATGAAACTGTGAAGCTAATTCTAGGTTCTCCTTTCCTGTAGTGGAACTTAACAGTAGATGCTGGAAGAGTTTACCATCATTGCTAATGCTGGACGTTTTCCATGGTGATGGGACCAGCCCAATGCTTTGCCCTCTCGACCTCACCAAGGTCTCCCCATCTCTGCAAACTCTGCCCACGCAGGAGGGCACCACATTTGATCTCCACTGATTGGAAGAGAAAATGTCACCATTCTCACCATCATTATTGCTGAGTGAGTGTTCAGGTGTCCTGCGCAGGCAGCTGAGCGACTCATGCACCCCTAGGAACCCCAGGAGTCACCATGATTGACAAGCTACTTTGTCAGAGAGGAAGCCGAGGCCTAAAGAGGTCAAACGATCCCCAGGGACTTAGGATGGGGTAGGGCAGAGATTTGAAACCAGGTTTACCTTGTACCAGGCTCAGGATCCAGGACAGATGGGGCCAGGTGAAAACCGGCTACTTGGAAAAATGATGAAAAATTTAAAATACTAAGTTTTGTAAGGATCACTGATCGATTTAACCAACCGCAGGTTAAGTATCTCCTTTTTGCAAAACTTACAGAAGAGTTGAGCCTGGTATCCCTTCAGGGAGCTCCCCCAGGGTCCCTGGGAGGAGCTGTTCTGCAGGAGGGACCCTGAGGCCACAGGTCCAGTTGCATCTCAGGAAGTCTACCTGTGCCTCTTCTGGAGCTGGCCTTTTCCAACAGTAACTCATTCCACCCCCGAAGGTCAACAGCGCTGAGGTTAGAGCATTGAAACTGGAAGAAAGAGGTGGGCAAACTCACCGTGGGTGGTCATGGAGGTTCACGGCCACTCTTCCGCGGGATGCCTTGGGTGACAACAAGAGGGGGTCCTGCAGATGCTCCCTGAATTGTTGCTTCTTCCCACCCATCACAAAGAGTGGACCCTGGTCTCAGGGTGAGGGAGGCAGTTTCCAGGTCAGCAGAGGCAAGGCCCTCTGCAACTGAACCACTTGCTGCTAACCACGCCTTCTAAGTCAGGAGCCCGTTCTCGTTTGGTGGTTCTCATTCTTTTTGCTGGGAAATAACAAGTAGGCCACAGGGACCTTTTCCTCTCCTTGCCCAGTCTGTCTTATAAAGCGTCTTCCAACAAGAATGCAGTCAAAGGTGTCGGCACCAAGCTTCTCCCACCAGCTGGGAGTGGGAGAGGAGCAGGTTCACCTGGCCGCAGTGGAGGGTTGCTGTTTAGGCGGTCCTCGGCCTCCCAAGCATCACTGGTTTCATCTCAGCTGCTTGTTTCATCTTAGCCACAAGCAGGATTGATGACGGTAAGAACTTCCAAAGACTGGTACAGGAAGAAATCTACTCTGGACCAGCCTTCAGGAATGTTCCCTGCCCCTAACAGATGTCACTCTCTGGAAGTGGCTGAGGAATGTTGGGAAAAAAAAAAAAGCCCCACCTTCCTCTCCCTGGAGGGGAGTATTTACAGGAAATCAGGAAAGCAGAATGTGTGGGACATCTGTCACACCTGGAAAATTTCTACCAACAGGTGCAAATTAACTCAATTCCCAAGCCACTATTGAGGTAGAAACGCCGAATGCTTGCTCCCATAGGAAAAGACTCCTACTGGAAAAGAGGAAAAGCTATTAGACAGAAAGAACTGTGTGTGCCAATGCTGTGTACACAGTGGGCACAGGCCTGTGAGACTGATGAGAAAGCGAGATTATGCAGCGAGGGGGAAGGCGGGAAGCAGGGTCGCAAGAGGCCAGGCTAGGATTGGCATCATCACATCTTCCAAGAGAGCAGGAATACTCCTGGTTTTCCTGGGAAGTGTGTGGAGATTTCCCTGGCATCTACTTCTTATGGGTTCCTGTGGTCATTTCTGGTGCCCGTATATTCTAGTGAGCACACAAAGAATTATTGGCCAATCCAGGGCAGCCTTGGCCCCTAAAGCCAGCACCTGCAAACCTGCATCCTACAGGCCTTGCGGTTATGGGCATCCCCCCACCTGGCTCTTCCATCACCATCTCCAGGGGACACTCCAGATTGGACACAGTGGCAGAGAGGCTGGGATGGTGACACCCAGAAGGGATCGTCAAGAATGTCTAAAACCATCCCTTCCTTCCCCATCTTTGGAAACAAAGGCCCGAAGCAGGGCCACTTGGACTGGGCCAGGTGAGTCTCAGGGTATATACACATCTAGTGCAGAAAACAAATGCCAATAGAGAATTCAGCTCAGGTGCTGGCACAGCTTGTGCGGATGGGGGCCTGGAAACTGAAGCTGCCGGGTCTTTGAGACCTCTGGAAGGGGCTGTAGCTTCCTTCCAATGTTTCAGACTGCGTTGATTCTGGCACAGAGGCAGGTAGCATGAGGATGGATGCAGCCATTGCCCTGAGTCTCTAACTTCTCAGGGCAAGCAGATAAGACTAGAGTGAGGCTGTGGAGGAGGACTGAATGCAAGGATAATTGTGATGTCAATTAGACCACAGCTATGCTAATGCATGTCTCACCAACAGGTAAGGCTGCTGCAGAAACCAGAAACCGGGAGCTTACTAAAACAAAGCAAAACAAATCCACAACAACAACAACCAACAGAGTTGTTGGCAGACCCTTTTCCCAGCATGGATGCATCAGGGGTAGGTGCACTGGCCTCAGACACTTCAGCACCATTATTTCTGTCTTTATTTTGCTTAGCATTTTTGTCTCATTCTAGCCATCTACCTTTCTCTACATGTTGCTCAACAGAATGACATGCAACATTTACTCTATCCTTTTACTCTATCTTATTAGTATTTTTTTATTTATTCTTATTCATTTTTTGAGATGTATTATTTATTTGAAAGGCAGAGTTACACAGAGAGAGGGAGAGACAGAGAGGTTTTCCATTTGCTGTCTCTCCCCAAATGGTTGCAATCAGAGCTGAGCCAGTCTGCAGCCAGAGCCAGGAGTTATTTCCAGGTCTCCCATGTGAATTCTGGGGCCCAAGGACCTGAGCCATTCTCTGCCACTTTCCCAGGTGCATTAGCAGAGAAATGGACCAAAAGCGGAGCAGCCAGGACTGAAACTGGTACCAATATGGGACACCAACACTGCAGGCAATGATGTAACTTGCTACACTCCAGTACCAGCCTCTCTCTCTCTCTCTCTCTCTCTCTCTCTCTCTTTTCTTACTTTTTATTTATTTGTGAGGCAGAGTGACAGGCAAAGGGTAAAAGACAGATAAGGTAGACATAGACAGAGAGGTCCCATCTGCTGGTTACATCTCCAAATGTCTGCAGTGGTGTGGCTGGGCTGTGGCTGAAGTTTGGAGCTGAGAGCTAAATCCGGATCTCCTGCATGGTGGTATCCAACCACTTCAGCTGCCACCACTGCCTCCCATGGTCTGCGTCAGCAGAAAATGGGCATCAGGAGTTGGAGCCAGGGCTGGGATGTGGGGCACTCTGATGGGGGCCACAGGCATCTCAATCGAAGCCTGCACTGCCAGGACAAATGCCTGCCCTGCCCTTCTATGTTAGTTCAAAAGAAGAAAGAAAACTCCTACTCCAATTTCAGCTTCAAAGTCTTGGGGAGCAATGGAGCTGGTTGCTGTCCTACAGACAAGGGCAGAATAACAAGTAGCATTACTTGGGTTACACACTCCCGCTCAGGATGAAGAAAGGGCTGAGCGTGACGGGCATGTGCCCAGGAAACCCCGTCTCTCACTTGTACCCACCGTAAAGGAGGATAGGATATGTTTTCAGGGATCACATAGATTTGATCGCTTTCGAGGGGCAGAGAAAGAACCCGATTGTCAGTCAGGAGGAATAGGCATTGGGTCTGACACTTCAGATGGTTGCCTCCCACATCCGGGTACCTACCTTTGTTCCTGGCTCCAGTTCCCTCCTACTGTATGTCTGGAAGGTGGCAGTGATGGCTGAGTCATCACTACATGGGAGACCTACATGGGGCTCCTGGTACCTGGGCTTTCATCCGTCCCAACCTTTTAGCTATTGCCAATGAAGGGTAGTTTCTCTCTCCCTCCCTACCTCCTGTCCAAAAAATAAAGAATTTTTTGTGCCCAGTATGATGGCTCAATTAACTAATCTTCCACCTCCAAGTGCTAGCATCCCATATGGGCACTGGTTTGTGTCCTGGTTGCTCCACTTGCCTTCCAGCTCCTTGCTGTGGCCTGGGAAAGCAGCAGAGGATGGTCCAAAGCCTTGGGACCCTGCACCCACGTGGAAAACCTAGAAGACACTCCTGTCTCCTGGCTTCAGATTGGCTCATCTTTGGCCCTTGCGGCTATTTTGGGAGTGAACCAGGATCTTTCTGTCTCTCCTTCATTGCAAATCTGCCTTTCCAATAAAAAAAATTAAATAAATCTTTATTAATAATTTCTTTAAAAGATAGTGAGGCAGGATCAGTGAGTCTGAATGGAAAGGAAGCCAGATGTCATCAAGGCCAAATTCCTACCCCCCATCCACAAGTCACATGTCTAAGGCATCTAGACCTCGCACAGGGTCCACTGGATAATCCGTCCTCTCCACTGCGCACCAGCTTCAGATGTTAAAGAGATCTGTTTCCTGAACCAAACCCTGTGGCCTGCAGCTGACTCCAGCGGGGATCTGCCTGGATTTGATGGGCGCCGAGAGTCATCCAAGCAAGCCAGACCCACTCTCCATGGCACTGCTTCATCAGTGCAACTCTCACCTGGGGTCGTTAGCTCTGCTCCCAGGGGGCCCAGAGTGCCCATTGAGCAGCTGCCCCGTAGTGAAGATTCAAAAATGTTCACCTTGGTGACTGTCATCTCCAGCTGTAACCATGTACGCCCCCCCACTCCTGCACTGGTAACAACAGCTGTGGCTTGCTGAAGGCTCCCCACGTGAGTCGCCTTGGTCCCGGGGCTGGATCCTTCCTGCTGTCCTCCTGGCACCCCTACCGCTTGTACTGAGAAGATCCAGCCAGCCATGATTTCTAGCTACAATGACCCTGTCGCAAAGAGGTCTGTCTTACTTTAGAGCCCATTAGCTTTGTCTTGTCTCTTTGCATTTGGGACCCAGGCTGCTGCTGTTCGGCCAGTGCTCCTCTGTGGGCTCCTCAGTGCAGGCCGTGGGGTGTTGGTAGTGGCTGCCGCTTCACCGAGGAGGCCCAGAGCAGAGCGAGCGCTGCAGTGTCTGCAGGTAGCGCTTGGCTCTGAAGGGGCAGAGCCTGGTTCTGCAGGGGTGGAGCCTTGTCTGCAGGGGCGGAGCCTACATC
Organism: Ochotona princeps; assembly: GCF_030435755.1. Lineage (NCBI taxonomy): Eukaryota > Metazoa > Chordata > Mammalia > Lagomorpha > Ochotonidae > Ochotona > Ochotona princeps. The sequence continues at coordinate 16,215,762 of NC_080833.1, forward strand.
TGCAGGGGTGGAGCCTGCTCTGCAGGGGCGAGACCAGGGACTCATACAACTCGACATTCTCCATACAACATATAGGAAGGGATTGCTTTCAAAAGGAGAGTAAAAGCAGGATTCTCATTCAGGTATAAAACAGGCATTAAAGGCTGAAGTTAACTCATTCGTATTTTAATTATTTATATTTGAAAGGCAGAAAGAGATCTTTTTTTAAAAAATATTATTTATGTATTTATTGGAAAGGCAGATTTACAGAGAGTAGGTGAGACAGAGAGAACATCTTCCAGTGGCTGCAACAGCTGGAGCTGAGCCAATCCGAAACCAGGAGCCAGGAGCCTCTTCCAGATCTCCCACGCAGGTGCAGGGTTCCAAGGCTTTCGGCCATCCTTGACTTCTTTCCCAGGCCACAAGCAGGAAGCTGGGTGGGAAGTGAAGCATCTGGGACATGATTCAGTACCCATATGGGAGCCTGGCACACTTGGAGGCAGAGGATTAGCCAACTGAGCCAATCATCCCCAGGCCCAAGAGAGAGATCTTGAAATTTCTGGTTTGCTCACCAAATGCCCACAAAAACTAGAGTTAGGTTAGGCCCAATCCTGGAGCCTGGAACTTCATTCTGGTCTCCCACATGAGTGACAGAGGCCCACAGGGCCTGTCAGCAGGAAGCTGGAATTGGCCAGGAGTTAGGACTCTCAACCAGGCTCTCCTCTATGAGGTAAGGCACCCCCAGAGGCACCTTAACCACAGTGCCAAATGCCTGCTCCTGAATTCGTTATCAAGTTATTATCAAGATGCTCCAGCCACTTCCAAGGAGATGTCCAGGAGCAGAGAGGCTTGTAGGTCAGGAATATTGACATGCACATGCAAATGAAACCCACATTGGCTTCTTCTGCGGTCAGGGAGCAAAGCTGATGGAACCTTGGCCAGACAGAGAATTTGTTGTCTGTGAACTAGCTCAGAGCAGTGAGGCGGGTGTCCGACACGCTGGGAGGACACCAGGAGTCAGCACATTTGAAACTTTGTGGGCCGTGCGTGTAGTCTGTGCTTCAACTCTTCACTTTTGTGCATGTATCAAACACAGTCTCAGATAACATAAATAAACACAGCAGCTGTGTTCCAATGAAACTGTTCGTGGACACTGGGATTGGAATTGTATATAATTTCTATATATCCCAAAATATTTCTTCTGCTTTTAATTTTTCTCAACCCTTTAAAAATGTAAAATTTTGAGCCAGCGTGCAGTGGGTTAAGCTTCTACCAGCAATGCTGGCTCAAGTCCTGACTGTTCCACTTCTGGTCCAGTTCCCTGCTGAGATATCTGGGAAAACATTGAAAGGTGGCTTAAGTGTGTAGACCCATGCACCCACATGGGAGATCTGGAAGAGGCTCCTGACTCCTGGCTTTGAATCAGCCCAGCTCTGGTCATTGTAGCCATTTGGGGGAATGAAACAGCAAATGAAAGATCTTTCTTCCTCTGGCTCTCCCTGGATCGCTCTCTCTCTTTATAACGCTGCATTTCAATTGAACAAATGAACCTTTAAAAAGGAAGGAGGAGGAGGTCCCCTAAATACCTATGTTCTTTTTTTATTTTTATAATCTTCACATAGTTGATTAGGGCACAAGGATCAAGGGTACAGGAAAGTGGGTAAGACCATTGTTTCCACATTCTCTTTTAGCTGGGGAAAGAGGGGAGGTAAAGGGAGAAGCCCCACCCAGCCTCACACCCATCCCAGGGTTCCAACGTGGGGCATGCTCCTAGGGCACTGCTCAAGTGGATTTTGATAGTTCAACACTTTTGAATTGCTGCCACTTTCATGATTCCAAGCATGATGGAATCCAGAATCCACTGACTGACATAGTCCACCTTAGGGTCTCTATTTGCCCAGATTTGCACTGCCAACACATAGCTGGGATGGTCGATCGATTTGTTCTGTCCTCTATCCTCTGCTGTGGTACCAGGTGTCCTCTGCAGGTTCCAATGGACTGCCATATCCTCCATGTACACCTGGATATGCTGTCCACTGCTCCATCTGAGCCTCTGAGGAGGCTCAGCTTTGACATATGCACTACACATATGGAGTGGAGTTCTGAGATCCACTCCATGGTTGGGGTTCTTTTTTTTTTTTTTAAAGATTTTATTATTATTATTGGAAAGCCGGATATACAGAGAGGAGGAGAGACAGAGAGGAAGATCGTCCATCCGATGTTTCACTCCCCAAGTGAGCCGCAACGGGCCGGTACGCGCCAATCCGATGCTGGGAACCAGGAATCAGGAAACTCTGCCGGGTCTCCCACACGGGTGCAGGGTCCCAAAGCTTTGGGCCGTCCTCGACTGTTTTCCCAGGCCACAAGCAGGGAGCTGGATGGGAAGTGGAGCTGCCGGGATTAGAACCGGAGCCCATATGGGATCCCAGGGCTTTCAAGGCGAGGACTTTAGCCGCTAGGCCATGCCGCCGGGCCCCGTGGTTGGGGTTCTGAGATCAGCAGTTTAGTTGGAGATATTCCCAAAGAAACTTCATCTGAGGTAATCCCAGACCTGATTCTTATGTTCTTGCCAGTACAGGGTCAGGCATAGTCCATTGCTCCAATCAGCTTATGCATATGTCGGTGGTTACAATTGCTGAGTCAATTCTGTTTCCAGCCCTGTCTTCCACAAGAACCCATGAGTATTGCAGTCCAGTCCAATCCTGCCTACCACACACTCGGCCCTCACGCAAACCAGTGGGAGCTGCAGCCAATGCCTATGTCTCATCCCTGGAATCAGTAAAGATTTCATATTACATGGCGGGGGAAACAAATGTTGCCCATCCAATGGCTGGGACAAGAAGAGCCCTGGATGGTATGGGGGAGGCCACTGTAGCTTCAAAGGTGAGATTGGAGAGAGCCATGCCAGTGTCCACACAGCAAGATGACTTCATGAAAAGGACATGAGTATCCATGGCAGGCTCTGAAGACGAAAGGGTCCCCAAGCCCAGGAACACACACAGCCCCTTCGAGTGGGAAAGCAAACAGCTTTTCCCTGGGAGCTTCAGGACTCTTCCAACCCTGCCTACCTCCCATGTCAGTGAGACCCATTTGGGATTTCTGACTTCCAGAACCCGATCATTAAGTTTGTGAGAATTCCTGACAATAGCTAAAGGGAACTAACACACCCTGGTTGGTAAAACAACCTCAGGGGTGGCATTGTGACACTGTGGGCTAAGCCACTACCTGCCATGCTGACATCCCGTATGGAGGACCAGCTTGAGTCCCAGATGCTCCCCTTCCAGTCCAGCTCCCTGCTAATGCAGGGATGATGGCCCAAGTGTTTGAATCCCTGCCACCCACAGGAGAGACCCAGATGCAATTCCTGCCTCCTGAGTTTGGCCTGACCAGCCTCGGCCCAGGCAAATGTTGGGGCGAGCCAATCAGTGGGTGAAGGATCTCTCTGTCTCTATAAGAGATCAGGAAATGAAACTCCAGATGAATAATTCTTTGGAAAAAAGTTTATAACCTTTTAAAGTTATTTATTGGTTTATTTTATTTATTTGAAAAGTAGAGAGAGACAGATGCTCAGCTCTCCCATCCACTGGTTCACTTGCCAGATAGATGCTGGAAAAGCAGACCCAAGCTGGAAATTGGTCCCAAGCACTCCAACATGGGACACAAGTGTCTTAACCAGCGCCTGAACTTCTAGGCCAAATGCCTGCCCCAGAAATAATATTTTTGATAATAAAATAAGGCTGTTCTCATTAGGTTTGGCCTCATTACACAGACAGGTGTAGCAAGCATGTTAATTTATCATATAGAGCTTATGTATTTACTAGAAAATTTCATAAAGAATCTCAGAATGGACCTTACATTTGGGTGAGTTTCTTTTTTATTTAAAATGAAATAATTGCTTAATTATAAGTATATAAAAGAGAGTGAGAAAGATCTGCCCTCTACTGGTTCACTCCCCAGATGCCTGCACTAGCCGGCTGATCCAAGTCGAAATTTGATGGTGGGGACCCCAGCTAGATTTGCCCCAAGGATGGCAGGAACTCATCTGCTGGCTCCATTGCCACTGCTTCCCTGGGGGTGGTAGCAGGCAACTGAAGCCAGCTGCAGAGTTGGCCCTCCAATGTGGGCTGCAGGTGTACCAAGCAGTAAGTTGATCACTGTACCTTATGGCCACCCCACATTTCTCTCCTCTTGAATAACCGGAATGTCCAAGACTCTTGGGTCTGCCAGGAGGTGACTCACCGGTAAGGCTGGGAACTGTATAAGCCGCTGACCGAGACAGAGTTCCTGGGAGAGGTTTTTAAAACAACCAGGATCCACAGAGGTATTTCCTTACAAGGGCCGATCCCGCACATATGGCAAAGCCAGGCTTAGGTTGCAAAATGGATGTTTCCAACTGTAGATTGACAAGGGGGAGCGTTTCCTTATGCAAATAACTCTTCTGCTATGAAAAGTATGTGACTCATGGCAGATACTTGGCCTAGCGTTAGTTGCTGCTCGGGACACCCACGGCCTGGACTGGTCTGAGTTTGAACCCTGGCTCTGCTCCTGAGTCATTTCCTGTCATGCAGATGCTGGGAAGCCACAGAGATGGCTGAAAAGAACAGGCACCTGCTACCCATTTAACAAACTGGATTGTGGTCCTGGCTCCTGCTTCAGCCTTGTCCAGCTGGGGCCATTGGGTGGGATGAACCAGCAGCTGAGAGAGTTCTGTCTCTATGCTTCTCAGATATATACACAGTTCATACATACACATGTACATACATGGATACTCACATATACACACGATCATACTATATACAAATATCTGTGTGCACATACACAAATGCACATGTAAATACACCACACACATACATAGAGCATACATACCACATGCACATATGCATGTACACATATAACCACTGTACATACACAGCACACACATGCATGCAAACATACATGCATATTACACAGATACATGCATAATTCTTTATAAGATTCGTTTATTTTTATTTGAAGGGCAGAGTTACAACAGAGAAAGAAGGAAAAAGACAAAGATCTTCCATCTGCTGGCTCACTCCCCAATTAGACATGACAGCCTGAACTAGGCTGGTCCAAAGTCAGGAAGGAGCCAGGAGCTGCTTCTGCATCCTCCCATGTGGATGCAGGGGCCCAAGCACTTGAGTCATCCTCTGCTGTTTTCCCAGGTGCGTTAGCAGGGAGCTGGATCAGAAGTGAAGTAGCTGGGACACAAACCAGCATCCATATAGAGTGCTGATGTTGCAGGTGGTGGTTTAATATGCTATGCCACAGCACCGGCCCTACATACATATTTTTTTAACAGGTAGAGGGACTCAATAAAAATATCTAGGGGAGAGGGGAAAAGAGAAAAAGAGGTGGTCATTAAACATTTCCTTTCAGCTGGCAGAATCCGTCTACTAAATTGTTGTGGATTACACACAGCTTTTGAAGAAGGAGAAAAGATTTCCCTTGTGTATCCAGAAAGCAGAAGATTGAAAAGCCCACAAAATTTCAAGCTATCATCATGAATTTCCATGGAATGAATCTCTCTGAGAACAAGGTTTGTCACCCCATAAAGCTATCTCATTTTTGCCCAAAGAGTTCTGGAGGAGTCAGCATTGTCTGAGCTGCCACCCGTGACACCAGCATCCAGCAAAGCACCGAGTCCAGCCCCGGCTGTTCCACTCCTGAATCAATGCTGGATGGTCTCGCTCTGCACCTCAGACTTTCAAATAAATAAGTAAACCTTCAAAAGAAGGAAAGAGAGTTCTGGAAACCCTAACTCTTACCCTCTGGTTCAGATAAAAAGTTGCTAAAGGGAAGGCACTGGAAACCTGTCCATCTAGTGTTGACAGTCACAGCAGATGTTGTGGGTGACAGCTCCGGCACCCGCATTCTACCTTAGTGTGTCTGGGTCCTGCCTCTGCCGCTGATTCCAGCTTCCTGCCCATTGCACCTTGCGCAGGAGCAGGTGACGGCTCCAGGATGTGAGTCTGTGTCATCCACGTGGCCTGTGGTGTCACAGAGTGGAGGATTAGTGTGCTGTACCACCATACTGACCCTTGTATTAAAAAAAAAAAAAAGAAGAAGACCTAAGGGGCTAAGGATGATTTTAGATTAAAAGACTCTAACTGGGCTCGGTAGCGTGGCCTAGTGGCTAAGGTCCTTGCCTTGATCCCATATGGCTGCTGGTTCTAATCCCGGCAGCTCCACTTCCTCTCTATCTCTCCTCCTCTCGGTATATCTGACTTTGTAATAAAAATAAAATAAATCTAGAAAAAAAAAAAAAGACTCTAACTACTAAATGCACTGTGTGATCCTAGCTTATACCCAAGATTGGGGAAAAAAACAGCTGTAAATGACATTTTTGGGGCAGTAGATGAATTTGAAAACAGGCTGCGGATTCATTCTTTGCATTATTGTAATAATCAATGTTCCATTTCCTGATTTCCATAACAGTGCTGTGGCTGTGCAAGAGGATGCACTTGCTTTTAAAAGATGGAGCTGAAATATTTATGGGTATGGGGACACAATGTGAAAACTTTCGGAAGTGCGCTCCGAGGGAATGACACAGTATTCGCGGTGACCCCACAGAGCATGCCCGCAGCTCCAAGGCACAGGCAGGTCTTTGCCGCATTCCTGCAGCCTCTGTAAGCGTGGGATTATGCGACAACGAGAGATGGCAAAAGCAGTTGACTCAGATACCTTTGGCTTCACCCCACGGTGCTAGAAGTATTCCTAAACTGGGAGCCCACTGTCTCAGCTTGGTTAAACGGACTCTGAGGGACAGAATTGAACCTCTCTGACAGAATTCAAGTGTTCCCACTTCCTGAATCTGCAGCAGCCTTTATGCACTCAGAACAAACTACAAAGAATTTCAGTAATTTTCCACAGAGGTAACACTTCAGCCTTTAAAAAAAAAACAGATTTACGTATTTTTATTGGAAAGTCAGATATACAGAGAGGAGGAGAGACAGAAAGATCCTCTATCCACTTGCCCACATCCCAAGTGACCGCGACAGCCAGACCTGCGCCAATCCGAAGCCAAGAGCCAAGAGCTTCTTTCTGGTCTCCCACGCGGGTGCAGGGTCCCAAGGCTTTGGGCTACCCTCCACTGCTTTCTCAGGCCACAAGCAGGGAGCTGGAAGGGAAATGGAGCAGCCAGGACATGAACCGGTGCCCACATGGGATCCCATTGCGTGTAAGGCGAGGACCTCAGCCACTAGGCCATCACGTCAGGCCCAACACTTCATCCTTTAAGTCTTTATTTCAGCAAATGCATGGAAACCTTCCGTGCAGACACCTTCCAGGCAGGTGGAAGGAGACAGGTGCCCTTCACTGTAGGCCAGCTGGGAGGAAGTGCTCGGAGAGCAGAGTAGGGCTAGGCAGGGCATCCAAGCCAGGCTGCAGGCAGGACAGGCCTTGATGAACACAGAGCTACAGAGGGAGGCAGTGGGCTCTGTAGATGTCCACAATGTCAGCCAGGGGGCCGGCATTGAGGTGCATCGGGTTAAGCTGCAGCTGGTCACACCAGCATCCACTGCCGCTCCAGCTCTGAAGACGGCCCAAAGGCCTGACCCCTGGCCCCCACGAGAGACTCTGGATGGAGTTCCAGACTCCTGACTTCAGACCGGCTCAATCCCAGCTGTTATGGACATTTGGGAAGTGAGCTAGGATATGAAAGATTTCTCTCACTCTGATAACTTTGCCTTTCAAATAAACAAATAAACAAATAAACCGCAAAGGTGGGGGGGCGGAGGAGAGCTAGCCAGTCAAGGAGAGAAGCCAGTGGAATGGCCCAGATATGAACTCCAATTTCAATAAGAAATTGAAAAACGACGGTGGTGGCAGTGAAGTGGAAAGGAAGAAACATATTTGCTCAAAACCTTCCATTAGCTTCCTCGCTCTCAAGCATCCTGCAGCAGTTCTCGGGACCCCAGAGAGTGGATCCTTAGGAGGCCTCTGACTGCATCTGCTCCATGTCCTTGAAGTCCACGAACATTTTTGTTTTAACTACATTGGAGCAAACATAACTTTTTTTTTAAAGATTTATTTAATTTTTTATTGGAAAGTCAGATTTACAAAGAGAAAGATCTTCCATCTGCTGGTTCCTCTAGACCCAAGTGGCTGCCACGGATAGAGCTGAGCTCACCTGAAGCCAGGAACAAGGAGCTTCTTCCTGGTCTCCCACATGGGTGCAGGGTCCCAAGGCTTTGGGCACTGCTTGACTGCTTTCCCAGGTCACAAGCAGGGAGCAGCAAGGGACACGAACTGGTGCCCATATGGGATACTGCTACCCAGGCAGAGGCTTAGCTACATGACATCAACTCCCAGAGATATAGTTTTGTTATTTGTTTATTTCATAACAAAATCATTATTTGTTTAATGTTCATTACCAAGGTGAGGGTGTGGGGATTGCAGAACCATGTGGGTCTCTGGTAGGGAGGGAAGGCTCATGGAGGGGAGGGGGTGAGAGGGATGTGGGGGAGGGGAAGACAAAGGGTATGCAGTTCTTTAGTGGCAGGAGCTGCCCTGTTTCCTGACTGCATATACACCCACCCTGTGAGATCTTCCGAGCACTCCCAGCTGGCTTACACCCATAGCAGCCCAGCCCAGGGAGACCCTCAGCCCCCCAATCCTCATCCGCTATACCACATGTCCCCACTCTCAGACAGACATGCACGTGCAGTGGCCTGTTCTGAGGAAGCCCCCAGCAGCCATTTTTTACACCTCAATAGCTCTCAGTAGCTTCACTTTGGCCTGTCCCTAGTTTGGTATTCAGCCATGATAGGTCTTGGGGCTCGCCCCCTCATATTTCTCTTACAGATTTAACATTAAAGAATAGGCCACTATGTATGCTGGCATACTGGTATCATTAACATAGGGGTGACATGAACCAGGTCCAAAATGCCAGCCAGTTATTGACTGATTTTCTCCTCCACAGTGTAACAATTTCCTAGGTACAAGACAACCTGGGCAAGGGCCCGGCGCGGTGGCCTAGCGTTTAAAATCCTCACCTTGAAAGCCCCGGGATCCCATATGGGCTCCGGTTCTGATTCCCAGCAGCTCCACTTCCCATCCAGCTCCCTGCTTGTGGCCTGGGAAAGCAGTAGAGGATGGGTCAGGGCCTTGGGACTCTGCACCCATGTGGAAGAGCTGGAAGAAGCTCTTGGCTCCTGGCTTTGGATTGGCTCAGCTCCAGCTGTTGTGGCCACTTGGGGAGTGAACCAGGAGATGGAAGATCTTTCTTTTTGTCTCTCCTCCTCTCTATAAATTTGACTTCCCAATTAAAAAAGAAAAAAACTATGGAAAAAAAAAAAAAGAAGAAGCAACATTTCTCTCCCCACCTCCCAGGAGGGTGGGGTCTTTTTCCTCACCCGTTTTGCTCCCCAGCCCTTCCCATCCCACTCAGAGACCTACATGGGTCTGCACTCCCCTCACCTATTAACAAACTTTTAAAAATAACTAACTTTTTTTTTTAAGGCACAAAAATGGGAGAAACTCAAGCCTGGTGCTAAGCTACACCTTCATTTGAATATTCAAATTATTCAGACACCACCAACCTCCTGGGTGCGTTCTTTCTGGTTCTTGCCTCTTATCTTACCTGCACCATCAGTCCAGGCCAAAAAACAAAAAACAAAACAAAACAAAAAAAACACCAAAAACCAGACATATCTTCCTATGCTATCCTCAGTCTGGGATGGATCACAGGGACACGATGAAGTGGCTAACACGTCCTAGAGCCAGTGTAGTAAAATGCTCAGGGTATGATCCAAGCAGCTGGTATAGGGGAATCACTGAGCACTTTTTTCCCCTAAGTTTGAAAATATTTTTTCTTTTCTTTTTTTAAAGATTTATTTACTTTTTTCATTGCAAAGTTAGGTATACAGAAGGAGGAGAGACAGAGAGGGAGATCTTCCGTCCGATGATTCACTCCCCAAGTGAGCTGGTGCTGCGCTGATCCGATGCCGGGAACCAGGAAGCTCGGTCAGGGTCTCCCACGCGGGTACAGGGTCCCAAATCCTTGGGCCGTCCTTGACTGCTTTCCCAGGCCACAAGCAGGGAGCTGGATGGGAAGTGGAGCTGCCGGGATTAGAACCGGTGCCCACATGGGATCCCGGTGAGTTCAAGGTGAGGACTTCAGCCACTAGGCCACCGCGACAGGCCTGAAAATTTTCTAATAAAACATGGCAATACACTTAAAACACAGCACACTGTTACAAGGAAGAGGAGAAAAAAAATGTGAATAAAAAGAGGGGAAGGAGGAAGAGAGAGAACCAGAAAGGGAGGGAAGGGGAAGTTGAAGTCTTCCTGTCTTCCCTGAGCTGTTCCCATCCTTCCTTACACCTGTCCTTGGGACCTCCAAGCAAGTCTTGACTGAATTACGCTGAAATTCTGGAAATGCACCTTGGTGTCTGAAGAAACCCAAAGAGAGGGAGCAGGTAAGAGGCCAGCCTCCCATACTGAGATGTTGCGTGGGCTCCTGGCCCTGCAGCAGTGAGGGCCCCAATAGCCAGATTTCCGCCTCCCCCCTGCGAGACCTGAATCACGGGTTGGGTCTCGCCGTCCCGCCAGCCCTAGCCTGGCAGGCATTTGGAGTTGATAATTGTGTCTCTTTCTCAAAGAACTATTAAGGGAACCCAAAAGGAAAAAAAAAATTACAAATGTCACCTGATGTTTAGAATTGGTTGTTATGGCACAACATTTTGCAAGAAATGATCATCTCCCGAAAAACGGAAGGTAAAGCTGGCAGCTTCCTTATGCTAGGAACCATCATCTCAAGCTCTCCGGGTGGGAGCGCTCGTCGTCGGGAGATGTCAAGTTCAGTGCTTCATTCCTTTACATACAGTGTTCGAGGTGCAAACGGACTTCTAATCTTCAAAATCTGAAGATAAAACTTTGTACGGGCCATTGAATCTGGCAAGTACACCCTGTGCGCCATCAGTGGTTTTCCACTCTAGAACTATCACCTGTGAGGACAGGGCCACCTGGTGGCCAGGCTAGGTACTGATCTAATTTAGCCTCTTGACTTTATTTTTGTACCTTCTCCTTTAAGGAACATCTGTATTTTTCCCACTGTTAACAAATACTGAGGCTGCGCAATAGCTCAACTGGCTAATCCTCCACCTCCAAGCAGGACATCTCATATGGAGGTTGGTTCATGTCCCAGCCGCTCCACTTCCCATCCAGCTCCCTGTTTGTGGCCTGGGAAAGCAGTCGAGGACGGTCCAGTGCATTGGGACCCTGCACCCGCGTGGGAGACCCTGACGAAGACCCTGGCTCCTGGCTTCAGACCAACTGAGCCCCAGCCATTGTGGCCAACTAGAGTGAACCAGTGAATGGAAGATCTTTCTGTCTCTTCTGTGGGTCTGCCTTTCAGTGAAAATAAAAAAATCTTTTTAAAAAAAGTGAATAAAAAAAATACGTACATGGAATGTCTAAAATGCTGAAAAAAATAAAGGCAGGCATTTGAATCCTTGCTACCAATGAGGGAGACCAGAATTGAGGAGGTCCTGACTCCTGGTTTTGGCATGACCCAGCCATAGACATGGGAATTTGGAGAGCGAACCAGAAGATAGAAGTTACTGTTCAAACAAACAAAATTTAAATGTAATGTTTTTTTTAGTCACAAAGTTAATAATTTTGACATAAACTTCACTCCAAAGCTCTGTATGTTAAAAAAATTTTTTTTGTGTGTGAAGCAATGCCTGAATAGAAAAGTATATGAAATACACAGGTTAACAAACACCTGTAGTACCCGCTGGTGAGAACTGAAATGGGTGTGTGCTGGTCTAGCAAGGCCGCGGTGTTACCTCGGGACTGGAGGTGGGCCAAGTCAAGGCTAAGTTAAACACCCACTGGTATGCACAAGATCCACTTCTAAGAGCTGATCTAATGGGGAGCTTAGGGAACATCCCTGTTAAGATGTAGCCCTGGTTGGTGAGTGCAAAAACCAAGGCTGGGGGAAATCCAGGCCAGGTTACATACCCATTGGCATACATGTGGGTCAGGTCTGGGGGTAGGCTGGCCTGGGCCACTCTGCAATACCCATTGGCAGGTGTGAGTCAGGCCTGGCTGAAATGCAACACCTGCCAGTTCACATTAGGGATGGGACTGGGGGCTGGCTGGACTAGGCTACAACACCCCCCAGCAGGAGCTGGGACTGGTGGCAGGCCAGGCAGAGCCAGCCACAGCACCTGCTGGTCAATGCCAAGGCGAGATAGGCCATGCCAAGTTGGGCCACAGCACCCATTGGCACATACAAGAACCCAGGCTGGGAGTGAACTTGGTTGGGGGATGTGAGTGCTCCCCTTCTGGGCGCTGCTCCCACTGCTGAGCAGGAGAGCTGGGATTTGGGGTTGACCAGGCTGGGCAGGGCTTCAACAACTGTTGGCCTGCATGACAGCTGGGTTTGGGGGGAGGGCTGGGTTAGGCAGGCTACTGCATCCATTGGCACATGCAAGGGCCAGGATAAGTGCTGATTGCCCAGGCTTTGCCGCAGCCTCTGCTAGCAAGTGCTGAGACAGGGTCAAGCAGTGTCAGATTGACTGCAGTACTCCATAGGAAATGCAAGATCTGGGACAAGGACTGGGCCTGGTGGGGAAACTATGGGCACTCCTCTGCTGGGCTACAGCTCCCACTGGCCAGGCTGGATCACGCGGCAGTACCTGTCAGAATGTGTGTGGACTGGTTAGTGGGATTGGGTGGGATGAGCTAAGTTGCAACACCCATAAGTGTATATGAGAGTCCAATTGGGACGCGGCACAGACTGGGCTAGTCTGCTGTACATACTGACATGTGCAGAAACCGGAGATGGAGGAGGACCTTGTGTGGGTTATTGGGGGTTGCCCCAACCAGGCTGCAGCTTCCACTGGTGTGTGCACAGCCAGGTTTTGGGACACTGGTCTGGGCTGGGATGTAACACTTGTTGGTTTGCATAGGATGCAGGGTTAGGGACGGAACTGACTAGGAAATTACACTCACCAGTGTGTGCATAGACTGAGATGGGTGACAGACTAAACTGGACACTGTACTGGTTGGCAAATATGAGAGTCAGGTCTGGGGTCATGCCAGGTGATGTTCCTTGGGGGAATCCCCAACCAGACCACTGGATTCAAAACTCTGGCAACAGCGAGAATCATAGAATTTGCAGTCCCATCTTGGAGTGCATGTGTCAGGACTGGGACTCCTTGATTGTCTATGCAGTGACGGCATGCCCAGGTGCGTAAGGGGGACATGACAGCCAGCTCATTTGGACCTGCAGAGGACGTTGAGTGCCATGTCAGAAGAGGGAGAGCAAAAAGGGTTGGACAACTCTCCTGGCTGAGCTTTGGCAACAAGTCTGGGTGAGCAGATGCACTAGGGTGGACTCTGCTAGCCAACGGACCTTGGAGAGATTTCCTCAACCTTGGAGCATCATAACCAACACAGCAGAACTATCAAAACCACTCAAGCAATACTCTCGGAACATTCTCCACATTGGGGTTTCTAAGATGACACCAGGTGGACATCCCCATCCCGGGATACTGATGTGACTTGGTGGCTCCATGTAGGAGAAAAGGGAAAAAAAGGGAAAATTGGGGTATTTGTCTCACCCACTTTCTCCCATACCTCAACCCTCCCCACCCTGTTCAGTAGTCCTCATGGGCCTCCATTCTTGACATCAAAAATAAAATAGATTTAAAAACCCACTGGATTATTACCTCCGATCATGTGCCAAATTCACATCTTCTCCGAGTGGCCTGCTGAGTCAGCCATGCTTTCTTCCAATCTGTGCCTCATGAGCACTCCTTTTGTAATTCTTATTTTTGATTTATTTATTTGAAAGGCAGAGTTAAAGACAGAGAGTGCAGGAGGAATTTTCCTACTAGTTTCCTACTTGTTTACTCCCTAAATAGGGCCCAAAGGCTGGGAATGAGCCAGGCCAAAGCCGGGAGCCAGGGACTCTAGCCAGGTCTCATGAGGTTTTTTTTTTATTGGAAAGGCAGATATACAGAGAGGAGATACAGGAAAATCTTTCATCTGCTGGTTCACTACCACTATACAATGGCTGGAGCCGAGCCTATCTGAACCCAGGAGCCAGGGGCCAGGAGCTTCGTCCAGATCTCCCACACGCGGGTGCAGGGTTCTAAGGCTTTGGGCCATCCTCGACTGCCTTTCCAGGCCACAAACAGGGAGCTGCATGGAACGTGGAGCAAGGGAAGTGGAGCAGCCAGGACATGAACCAGCACCCATATGGGATCCTGGCAGATGCAAGGCAACAATTTAGCCACTGGGCCATTGCACCAGGCCCATGAGTTGTTTTTAATGAATGGCCCAGGCAAAACAGAGTAAAACAGGAGGGCAGATGGCAAGTCCATTAGTTGTCATAACCCAAGGACAAAACAGAGCTGCCCACACCAGGAGCAGCTGACTGATGGGTGCAGGCCCATAGCATCATCTCTGATTCCCAAACCACAAAGCTCCTGAAAACCAAGATAGTGTTTCACATGTTTCATCTGAACCGCCACCTGTGGCTTTGTGTAGGAACTCTGACGTGTCTCACTGTGGGTGAATATTGCATGTGGAAGTCCCTCTGCCCCAGGTGACTTTATAGAATCTGACAACTTCTGAATTCCCAGCCACAGGTGGCCACAATGATAACAACCATAGGACTCTAGATGTCCCATCCATTAGGTTTTGTGGTGTTTCTTTTTTTTTTTTTTAAAGGTTTATTTTTATTGCAAAGTCAGATATACAGAGAGAAGGAGAGACAGAGAGGAATATCTTCCGTTCGATGTTTCACTCCCCAAGTGAGCCGCAATGGGCCGGTGCGTGCCAATCCAATACCGGGAACCAGGAACCTCCTCCAGGTCTCCCACGCGGGTGCAGGGTCCCAATGCATTGGGCCGTCCTCGACTGCTTTCCCAGGCCACAAGCAGGGAGCTGGTTGGGAAGTGGAGCTGCCGGGATTAGAACCGGAGCCCATATGGGATCCCGGCGCGTTCAAGGCGAGGACTTTAGCCGCTAGGCCATGCCGGCGGGCCCTTTGTGGTGTTTCTAACACCCTAAGTTTTGCTGGGAAGGTTCTATGATTATCAGTCCCTTGACATTCTGGTGACAGAGAGCAGAGGCTCAGCCAGGCTGGGAGATCCGCAGTCCTGCCGTACAGCTGAGGTTCACGTTCAGCTAAACCTACACACAGCAGTGGCACACCCTTACACAAAAGTGTAACTCGAAGGTGTCTCACCAACAGACTTGAATATCAAAGATCACCGAGCCAAACTGCACACTTGGCAGAACACATTGATACGTGGTCAGGTTAGTCGCCATAACATGGGGGTGGGAGGAAGCTCCAACTGAGATCCAGAAAGATGAAGGGTATGCCCAGGGCCTCAAGGCAGTCTGACGGGCATGGTAGCAGTCCTTTTTTCTGTTCAGCTGCTGACACCAGGGATCTCAGGAATCCATGGTGCGGCACCTAGTGAGGGTGCTAAGCGGGTACTTAAGATGCCCGCGCTGACACTGCAGGATCTGGGTTTGAGACCCACCTCCGGCTCCCTGCTCCAGGTTCCTGTCCTCCTCTGCTGGGGGAGACACGGACTATGTTCCTGGCTCCCAGCTTTGGCCCAGGCTGTTCTGGATAATTGAGAGATTGAACTATTCGTAGGGAAGTTTCTCTGTCTCTTAAATATGGAAAACCAATTTTGAAAAATTGTTGTTCCTATTTGCAGACCTCTTGAATAATGCAGCATTTAGAGCACACAACTTTCAAGAACTTTCAGACAGCCCTTCCTCACCCTGCAAACTTACCTCCAAGCTCACACAGGGTTTTGTTCGCCAACCACTTCATCAGAGCCTCGGTCCTATCTTCCCCGTCTTCTCTGAAGTCTTAGGTCAGGGTTCATGTCCCATTATTATTATTTTTGTAAATATTTATTTGTTGAAAGGTAGAGTGGCAGAGAGAGGGAGAGACACAAAGATCTTCCATCTGCTGCTTTTGCCAAGGCCAAGCCAGGCCAAGCTGAAGCCAGAAGCCTCAAACTCTTCCTGGGTCCCCCAACATAAGTGGTAGGGGCCAAGAACTAGCAAGCACATGGCACACTTGCAGCAAGGTGGATCAGAAGCAGAGCAGCCAGACTCGAACCTGTGATCCTATGGGATTCTGATGTCTCAGGCATCGGCTTAACCCACTGTGCCACAGCACAGGTGCCATCATTTCTCTCTGTATATTTCCCATTTCCTGTTGGCCTGTGCAAAGTTAAACAAAGGCCAGCTTACTGATGTTCAGTTCCTGTCTTGGCAAGCTTCTGAGTGGTGCTCACCACTCTACTTGTCTCCCACTCATTCCTCAAGGCACTAGCAGGTTGTTTTTCTTCCCACTGGGCCTCTCAAGCAGCTGGACAGAGTCCATCGCATTACCAGTGAGGCCACAGCGCCACCACCGTTCTCGTATTCTCAGCCATATTTGGTAGTCAGCCATCCACCTCCTTTATATTCCTCTCCCACGGGTTCGGTGCTGCTCCTGTTTCCCTGCAGTTCTACCAACAGATCTGCACTCTGATTTGAGACTATGCATGCCTGGACCCATCTGCAAGCCCGTTTCTGATGGCTCCCAGACAGAGTGTCAAACTGTATTCAAATTCCTCCCTCACTGCTCTGGAACCCAGACATTCCTCAACTTCCAAGATGGATACTACGTCTCCAGTACTCTACCTACAAACCTGGGGGAGGTGGGGCATGGGCTCCCTTCCCTGCTCTCCAACAGTCTCAATCCCTGCCTCTAGCTTAGTAAATTAGCCCCCAAGAGGAGCACACCTTGTCAACACTTGAAACATACCAGAATTCATCTTAGTGGTAACACTCATCTAAGGACGTCTGTTCCTAAGGGTGGGCACAGGCACAGCGGGTTAAGGCACCACTTGGGACATCCACAACCCATATCAGAGTGCCAGTTTGAGTCCTGGCTTTTCTGCTTCCAATGAATCTTCCTACTTATGTGCCTAGGAGGCGGCTGATGATTGTTTAAGTATGTGGGTTCCTGCCAACTACCTGGGAGACCCGGATGATTTCCGGCTCTTGGTTTTGGCCCAGCTGAACCCAGGCTACTGTGAGAATTCTGAGCTCCAGAATCAGTGGATAGAACACACCTGCTGGGGGCAGTGCTGTGGAGTCAGTGGATAAAACCACTAGAGCAGTGCTGGCATCCCATAGGGGTGCATTTTAGTCCCAGCTCCTCCATTCCTGATAGCGCTCCCTTCTAGTGTGCCTGAGAAAGCAGCGAAAGATGGCTGATGACTTGGGCCCCTGGCACTTATGTGGGAGGCTTGAAAGAAATTCCTGGCTCTGGGCTTTGGACAAGTGCAATTCCAGCATTTGGGGAGTGAACCAGCAGGTAGAAACAAGATCTGTCTCCCTCCTAATTCTTAAAAAAAAAAACCATGATATATAAAAATACCTATATATATATATATATATATATGTATATACACACACACACATTTCATGTTTGTTACACATAATAAACATATATGGAACTATAAACACTACTGAGCATCAAGGGTGTTTTTCTTTCTTTTTTATTTGGAAAGCAGAGTTAGAGAGATTTTCCATCCATTGGTTCACTCCCAAACGACCACCAATGCCTAGGGCTGAGCCAAATTGAAGCCAGGGGCTTCTTTCAGGTCCCCCCATGGATGCAGAGATCTCAAGGACATGAGACATTTTCTGTTGCTTTGCTGGGAATATTAGCAGGGAGTTAAGTGGGAAATCGAACAGCCAGGAATTAACCAGTGCCCATACAGAACACCAGTGCTGCAGCCAGCAGCTTAAAGTCTTGTGCCACAGCACTGACCGTGTGAGGTCAAGCTCATAGACCCATATTTGATAGTGTCAACTTCATTCCAAGTTTGTGCAGTCAACCTCCAAGTGGCTCTAGTAATTCAGAACTCTTGATAGCCCAGCACTGTGTAGTCCCCTACAACACGGAATATGGCTGACCCGTGCAATCTAGGATATTGTAGAAACAATGGGGGCCTGCTAGATGCACCTTGCTGGAAGTAGCTGGCTGCATGTCACAAGAACATCAAGTCTGTGAAGAAGTCCCTTTGGTTAGGAACTCAGGTTTTGTGCCAAGAGCATTAATTGCCAGGCAAGTGACTAAGCCACCTGCAAACAAATCCTCCGACCTCACTCAAGCTTTCAGATGACTGCAGGCTCCTAAGGAAATGGGCCAGAATTCTCTCCTGGGTTCTTGATCTGGATTATCTATACATGATGTCTGTTTTAGTAACTAACATATTATGCAGCAAGATAGTAGTCCCTAAAACACATAAAAACCTGTTCAATGGGGCTGGTGCTGTGGCATGGCACGTTAAGCAGTAGGCATTCCAGTTGGATGCCAGCTGCTCCATTTCAGATCCTGCTCCCTGCTAACGTGCCTTGAAAACCAGTGGAGGATGGCTCAAGTGCTTGGACCCCCCGACTCACATGGGAGATCAGGAAGAAGCTCCTGAATCCAGAATGGCCCAGTTCTGGCTGTTGCAGACAATTTGGGGAGCGAAGCAACAGATGGAAGTCCTCTGTTTCTCTGTGTAATTCTGCCTTTCAAAAAAATGTTTAAGCCTGTTCAATGTAACTCATAAAAATTTTGTCCTGTAATCACATCTATCGGGATGGAGAAAACAATTGCGTTTGTGGTAGGGTGAGCACTTAGTCTGCTCACACCCTCTGGGCCACGTGTTTTCCATACAGGAATGCCTGGCTCCAAGCACAGCTCTGCTCCTGATCCCAGCTTCCTATAACATGCATTCCAGAAGGCAGCAGGTGATGGCTCAACTGAGTGACTCCTGCCATGCATGCAGAGAAAACTGGATTGGGTTCCTGGTGCCCAGCTTCAGCCTGGCCCAGCCCAGCCACTGCAAGCATTTGGGGAGTGAATTAGCCTATGGTGGTTTTTTTGTCTTCTCCTCAAATTGAAAAAAAAAAAAAATCTGAATAATTTCGAAAAGTTCATTGTTGTGAATAACCATGAATTATCAATCACTGTAGGAGAGTTGACAATTTCCTACTACAGGTTAAGGAAGCTGGGCCCTGAGAGTACAGGAGGCAATTTATTTTATGCAAACTGAGGACCCTGTACCTCCACTGAAGACTTGAACTTGTGACATGTTAGTGACATGCAGGCACTAACTTGTGCACTTAAAACCCAGACTCTTGCTATCCTCCTTGCATTACTAACCACACACTGTGGGTTTCAGGCCATCTCTGCCTCAAAGTTCCCCTTATTCTCATGTTTCCTATTCCTTTCATTTCAGGCAACACTGAGTCAAGCCAAACAGAAAGAGTGGCCAGTTGGGAAAATCTTTTTTTTTTTTTTAAGATTTTTTTTTATTGAAAAGTAAGATTTACAGAGAGATGAGAAATGATCTTCCATCTACTGGTTCATTCCCCAAATAGCCACAGCAGCCAGAGCTGAGCCTATCCAAAGCCAGGAGCCAGGAGCTTCTTCTGGGTCTCCCATTCAAGTGTAGGTTTCCAAGGGCTTGGACCATTTCCACTGCTTTCCCAGGCCATAAACAGGGAGTTGGATGGGAAGTGGAGCAGCTAGGGCACAAACTGGTGCCGATACAGATGCCAGCACTTGAAGGTGGAGGATTAGGCTGTTGAGTCACCACACCAGCTCCAAATCAATACCATTTTAGACAGACCAGATTGTGGCATTCCTAAAATATTCTGAGTGCCGATCAGGAAGGCCAGGGTCTCATTGAAGTCCTCGCACAGCCTCTGGGTGGCAGAAGTAGTCCGATGAGCGACAGCTGACTCATGCCCCACTCTATCAGGGCCTCAGGATTAGAACTTGTTTGTCCCACTGTCTTGGCATATGTCTTTTCCACACTTCTAAAATTCTGGTTTATTTCAGCTATTTTCAAGAAATGCTGGGGTTGGTGTAGTGCGTAAAGCTGTGACACTGGTATCCTACTGGGTGTTGGTCAAGCTCCTGCTAATGTGCCTGGTGCAAGTGCTTGGGCCTCTGCACCCACTTGGGAAATCTGGGAGAAGCTCCTGGCTTCGGACTCACTCAGGTTCAACCACTGCAGCCATTTGAGGGAATGAACCAGCAATTCTCTGTAACTCTGACTTTCAAATACACAAATGTTTTACGAAAATTAAGAAATCCTAATTTTTGCCTTTCTCTACCTGCCCCCCTCCGCCCGCCAAAATAAAATGCGAGGGATCTCTACATTTGACCCCCCACGATCCTTCACGTCTTTTTCTGGAATTACACTCGCTGTTGCCCATCTAGTCTTCCTTACCCAACTGTGACTGGGGCTCTCCAGGTCCAATCTTAGCTGAATAGAGACGGAGTTCAGGAGTCCCGGCCTTGTTGACTCTTTCCATCTGCCTGCCGTGTCCCCACAGTCACTGCACCTGTGGGGATGCTTCTCCTAGGACACCCTTCATTTCCTGAAGGCACCTGTTGCTGAACATTATCAAAGACCTTTACTCATTGTGCTGATATGGGGATTTTCAATGTAGAGCTGACTGATTTGAACATGAATACTCTCTTTAGATCTCTGATGTATAAATTTACACAAAGAATTTAAAGGCTAGAATAAGCCACTGGAGGCACCAAGGCCCTGTGAAAGCCCCCTACCCCCCCACCACAAGGCCACTTTCTGCACTGGCCAGAGCTTGGGTGCAATCACCTGGGTGCCTGCTGGAAGCGCAGTCATCAACAGGACAGCCACTGCTGAAAAGGGTCAGGGCTGTTCCAGGGCGTATTCCCAACAGAGACGAAAACAAGTTCACACAGAACTGTGAATGTGAATGTTCGTGACTGCATTATTTCTAATACAAAAGCAGGGGGACCCAATGTTCATCCACTGATGGAGGGATGAACTGGTATAGCCCTACAATGCAAAATTACTGTCATAAAAAGGAATGAAACGATGCATGCTGTGTGAACCCTAAAAAACACTAAACGAAGAAGGCAGTAATACAAGCTTCATAATGCATATTGACATGAAATGTCCAAAACAGGTAAATGGAAGAGATGCTAGTGGGGAGGGGCAGACAGGGGAAGATGAAGTAGTTTCATTTTTGGCCTAATGAAAATGTCCCAAATACAGACATTGGTAACAGGTGTACAACTCTATCTGCTTAAAAAAGATGCACTTTCCCATGCACTTATTTTTAAAGAGTTTCCTAGCATTGGGAGTACATTTCAATAAAACTTAGTTTTTAAAACAAGAAATTAAAATTTTTAGGCCGACTCCATTTTACCAAGGTCTCCAGGCGATTCTCTCACAAACGCACACGCGTGCACACACACACACACAGTGAAGTTGGACAAGCAGCAATCCAAAACAAATATGGTCAAGATGACCCCTCCGGTAAATTTTATTCTTCACAGAATGGCTAACCTAATTTTCACCATTTCCTGTCACAGCTGCTTGAGATACACAATCAAATGACATTCATGTTGACATTGATTTTTCCCTCAAAAACCTGCAATGTGGCAGTGTTGTGGGGACCTGCACTGTGCTGAGGGTAAAGTCCTGGCGTAGGTATTTTTCTTAAATCTTCAATAGTACCAAGTCTACAGCAGGGGCTTCCACTCTTAACTAAGCCACCAAATCTAAAGCAGTGGTGACAACATATGTAAGATGAACAAAGGTATTCTACTGCAAATGAGACAAAAAATACCCTCTCACTTCAGGAAACAATTTATTAAGAGCAAAGTCAGACTTACAAAAGTATAAAACGCAGGACATAGAGGCGCAGTGGTTTCAAACAAACTATGAATACAACAGGGAGTAAATTACCTACCTGGGGTTCTCAGAGCAATTTTTCTTTCTACACAAATCTTAAAATATCTATAGAGAATCTTAGTAAGTCACAGCAGTCATATTATCTCATAGCATATAAAAGGAAATATTCACATTCCAAACAGAGGTGTACCTGAGAGAAAGTACTATAACACAGCACAGTGCGAGCTTTGGCTCCTGAGTCCCAGATCTGTGGAGGGCAGGAGTGTCAAGAGGTACAGCAAGACTCGGGGCCACAAGATGAAGACGTTTCTACAAGACCTGACTCCTGAATTTACACATTTAAAAAATGTGAGGGAGGCACTTTCCCTCCTTAATTACAAGTATGAATTTAGTGTACTTTCTGGGG
Organism: Ochotona princeps; assembly: GCF_030435755.1. NCBI lineage: Eukaryota > Metazoa > Chordata > Mammalia > Lagomorpha > Ochotonidae > Ochotona > Ochotona princeps. The sequence goes on from NC_080833.1 coordinate 16,237,896, forward strand.
AACTCATACATCTGATACCTCAATTAACAGCACAAGCTCTGCAATTAGCTAGGTTTCAAGTACTGGTTTCAGATCACAGTTTTGCAAATTTAGGCCAAGTTAGTGAACTTCTTTGCCTTTAGTAACAGAGTTTAATAACAGCACATACCTCTTAAGAAAGACATGAAGACTACAGATATGTAACACAAACTATGCTCAAAGAATTTCATGGATTTATAAGATTGTCTATACAGTGCCAAAAATCTTGAAGTCCATGCATCCAAGGAATTTCCAAAAAGTTCACGAGAATTGTGTATCATGAAAAAACTCTTTGCGGTTTTCAAAAATTCCTTGCACCAACAAGCTTTTAATTTCATCTTCTCATGAACTGCTTTATCTGTCAACAGCATAGAACCATACCCAGCACATATAAACTACTTAGTGAATGTTACAAGCACACCCACACAGGCACACAATCTTTCATGTAGAGTTTCTCATATTCAGATTAGTATAGGGGTTACTGTAATGGGTTGTTGATGAAGAAATGGAATTAGTCTCATTTCCTATAAGGTGTTGGATTTCTGTCTTCATTGTGTTAATAATCACTAACTCCTGTGTCCATGCTGTTATCCCAGGGCCTGGCATAATTCCCATTACACAGGTGTGCAATAAATGTGGAATGCTTTACTCCAGCAATTTGTTAGCCATCTACAAAATCAGTACAGGAGTATGCTAACAGCATTGAAAGCCACAATTTACTTAAAATATTCTATCTGATGCAGACATGCTGTTGGCAGGACCTCAGCAGCACTTTGTCTACCAAGGGAAGGCCAGAATGCAAACTGCCCTGAGAGTGTCAGGGGTCTGAGCACAGCACCGCAGGCCCCGGCACCCTGGTCTCGCTGCTGACAGCAGGGGACGAGCCCCGCCTTCTCTGTAACACTGAGCACACACCATGTACGGGCAAGAGGTTTGGGAGTCCAGAATAAAAAAGCTGCCCTTCTAACTGCAAGGGAGTAACTGGCTCTAAAATACTCATGAGTCCTTTTTAAAAACATACAACTCACTTACCTTTTCAGTCTATTTTTTAAAAACATTAGAGACAGATGTTGGGCTTAGCTGGCAATTTCCACGCCCTCAGTGCTGGTCCTCTGTCTGCAGGTTTGGGAATGCTAGAAAGGAATTCCTACTTTGTTTTCTTCAGACGGCACTTTCCCTCAGATTTCTGCATTGGCTGGCTTCCATTTCCGCGTCAGTCACGACATCTTGAAGGTCAGATACAGTAAACAGGGAAGTACATAAAACTCAGTGATCTGGGCTTTGTTTTGCGCCTCACAATGCTTAATAAGACTGAGTCGTATCTCCAGGTATGCGGGAATGAACTCAAGGTCTTTCCTTCACGAAATCAGCTCTTCCTCAAGCTAAAGGCACTAGTTTGCTACGGTTCGGAATTCTCTGGTTCTCTAACAAAGGTTAAGTGGAAAAAGATGTCATTCTCACTAAGACAAAACACAAGCCCAAGAGGAGATGGAACCAAAGATACTAGGAGACTCTTCCAAGTGCTTTTTTTAATTTGACAACTTCCAAGTGGGAATTTAACCTACACCATGAAGATCAGGAAAATAGTAAGCTTTATGCGATTAACAGTGTAAGTCTGAAATGGAAAAGTTATAAAGCTTAGTTCATTCAAGAACTTACTTCCGCTGACAGTTGATAAAGTGACAAAACTAGGTCATTACTTTGGGGATGGAAATCAAGTGTAGTTAGACAATGGGAATTTGAAGGCTAACAAAAGCAAAGTCATGGCCACATTCTAACCATAAAACCAGGCAGTTATCCTTGCCAGAGAGGTTCCGGGTTCCAAACGACACATTCCTTCTCAAAGACTCATCCCATCGTCAGAGGCAATCCACACTGGAGATCATCTAAAAACATGTGCATTGCAACAACTGTTCTCTACCTTAGTAACTAGAAAGGCAAAACAAAAGTTAGTACATAAAACTACATTCAGGGACAAGGGCAGAACACTAATGACAAATGAAACAAAAGCAGTGAAAAAATCATGAACATGTCTGATCCCGAGTTTGCTTCTTTCTTAATTTTCATTTTATTTGTAAGGCAGAGTCAGGCAAAGATCTTCCGTCTGCTGGTTCACCTCCCAAACTCCTCTAACAGACAGAGCTGGGACAGGACAGAGCCAGGGCCTAGAACTCCCTCATGGCATCCCACATGGTTGGCAGCAATTCATCTTCTGATGCATCCCAGGACGTGTATCGACAGGAAACTGCATCAGTGAGCAGCTGGCACCTCCAACAGGCACTCAGGTATGGGATGTGGCTATCCCAAACAGGAACTTAGGCAGCTGCCAAACACCTGCCCCAAATTTACCACAGAACCACCCTCAAAATGTTTTTGAAATTCAAAGCATGACTGAAGTACACAATGTTTTCAGTTGGTCATTCATGGATGTAAGAAACACCATTGTATATTTAGGTATCCATTGTGCAGGAAGGAGCCAGTAGGCTTGTGTATACTCTCCAAGCAGTGGGGGGAGGCCAGAGGCTTGGTCTGAAGGTGAGTAGGATGGTTAGAATGCCTATGTGCCCCATCTGAGTGCCTTGCTTAGACTCTAGGCTCCAGCTACCGATTCCAGCTTCCTGCTGAAGTGGACTCTAGGAGGCAGTAATGATGGGCTGCTGCCATTCCAGCTAGAGTCCTAGACTGAGCGCCCCACCCCCAACCTAATGAAGGCATTTGGCAAAGTGAACCAGGAATAAAAATTAAAAAAAAAAAAAAAAAAAAAAGTATTGGATTTAGGGTAATCTGAGGCGGAAAAATCCCTAAGAAATTGAGCAAAATAGAATTGGAGAAAAGCTGTGGGCTTCACATTTTAGTTTGCAATTAAAATTAAAGATACATGATAATTCCCTTTAAGCAAAAAGGTACTGCTTAAAGCTGGTAAGTGGGACACAGCAATGTTAAACCAGGCAGCCATTCTGCTTTTGGATATCCCAGTTTGTGTCGCTCTGCTGCCAACAATTCCAGGTCCCAACATCAGTACTTTGAAACCGGTTCCTCTTGTATCATGAATTTTCCCGGTCAATCTTACCTTCCAGGTCAGTGGTAACACCTCCACTACTATACACTTATTCTGGTATTCAGAATCCTCTAATACTTCCCACACTAAATCCCAGCTCCACCAACAACTCAATTACCTGCACAGAACCATTTATCTCACCTGTGCCTATGTGGAAGCCAATCTTACGATCTGGGGAGTTTTCGTACCACATTGTGATTGGTTCCTGACTACTGAACAGGACAGAAGGTAGAGGTCTTAGAACTAACTCTAAGTTCCTGGGCCAGCAAGTGTTAAGCCACCAGCAAAATCTGAGTGTTGGTTCAGGCCTTGGATGCTCCATTCCAAAACTGGCCCTACTCACATGCCTGGCACAGCTGCAGATGGGGGCCCAAGTCCTTGGGCCCCTTTCGCCAGCAGGCTCCTGGCTTCAGTCTGGAACAGCCACAGCTGCTGTAATTTGGGGAATGACCCAGTAGAGCTCTGCCCTTCAGTTGCAGATATTTCCATCATTCATTCGAAAGTAAATTCTGCAGATACCAGTTATGCCACACATAGTTTATCTTGAGCATGATGTATCCTTGCTCTTCAGTCATGATGTAAACATCAGGAATCACACAGGTTGTAACAGCTAGATTTCTCATTTGAATATACCAAATTCAGTTACATTTTTACAGTGTTTGTGCAGTGTTTGAGCTCAACAATTAGTGCTCCCGGAAACAGTAACATATCTTAAAAAAAAAAAAAAGCAAGATTTACATACACGTTTTGAGTGTAGTGACTAGCTTTGTCCTGGTAGTCTCACTCAGTATTAAGTCAGTTTTCAATTGTGAAACAAAACCAAACCTACAGGTTGGTTCTAGATAACACTAAAGCAAAATGGCCACTGACTTTGAAGAAGCATTCTCTCCCAATATGGGGGATACTCTCAACTGTGCCCTAAAAAAAATGGTAGTTTTGCATTCTCTGCTCATGAAAATCCACTTTAAAATATAAATGCCAAGAATTTATCTGTGTTATCAGAAGCCAGAACATTTTAATCCTAATTCTATTTTTCCATGCATGCTATTCCAACAAACCAAAGGCCTTAGTTAAGGCTTTATGCTACCCATCGCCTAACACCAGCGGGAGAGCGCACTCCTGGTTCCATGTGTCTCCTCCTGTGGAGGTGCTGCTGCTCTCAGTCTGGAGGATGCAGGGTTGTGACAGCCACCAACTTCACAGCCACAGTCACTACACATGCGTGCCTCCAGGCTGGCTTCCCATTCCTCCCCAGCTGCACGTTTAAGGACCCCTACACTTACTTCATGGTTAGTTTCAGGTCATCCACAAAGAAAAGAAAGACTAGAGATTAGTATTTACTTAAATGATGCCCTAACTCCCTACTGCTGACCCTCCCTCCGGCCCTCCTTGTCAGATTGAGAAACTATTTTCCCTGCATTTCTCTTCTAACAATTGTGGGCATTCTTCCCATTTCCTTGAAAATGGCATTGCACCAAGTTCCTGAAAAATTAAGGAAAGAAAATCAGTGTTGAAACTAGAGGCAGATCTGTAACAAAAGCAAATACTACTTTCCACACGATTTTATCACTCAAAGGGGGCAAATTACAGGTTCTGCAACGTTTCCATGGTTCCCTCCCTCCTCCCTTTCTTCTTGCCTTTGGTCCCAAAAGCGAATGTTAGAAATCAGACCCCAAGCAGACTGTTAGAAACGAGGCGAACTGCTATTGCTTTCAGGAAGAGTGATTCCACAATCTTGGAGCAGATTGCTGTAGTTTCAGACAAGGCTATAAATTCCTAACCCAAACTTTCAAAGGCGAGTGTCACCACTGCCATTATCACATCAATTATTGCTCTTTCTCTCATGTAAACAAATGCATGCTAATGCCATCACACATAGCTTAATTCATTTTTTTTTAATTTTATTATTATTTTCCACTTATACCATCAGTACCTTTACATGTTTATAGGGTTTTTTTTTTTAAAGATTTATTTTATTTTTATTACAAAGTCAGATGTACTGAGAGGAGGAGAGACAGAGAGGAAGATCTGGTGCTGCCGGGATTAGAACCAGCGGCCATATGGGATCAAGGCAAGGACCCTAGCTACTAGGCCATGCTGCCGAGCCCGCTTAATTCATTTTTTAAAATGCAAACTGAACTTTCTGGTAACACATCAAAAACTGCTAAGAAAAAAAATCACAAAACCGAGATTTCAATGAATTCTGCCAATTATGTGATTTGGGGACTTGTTTTAATAGTACATACATTTTCAAATGTTCATACAAACACATTTATATTATTTCTCCTTGCTTTAGGAGACATGCTCATTTCATGAAAATCCACCAAATAAACCTGTTATTAAGATGAATTTCCTGACAATGAATCTTAAACATGTTCTATTCTTACTCATCCAAAAATCAATTTGTTTGATCAAAATTATAATGTATCTCCTCTGTGCACCATTTTATCACCTGTATTTCCCATTGCTCAACTGGTGCTCTCCAGTCCCTCCTCCCTCCCTTCAAGTGAATTCCTTAATGGACTAGTAGTTGCACCTGGTACCTAGGGTGGACTTTCCAATATCATCAAACAAGATATACAAGGTAAAATAATTTTTTTTTACATTCTTAATTTCAAGTTTTTTAAAAATTGTTTTATTTTGGGCTCGGCAGCGTGGCCTGGTGGCTAAGGTCCTCGCCTTGATCCCATATGGCCGCTGGTTCTAATCCCGGCAGCTCCACTTCCTCTCTATCTCTCCTCCTCTCAGTATATCTGACTTTGTAATAAAAATAAAATAAATCTTAAAAAAAAAAAAATTGTTTTATTTTGGTGATCTTTACATTGTTAATTAGGGCACAAAGGGTCAAGGGCTACAGGATAGTGGGTAAAACCATTGTTTCCACATTTTTTTCTGTATCCGATTTCAACCTTCCTTAAAATGTCTTCAGAACCTTGCTCTTGAAATATTTGATAATTGGGCCTGGCACAATAGTCTAGCAGCTAAAGTTCATGACTTGCATGTGCCCGATCCCATATGGGCGCCGATTCATGTCCAGGCAGCACAGCTTTCCATCCAGCTCCGTTTGTGGCCTGGGAAAGCAGTCAAGGACAGCCCAGTCTTGGGACCCTGCACCCACATGGGAGATCCAGAGGAGGCTTCTGGCTTCAGATCAGCACAGCTCTGGCCATTGTAGCTGCTTGGGGAGTGAGCCAGCAGATGGAAGATCTCCCTCTCTGTTCTCCTCTCTACATCTGCCTTTCCAATAAAAATAAATCAATCTTTTCAAAATTTTTGATAATTAAGAGTTAGCAGGGAGAAACCTTATCATGATTATGCAGAAACTAGTGTCCTCATAGACATTACAGAAAAACTTTTTTTCTTTCTTCATTAAGGGAAGTTCTAATCCAAGTGAACAGCATTTAGGCAAGCTTTGAGTAACTCCAAGAAAACACTGAAGATACTTTATTTTCAAAAAAACATTTCATGGAATAATATGTACTAACATTGTTAATGCCACAAAATTAATATAAAATTTGTGGCAATGTATTTTGTTTTTCTGACATATTTTGAAAAGCCCCATTGTTCTAAAGCAAGTTCAGGAAGCAGAAAAAGGACTAAGTCGCTTCCAAGTTTCCTTGATCTTCTACAACTTCCATTCACAGAAAAGAACTTCCAAGGCCAGGCAGGGTTCACTGTGGCCCACCTGTCTCAGGAATGTAATGGTGCATGAATCCAATAAGGGCTTCCGAGGAAATCAGCAGCACTTGGGAAGAGAGGTTTGATCTTGATTAACCTAACATGCATGTTAAATTTTGTTGTTCACACTTAAGTAATTCAAGTCTTTCGCGTAACATTTCACACAGCAGAAATTAAAGTCCTCAATGTCCTTATCTTACACGAAGCCACCTCCTGCATCTTTGGGAGTAAGGGAATCAACGCTATTTTCCTTTAAAAAAAAAAAAATCGAAGAATTGAAAACAGAATTTACAAAGAAAAAGGTAATATCCATAATTGGTTTTGCCTTGAACTACACCCCTTGTTCTAAAGTTTGGTTAAATCTGACAATGAGAGAATGAGAAAATGTTCATAACCCTAACTAATGTCGAAGTGTTTTAGATTTTGCTTTTACCTACGCTCTTCTTCAAGTGTGAGTGCTCCAACACATGCTAGTGGAGAGCAGAGCAGCGGCACATTAGCACAGGATCTTCAGTTAACACTGCAGTCAGCGGGCCAGGAGGGAAGGCCAGAGGCGGACAGGCTTAAATATGTGGGAAATCTGAGACACACAGCAAAACTAAATTACTTACCAAACCTCACGTAACTTCTTCTGACAGATAGGCAGAAACGTGGGAAATCTAAAAGGAACCATCCGTGGGCAAAGAGACCACTTTCATAGCTCCCCCTCGAAGAAACGATTTAAAATGAAGACTCCTGAAGCAAGGTGCATTCTTGGTTCATATTCTAGGGTGTATTATAAAATCTCTCAACTTACGAACAGACTCCCAGATTCCTGCTTCTAAGCACGCCAAAATGTTTTGAAAAGTATTAAGAAAAGGAGAAAAAAAAGGGGGGGGGGAATTTAAGTACAAGGGGAAAATTCAAAATAGGTCATAGGCTAAGAGGGAACTTGAGGAGAAAGGGTGGGAAAACAAAATTAAAAAGCAAAATAAAAATGCTTCACCTATAACACCATGGGGTTACACTTTTAAACTGAAGTTAGTCTGAGTCACGGTTTAGCAACTAAGCATTTGTGTAAACTTAAACATCTCTGCAACTCAGTGTCTTCACGTGGAGACAGGTTTTTACAAGGAGCTCATGGAAAGCACTCTGCCACGTAGCACACACTCCCCGATGCTACCAAACACAGACAATGTCCAATTCACGAGGTTATTCATTTTGGCAAGGACAAAATCAGGCATCTCTCTTCAGCGGTTTCCTGAATGGATACGATTTGCACGTTCACTGCTTTAGACAATAAATACTCAATGATGTTCAGAAGGGCTTCTGCGACGTGAAAATGCCTCCGTTACACAAGAGTAGCCCTCTTCTTGCCAGCCATCAGTGTTACTGCTCCTAGAAAAAGGTAGCAGTTTACTCCTGCAAAAGGTACACTTCTACAGTCATTGAAAAATGCAATCCCACCGGCCCCGCTTCCTATTCAGTTCCCTGCCTGTGCTCCGGGAAAATAGTCGAGAACGGCCCAAAGCCTTGGGACCCTGCATCTGCAAGGGAGACCCAGAAGCTGTGGGCTGCTGGCTTCGGGTCAGCTCAGCTCTGGCTGTTGTAGCCACTTAGGGGGTGAATCAACAAACAGAAGATCTTCCTCTCTTTCTCTATATCTGACTTTCCAATAAAAATAAAACCCTAAAAACAAACAAACAAAAATCACCACCTTTAAAACCCATGTGTAGTTTTTTCACACATTTTCCAAGAACTTTTTGAAGACCTTATGTACCGTCACCGCACCAAAAATGACCGGTGAATTAAATATTTAAGTTTGCTATTGGGAAAGGAAATTCGCCATGTTGCACTTAAAATAACCAACATTTTTTATTCATTTAGTAAATTCAAGCTCTTGTAAATAAACAGCCACCCTGTAACCCTGTAATTGTGGAAAAGTATCCTACAATTTTAAGGTCATGGGTGACATGAGGGCACTTCCTACGATATGGAAAAATGAAATTAAAGATGCTATCTGGCCCCCCAAAACACTTCAAATCCATGCAATCTTTTCAAATGTAGTTTTTAAAGAAATTTCCAGATTCTTCATACACATGAGTCTACATTTTTTGCACCAACATAGTCAGTCTTTGCTTTTCCACAAACTTTTAAAAGAACATCTCAAGTATACAATAAACTAACTTTGGAACTTCATATTCTAGAATAAACTTGTCTTTTGAGCTTATAATTTAAGATTCCACATATGTAACTTCAAAAATATTGTTGGGCCCGGTGGCGTGGCCTAGCGGCTAAAGTCCTCGCCTTGAACGCACCGGGATCCCATATGTCGCCGGTTCTAATCCCGGCAGCTCCACTTCCCATCCAGCTCCCTACTTGTGGCCTGGGAAAGCAGTTGAGGACGACCCAATGCGTTGGGACCGTGCACCAGCGTGGGAGACCTGGAGGAGGTTCCTGGTTCCCGGCATCGGATCGGCGCAGCACCGGCCTGTTGTGGCTCACTTGTGGAGTGAAACATCGGACGGAAGATCTTCCTCTCTGTCTTTCCTCCTCTCTGTATATCTTTGTAATAAAAATAAAAATCTTAAAAAAAAAATATTGTCTTAAGTACTATGAGTTAAACATGTTTCTAAAAAAAAAACCTGTAGGAAAAAGAACAGTTTGTTCTTACCTATAGTACTTGCTTTGTCAGAAACTGTATAATTATCAATCTTCACGGGCCCGCTCTACTCTGGCTAAACATTGGCTCTACAACTTAACACAGGGTTATTCTGAATGCTAAAAACAAAGTACCTAACTTCATGTGTCTGGCATAAAGCAGCAATTCAATGAATGGGAGCAAATCCTTATAAATATGAGGAGGGTTGACATTACATCTCAAACACCAAAATATCAAGGGGTTCACCCCCTTTTTTGGTGCTTTAATTTTCAGACAGCTGGAGGATGGAAGCTGTAAGCATCTTAATAGACTGTCCAAGGCAGTTTGTTACTATCAAAGCAAAGAACATGTGTCAACAGTTCGACCACAGTAGGAATGACTACAGCAAAATGGACACATATCACACGAACATGTAATACTTTCGCTTTCGGAAAACAAAGACAGAAGCATATGATACATACCCACCTACACGATGTTAGGAGCAGGCCTGGAGTGGCCCTCTGGGTTGGTTTGGTCTGTGACCTTTACATGCATTTCTGACAAATGTTGGGCCTGATTATGTAATCTGGCAAATTCTGACCCTTCCACATTTTCTAGAGTTTGTGATCGAAAACATCTAAGTATACACCAAGGTTCAAACTTATATACAATTGTGACTGAGGCAACTTCCAACTCCTTCCAGGTCACCACCAGCAGCCGAGAGAGCCTTTCACATACAGCCACTTGGAGAGCCCAACCACTTTGCCTTCAGCAACGGTATCACATTTTTTAATCCCTGAGTTTTAGAAGACTGGAATCTCCAAAGCAGTTTTTAAGAACTACTGGGTTAGAGCAAAGTGGAGCAAGCACCAAGTCAGTATAGCCGAAGGCTAGCAATACACACTTATGCTGAAATGCAGCCAGATTGAAAAAATAAAGTGTGAAAGATGCCAGATAAACATAGGAAAAGCTTGCAGTTTCAAAGACACCATGACATAACTGGAATGCCAGCATTTGTCATAACACAACTGTGTGTAGGGTAAATGCAGCAGGCAAGAGATTAGGCAGGGCTGTAAAAATCCAAGTCACTGGCTTTTATGGCTCACAGCAGTGCTCCCCAATCACAAGTCTTGGATTTTGGAATGTATTAGAGTTTATGTGAATTGTCTTGTAGAGAATACCAGCTCTGTAAGGGGAAACTGCTGTTATTTTTAGTACCTGAAACATCTAACACAAAGCTAGCCCTCTAAAATACAAGAGTACTTCAAGGAATAGATATTTTGGTGCAAAAAGACCTCTGAGATTCACGTACAGGAGGGTCTTCAAAGAGCTCATGAAAATGCACATTATGAAAAAAACACTGCATGGTCTTTAAAGTAATTTCTTACAGCTGATTTGTCCACACTGATTCTAGTTCATTCTTCTGTAAAACATTGACTAAAGAAATTAAGAAAAATGTATTAGCTGAACAGTTTGACATGACTAACAGAAAATCCAACAAAGAATTATTGAAACTGCAATGTGTGGGGTTGGAGACAGGATCCTGTTACTAACTATACAACCAAGTCCGGCTAATCCACTTCTGACCCACGTTCCTCGCTAATGCTCCTGGGAAAGCGGCAGAGTGTAGCTTGATTGTCCAGCCCTTGCCACCCATGCGGGAGACCCACAGTTTCAGATTTCTGGTTTCAGACTGGCCCAGTCCCAGACTTTGAGGCCATCTGGAGAATGAACTTAAGCAAATAGCTGTGTGTTTGTGAGTGTGTATGTGTACAAGACATGGAGGGAGGGAGAAAAGTGTGGGAGAAAGCATTGAATCAATAATTTTTAAAAGAAATCTGTATTCTCAGGATATAACTCCTTCACATCTGTAAGGTCTTGTCCCCCTTCGCTTTGGTCGTTATCCATATACCCCATCTATATAAAGTGATAAAAACACATACAGTCACACAAAATCCAAAGAACAAATGATATCGAATTGTCAGTTTCACGTCGGTCTGAATTGGGGATCAAAAGTTGGCGGAAAGGGCATAAAACCTAATGTAGCACTAATAGTACATGCGAAATCCCTAAAGTGAGACAAAACAACAGCAGAACATTACAGAGGACAAGAAATACCCAGAATTGTGGATCAATAAAACAGAATCAATAAAAGCTAAGGTTTTTTTTTCAAAATTTACTCAACTAAGAACAGAAAAACCAAGGACAATGATTGTCAGGAAAAGGGCAATTCAATCAGCCTAAACATCACTGCTATGACCACACTGAACAGCAATTAAACTGCTGTTTCTGGCAGAACAAGACTATGCTGAAACCCAAAGCAAGAGAGGGTACCTTGTTGGTCAGACATCTATCTGGAATTCTTCAGAATTCTATAGTCAGTTCACTTTTTAATATCTATCCGAGGTCATTATGCTATAGTTCTGATACTTCTGTTTATTCGCCAGCCATATACTCATAGACTACTGCTATCAGGAAGTCAGGATGCCATTTAACATTTCCTGTGCGTATCACTACTGGCTTTCCACTTAGTTCCTTCCCACCTTTTCAAGGTTACTGAATAATCACCATGAGGTTCTGGCTTTATCTTTATTCTGTAACAGCAGCCTCATGTACGTTAACAAATTAAAATGCAAATAATCCCACCTGCTAAACCATATTCAAACACAAAAATAAGGGCGAGGGAGGTTTTGCTGGTGGTGTTTAGTCAAAAGTTTTTTTTCTTAAAGATAACTATGTCCAGTCATGATTACATATGCATTCAGTATACCAATGACCTTTGAGGGGCCACTTCAGACAGAACAACAACAACAAAAAGGCGTGGCACGGTAGCCTAGTGGCTAAAGTCCACATCTGGCACACACCAGGATCCCATATGGGTACCAGTTCTAACCCCAGCCACCCAGCTTCCCATCCAGCTCCCTGCTTGTGGCCTGGGAAAGCAGTCAAGGATGGTCCAAGGCCTTGGGACCCTGCACCCTCGTAGGAGACCTAGAAGAGGCTCTGCGCTCCTGGCTTTGAATTGGCTCCACTCCAGCCGTTGCAGACACTTGGCGAATCAACGGATAGAAGATCTTCCTCTCTGTCTCTCCCCTTCTCTGCATATCTGATTTTCCAATAAAAATAAATAAATCTAAAAAAAAAAGGGGGGGAGTGTAAGACAGTACAATTAGTAAGTATTCCCAGAAATAAATTAACTTTTACCTTCAAAGAGATAAGAATTCCATCTGGAAAGAAAAAGTTAAGACAGCAAAATTGAATTCCATGCATAATCAAAACAGATAAAAAAAACACAGCCTGGCTCCATTTTATTAAAAAATAACTTAAGTTATGAAACACTGTAACTAGGAGATAGATTTAAACTGGTAAAAAGAATTATTAAATCATAACATGTTTAGTAAACCTGTGCCATAAATGCCAAGTACAAAAAAAAGTACAGTTTGAAAATCTGAGCAGGCATCAGGGCACTGTTTAACTAAGAGGTTACAATTACAGCATATTATTTCACAAAAGGAGAGAAGTCTGAGCTAGTCAGAAACCATCAATAATCTTAGCATCCTCACACACACCAATCCTAATACTCTTATTCTGTAAGACCAGTCATGAGCCCCATGTAATACTTCTGAGCTGGAGAAACCACTAAAACGAGCCAACAGGAGCACCCCAGTGTTCCAGTCCTTCCAAGAGTCCAGAAGGCAGCAGTCGGTTAGTGCTGGCATCACACCCCCTTGGCTTCATTTTCACAGAAACCTACTAGTTGGGAGGTCTTAAACAAAAATACTTGTCTTACTATCTACTTGCACTTTTAGCTAACAGGTTAAACAGTTTAATCAACATAAACAATAGGAGCAATTGGAAAAATCCCATATTAGGCTTTTCTATTAAGTTTGTGACACACTGAAATGATCTATGTTCCATGTCTGAAAAACAGTTTTTGCAAACTCAAAGTTCCAGATGGAAGCTGCAGGTCTTATAACTTAAAAATAGTATGTTTATGGGAAAATAAATAAACAAAATGTAAATGGGGGCAGGTTTGGGTTGGCCAGCAAAGATGGCCAGGTCCTGATTTACAGCGCCTCAATTCCTGGCTGATTTCCAGTTACAGCCTCCTGCTCCCGTGCAACTGACAAGGGATGGCTCAGGTTGGTTGAATTCCTGCCATCCACTTGAAAAACTAATTAGGTTCCTGGCTCCTGGCTTCACCTCAGCCCCACCCCACATGTAATCTGGCGGAAGGGAGCCAGAATCAGTCACTCAAAATTAAAAAAAAAGAAAGGAAAAAAGAAAAAAAAACAGCCAGCAGGAAACTATAGACACCGGGTTAAATTAAATGTAGTTCTGCATTTTTTTCCTAAACAAAAAAGCGAATGATTAGAGGTCTTGGGGCCAAAATGATCTCAACCTATTCTCAAACTTTTAATGGGTAAGAAGCCTGGCTCGCTGGCGTGGAGCCGGGCATGGAATGCAAGTGCCTAGTGGGCCAAACCCCGCAGTTTTATCCAGTGAAAAAGGAGCTGGCTTTCTCCATCTTCTCTTTCTACAAAAACCACGATCATTTCTGGGGTGAACACTTCAGCAAGCAGTCAAGATGTCTGAACCCTATGTTGGAAAGCTTGTGTTTTGACTTCTGGCTCCACTCCAGCTTCCTGCTGCTGCAGTTCCTGGAGAGCCTGGGTGGCTCAAGAGATGGGTCTATGACAAATGGTCAAGAGACCTCGACTGTAGTTCTGCTTTCTGGTTTTGGCCCTAACTGGACTGCTATTAAGGGTATTTAAAAAGTAAACCAGCAAATGAGAGTTCTTAAATAAATAAAATGAAAGAAAAATCATCTCAGGAATCATTCATGTCAAATTAGTATCCTGTATTTCTGCTACCAAAAGACCTGTATTAGCTGAACTAACTAGTTCTAATGGAGGATGAAATAGCTTGATCCCAGAACCTTACAAGCTACAGGAAAAATCAGGGAAAGAAGAAACAGTTTTTTGGACCATGCAATCTTGGATCAGTTTTCCTTTTAAGACTGGAAAGGCAGAGCAAGAGCAAAATGGAGTACTGGTAGTGGCGAGACATCAATCTTCCATCATTCAGTTCACTTCTCAAATAGCCAGGTCTGAGTCAGGCTGCAGCCAAGAGCCAGGGACTCCACCTGGGCTCCTGCATGATGGCAGTGGCAATCATTTGTGACATCATTTGCTGCTTTCCAAGGTGCAATAGCAGGAAGTTAGATCAGAGGTGGAGAAGCTGAGACTCCAAGAGGCACTCTCATAGATGCTGGCATCTCAAGCATAAGCCTTCAGTAATGAGCATACATACAAAAATACAACAAAACCTACCTTCACATCGATTCCTTCAGATTCACATATACTCAGTCACCCAACATTAAGTTTTCATATTTTTAAAAAACTGTATTTGAAAGGCAGACAGTGAAATGTTATGAAGGGAGAGCTAGTTGGTTGGTTAGTTCATATTTACTGGTTCATTCTCAAAATGACTGTGACACTCAAACCAGACCAGACAGAGCCAGGGACCAGGACAACGTGGGTCACTTGGATGAGCAAAAGGGACCCAACACCTTGAGCCATCACCTGCTGCCTCTAGGCTACTCACTAGTAGGAACCTGGAACAGGGAGCAGAACAATGATGAACCCACCACTCTCAATGTGGAATGCAGGTGCTAAGTATCTCAACCACAATGCCAAACACCTGCCCACAGGTGAAAAGTCTTAAAATTATGTTCCTATGTTCATAGCCAGTGGATGTTAAGTTTATTTTTAGCACTTTAAAGAAAAGGAAGATTAATATATGTTACCTACTTCCCTGTTCTCCCAGAGTAACCTAAATTTGCTGAGGAGTAATCTAAAATTTAGAATTGCTGAATTTGAGAGTAACCTAAATTTCTGACAAAATTTCTAGAGTTATCTAAAACTCAACAATTTTAAGCTGAATATTTAAGAGCACAAAACATCTTTCAGATTTCCAATGGTGTTTCTGTGTTGGTTTACACTGTAATTTGCAGGTCTAATATTGCCTCTGGTAACCTCAACACTTGAAGGCAATGACCGTAACTTACTAATCTGCATTTCTGAAATGAACACTGACTAAAAAATGAATGGACAAAATATCAGTTATCAATGTCCAGCATGACCTAGACTTGACGTAGCAATAGCCGCCTTTTAGCTGATTATCTGCATGAAGTTGATGAGGCACAAGATCAATCCATTTGACAACACCCTTTCCTAGGCATTAACAAGCTGACCCAGATGTTACTGCCCTTTCTGGAAAAAAAATTATACAATACTTCAGAAGAACGAAATTCCCAAGTTGAAAATCTTTGCTAATCTTAACTATCACTGTAAAGTTTCAACACTGAAAAATTAATTCACAACTGTCAATTATTTTTTGTAATCCTTTTTAAGGTAAAAAAAAAAATTGCTTAATTAAAAAAAAAATCAGAATTAATGGCGATAGAAATTGAATAATCCAAAAAGCCAGAGACTTTCTATGTTCCCAACAGAAAGAAATAATACAGGCCTGGAATCCAGCTCCCTGATCTAATGACTTTATCCTGACCACAGAAGTATGGACAATTACTATTTGCCCAATAAAAATAAAGAACATTTTTCACAATTTAACTTACACATACAACAAAATAGTAGAATTCAGAATTTCCAACAATATTGCAAGATGAAATCTGGATTCATTACTGCATTAGAATTAAATATTTTTCTGTAATATTTATTAGTAAGCAAGATATTAATTATACATCAACAATTACCTATGCTAAGTGTTCAGCTGCTAAAGAATTAATTAAACTTCCTTCTTCAAGGATACCACACGGCACATCTATGTGTTTAAATATCCTGCCCCAGACAGAATTTCTGGGTGAATTTTTCCTAGCATTTATCATTGCTATATTTTCCAGAATACAAATAAACAATATTGTGATACAGGTTTAATTTTCAAAAGAACAGTGTTTTCAAATGCTAGCCGTTGCTTTGACTATTAATGTAGTATTTCACATCTTCCTCTGCGTGGCATTAGCTTGCTCTAGTTTCCTTAGAGCCAAGTCATGGATTCTAGCTAGCTAGAAATCCCCAAGCTCAGGCACGCTACACAAGGTTTCAGCTCCTCCCTCGGACACTCCTAATTCTTTGGCACTGAACCAAACTACATGGAATTCCAGAAAGGTTTTACAGGCCTTGTGAGTTAACAAGCGAACGGTAGCAGTATGTGCTAACTTGCATTGTCATCTACAACTCAAATTTTCATGAAATAAAAGAGCTGGCAATACCAACTGATCTAAGGCTACTGAAATAACATTGCATTTTTAAGTTTCTGCATCAGGAAAGGTTAACATTTTCCCTAAGAACACTAAAGGAAAACAGATTTGAACACAAAGGTTTCTACATGTATTTAGTATCTTGCATACACACACACACACACACACTACACAGTCTGTTAAGGGAAGCCCTTTAACAAACACATCCACAACATCCTTGAAATGCAGGATTGAAATTAGATGGCAGCTTAAAATACTAGGCTCTTAAAAACACTAGTTATAGATAGAACTCAGGACTGAAGATGAATTTGGATTTTGAGAATATGAAGGGAAAAATTCTAAACTAAGTCCCTTGACAAGTGACATTCCTTCCAAATGAAGTATAAGTTGCTGAGGTAAAAATCGGCTTTCTCAGTAATGAAAATATATTTTATCCAGAATTTTAATGAGTAAAGAATGGATTAGAAGCAAAAACTATTAACATAAAGCATAAGAAAAAAATCCACCTCAGCAATCCTCACTCTTGAATACTTGACTTTAAACTCAAAATGAGGCTGGCTTCTAAAATTATATAGAAAAGTGGCCAGAAGCTACAAAAACCATGTCACTTACCCTTCACCTTGAGCTCATTCTGATCGGTAGGGAAGCATCACCTACCTTGCATGTTTGTGGAACACAGAACACGGAGAATGCAAAACTCCCCCTTAGTCGCAGCCTAGACCCAGCCAAGCTTAGTAGGTGTAATTAACCTACCACTAAAAAAAACACAAGTCACAGCAAAAAAGGGAAAGAGTGCTTGCTTTTCCACACTTCACCTATAAGTCCGAGGAAAGCCAGCCATCTCCTCAGCTAATCAGGGGCCGTCTTCTAGTCCTCGGAGGGAACAGGAGCCGTTTCCACCCTTCAAGGGTAGGTTTCACCTGCTGAGCTGAAGCTGTCTCGAAAGATTTCTTTCCTCATCCCGCTTCAGCCTTCCACCACCCCCAAACGCTCTCAGATACAATCAATCTATGTCACACCTCTTCTGAGGAACAAGTTAATTTCAGTAAATAAACAAATAATTCTCCATGGTATATTTTAGTAACCTACCTGAAACTCTTCCTTTCTAACCTTTAACTATGCTCTTCATTTATCATCTCTTCTAACTTCTTTTCTTAACTAATTATTAAACATTCTATGATATTTCCTTAGGAGACTTATTAAAAAAGATTTATTTATTTTTATTGGAAAGGAAGATACACAGAGAGAAACAGAGAGGAAGATCTTCTGTCTGATGCTTCACTTCTTAAGAGGCTGCAATGGCTGGAGCTGAGCCAATTCAAAGCCAGGAACCTCTTCCAGGTCTCCCACGCGGGTACAGGGTCCCAAGGCTTTGGCCCATCCTTGACTGCTTTCCCAGGCCACAAGCAGGGAGCTGGATGGGAAGCAGGGCTGCCGGGATTAGAACCGGCACCCATATGGGATCCTGCCACATTAAAAGCGAGGACTTTAACCGCTACCCTATTGTGCCAGGCACAGGAGACTTTTTTTTTTGGGGGGGTCATTCTCTTCCCGTTGTTATTAGCGATTCTTTAACTAGTAAAATCCACTTTTCTAGTCCATTTTATTTTCTGTAATATCATGTTACTAAATGTTCCTTAGACTTCAAACCCTTAACATTTTTGGTGGTCTTTATCAGTTTCAAATTTCACAGAAGTAGAACTACACAAATCACCTGAAATATGTTTTTGGCTTGTTCCCACTAAGGTCTAATTTCTGAACTCCTCTGAAATATCCTTGACCTTGAAATTCAAAAGGTAGAGCCAGGAACACTGGCATCACCTAGGAGCTTATTAGAAATGTAAACTCTTGGGCCTGGCAAATAGCCTGGGAGCTACATCCTCACCTTACATCTGCCCTGGGATCCCATTTGAGTGCGAGTTCATATCCCAGTTGCTCCACTTCCCATCCAACTCTCTGCTTGAGGCCTGAGAAAGCAGTAGAGGACAGCCAAAGGCTTTGGGACCTATACCCATATGGGAGACCCGGAGAAGCTCCTGGCTTTGGATCAGCTCGGCTCTGGCTGTTGTGGCCACTTAGGGAGTGAACCAGCAGACGAAGGATTTTTTCTCTGTATCTCCTTCTTCCCAAATATCGGCCTTTACAATAAAAAATAAACCTTTACGGCCCAGCGCGGTGACCTAACGTCTTGAATGTGCCGGGATCCCACATGGGCGCCGGTTCTAATCCCAGCAGCCACGCTTCCCATCCGGCTCCCTGCTTGTGGCCTGTGAAAGCAGTCGAGGACGGACCAAAGCCTTGGGACCCTTCACCCATGTGGGAGATCCAGAAGAAGCTCCTGGCTCCTGGTTTTGGATCGGCGCAGCACCTGCCATTGCGGTCACTTGGGGAGTGAATTGTTGGACAGAAGATCTTCCTCTCTGTCTCTCTGCCTTTCCAATAAAAATAAAATAAATCTAGAAAAAAAAAGGAAACTTATTCCACTTCAGATAAAATAAATCCAAACCTACATTAAAAACAATTCCCTAGGATTCTGACCCACATGAAGTATGAGATGCGCTGCTAAGTGGTGAATCATAAACAGTTTAACTAGAAAAATAAAGATCTTCTTTCAAAACTGAGATGTGCAACAGTTCTTTCACATGTAACAGTCAACTGGAAATGTTACAATTAATAAGAGAAATTTGAATAACAATAATTAATGTTAGCTGTCTAATAAAATGTTTCCCATACCAATGGATATCTTTTTAAATATGATTAATCTAGTAAGGTTCTTTTTCTAACAACAAGAATGACGGAAAGTGTCAATGTTATGTTAAACACACACTGTGCTTAACCAAAAATACTTAGCTATATCAAAACTTGCCAAAGATACTCAAGTTCTTCTGGCCAAACCTTACTAGCATTTGATCTGAGACTGAATTAAAAACACCATTACCACCAACATGTTAGTGCCCGGCGCTGTGGCCTAGCGGCTAAAGTCCTCACACCACCAACATGTTAAACAAAAACAAAACTGACTGATGAGTACAAAAGCTTCAAAACAGTGATTCTGAAAAGAAACAATTAACTTCTGCCTCATCTATTTAAAAACCTAGGAAACTGAGAAGTACAAACTAAAGGTTTCCTAGCTGAAATACAAAATTAACGCACGAAATAACACCAGTACAATAAAGTTTGTAAATACTATGAAATGGACTCTATGAGGTCTATCACAATGCATTGTTTCCTTCACATATCTGAAAATCTGAGGCTACACTTTTTTAAAATTTATTTTTATTGGAAAGTCAGATTTACAGAGAAAAGAGAAAAAACTTCCATCTGTTCACTTCCCAAGCAGACACACGACCCAAAGTTGAGCTGAGCTGATCTGAAGCCAGGAGCCAAGAACCCCTTCTGGATCTCCCATGCAGATGCAGGGCCCCAAGGCCCTGGGTCGTCTTCCACTGGTTTCCCAGGCCTCACCCAGGGAGCTGGAAGGGAAGTCGAGCAGCCGGGACATGAACTGGAGCCATATGAGATCCCAGTGCATGCAAGGCAAGGACTTCAGTCACTAGGCTATCACACCAGGGCCTACACTCCTTTTTTTGAAACAAAAGTTACTACACTTTACAATACTGTTCGTTCTTAGTGTCACTCCTTTGAAAAGCAGTTGAAAACAATCAAACTCCACATTATTTTCTTTTTAAAGATTTATTAATTTTATTACAAAGTCAGATATACAGAGAGGAGGAGAGACAGAGGGGAAGATCTTCCGTCCGATGATTCACTCCCCAAGTGAGCACAACGGCCGGTGCGCGCCGATCCGATGCCGGGAACCAGGAACCTCTTCCAGGTCTCCCACACGGGTGCAGGGTCCCAAAGCTTTGGGCCATCCTCCACTGCTTTCCCAGGCCACAAGCAGGGAGCTGGATGGGAAGTGGAGCTGATGGGACTAGAACCGGCGCCCATATGGGATCCCGGCGCATGCAAGGTGAGGATTTTAGCCACTAGGCTACTGTGCTGGGTACCAGGTCATGCCTTGTTAAAATAATGTGGAGTTTGGGCCCGGCGGCGTGGCCTAGCAGCTAAAAGTCCTCACCTTGAACGCCCCGGGATCCGATATGGGCTCCGGTTCTAATTATAGCAGCTCCACGTCCCAACCAGCTCCCTGCTTGTGGCCTGGGAAAGCAGTGGAAGAAGGCCCAAAGCCTTGGGACCCTGCACCCTTGTGGAAGACCGGGAAGAAGCTCCTGGTTCCTGGCTTCAGATCAGATCAGCTCTGGCAGTTCCACTGCTTGAGGAGTGAACTAGTGGATGGAGAATCTTTCTCTCTGTATCTCATTTTCTCTGTATATCTGATTTTCCATTAAAAATAAATAAATCTAAAAAAATAAAGACATGGGGCTTGGCAGCGTGGCCTAGTGGCTAAGGTCCTCGCCTTGATCCCATATGGCTGCTGGTTCTAATCCCGGCAGCTCCACTTCCTCTCTATCTCTCCTCCTCTCAGTATATCTTTGTAATAAAAATAAAAATAAATCTAAAAAAAAAAAAAAAAGACATGACTAAGGTACATTTATTATTATTATTGATAATTTTATTATTCATTTAAACTCTTTTCCTATTAATAAACGCAGAGTTACAGCCTAAAGTCACCATTTTGGAATCCTAAGTAAATTACTGATATTCTGCTATACAAATATAAATATTCTCTTTAAGGCAATATATAATAAAATCTTATCTCTAAAAACAAACTAAATAAATTAATAAATTAAGGGCTTTAAGTAGAAGCAAAAGATATTAACACTGCCCAAACTTGAAAAGTGATTTCCCTTTACTTCTGGAAAACTACACTAATGTGAGCTGTCTTTTTACCTCTAGTTCATCCAAACCTGAAGTGCCTACGCTTACGTATTTTTGTAACTAACATTCCTTTCTGTTTCAGCTAGTGAAATTTGATACTGTTGGGGAAAAAAGGGAGAACTCTGGAAAATACTACCAAGGGAAAATATTTTATTTTTTTCTTGCCGCAAAACAATAGGGCACTTGGGCCAAGCACAACAGCGTAGTGGTTAAAGTCTTCGCCTTGAACATGCCAGGATCCCATATGGGCGCCGGTTCTAATCCCGACAGCTTCACTTCCCATCCAGCTCCTTGTTTGTGGCCTAGCAAAGCAGTCAAGGATCGCCCAGAGCATTGGGACCCTGCACCCACGTCAGAAACCCGGAAAGAAGTTCCTGGCTTCGGATCAGCGCAGCACTGGCTGTTGCGCTCACTTGGGGAGTGAATCATCAGACAGAAGATCTTCCTCTCTGTCTCTCCTTCTCTGTACATCTGCCTTTCTAATAAAAACAAACAAATCTTAAAAAACAAAAAACAAAACAAAAAAACACAAAAAAACAACAGGGTACTTTTCCCCCATCACTTAAATTGATTTGCTTTCACTCAAATGTAACAGAGGCAGAATATGCTACTATTCCTCTTGAACAGTTTATTTCTCGATTTGTTTATAAAGTGTTAGGTCCCTATTAACTTTCTGGTCATCTTAGCTAATAATACTGTAAGTAATCTGCAGAAGAATAAGTGTATTGTTGCAAGAAAATTTACACTGAGTTGTAAAACTTCTACCTTCCTGACTGATGAGGAATCCAGGAGATCGTCAAGGAAATTCATAAGAAAAATGACTACCAAGTCCAGCGTGATGGCTTTTAGTCATTAAAGTCTTTGCCTTGAATGTGTCGGTTCTAATCCCAGAGGTTCTGCTTCCCATCCAGTTCCCTGCTTGTGGCCTGAGAAAGCAGCTGAGGACAGCCCAAAGCCTTCGGAACTGGCACCTATGGGAGACCCAGAAGAAACTCTAGGTTCCTGGCTTCGGATCGGCACAGCTCCAGCCGTTGTGGTCACTTGGGGAGTGAAGCAGCAGATGGAAGATCTTCCTCTGTCTCTCCTCCTTTCTGTATATCTGCCTTTCCAATAAAAATACACACATCTCAAAAAAAGGAAAAAAAAAGGACTACTAAGTTTACTCACAAGAGAATGGTATCAATATCTAAACAGAACCTACTACGTTTTCTTTAAGAAATAAAGAGAACTCTTCATACGGAACTTTCTATACACTGGAGACATTTGCCGATTGTGCAAAAAACCCTCCAACACAATCTTTCTCGAATATTCCCCTCCCCATTTTTCTTTCACTTGTGATATACCTATCAGGTTAAGGGCTCAGGCAGACAAAACCTGCTGAAAGCCCTGTACCAGTTTCAATGTGCTTACCTCTGGTGCTTTTTCTAAGATCATGTCCAACGTGGCATGCCACAATTTCCTCAGAAAAAAATCTTACAGGCAGCCTACTGACCCCCAAAGCAACATTACAATCGGACACTGATACTGAACAGACTCAAGTTTTCACCCCCAAAAATGCTACGTCTTGTCTAACACCTCCACAATCTCCAATTATTCACCCTTCCGATTGTACTTTTTCACTACCTTCCTTTGAATAGGCCTCTAACACCTACTACTAAATTTAAGAACAGGAATTCTATTTGACTACAAAAGCCTCAATTCACACTGAATCTGTTTTACGTAACTGAACCCACAATAGCCCACCCAAAATCACCAACACAACATTTTGAACATGTTAAATTTTATTAAAAATATTTAACATTGTACAAATATTTCAATACAGTATTGGTACATGAACACCGTACCAGAAGCATTTTTATTAAACTCATGATTAAATGGAAATGGTATTGCAAATTCCCAATTTGTACTTCTCATGTTACTCTATGCACACCAGCAATCCAATTATAGTCTCAGAACATAGTACTAAACACCATAACAGAACTCATTCAAGTACATCCTACCTATTATACTGCACAGGCTAGAGAAGTCCTTTTGCACAACTCTGGTGAGACAGGAAGATAAGCAATGTCCATGGGATCCTGACTAAGTTGCTATATTCTATGAGAGCCCTTTATGATATTTGAGCAACCTAAGTTTTCCTCCAGAATGCCTCCTCCTTTTTTGGTTCCATGTTCTTTTTTTTTTATAAAGCCAACAAAAACATACACTGCATTATCCTTAACCTGCACAAACTCATGTGAATTACTTGAGTACTGCTATTGCTTACCATAAACTTCTCAAGGAGCATGCGACCTAGTGCGACTTGTCAGGTTCTATCCCTTGATCTTCTCTATCACTGATACATGCATAAAGCGTGTCAGAAGAGGAAAGTACCTTAATTCAACCCTGTAATCACTGCAATTCTCAGAACTGGAATTTCATTGCAGTGATGTACAGTTAAGCCTACAACAAATTACAGATAAGGATTTATATTCATGACACAGACTAGCACTTATTTAACACCTGGGAGACCCCTTTCTATACTGGCACTCCCAAACAATAAGGAAGGTATAGTATTGTTAAGAATACTGAGGAGGTTCTCAGGCATAAAAATCCAAACTATTTTTCATCAGTGCTTATGCCATATTATAATTTTTAATATAATATGGCCAGAAATGCATTATTACTAAATTTAATTTCCTCAATTTATACTTTACCATCACAGAATCTCCTATAAATTGTAACATGAGATTTTCATCCTTAACAATTATCTCAAAAATGGCTTAGAATTCTACCAGTCTACTAATCTTTTCTGTCTTGGAGCTTCAGACAAAACACGTAACGGTTTGTGCTTCTGTAATTTCAAAGTCTTAACATTCTAGCTATATTATTCCTCTGGACCAAAAGTCATTTTACCAGTGTTATCTAAGTTGATCCCTCTATTGCCCATCTAGCTGCTAAAACCTAAGTTTCACTTTATAACATTAATATCTATTTTGCAGGAATTTTTAAAATAATTATCAACTAGTGTTCAAACCCTCTGGTCTATCAGCACCTTCCTATTTGCACTAAAATTAGTGTGTAATTGAACATCTCTTAAGATGCATTATATACTACTAACCTACCCAATAAAAATACAGTAAACATCAGTGATGGGACTGAAATCACAGTAAAATAAAGCAAGCTTATAGTCTCTTCAAGAGACTAGACTGAATGATGTCATTCTTGATTGCCTAAAATATATACTCAATATTTCATTATTTCATACTTGCAACTCTTTCCTATACTACTGATCAACTACCCATTCAAGAATAAACGTAGTATTTTTTATATGTACCTATTAAGAACAAAATCATTTCCTATTTTTCTACAAGGCTGACATATTTGCCCACTGATAGAACACGGGCATTTGCCCACACTTAATGCCCCACTACTGATTAAAAAAAAAAAAATAGGAAAAAAAAGTTCTTACCAACAATTCCACTGGTTATCGTCCCCAGCGAACCCCACCTAGCAAGTCGACATCATGACATGTCAGGTCAGGGCAGCCTCAACCTCGCTTCCCTGATAGTCAGGTGATAAAAGGAAGGAGTTAAAACAGGGAAAGAACACTTGCAGATTTCTGGATAACATCTGAAAATGATTAAAAACAAAAGCAAAACAAAACCAGAGCTTCTGGTAACCTCTAAATATGTATATACACACACACATACATATGTATGTAAAAAGAAAAAGTACTTTTTTCAGGAAAACCACCAATAACTATGTCAAATTAAACATTTATTATTAAATTACTAATCAATATGAAGTTAAATATGCATACTTTTAAAGCTTGGTGCTTGCGTTTCAAAATTAAGACCTAATCAAGAAACTTGTAGTGTAAATGTAAACATGACTGTTCAATGGATTTGTTATTCTGGATTCTCCAGTCATCCAATCCATGGTCTGAAGCAGAGTAACCCCACCCCTAAGTTAACAGAAGCTCCCATTCTTAGAGAAACATAAAACACACTTAGAAATCCAGTGCATTCTTTCTATAAGGCTTTTTCTGAGCTGCTCACTTAAGAAACTCCACACACTCAAGGACAACACAAACAGGAAGTACAGTTGGTCGCCTTCAACACCAGATAACTCAGAATAGAAATGTTCTCTTCAAAAAATCAAAACAGCAAAATTTAGAATTAGGAGTACTTCTAATTGACAATAGCCTTATAGTAAGTATTTACTGGAAGGGTTTGGTTTTACAAATAATATACAATTAATAAAACATAGGTATGATTATATTCAAATGGGCAGGAGGCAAATGATGTAATGAGTTTCAAGAATCGTAATATATGGCTTTATGCTAGGAGTGGAATTTTATGTCCTTTCTCTTTTGGAACTTAAAATACATAATTTATTTTTATGCAATCTGACCTTTATAAAAAGAGGGTTTATCATCTAAATCAGTTTTCAAAATCAAATGAGAAAAATTATCTACTACTAACAGAAAGCATTGGGCTTTCTTATGCAGAATTAATCCCAATAACTGAGAAAACTCGAAAGCAATTACTAAATTCTTTTGTTTAAAAAAAAAACTACATAACCATTACTTTTGATCATATAAAGCTAAATTTATTAAAAATGTGGCAACTTTTTAACTTTCACTTTTAAAAAATTAAAACACCTTCATATAATACATACATTTAAGCAACTGCTATAAATGAGTGATCAAATGAAAATTAGTGCTTCATTAAGGGGAATATTTGTCATTAAGAGTCTACTTCAATGTTATTTCCCAACACACAATTTATTTAAATAGGCACATAAATAATGCTGAACCAATAAGATTGGGAAACCAGAAAAAGAAAGACAGAAGTGGAAACCAAATCCATCGGAACTCAATTCACGCTTAATATCTTTTTTTTTTTAAGCATACTATAAATCTGGAATAAAGACTTCCCTCAACTGATATTTTTCAAGTTTATTTTTTATACTTTGAGATTTCTGTGAAAAGCTGAGCTCTCATTTTCTCTAAGTGCTGCTACTGCAGTAATTTATAAACATTAAAAAGGAAAAGTTATGAAGTTTTAATGAGCTATGTTTTTGGTGAAATAAATCAGAAAATCTATAAAAGCAAGTATTAGTGGGGTACCTCTGCAATATATCTTTAATTAGCAAGAGGGACAGTCAAAATGTAATTTGCAATTTTTAAAAGGAAAAAATTCTGATATGAAACTCAATTTACATTCTTATGTTTTTACAAGGGATTATATTTTAGGGTGGGTGGGAGAAGCATAATAAGCTACTTTTTAGAATCATCTATTTCCATTCCTAATTTTCTTCATGACAATTCTGTAGCTTTTAATGTCTAAGTTTTAATAAATATAAACAATTCACTTGTAATTTTCTTTCCAAAAAATCAATGTTATTTAAGTATCATTTAGATTTACAGTTACACCTTCAAACTGCATGTTCAAGAAAGTTTAAAAGCAGCATTTAAACAATGTTTGGTGTCTTTACTTATAGACATGGGCATAAGAAAAACAATAAACTGAATCCTTACCACATAAATACCCATGTTAACTTGCAACTACAACAGACCCATTTGCATTAGCTTCCAAAAATATAAGGCCTGTTTTATTACTATATGATGCAGTGAGTACAACTGAAATTGAAATGAACTATATTGTATATCATAAGCAAATACTTTCTTATTGAAAATGAAGTCATAAAAGCCCAAATTTGATGTAATCAAGCTCCTAAGGAATTTGCTACCACAGAAGACACCAAAAAGGAACAAACACAAAATAATGGTGTGTCTACTTTAAGCATTCCCCAATGGCTTTTACTTTCACCATTATAAAGACATTTTGAAGTAAGCTAGGAACAAAATGGAAGGGAAAACTAGATAGTAATTTGAAAACGATCTAGACTATTTTGCACTGCAGTTTAGCTTCTTTTGTTCCTTTCCTTCTCAAACAAGAAAGCTACTAAAATAAATCAGAATTTAGATTTTATGTTCTGGCCAACCAAAAACTTAGCCATTAGGGATAGTAAAAATATAATAAAAAGACATGTTACCAGAAAGTCTATTAGAATATTTTAAGCCTCTCTTAGAAGGCATGTATCTCAAAGCAAATTTACACAGCAAAAGGTAATTGTATTTCTAAACCAGTAGCCACAACAACATATGCTAACACAAGCTCGGTCCACAGTGTAACTGGCCACTACAGTACTAAGAGTTTTCCCAATATGTATCTTTGCTTATCCAGCAAATAACGTCTCCAGCCACAGATTATCCATTATACAATGAATGAGGGTCAAAATAGATTGCAGACTGCTTCCCAGGCCCATTTTAAACACAAATTATCCAGTGCTTGCAGTGCTTGAACATGTTTTCTTTTTAAATAATAAAATTTCAAAATTAATAAACTATGAGAAAACACCAATCAATGAAGTGCTACTTGAATTTAGACTATTCCTCAGTCTGATATCCATGGTACATGTTGGAACAGACAAGAAATTTTGCATGAATTTGATCACTCACATAGGCAGTTAATACTTTGAAAACAATATTCCTTGCAGGATTACAAGTAAAATAATGTTTTAGGACACAATTGAATTTGAAATAGGTAATGTTTTCAATAGATTTTTGAGTTTTATTGAAATCTTACATGAACAAGAAATTGGAAATACAATCACATCAAAGAACAAATTGTCACGGCTTTGACGTTTAAGCCAAACAAATTTTGTAGGGCAGATTTCAAAAAGGTGTGAAGTTATAACAATTTAAAAACACAGTTAACCTACTTCTAGGAATGCAAAACATACAATCATAGGTTATTTCCAATACAAGAAAACTTAAATTTGTTTGCTTTAATTTCTTAAAACTACTAAGACAAAGCACTGGCTTGTATTTTTATTTACAGCATACTCCAGACTCCTAGGTAATCTATCCCAAATCCAAAAAAATGAAACTGTCCAAAACCAAAGGTTCTGCAAAAGCATGATTTACCAGCTTGTTTGGAAGCTAAAATGAAGCCTGAAACAATAAAAGCATTGTAACCCCCAGAATAAGGGAACTCTGCAAGCCCAATAATGTCCAAGAGCATTTATGAAAAGAGGAAAAATAAAAAGACTTGAATATATACACAATAGTGATTTCTTCAGCCCAATACAAATGGCAGCGAATTGCTACTTAAAGATGAACCAGTTAAGCCATTTTTTTTTTTTTGAAGAATGTAGATCTAGTGCCAATCGGTTCTTGCCATATCATTTTCAAACCCTCACTTGTCTATTTCCACTGTTGCCCATAAGTATCCTGATAAAATTCCTGGTTGTCATTATTGTAACCATAGTTACCAGAATAGTCACCACCTTGCTGAAGCGGCTGCTGAGCGATGGGTTGGGAACCCCAGTTCTGTTGGTTGTTGGTCTGACGACGCTTGGAATCAGGCTGGTTGTACCCGTCTGCCTTTCTCTTGCCTCCTACATTGCCCCCACGATTGCCCCGAGCTCCACGGGAACCACGGCCTCTCTGCTGTTGTGCAGGACCCCCTCTGCCACCCCTAGAGCCTCGTGGTGGTCCCAAAGGTGCCCCCCTCTGTGAATAGCCAGCTCTACCTCTTGGAGGTGGTGCTCCCCGCCCTCTTGGTGGTGGTGGAGCACCTCGCCCTCCCCTTCCTCCTCCTCTTCCTCTTACTGCATAGCCATCATCATAGCCGTAGTAGGGATCTTCATAGCCTCCACGATAGTCGTGATAATCGTAACCATAGTAATCATCATAGTAATCTTCATAGCCATAGTAATCTGGAGGGTAGCCGTATCCACCTCTCCCCCCACCACGACCTCGGCCTCTAATTGGAGGTGGCATTCGAGGAGGAGGGTGATAGTAATAATCTTCATACCTAGCAATGGAAGGGAAAAAAGAACTCAGATTAGCTTCTTTCAAGTTTCTTCTTCACCTGATCTCTACTGCCATGCTCTTCCTTGTGTGAAGACGCATCTACTGAAATGCAGACTCACGCGGAGCTTCTGGAGGCCTGTCTAGCGGCTTGGCGCTCTTTCCTTTTCTTGTCTGGTGGCTTGGCTAAGACTATTTCTATTTCTTCCCCTTCTATTTCTTTGCCATTCATTTCATCCATAGCCTAAACAAAATTAGAGAAATGAGTACACAAAGTAAATTTTAAAATATAACATAAGTAATAAATAAGTAATAAGTCAATTTAAGATACTATTTACTTTGAAGTTACTTAAAATTCTTCATTTTTATTTTATCCTGAAAATGAGAGACCTTCCATTGGTTGATTCAGTCCCCAAATGCCCATCACAAGCCAGGATAAAACAGGTGCCTGGAATGCAATCTGATTCTCCCATGCAGGTATTCCCAATCATTTTTTAATTCACAAAGGATGAATATGGCCAGAAGGTAAAGTTTCCCTGAACCATAACTTGTTTTATGTAAACTGCATCCAGAACAAAACTTATTAACCTTCGTATAAAAATTTTTTTAATTTATGTTTATTTATCTGAAGGGGAGACAGAGTTTCATCCATCTGCTGGTTAACTCCTCACATGCTGGAAGCAGTTGGTACCAGGTTAGGCCAGAGCCAGAAGACCAGAATTCAATCCAGGCCTCCCATACGATGACAGGAACCAAACTTTCCACGACGGCCCACTGCCTCCCATGATGCATGTTCACAGAGGCAGAATCAGGAGTGGGGCCAGGATGAGAAACAAGATGCAGGACCCCACGTGGTATCCTAACCACTCAGCAAAATACCTGTCCTCTTCCATTATAGTAAAAAAGATCAAAGAGTTGCCTGTTGCTCTCCCTTAATTTTAAATAACTAACTCTTTAAACCTTAGTCAAACCAAAGACACCAACTTAACACTATGGAAAAATGTCTGTACTAACACAAATCAGACAAACAATTTCAACCTCTCAGGAAATTTTTTCTGTGAGACAGAAGCAAAACATGGTAGCCCCAACCTCTTTTCTGCCAAGCTCATTTTTATTGAAGTTGCGCTAACACAGGATCTGACTTCAAACAAAAAACTAATAATCCAAAAAAAATTTTTAACTTCTCAAGATTCAAATTAAACACAAGGCATTCAACAGATCTTACGTTGTTCTATCATCAACCTCTGCCATACTCCAAGATTCAGGTACTCAGTCACAAAACATTAACTCATCACCATGTTTTTGCCTACTGATACAAAATGCCCCCTCTCTGGGCATACGTAGATAAAATCTATCAAGCTTATTAGGTGATTTACAAGCTAGTACTCCTTTAGACTTCAATATTCCCCTTGTAGCACTTCAGCTTTGGACTGCTGTTAAAGCAACTGAACAAGTCTACAAAAGCTTTCAGGTATAAACAAAGAATGGAAAGCTATCCTCTGTTTTGCCAGACAGAACTGACGATCAACTCTTGAATTAGAAATCTTCTAATTTCATTAGTTTATGTGAGAAATCATACTAATTCATTTTTTTCCCTTACTTAAGATTTATCTGAAAAAGTAACACAGTGAAGAGAGAGAAAGACAAAGAAACAGATGCTCTAATCGCGGGTTCATCCCACAAATGACTGCAACGGCCAGGGCTGGTCTAGCTAGAGCTTCATTTGGTCTCACGTACGGGTCATTTTTTGATGCCTTCCTGGGCAACATTCACAGGAAGCCAGAATGAAAACGGAGCAGCTGGGACTTAAACCAGTGCTCTGCTAAAGAATGCAGGCATTGCAGGCAGCAGCTCAATCAGCAAAACACTGGCATTATCCTGCTACTTCTTCAATGTGATCAAAATGAGTATTTAGAAAGTACTATATAAATTTTTCAGTTCTACAACACCAGAAATTTCAGAAGTCAAATGTTTAATTTTGGACTAAACTGTGAATTTTATTATCCATATTACCTCACTAATTGGTTCTCATCAGTAAGCGAATTCTACCCTAATGAAAGCTATTACAAAGTATTATTTCTTGGGTAAGAAATAAAACAAAAAAAACCCTGAGACTGAAACTGGCAGCATTCTTCTGACTGAACTTGAAGGAAAAAAAAAAAAAAAAAAAATCAGACCTGAATCACCAAGTGTTTTAGACCCATCTTCCTAACTACCTAAAAAAGATTTTGTTACTGGTTTATCTTCCTTTCTCCCCAAGGAAGCATGAACAAGGAAAAGAATATGGAAATTCTGTTAAACATGGTGCTAGTTACTATCACGAAAAAGCAGCAGAACTTTTCAATTTTCTAAACTATGATAAAGAAATAAACCAATCATTATATATAATAGTTTCTCTTCACTATTATTGAAATAAAAAAACCACAGCTGACACTAAAGGCAGAACAGGTACTGCAGCTTAGTGGGGTAGGTTAAAGTGCCTCTTGAAGACAGATGCATCCCACATTTCCAAGCCTGGTGGCTCTCTTCTAACGCAGCTTCCTGCTGACATATGCTAGCAGGCAGGACATGACAGGTCAAGTGCTGGGCGCATGACCATCCACACTGGGGACTGCAACGGAGTTCCTAGTTCTTGGTCTAAGCCTGGCCCAGCCTTGGCTGTTGCAGGCATTTGGAGAGTCACCCAGCAGTCTTCCTTCTGAGTAGATGAATAATTAATAATAATAATAATAATAATAATAATCATAGACTGAAGATAAAAATATGAAAAGCCAACCAAACCTTCAAAATACATCTACAGAGCCCGGTGCAGCAGCTTAGTGGCTAAAACATTCGCCTTGCATGCGCTGGGATCCTCTGCCCAGTTGTTCCATTTCCCTTCTGGCTCTCTACCTGTGGCCTGGGAAAACAGTAGAGGATGACCCAAAGCCTCGGAACCCTGCACCCACGTGTGGGAGACCCAGAAGAGGCTTCTGGCTTCTGGCTTCATATCGGCTCAACTCTGGCCATTGCAGCCACTTAGGGAGTGAACCAGCAGATAGAGGATCATTCTTCCTATATATCCCTCTCTCTGCAAATTTGAATTTCCATTAAAAAAAAATCTACAAAATCTGATACTATACCATAGGTAAACCCGCCCATACTATTGGGTTTTTTTCATTGGTCTACAGAGCTAAAGTAAACAAAGTAATAATGTATTTGCTACCTATTCAGTATTTATAGCAGCTAATTATTATATCTCATATCTATGACATACTATCAAATGTTACGCTTATACAAACAATAGCTTAAAAATAACTTACTTGAAACTACAGATGCAGGAATAATCTGGCATTGAAATACAGTCTATACTACTGCTTTACAGAGATTATTAAAAACAAAGTTTCAAAGTTTAATACAAGCCAAAACCAATTTTGTTTTTGAAGATACTTTATGTGTTTATAAATTTTAACAGCAAAACTCAAATATCAAGAAGTAAAAAAATTTCCAAATTTCTACCTTAACAGCTGCTCCTCTGTCTTCAAAATGGACAAACGCATAATCTTTCAACTTCTTTACTCTTTCAAGTTTTCCAAATTCAGAAAATGACTTTTCCAGGATTTCTTCTGTCACGGTTGTAGCCAAATTTCTCACAAACAAAACCTTCACCTAACAGCAACAAATACACAAAATTGGCACCAGCTACTGAACTGTATTTAGTCTTCAAGCACTTCAAGCACTTCCTGTCTTCAGGGCACAGGATTCTCCAAAAAATTAGTGCTATAGTATCATTATAAGAAGTATAAGAAACTGTCAAGAAAACCACTGGCATTAGGTACTAATTTACAGAATTTGTTGGGTCTTACCTTCTATCCATACCATTATAGCACTTAACATTAGGAACAGAACCTTCAAGAAATCAACACATAATTGCTGCTAAGCTAATGCACACATTTAACATGATCATCTAAGTTCCCTCCTCAGTGAGTTTTCCAGCTTTTCCTCTATAGAACTGGATAATTATCTAAGATTCACATGAAATAAACAAGAATAGCCAAGACAAAACCACATGAAAAATCTAGAACCTAACCCTATGAGATGTAAACTTAAATGTTTACACAATTTAGTTACTATTGCACTTATCAGAAAAAAAAGGTGAAAAGTTGGTCTCACACTTTATCATGATAAACTTGAGGCAGATTAAAACTGTAAATGGTGAGAGAGATGGGGACTGTGAAATAAGTCTGATATCTTCATGTAACACTAGTATGGGGACGGTCTTCTGACTTAAAATCTAGAAATCATATCAAAGAACAATGCATTCAACTACTAAAAATAAATGCCTTCTATATGACGAAAAATGCCCCAATTAGTGTCAGAAGAAAAATGACCTCTATCACAGAGATAATCATTTCTGTCAAAGACCAGAAAATAAGAATGAGCCCAATCAATGGAAAGAGAAACAGGCAGAAATCATGAATCCATGGTTTGAACCTAAAACATGACAAACTCAAGCTCTTACATGGTAAGAGAAACCAATCTTAACACACTGAGATACCATTTGTTACTAGATCAGCAAACTGCAGAGTGCAGCCCTACAATATTTTGCCAAGGCTGAGGAAACAGTCCCCCTGCATTTGGCTGGTAAAAGATCACACCATATTCCTTAGAGGTTATTATTATCTTTAATAATTACAGATGCATTTACAATTTGGACTGCAATTCTACCCCTAACATCAGTCATCTGATATGGAAACTATTGTTAGCAACAACAATAAGACAGGCAAGACACACCTAGCAGGTCTGCACACAATATAGCACACCTACAGAGAATATTATGCAGCCACGGAAATCAGGTTGAGCTCTATGCACTGATATAGAGAAACTGCCAAGAAACACTATTGGTAAGACACTCTGCTTCCCCATTCTCACGTTCCCGAAACGGGGATACAAATTTATAGTCAATATGTTAACTAAGCATTGTTTCACACTGCCAGCAGTATTTTATAATATATATATATATATATACACACACACACATACATATTTACTTATTTGAGGGGTCAGTACCATGGCTCAACAGGCTAATCTTCCACCTTTAAGCAGCAGTATCCCATATTGGCACTTGTTTGTGTCCCAGATGCTCCACTTCCCATCCAGCTCCCTGCTTATGGTCCGGGAAGGCAATGGAGGATGGCTCAAGGCCTTGGACCCCTGACCTACAGAGGAGACCCAGAATAATCCTGGCTCCCAGTTTCAAATCGCTCAGTTCTGACTGCTGTAGACATTTGAGGAGTAAACCAGCGGATGGAAGATCTTTGTCTCTCCTTCTCTCCTTAAATCTGCTTTTCTGACAAAAATAAATAAATCTTTTAAAAAAGAGAAAAAAATATATATATTCACTGAAATTCAGAGCTACACAGATATTGAAACAGAGGGAAAGATAGATATCTCCCATCCTCGGTTTCACTCCCCAGATGGCTACAGTGGCTGGAGCTGGGCCAGGCCAAAACCAGGAGCCACAGTTTCTTTCAGCTGTCCCATATGGGTGGCAAAGATCACAGAGTTGGGCCATCTTTGGTTGCCTTTCCTAGACCATTAGCAGTGAGCTGAATTAGAAGTGGAGCAACTGGGACATGTACCAGTGCCCACATGGGATGCTGGTGTGACAGCAAACAGCTTTACCCACTACACAATACCAAACTTGAGCATTTTATAATTTTTAACGGCACATAAAATAATGCCATAGTTCCTCAGGAATGATGAAACAGAATGACAAATCAATCAAATAGATATGAGTGAATATAGTGAGCTACCCTACAACCATCCTTGGAGGATTCAAGTAAGATAATCCATACTCATACTTGCCTACAGAAATAACAAAAGGACAAGCCAGAGACTACTACACCTGGACCGAAGCATAGGAGAAGTGGGGACTCCATAGTGTAAACTTTTCTGTATAATTTCTGATTTTTGAACTAAAGATATTACTTACTACAAGAAAAAAGAAATCCATACAGCGAACACACTGTAGCCTCAGACTAAATGCTATATGATAATCAAAATATTTTAGAGACAAAATATTTTAGAGACTCAAGGGGAGCAGGGATTAATACTTACTTAATTACCTTTACACTCCTTCCCTTTTTTCTAAACACTGTCATATTGGGGAGCGTTCTAGCCCCAACATTAGCCCTCCAACACCGGCTTGTTACTTTTAATAACCTCATGATGCAGTTTTTATTCTTTTATGTGAAGAAATCACAACTTACTATATAAAAATTACTTGATGGAATTTTGTTTATATTTTATAGGAAGACTCCTTTAGGCTCTTAGTTTCTTAATCATTAGAAAACTAACCCAAACTACAAAACAATCTTCAATTAATTGTTACTAAGAGTGAACAGAGGATAAACTTTTTTTTTCAATTAGAAAATAAAGGAGTCAAGATTATTTGATCCCAAATTTGGAGGCGTCCTTTTCATTTTGAAATATTTCCAATTCAGGAAGACAAATAGTAGTATAAAATCTTGAGGTTTTCTACCTCCAAAAATGAGATAAGATAAAACCACAGGAAAGACCACCAACAATAAATAAAAAGTATTGGTACACGAATTCCTAGCTATATTTTAGTTTTCCTGGTTTTATTTCTCTCTTTTAATGTGTAATATATCTAAGCTGCAATTTCTGCTTTTTTTAAGCACAAAAAGCAACAATATCACACTTAGTTTCTACAGACAGACTCAAAGTTGTAGTGGATCTTAACATTTATTTCATTAAAAATGATATCAAAGTTGTGTAACTGTCCAAAGTCAGTTGTCCAAGTTGTAGTAGCAGGCGATATTAAGACCAAGTTAATAAAACACAGAAATAAAAATTAGGAATACATTCTCAACTTTTCCTAGTCATTTATCCTTTCAAACACCAAGATAAAAGATACAGCTGAGAAGACCTTCTGAGAGCCTCTCTGGTTCATTCTCAATGGATGTTTTTCCTACATAATTCAAAGACGTTTTTGCCTACAAAGACTATATCATACTACTAATTAACCAGAATTCATCTCCAAACTAGTGACAGTTGGACTCCTCAAAAACTAGAAAAAAAAAAAAAAAAAAGCCAAAGGAAAGAAATCTCAATCAATAATTCAACCAGTTTTTATAGCCATTAAGAGTTGATGCCTCGGAGGGGCAGAGCTGGCGGGGGGGTTAAGGGGCTGGTCCCCTCGCTGGACAACCACTCCCACTGGAGAGTGTTGGCTGGGATAGAGACAGACACGACTAAGCAAGGCTACAACACCTGTGCGCTGCATGTGGAATAGATCAGGGCCACAGCATCAGCTGGCAGAAGCTGGCACTGGGGACTAATTCTGTCGAGTCAAATCACAGGACCACCTAAAGAGTGCATAAACCGGGACAGAGAGACCTGGGAGGGAAAAAGTGGGTTCCCCCTTCTTGGGTCACTATTCCCGTGGGAGGGCATGAAAACTAGGACGGGGGCTGGGATGGCTAGACAGAGGCACTCAACAACATCTGTGAGGGCTGGATGGTTGAGTCGATTAGATGGAACTAAGCTTTAATACCCATTGACAAGTACCAGAGCCAAATGGGATGGGGGACAGACTGGTCTTCTGCTACACAAATTGGCAAACCAGGGTAGGGGGCAGGCTTGGTGGGGGTTATTGTGGGTCGCCCCGACTAGGCTGCAGCTCCCACTGGTTGATGTAAGGGCCGAACCAGACTGGACTGCAACACCCATTGGTTCCAGTGCAACTCGGGACTGAAAACAGAACCAACACAGCAATTGCAACCACCAGCTGATCAGGGTGATGGACTGTGCCGGGCCCTGTGCTTGCTAGAACATACAAGAATCTGGTCTGGGAATACCTCAAAGTATCTTTGGAGATCTCCCCACTTGAACTGCTGGACTCAGAATTCTAACCAAGAAAAGACAGAAGACAGAATAGGACAATCATTCATCTCAGCTACATGTTGGCAGCGAAATATGGGACAAATGGAGACTTCATGATGGACCATATCAATCAGTGGACCACCTCATCGAGCGAAACTGGCAGTGACTCATAACTGGAGAACTATTAACTCCACTTGAGCACATATCTCAGAGCATGCCCCACATCCGGGACTTGGGGTGGGCGGGAAACCGGGTGGGGCTTCTCCCTCAATATCCCCTTTTACCTCAGATACATGATGGAAACAATATGGACATAATAGCATTGCCCACCTCCCTATCCCCCTGAACCTTTTTTTTTTTTTCTTTTTCTTGATTTTCCTTCAACTATAGTTAACTATGTAAAGATTGTCAACAACAATACAATAAAATGGATTATAAAAAAAAAAAAAAAAAAAAAAAAAAAAAAAGAGTTGATGCCTCCCTGAAAAGGGAGGAGACAGTTGAAACTGAAATAGTTAAAACTCCATGTAAGCAGGACAGATTTCAACCTACATGTCCCTCCCCAGAATCCTCGAAGTATCCAAAAGAAAGCCTAAAAACCCAGCATGAGGGCACCACCAGCTGCCAGGCGAGCATCCTGGCAACACAAGCACAGTGTGTTGAAAGGAATGGAGGGTTCATCAACAGGACCTGCCACGAAGATTCTACTGTCAATGGACAAACACAATTCTTTGTCTTTCTTCACAGGGACTACAAAAGAAGCTGACCATTAAAAAAAAAAAAAAAGCTTAAAAATGAAAAGAAAAATTAGGTATAAACCTAAATAAAAGGTAATTGACATCATGTGATAAAAGTTATAGTGCAGTCACTGATTGAGACTACAATCTGTAAACTCCAAAACATTATCTCTTTACTCTGCAAGTATCCACCAACACTATGGGGATAAAGAAAATATTCATTGTATATGAAATACTCAAGGGAAGACACACCATTTCCTCTTACACATTTAATCTCTACGAAAAGGGATGACTAATGGAAATTCATGAACACCAAGGCAGCCTGTAGCCTCCGAGTTAAATCAGTCCTTGCCTAAACTGCTACAGTTAATAAATTCGTATTTATCATAAAACTCAAAATATCTAAGCTTTACTCTGAGTACAAAATTGAAATAATCTCCCTACTCCCACCCCAACCCAGTGTATTTACCTTAGCCATGACTTCTGGGTCTGGTTCTTCCACGGGGTCAGCCCATTCAACTGTAACTACATTTCCCCATACTTTTACTTTTCCACTCATCAGCCGGCGTCTGGCTTGTGCTGCTGACTTGTGATCCTCATATTCAAGGAAGCAGAACCCCCGATTCTTCTTTTTGTCATCGGGTTGATGATAGAGAATAACGTCCACCAAACCCTCTGTTAAACCAACAGCCAGATATATAAGCCAAAAGCATCCACCACACATCTAAGGCAGACCTAAATCCACTTGTCAACAAGCAAAACTAAGGCAAAAATCAAAGAAACCTTAAAACAAGTCACTAGTTAGCGAATAGACCATTAGGTCAACAGAATCAGATATGGAGTGTGGGACAGAAGTTTAACTTTCTCTTTTAATTTTAGAATTCTTGTGGTATACCACATTAACAGGTTTAATCACATTGATACTTAATATTCCACAATTTTTTAGAGTATTTTAGATAACTTAGCCTCATAATTTTAGTATTATGAAAGATCTTAAAAACCAAATTTAACAGAAACCCAGGACAACTAATTTTCAGCAGCTAATCATGGACAAATATCCTAGACCTACTGCTGCTGTTTTTGCCAGGAATGAAGATGGTCCCAAACTACTGGTATCCCTCTGGTATCAGTCCTGTGCCCTAGCCTCTTTATACATGTTTTTCCTAGGTAATATCATTCAGATGTGCTTTCAGAGACCACATATATCATTATAATGCTAGCTTTTATTTCTAGTCCAGACTTTACCAATATACATGTCTGTTGCTTAACATGTCCCCTTAGGACATTTCAAACTTAACACATCCCACACTACACCACCTTGTCCCAAACCTTTCCTTCCTAGACTTCCCTAATAAACAGTGCCATCCTCTTAATTCTTAAACCAAAAACTAATGAGGAATCTTTGATTTCTTCCCTTGCTGTATCTTTCCTACCACTTCCAAACTCATCTACTTCTTTTGATCTCCGCTGCGAAAACCCTTCTCCAGTCTTCTGATCTACAGACAGCCTCAACTAATTTATCAGTTTCTCCTCTTGACTCTTTCTCCAAACTCTCACATAGCAATAATAACATTCTGCAAACACCAAACAGATGTTATTTCCTGACTGAGCCTTCAAATGCCTTTCCCACCATCTATATAATAAAGTCTGATCTTTTTATATGGACTACAAAAGTCCTGCCTTTTTCATCTCATGCAATTCTACTCCTAATTTTGGCTCTTAACAATAGCTTTCTTTCAGTAATGTTAATATTCTGAGTTCTTTCTTGTCTTGGACACTTGGCATATGCTGTGCTCTGAGACTGGAGCTCCATTTGCTATTGGTATGCTACATCTTCTTAGACCTTGGTTGAAACATCACCTCATCAAAAAAAAAAAAAAAAAAAAAAAGGAAAGAAACATCACCTCATCGGGTGGGGCTTCTCCCTTTGTTTCTCCCCTGACACCAGATAAAGGGGAAAAAATTGATATTAGTGTGGAAACAATGGTCTTACCCACTTTCCTATAGCCCTTGACCCTCTGTACCCTAATCAACTAAGTAAGATTATAAAAAACAGGGCCCAGCGGCGTGGCCTAGCAGCTAAAGTCCTCGCCTTGAAAGCCCCGGGATCCCTTATAGGCATCAGTTCTAATCCCAGCAGCTCCACTTCCCACCCAGCTCCCTGCTTGTGGCCTGGGAAAGCAGTCAAGGACGGCACAAAGCCTTGGAACCCTGCACCCGCGTAGCAGACCGGGAAGAGGTTCCTGGTTCCTGGCTTCGGATCAGCGCAGCACCGGCCGTTGCACTCACTTGGGGAGTGAAACATCGGACAGATCTTCCTCTCTGTCTCTCCTCCTCTCTGTATATCTGACTTTGTAATAAAAAAACAAATAAATCTTAAAAAAAAGATTATAATAAATAAATAAATAAAATAGAATAGGTTAGGTGACAATGCTGGCACATTGGTATGGATAACAAAGATTTGACATTTTCCAGGCCCAGGATACCTACCAGCTATTAATTACTTTTCTCCTAGCAGTATAACACTTGGCTAGGTATTATGCAATGCCCACAGATGGGAGGAAAGGTTTTATGCTCTCATTAATTGGTTATGATATTTTGTTTATGATCTGTCATAGGTCATCATTTCCAAAATTATATAGGAAATCCAGTGAAGAAACATGAAACTAATCTTTTTACTAATTAAATTACATGACAACACGTATTCCTGAATTATTTTAGGGCAGCAAAACTGTAGAAGTGCTATATCACGGCCAAGTAACAATATAAATGAGATGTAAACCTTAATTGTATTAATTTACTGAGATTTTGGAGCTATTCTTAACAATAGCTGGGAATTACTTTATCCTAACAAAACAGCCAGCAAATTAAATAAATTTTATTTGTATGTTCAGAGTAATAATTTATTTAGTACTGCTATTGGGCTTAGTCTACTCCACCATAATGAATTAAGTAAGAAACCCATCTTACTTTAGATGATTTTTGTTTCCTTGAATTTATATGCCTAACATATAAGTTAGAGTTGTTAAAAAGTAAGTTTTAGTTTCAATTTAAAAATAAATACATAGGGCCCAGCGGCGTGGCCTAGCGGCTAAAGTCCTCGCCTTGAACGCCCCGGGATCCCATATGGGCGCCGGTTCTAATCCCAGCAGCTCCACTTCCCATCCAGCTCCCTGCTTGTGGCCTGGGAAAGCAGTTGAGGACGACCCAATGCATTGGGACACTGTACCCGCGTGGGAGACCTGGAAGA
Source organism: Ochotona princeps (assembly GCF_030435755.1). NCBI lineage: Eukaryota > Metazoa > Chordata > Mammalia > Lagomorpha > Ochotonidae > Ochotona > Ochotona princeps. The sequence goes on from NC_080833.1 coordinate 16,279,129, forward strand.
GGTTCCAGGTTCCCAGCTTCGGATCAGCGCGCATTGGCCCGTTGCGGCTCACTTGGGGAGTGAATCATCGGATGGAAGATCTTCCTCTCTGTCTCTCCTCCTCTGTGTATATCTGGCTGTAATAAAATGAATAAATCTTTAAAAAAAAAAAAAAACATAAATAAAAAGAAATATCGCCTCATCAGAAAACCAAAGGTAATAGCTATTCTCTAGTTAAATATCCTGTATTTATGCTTTATATGGAATATGTAAAGATTTCTTTGATTTTGGGTTTTTTTTTTTATTTATTTATTTTATTACAAAGTCAGATATACAGAGAGAAGAGACAGGAAGATCTTCCATCTGATGATTCATTCCCCAAGTGAGCTGCAACAGGCCGGTACGCGCCAATCCGAAGCCGGGAACCTGGAACCTCTTCCGGGTCTCCCACGCGAGTGCAGGGTCCCAATGCACTGGGCCGTCCTCAACTGCTTTCCCAGGTCACAAGCAGGGAGCTGGATGGGAAGTGGAGCTGCCGGGATTAGAACCGGCGCCCATATGGGATCCTGGGGCATTCAAGGCGAGGACTTTAGCCGCTAGGCCACGCCGCTGGGCCTGATTTTGGGGTTTTATGTCCTTTCCTAGGACATAGGTTCTGTGAGGACAGGTAGATCTTTTATTCATTCCTTCCCACTCAGCCCATGACACAATGCCAGTGCTTACTTAATATAGGCATTTTAACACTCGATGGAGGAATACATAAATGAATATAAAGTCAGGAAAGAGCTGGTAGATAATAAAAAAAGTGATGAGCTCAAAGAATCCTGACAGTAGCTGTATCTGATTAACAAAATTATAATAAGTAGTGGCAACTGCTATGAAGTGTGATACTAAATTAAGATTTCAGAGTCAGCAGAACTTTTGATGACAAGATCCAGAATGTGACCTGGATACCACGGAGTTGAGAAAACAGACTGCAGACAAGGCAGTCACAGAACTAGGCGTCTAGTGCCTTGGTCGTTTCATTCACATGGATGCTAAAAGTCCTAATCAGTCCATTCAGGAAGAGAAAGAAGTAAGCCTGAAGCAAATTTCAGATTAAGCCTAAAACTAGGAAAACAGATGACGGCTTCAACAAAGGACAAAGGATATATGTCTGCATGACAAAAATATAAAGGAATAGTTTTTAGGGCCCGGCGGCATGGCCTAGCAGCTAAAGTCCTCGCCTTGAAAGCCCCGGGATCCCATATGGGCGCCGGTTCTAATCCCGGCAGCTCCACTTCCCATCCAGCTCCCTGCTTGTGGCCTGGGAAAGCAGTGGAGGATGGTTCAATGCATTGGGACCCTGCACTTGCGTGGGAGACCTGGAAGAGGTTCCAGGTTCCCAGCTTTGGATCGGCAGAGCACCGGCCGTAGCAACTCACTTGGGGAGTGAATCATCGGACGGAAGATCTTCCTCGCTGTCTCTCCTCCTCTCTGTATATCTGACTTTGTAATAAAATAAATAAATCTAAAAAAAAAAAAAGGAATAGTTTTTAGAACGGTAGGTAGTAGTCTAAAATGGTATCTTAAAGTCACAGGTAGCATTAACTGTTCTCAATCAGCATTCTTTAAAATGAAATGGAATACAAAACAGAATAAAGGTGTTTTGGTACACTATTTTTCATACATAATTGTATACAGGCCTGAGTAATGTATTTCTCAATCAATTCCATGGATTTTAAGTTGGAACATATTAAACCTATGATCTAGACAAGTGAACAGAAAAAGCCCTGAAGTGCATCTTCGGGGGAAAGAAGTCTTTACTTCAGCGCCATCAAGCAAAGCCAGGGTTCAAAGAAAACAAAGCCGTGAAGGGTACACTAAGAACATGAGGAGACAGGGAGCTTGGTCCAGACCACCTCAATGCAGGAAGCAATTACACACAGGACAGTTATGTCTCTTTTCTTTTTGTAAAAGTATCTGTAAATCTGTCTACAGTATTAACAATTTTCCAGAGTTAATTTCTAAATACATTTTTGTTTTACCTGTGACTTTACTGAATTCTTCCAGGATGTTTTCCTTAGTCTTATTCTTCGGAATGGATCCAACAAAAAGTCTGTTGTTTGCTACAGAAATGCACACTCCAAGGTGTTTACCAGGGCGAATTTCATAGCTGTCACACTGCAAGGAAGAACAAAGCCAGAGACCCCCCAAACCACCCCAAACTCAGAACAAGCTGATCTTACTCTAAAGAATCCAACAATCTGAAGTCAAGCACTGCCTGCTTCACGAACTCACCAAGTTCCCTCAAATGCGCCCTTATATCAACAGATGTTTTAAATTTCACTAATATGGTTTCTTCTTTTAGTCTGCTTTTGCTAATTTTCACTACTCCTTTATACAAAAAAAGAACTCATTTTCTTTCAAAAAGTTTTGTTTTACAGTTCAGCTGTTATCTTTCTGAAAATTCTTTACCAGAGTTCAGAGAAAGTACCTGAGACTGTTCATTTGGGGTCCTTGGGGATGAAATCAGATACAAATCATGGTCAAAAATCACAATATATTGAGTGAAACTATGTCTCATTAACGCAAACAGAAGAATTTCACATTCCTCACAGAACACAAAATTATAAACATACAGATTTAAATTGTCAATCAAAAAGTAATACTTAGAAGTCACTATAGTTATTTGTCTTAACCGTATCCACTGGGGATATGATCTAATAAAAGATATGATCATAAAAAAATTAAAGCTTTCAATATATTTGTAAAAGCAAAGTTTTGGTAACTCCTTAATTTTAAATAAACAAGTTTGAAGGCAAAAATACCTAGTAAAAACTAAAATCTGGGTAAACACAGGAGGGAAGTACCTCAGAGCCCACCACTGAGACCAAAGCCTTGGTAAAGGAGTCTACCTACTCTAGAAGGGCTGGAATTACATTAAGTGAGCCATTGGATGCCTGGCAAGAATATGCCAAAAAAAAAAGAAGAAGATACTGTTATTTTAAGATACTGAGATAGCTGTATCTTACTATATACAATGAGCACAAAATTTATAGAAATTTTCACTACTACTTCTACTACTCTGTCATAAGTACAAAATGGTAAAAAAAATTCTGGAGACAAGAAATTGCTAGAAGATTGGCTATGAAACAGTAGAGAGAAATATAAAGAGAGGACCTAGAAGAATGGCTATGAACAATCAAAGAGAAAGAATAAAGTCAGAGGAGATTCAATGGTTTGGAAATAGCAAAAGAAAGAATTAGAAAATAAAGCAAATGTATGCTTAGGCCTGGACAAAAAAAGAAAAGATTATTATTGAGTATATGAATTGAGTCCAAAGTGACTACCGCCCAAATTCCAACTTTCATACTTTCTGTAGACTCCTAAAGCTTAACAGCAAAACTAAAAACTCAATTAGAATGAAACTTTGATACTAATACATCTAATGTGTAATGTCTTTAAATCATAACTTTCTAATATACATTGTATCTTGAGTGCATTAATTTTACTTTTAGAGTCAGAAAAACTAAAGCAAAGGCCAGATACCAATTCTGTCAATATAAAAACATTCAAAGCAACAGCTGAAGAAAATGAAACAATGTTAACTGCAATCATTTTTTCAATGAGTTTACTCTCTCAAATACAAACATGCCAAACCAAGGGTGTTTATCACTTACCAGTTTAACAGCTTCCTGCGCAGCTTCCTTTCCACAGAAGGTGATAAACGCATACCCGCGGTTCTGACCAGACAATGGGTCCATCATAAGACGGAGATCCCAAATTGGACCAGCCTTCTCAAAAAGAGGCACCAATTCATCCTCGTATAAATCTCTGGGTATTTTACCAACAAAGACCTGAAATAAAACTCTGTTATTAGAATCCAACATAAGCATTTGCCTTTTGAACTATAAAGCTTAACTTTCCATTTCTGCATATGGAGGCAGAAGGTAAACAAAGAACAGGAATAATCTGAATCCAGCAACTGACTTACAAAAGCCTAATTTCCATCATAATGATCTTAGGGCTTTGTTTGTTGTTGTTGTTTTAAGATTTATTTCTTTTTATTGGAAAGACAGATATATAAAGAAGAGGAGAGACAGAGAGGAAGATCTTCAGTCTGATGAGTCACTCCACAAAGGCCGGAGCTGAGCCAATCCAAAGCCAGGAGTCTCATCTGGGTCTCCCACCCAGGTGCAGGTTCCCAAGGCCTTGAGCCATCCTCCACTGTTTTCCCAGGCCACAAGCAGGGAGTTGGATGGGAAGCAGGGTTGCAGCGACATGAACTGTATGCCCATATGAGATACCAGTAGATGCAAAGCGAGGACTTTAGCCACAAGGCTATTGCACCAAGCCAAGTTTTCTTTTTTAATAGATTTGTTTATTTTAGTGGAAAGGCAGATTGATGACAGAGACCCATTTGCTGGTTACTACTCAAATGGGCGTAACAGCTGGCGGGGCCAGCCAAAGTCCAGAGCAAGAACTCTATCCTGGTCTCCGACATGGATAGCAGAGTTTATCCAAGTATTTGGCACTCTTACGCTGCTTTCTCAGACACATTAGCAGGGATCTGGACTACCTAGGACTCTCACTGAAGTTCTGATATGGGATGGCAGCATTGCAAGCAACAGTTTAACATACTGGACCACAACGCCAGCCTCCAACTTCAGAATTATCAACAAAAAACAATAATGTAAACTAAGAAGAGTACCTAGATTTGTACTAACGATTAAAATTTTTGAATACTTATGATTCCTATTTTTTCCCAAAAAACAGAAAAAAGGACATATCTGTGTCTCCACAGAAATACGATACCTATAATAATAAAATTATAAAAACTGACATAACTATATCTAAGCTTTCTCAACTCACATCTTAACCATTTTTCAGAAACTTCAGAATTTCTATTCCTCTCTATCAAAATAGCAAATTTGGGCCCAGCGCCATGGTATAGTAGTTTGAGCCTCCATTTGTAGCGCTAGCAGCCTATATACCTCCTGGTTCATGTCTCAGCTGCTCCACTTCCAAGCCAGCTCCCTATGCGACAGGGAAAGCCCTGAAAGATGGCCCACAAACTCAGGTCCCACATCCTTTTGGGAGACAAGGCTCCTGGCTTCGGAGCAGCTCAGATATGGCCATTTCTGCCATTTAGGGAGTGAACCAATGGATGGAAGAGCTCTCCTTCTTTGTCCTTCTTTCTCTATAAATCTTTAAAATGAAAATACTTTTCAAAAAACATATTAAAGGCATGAAAACCCTCTCTGCCTAATAATTTATGATCAGTTTTAGCTATAAAATTATGCAGTGATAGATTCAAACTATAATATACTAGAGAGGGCATTAGGTATCATGCTTAAGTCCCCATGTGCGCTGCCCACAGCCCATATTGGAGCACATGGTTCAAATCCTAGCTGCTCCACTTTCAACTGAATTTCATGCTGATGTGCAAGCTGAGAGAGAGGAGGAGCTCAAGCACCTGGTCTGTCACCCTCCACTGAGTGCCAGATTCTTGGCTGCAGCCTAGTCCAGCTTTGGCTGGTGTTGACATTGGGGGAATGAGTCTCTGCCTTTCAAACAAGCAAAATGGAAACAGTAAAAAGTTTTCAGAGTTAAAAATATATATATATACATATATGTATACAGTAATGATAAATCAAATTAAAAGTCAAAAGGGGCCAGTTTTTTTTTTACTTATTTTTATTGAAAAGGCAGGATCTACAAAGAAAAGAGACATATCTTTCATCCGCTGGTTCACTTCCCAAGTGGCCGTAATGGCCGGAGCTGAGCCAATCTGAAGCTAGGAGCCAGAAGCTTCTTCCGGGTCTCCCACAGGGGTGTAGGGTCCCAAGACTTTGGGCCATTCTCCACTGCTTTCCCAGGCCAGAAGCAGGGAGCTGGATGGGAAATGGAGCAGCCAGGACACAAACAGATGCGCATATTGGATTCCAGCACTTAAAAGGGAAGGACTAGCTAATTGAGTCAATGTGCCAGACCCAGGGGCGACTGTTCTGGCACAGCAGTTTTAAGTCAATGCTTGTGACTCCAGCACCCCATATCAGAGTGCCAGTTTGGGACTAGCTTCTCTGCTTCTCTGCTTCTCTGATTCTTAGGAAGGCAGCAGAAGCCACCCAAGCATGTGGGTCCCAGATACCCATATGGGAGACCTGCATGGAACTCTGTCTGCTAAATTTGGCCTAGCCTAGCCCTGGCTATCACAGGCATTTGGGGAATGAAGCAGTGAGCAGAAGACACCTCTGCCACTCTGCCTTTGAAACAACTAAATCAACAGCTATTCCAATGATTCTTTACGGTTGTCAATCCTCACTAAATATCCTAAGATCATTTTGGCATTGTTATCCTCATAGTCTTTACTTACTTGCCCATTTCTTTTTCTACCTTCTTTGGAAAACTAGCTGCATATCTTCTTTTCCCTGTTCAGTCCTATCTTAGTAAACCCCACCTTTCTCCCCAATTTCTTGTATCTTCACAAAATTCAAACTTAGTTTAACAACCAAACACATAATTTAATAAACCAAGACCCACATTAGTCTAATTCTTGGTAGCTTTCACTGGTAAATGTTTTAAACAAGTAGAAAGACTAGAAAAAATATAATGGATGATAGATTTCTTTTAAAATGTTGAGAGATTCTGAATGTTTTCACCATAAAGAAAAAATGTATGTTTGAAGATATAGATAGGCTTAACCGACTTGAACATTTTCTCAAATATCACATGGGTTCCCACTAATAGGAACAATCCACGTCAGCTACATAAAGAACTTCTGGGAGCCAGCATTGCACTATTAACAGGCTAGGCCACTGCCCACAACACTGCCTCACATATGGGCACCTGTTCGAGTTCCGACTTTTCCACTTCCAATCCAGCTCACTGCTACACTGCTTGGGAAAAGCAGTGACGGCTGCTCCAAGTCCGTGGGCTCCTGCACCCACATGGGAACGTGGAGAAGCTCCTAGCTTTGACCTGGCTCAGCCCAAGCTGCTGCAGCCATCTCAGCAGTGAACCAGAGGATGGCAGATCTCTCTCTCTTTCCCTCTCTCCCTAACTGTGTCTTTCAAATTAAAATAGTAGATCTTTTAAAAACAATTAAAAGAAAAATATTTTTAACAAAATAAAACTTTTCAACATAAAATGCCTCTTTTTGATCACTCATGCAGTTATTTACAACACATTTATATAGTCAGGATTTAAAAACTACAGAGAATTATAAATAAGACCATTACAAAAGTATGTCTCTCAAACTTTAACTTTTTAATAACTGGGGCCAATATTGTGGCACAGCAAGTAACGCTGCACCCTGCAGTGTCAGCATCCCTTACAGATGCCCATTCAAGCCCTGATTACTCCAATTCCAATCCAGCTCCCTGCTACCGCACTTGGGAAAAGTAGCGGAGGATGCTCCAAGACCATGAGCCTCTGTCACCCACATAGGAGACCCTGAACAAGGTCCTGGCTCCTGGCTCTGGCTCTGGCTCTGGCCTGGCCCATCCCTGGCTATTGCCTCCATCTGCTGTAGAAAATTAATTTCTCTCACCTTCTCTCTCTCTCTCCCGCCCCCTCCTTACTCCCCCATCTCTCTTAACTGTGGCTTTCAGATAATTAAGTAGTTGGAAAAAAATTAATAAGTATAACAAAACACAAAAGAAAAAGAAACAAAAACCAAAACCTCACATCATCAATTGTTATCAATTAAAACCAATTTATTTATTACATGTATCAGCAACAAAATACATCTAAAAAGTCCATTTGTCCAAACTGATTTTTTTTTTAAAGATTTACTCATTTTATTACAAAGTCAGATATACAGAGAGGAGAGACAGAGAGGAAGATCTTCCGTCCAATGATTCACACCCCAAGTGAGCCGCAACGGGCCAGTGCTGCGCGAATCCGAAGCCGGGAACCTGGAACCTCCTCCAGGTCTCCCACGCGGGTGCAGGGTCCCAATGCATTGGGCCGTCCTCAACTGCTTTCCCAGGCCACAAGCAGGGAGGTGGATGGGAAGTGGAGCTGCCAGGATTAGAACCGGCGTCCATAAGGGATCCCGGGGCGTTCAAAGCGAGGACTTTAGCCACTAGGCCATGCCGCCGGGCCCCAAACTGATTTTTAACAAATAAAAACCAATCTAATGAAACTGAACTTGCTGGGTGGAATCTAATAAAACTTTACATTAGATTCTCATTTTAATAAATTATTTAATAGGAATGGCTCAGGCTGGTAATCTCACAAAAGGATCCTGCTGCAACAACATCTGCTCTATCCAAGAACATTAATAATACAGAACACTGTATCTTTCTCCTAAGGATAGTGCAGCAGAAACATGAACACATCAAAAAGCTTACAGAGGCTGGTGTAATGGCTCACTTAGCTAATCCTCCAACTCTAAGCACCAGGATCCCATATGGGTGCCGGTTCATATCCTGGCTGCTTCACTTTCTACCCAGTTCCCTGCTTATGGCCTGGGAGAGCAGTGAAGATGGCCCAATGCCTTGGAACCCTGCACCTGCATGGGAGACCCGGAGGAAGCTTCTGGCTTCAGATGGGCTCAACTCCAGCAGCTGGAACCAGGGGATAGAATATCTTTCTATCTCTCCTGTTTGTGAATTGACCTATCCATTAAAATAAATAAGTCTTTAATTAAATTTTTAAAAATGCTTACAGAGCAATCAAACGATAAGTTTATTTCTGTGTTGGAAATTTTTAAGTCCCTGCTCATGAAGAGTCTTCAGAAAGTCCAAGGAAAGCTTACTTCCAAGGAATTATGCAGCATCCAAAACTCCTTTGGCACAAAGTAAACACGTTTGAAACAGTGACACAGCAGAGTAAAGTGAACCACCCACTGGTTCACTCCAGGCCAGGCAAAAGCCAAGAGCCAGAACTCCATCTAAACATCCTTCATGGCAGATGGAGTCTAAGCACTCTGGCCCTTCTCCACAGCCACAACAGAGACAGCAGTCAGGAACCGACTGCCAGAGTAGCTGGGGCCAGCCTTTTGGCAGAGCACGTGAAGCTGCTACCTATAACTCCGACATGATATATGTACACTGGTCCAAGTCCTGCCTGCTCCTCTTCCAACCAGCTCCCTGCTCATGTGCCTGAGAAAGGGAATGGCCTAAAGTCCTTGGTTTCCTGCATCCATGTGGGAGACCTTCAAGAAGCTCCTGGCTCTGGTTTCGGATAGGCCCAGCTCCAGCCCTGCAAGCATTCTGCGGATCAAGATCTCCATCTCTTGCTCTCAATCTCAATTTCATACTCTCTCGCTCTAACTCTTAAATAAATAAGTAAATATTAAGGGGGAAAAAAAGGGCAGCTGGGATTTGAACCAGCACCCTAGTATGGGATGCCAACATGGCAAGCTTAACCTCCTACCCACAATAAAGGTTCATTCCACAACCTGTTTGAAGTTTCATCTTTTAAAACTAGCACAGTAACGACTGGTTCCTAGATAAACCAATAGTTAAAAAGATACACTGGGTTTAGTTTTCCTTCTCTTTCCGCCTTTCAAATACATAAATAAATAAACACTAAAAACAAATCCCCCGGGCCGAGCACAGTAGCCTAGCAGCTTAATCCTCTCCTTGAGTGCCAGGATCCCATATGGGCACTGGTTCTAATCCTGGCAGCCTCGCCTTCCCATCCAGCTTCCTGCTTGTGGCCTGGGAAAGCAGTTGAGGATGGCCCAACCTTGGGACCATGCACCTGTGTGGGAGAGCCGGAACAGGCTTCTGGCTTTGGATCGGCTCAGCTCCAGCCGTTATAGCTGCTTAGGGAGCGAACCATCAGACAGAATATCTTCCTCTCAGTCTCTCCTCCTCTCTGTATATCTGACTGTCCAATTGAAAAAAAAAAAATAATAAATCTCTAAAAAGAAAAAATCCCGGGCCCGGCGGCATGGCCTAGCAGCTGAAGTCCTCGCCTTGAACACCCTGGGATCCCATATGGGCGCCGGTTCTAATCCCGGCAGCTCCACTTCCCATCCAGCTCCCTGCTTGTGGCCTGGGAAGGCAGTCGAGGACAGCACAAAGCCTTGTCATCCTTCACCCGCATGGGAGACCTGGAGGAGCTCTGGGCTCCTGGCTTCGATTGGCACAGCTCCGGTCATTGTGCTCACTTGGGGAGTGAATCATCGGACAGAAGATCTTCCTCTCTTTCTCTCCTCCTCTCTGTATATCTGACTGTAGTAAAATAAATAAATCTTTAAAAAAAAAAACCCACTATTATGTTCATTAATGAAATCAGTAACAAGTTTAACATCTTCATGCCTATAAATCATTGTGAAATAATTACTAACTTGCTTTGCACTAGGCTGTTATTTGTTAACATGAAGTATACCAAAGTATTAGAATTAATTCTTATTAAAGAGTTAAAAATTAGTCAAAAGAGAACTGGCATAGTGGTACAGTGGTAAAACAATGCTAGCACCCCACATGGTGCCAGTTTGAGGCCCAGCTGCTCTACTTTCGATTCAGCTTCCTGCTAATGCACCTTGGAAGGCAGTGGAAGATGATCCAGGTGCTTGGGCACCCATGTGTAGACTTGGAAGCTCAGCTGTAACAGCAATTTGGGGAGTAAATCAGAATGCAGAAAACCTCTCTCCCTCTCCCTTTCAAATAAATCTTTTTTTAAATTTTTTAAAAGATTTATTTATTTTTATTACAAAGTCAGATATACAGAGAGGAGAGACAGAGAGGAAGATCTTCCGTCCGATGATTCACTCCCCAAGTGAGTTGCAACGGCCGGTGCGAAGCCGGGAACCAGGAACCTCTTCCGGGTCTCCCATGTGGGTGTAGGGTCCCAAAGCCTTGGGCCGTCCTCAACTGCTCTCCCAGGCCACAAGCAGGGAGCTGGATGGGAAGTGGAGCTGCCGGGATTAGAACCAGCGCCCATATGGGATCCGAGGGTGTTCAAGGCGAGGACTTTAGCCGCTAGGCCACCCCATTGGGCCCGGATAAACAAATAAATCTTAAAAGAAAAAAAAAAGGCACAGCATAGTAGCCTAGTGGCAAAAGTTCCTGCCTTGCATAAATCAAGACCAAGAGCAGATGGAGGATCTTTCTCTCTGTATCTCCTTCTCTCTGTAAATCTGACTTTCCAAGAAAAATAAATAAAACTTTAAAAAAGAATGAAGAAAGCAGGGGCCAGCATGATGGCTCAACTAGCTAATTCTCCGCCAGCAAGCACCAGCATTCTGTAGGCACCAGTCTGGGTCTAGCTGCTCCACTTTCAATCCTACTCCCCATTTATGACCTCAGAAAGCAGTAGTTATCCCAAAGCCTTAGGCCCTACAACCACATGGGCGAGCTGGCTCCCGGCGCTGGGTCAGCCAAGCCTTAGGAGTTGTCACCACTTCGGGAGTGATGGAAAAGTTCTCTCCCTCTCTATAACTCTTTTAAGTAAAATAAACAACACCTTCAGAAAAAAAATAAGAACGTCATAAAAGTTACACTTTTAATCTATTTTATGTGGGGGTTTATGTTAAAAAAAAAAAAAATCCTGGTTCTGGACCCAGTGCAATGACTCAGTGGCTAAATCTTTGCCTTACAAGCGCCAGGATCCCATATGGACTTAAGTTTGTGTCCTGGCTGCTCCACTTTCCATCCAGCTTCCTGCTTGTGGCCTGGGAAAGCAGTCGAGATTGGCCCAAGGCCTTGGGACCCTGTACCTGTGTGGGAGATCTGGAAGAAGTTCCTGGTTTCTGGCTTTGGATTGGCTCAGCTTTGGCCATTGGGGCCAATTGGGGAGGGAACCAGAGGCCAGAAAATCTTCCTCTCTGTTGTATCTCCTTCTGTATGTAAATCTACCTTTCCAATAAAAATAAATGGACAACCTCAAAAAAAAAAAATCCTGATGCTAAGCACAAAATTAAAAAACAAATAACCAAACAAAAAATGTTGTAGCATTCAAATGAGAAAACTGAACCACAATTCCACATTGGTTTAACAAGTATATAGAATTCTGGGCAGCGAAGGCCCCACTTGGGACGCCCTTTCCCATATCAGGGTGCCCAAGTATGAATCCCAACTTCTCTGACTCCAGCCTGCTAAATATGTGCCCTGGGAGACAGCAAGTGGAGGCCCCAAAAGTTGGGCTCCTCTCACTCACACTGGAAACCCGAACTGAGTTCTGGGTCTTGGCCGGTCACAGCTTCAGCTGTTGGGGGTTATCTGGGGAGTAAACAGGCAGATGGAAGAGCTTTCTGCCTTTCAAATAAAAATATATTTTTTATATAAAGCAAAATATATAACAAAAAGAAAAATATGGTTTCAAAAGTATTCATGGCAGAAGTAAACACTAAAGATAACAGGGAGGCATTAACGAGAGGACCAGAAGATCAAAGCAATACTCATCTATATCCTGCATTTCGTTAATGACATTTGCTTCCAGAGAATCCTAGATGGTTCATAGTTTCAATTCCGAAGCAATTAACCTTGCATAACATTAAGTGTCATATAGTTTGCTTTGTTAAAGCTTATTTGTATCTATTTGAATAGAGAACACAGGTAATTTTGCTTTCAGTGTTCACCATTAATGCCTGCGACAGCTATGGCTGGGCCATGCTGAAGACCGGAGCTGGGAACTCCAACCAGGTCTCCCACATGGGAGGAGGGGACAAGGCGCGGCCTTGCAGGGTGTGCACCTGCAGAGGTGGATCACTGCAGAAGCAAAATTCATTCCCACACACTAGGACACCGGATACGGGCATGCCAAGGCTAACAAGCTCAGCCTCCTTACTGCAATACCCCTAAATCATCATTTGCAGATCGACTCATCTATCAATAAAAATGCTTTGAATTCCTTTTATTAATGTTAAATATTAGGAATACTGAATGTATTAAATATTAAAAAAAAAAAAAACAGGACTTGGTGAGGTAGCCTAGCGGCTAAAGTTCTTGCCTTACACACGCCAGGATCCCATTTGGGCGCCGGTTCTAATCCCGGCAGCTCCACTTTCCATCCAGCTCCCTGCTTGTGGCCTGGGAAAGCAGTCGAGGACAGCCCAAAGCCTTGGGACCATGCACCCGCGTGGGAGACCTGGAGGAAGTTCCTGACTCCTGGCTTTGGATTGGCGCAGCACCGGCCGTTGTGATCCCTTGTGGAGTGACTCATTGGACAGCAGATCTTCCTCTCTGTCTCTCCTCTCTGTGTATCTGATTTTCAAATAAAAATAAATAAATCTTAAAAAAAAAAAAAAAAGACCTATGACCATTCTACACACAGAGAACTGACACCAGAACGGGTTATGATACAGAACCCGTTATGCTACAATGGTGCCACCATTGCATATCAATCTATAGCCAGAAATAGTAATCTTTGTTTTTACTCGTCTGAAACGCAACTTTAGTTATTAAGAGCATGACACTCGTAACAATTTCCATGAGACATTGTTGTTTCCTTTAAATTTAATCAGGTGGTAGCCTGAATAAATGAACACTTTTTAGAACTCTACTCACTAGCTAATAAGACCTCCTAATATTTAATTCAAATAAAAACTTAATACCAACGAAATATTTATGTTTTCTTTTTTTTTTAAGATTTATTTATTTTTATTGCAAAGTCAGATATACAGAGAGGAGGAGGAGAGACAGAGGGGAAAATCTTCTGTCCATTGATTCACTCCCCAAACTCACATTAGCAGCAGCTGCACTGATCTGAAGCCAGGAGCCTGGAGCTTCCTCTGGGTCTCCCACACGGGTGCAGGTCACAAGCAGGGAGCTGGATGGGAAGTGGAGCTGCCGGGATTAGAACTGGCACCCAAATGGGATGCCACAGTGTTCAAGGCGAGGACTTCAGCCCCTAGGCCACCGTGCCAGGCCCAATCCCTCTATATATCTTAAGGGGTTTGGTTAACAAGATTATCCTTGCCCAGGTTAGCACTAAACATAGGAATGAATTACAACAAAACAATAGCTGGGCCTGGTGCAATAGCGTAGTGGTTTAATTCCTCGCCTTGAACACGCTGGGATATCTTATGAGTGCCAGTTCTAATCCCAGCAGCCCCACTTCCCATCCAGCTCTGTGCCTGTGGCCTGGGAAATCAGTCAAGGATGGCCCAAAGCTTTGGGACCCTGCACCCACGAGGGAGACCTGGAAGAAGCTCCTGGCTCCTGGCTTTGGATCGGCTCAGGCTCAGCCGTTGTGGCCACTTGGGGAGTGAACCATCGGACAGAAGATCTTCCTGTTTGTCTTTCTTCCTCTCTGTATATCTGCCTTTCCAATAAAAATAAATCTTAAAAAAAAAAAAAAAAGCTAAACTTCAAAAGCAATTAAGTATTTCCCCATCCCACAGTAGACTATTACAACTTTAGCAAAAAAAAGCTAGAACACTTACCTCTGTTCCAATTCCAGGCTGCACACCCGAGTACACACTGTCTGGTGGAGGCCCGCCATACTTCCTCTGTCCTGTGGTTACATCCAGAGTATAACCAGTCCTTTCAAGTAATGCCTAGAGATAATTACACACGCGTTTATACTTAAATACATAATTACACACACATGAATTAATACATTATTTTCCAAAAGGCATTCCAAAAGGTCAAAATTCACCCTGGTTCTTATTTATTTTACTGTTCCTTTCTATGTGGGCAAACTCAATCTCCAGACCTATCACCTTATGTTATAAATGAGAACAGGAAAAAAAATGGGCAGCTAAAAATTCTACATGAATTGACTCATGCTGTCTGAATTTAGGTATGAATGGTACCCCTCATTTCTCACTCCTTCACTTCAATTAGACTGCTTGTGTCTCTCATTGCCATTACACAAGTGATTCTTGGGAATTGAGACGCCCTCTAACCTTACAAAAATCAGATGTCTATCGCTGGTGCCGTGGTACAGTGAGTTAAGCTGTCACCTGTGAAATCAGAACCCCATATGGGCACTAAACACTCTGCTTCACATTCAGCTCCCCGCTAATACACGTCCGGAAAGCAGTGGAAGATGGCTCACATGCCTGGGCCCCAGCCCCCATGTGGGAGATGCAAATGCAGTTATACGCTCCTGGTTTCCACCTATCCCAACCCCGGCCAGTGATGCCACTTGGGGAGTGAATCAGCTAAGATCTCTGTCTCTCTGTGTCTGTAACTCTGCCTTCCACATAAATAAATCCTGTTGGGGAGGGGAGGAAGTCCTACCTCCCATCCTCATTTCCTATTGCTCCCATCCACCTTGCTGCTTGTTAGTCTACTGTAATCAAAGTTCCAATAAGTTCCAAAGTTCAGCCTGTTTGACCTTGCATTCATTTCATATTCACGCTACTTCAGAGGAATCAGACAATCTCCTAACAGTAAGGACTCAAAATATCTGGCAATTAACAAATGAATATATTCAGTTTTCAAACCAACAAAACCATGTTTCCTGATCATCAACCTTTCTCAAACAGCATGTTGTTGGATATTAAAGCAAATCATAGGAAAGACAATGTGCTTGTCCTCACAGAGCTTACGCCACCTGAGGCAACACTCCTTTCTTTGGAAGGCTCACGCAAGATACCAGGGCCACCACAGAAACGCAATCCACCAACAAAGCATTTTACATTCACACTTAGAATTCCAACGAGTCCCCAGGCATGCATGCCTGAGGCCTTCCATTCCTCTACCTGTGACTCAAACACAGTTCTCTAGTTTTAGACATAAAAATTTGTGTAACATAAAATACATACCAAGTATACCACTTATGCATAATTTGTGTGACATGTAATACATATGTTGAATCTATGCTATATACCTTTTCCAGAATTAAGAGCCAATGTCAATTTTAGGGAAACAACTTATAGGTCTATTCAATGAACAGTAATAAATATTCTTAACAAACTATTACTTCAAGAATTTTTGCATTTAATTATTTAAAAACCTATAATTCTGCACCACTTACAGAGGATGAAAAATGGGTACAAAAGGACTATATATACAAAATCAGTTAGCTGACAGGAACTGCAGGTTACATAACCCACCTAAAACATAAACCACCCACATAAACAGCTTCCAAAATAAAATAACTGTGTAAGTAAAAAAGTCCCTCTATGCACCAAGTCCTACTCATCTCCCCAAGGAATGGGACTCACTGTCTTTCACTGGAAGTCCTATACTGGCCTCTCAACGGAGATCTAAGTAATAAGAATGGTGACAACAACAATGGCTTCTAGTTATACAGTCCCTTCTACATGCCAGGCATTATTCTAATCCTTGCAATAACTGTATGAGGTAGGCATTACCACTACTGCTATTGTACAAATAAACGGAGGAAGCTGAGAATTCAGGAGGAAAGCAGTTATAACAGCCATTTAACAAGAGGAAAGAACAAAGTGTTTGGCAACAGGACCAACAAGCACTGCCGGATCAACCCAAGCAGCATCTAAGCAGCATCAACAAGCATGTCACTCCTCTCCAGAACAAGCGGCCAGAGTGTCAGATGTTCACCTTTTAATCACACATACACGTGTATGCTGGCCACCCAAATAATCATCCTTATGCAAATTGCCCTACAGTGTTTTCTTTCTAATACAAAACTATAAAGACTATTTTGAGAAGAAATGCAAAGACTCTGACAACACCACATTAAATGTAACTTCATTACAGTTGCCCAAGTCAAGCTGTACCTTGATTTTTGCTTCATCGGGTCCCTTTGTAGACTCTTGCACCTTGCTCCCCTGTTTCTCTCTTTGCCTGTAGGTCTTCATAACTCCACATAAAAATGCACTTTTGTTCTAAAACAAATAATCAAATATGCAAATTTACATTTACATTACAGAAAATTCATAAATTTTAATGAAACAGTTATCCATTCAACAAGTATTCGCTGAATTTGAATGACACATCAGAGACTGGAACAGACATCAAGAAGACAGGCTAGACCTCAGAGAGCTTACCTTCCTCAGGCAGCACCCGGGAAATGCCTTTGATTTGTTGTTATTGCCCTGAACCTGCACTATCTGTGCCAGATGCTGAAACTATTCCTCCCAACCACATTACTTCCCTCTGAGACAATAAAACTGAATCAAATAACCCAAAAATGTTAATAACTCAAACAATTTATACATGCAAAAAAAAATTTAACAGTAGCAATCATTAAATCCTGACTTTAAGTGTTTAAAGTAACTTACTGCACAAAGGAGTAAGGGGAGGAGACTTTTGCTTTATGCTTGTGCTTCTGACACTCTTTGCCACAAGCAGATCTTTTTCCCTCTAAACTACTTAGGAAAAAAAAAGGGGCAGAGGAAGTCATAATCAAAAAACCACTTTCCACAGGCGGGAAGAAAAGCACCGGAACAGTGACGTAACTTGAGATCATGAATCGTCCCGAGGTGTTCTTACCTGAACATGTGACAAGTCACTTTCCTTGAACTGTTGCAGTACTGAGAGAGCTCCTTCTTCATTAAACTCCCTGAGAGCATCAATTGCTCTTTCATCAAGATCGACATAAGCTACCAATCCTAAAAATTAAATTGGAGAGGGGTGATATTATTGCCACAAAAGGGGCAACCTACATTGTCCAAGTCACATTTAGTCAAGAATCTTCCATTCACTATTATCATTAACAAACTATATTTCATCTGACTGTATACACCTATGTAGCCACACAATACTATATAGAAAAGCTGAACACTAACGAGAAAGTGTCAGCATCCTTAATCATATGTCAAACCCCATATCCATTTAAAAAAAACAAATCATACTGATAGTCATTTCCAACTCCCCAGACGTGAAAATCGTGAAAAATAAATCTGATATATGACAGATTATAAGCATTCACTTAACAAACTCTGATTTATGTCAGAGTGGTAAAAGTACTCTATTTTTCCCAAGAATAAACCTTTAAATTATGAATTGTTAATGTTAACCATGTAAGAGATAGGGGAAAATATGAGAATTTTATTTAATAATTCTTTCCACGCTCCAAAAAGTATCAAAGGCTTTCCCCCTTGAGCACCAAACACAAACTGAAATGCATG
Organism: Ochotona princeps; assembly: GCF_030435755.1. Taxonomy (NCBI): domain Eukaryota; kingdom Metazoa; phylum Chordata; class Mammalia; order Lagomorpha; family Ochotonidae; genus Ochotona; species Ochotona princeps. The sequence continues at coordinate 16,297,052 of NC_080833.1, forward strand.
TGTTTATCTGAGCATCTACTTTGCTGCAGTCAGAATGTGGAAAGGCATAATTTCAAACTCCTTTACAACTGCAAGTGCAGCTTCATCAATCAATTCTGAAAGTCATATTTTAAGGCATTGTTTGCTCCAAGATAACAAGCTGAGATTTAAAAGATGCTGTGGCATTCCCAACAGACTGTCAATAATGACAATCTTTCAAATGGCAATAAAGGATTATAAATTAACTATACAGAAAAGACATTCAATGTATCCTAAATATGTAGCATATTAAACTGCACACAGGACATCTACTAAGTGTAATATAATCTGTCATTTGTAATTTCTGTGTGTATATAAAGAATGTTTCAGAATTGATTCAGTGGAAAATGGAAATATTTAACAGATTGAAACCCCCACGTCCATATGAACTAACATCAAAAGTGACTCCATTTTAGTAAAGCAAATAAGACTTTATTCCACACAGCGAATAAATTTTAAATAAGCATAATGCAACTTGCAAAGTTACTTTAACAAATGCTGTCATGATTTGTCTTAAAAGCTCAAAATGAGCATGCCGAACTAACTGGAGGTTCCTTACTTGACTGTCCCATGCCACCACCTGAAGCCACAACTCTGGACACCCGTCAGTCCGTTTAGTCAATCCAAGCCTGCACCCAAACCATCGCCTCTTCTCTGGAACAAAACACTCTACAAGAGAACATCTCTAAGCAGATCGCTGCCAATTCTCTGACAGAGTGTCACAGAACGTTCCCGAGGACTGATGTGCAAACGGGACATCATCCAGGAGTCACTCTTATAAGTCATTTTATTGCCTAAACTATCCTGAGCTTGCCCGCTTTAAAAATTTTTTTTTTTTAGGAACAAAAAAAAGCAGCTATTTGTTACTACTGTACTTAAGACAACACTTGTGAATGAGAGTTCTCTCTCCCACACACAGAATCTGGATAGGCACACAAAACACAGGGGAAGAAGTTTCCATCTATGGCCCCAGAGGAGGAGGACACATTTATTTATGAACAAGGCTCCCTAAGGGTAAATATTTCTCTCCCTCTTTAAAACTTCAAACCACTCACAACCAGCCATATTAGATGTTCAAATTTGCTTAAGCACACAGCCATGGGACTTAGAGATTTTTTTTTAAAGCAGCTGTTAACAAACCAAACATTTCAAATTACCGAGAGATGTGGATTTTTGTCTGTTAGAAACAAGACAGACCACAACTTCTCAAGGAGTCGAACATTTATTGTCAGTTCAGACACACATTCTAACTACTCCTTTTATAATACCGCCTAATCAGACCTAATCTGATTTAACAATCACGTTAGAAGCTACAAGTAGAAAAGTAAAAGCAAAACGATGCTTGCTTTAGATTAAAAAAAAAATGCAAAATTTAGTGTGCTGAAACATAATATTCACTGGTGATAAATCTAAGACAAATTGATGTACTGTTCTGAAACAACTAGGACTGCATATTCAACACTAAGAAGGCTTCAAAATAATGAAATAAGAATATCAAAGTCAAACCCAATATGCCCTCAGTGAAGGGAAAGTAACAAACATTCAGCTCTACACAGATCAGAAACAACAAGTATATTTAACCTTAAAACTCTATAAAATCAAAGTGGTTTGCCCTCACTTTCATAACCATCAGAAACAAGAAATGCATATTATACCTGTCTGAAATATTTCATCAAGTCTTTCTGCCACCTTCTGTGGGAGGCCTGCCTCTATCAGTGTCTTGTAGTGTTCTGTGTGAGTTACACTGGAAGTATCCATTGGCTCTTCCTCTTCTTTTAACTGTACCGCATTACCATTCACCTGATTAGCCATTTTATTATGCTGCTGGAAAAAATTCAGGAGCTATATTACATTAAGCCAGAAATAACTAGTTTGTAGGACAATGCATGATTTATCTAAACTAATTTGTATACATGCTGCTAAAAACCTCTATCAAAATAATATTTTATGCCTTTTGTGATGCATCTGATCTAAATTTGCAATAATCATCCTGCAAAACTCTAGAAAATGTACATGGAAGCATTAGCTCTTTAAGGAACTTCATGTACACTAGGTTAATTTACTCAAGGCAGAACAACTGATTAACAAGGCACCTGCTGTGCTCTGGTGAGCAGATCCACACATCACCACAAAATCCTAAAGGCCCCTTAGCTCTCCATTCTTACACCATTTTTGAAAGTTTTGTTTAAAAACAGAATGAACACCCACAGGCTCCTTGATGAAGTTTAGAGGTTTTCAGCTTTCCCTCACCCTGCTTCAAGCACAGTGTCGGTGTACAGTAAGTGTCCTATCGTCTCTAGTTCCACATGCTGGGCTTCGGGCTTTCTCCACCTCACTTAATAAAAGCAAAAACCACGAAGTTTGACAATATTGTTCTAAGATTAATTTGCTATTTCCATTCACAGATTTAAAAGAAAAAATGACCAATTTTAAGAACTAAACAATTAAGTTCACATAAAATAGTGAGCTACAGTTGAGGTTGCTTCTCAAAAAATAAAAAGCATGAGTACATGTACAGTTTCCATGTCAGTGAAATAGAGATGCAAAACCACACTGAAGGATGGCCAACTAACCTCGTCCGAGTTGTTCCAATAAACATTACCTAATTAGGATACACTTGGCCAGAATTTCTGATTCCCTACCAAAAACCATTTTGTATGTTCAGCCTATAAAAGTAAGGCTGAAGTAGATCAACATCCTGGAAAGAATAAACCCATACAAGACCAGTATCTACGCTGTCTCAAAAGCACGGAATTATTACAAAGCATTTATCTGAGGTGGCATTACAACGTGCAGGAAGATAGCAGGCTGTGGAGCGAAGGAATTGCAACATAAAACGCAGGAAGGGGGGTCTCAAGGAAAAGCCTGCTTCTTGATGAAACTCAAGACACCTCACCGGCTAGAGAGAAAATCCAAGTCTCCCGCAAAGTACTAAGACCCATCAGACACCGCGTTCAGACAGCTTATCACATGTGGTGCAAATGCACCGGGTGCAGTTTCCTGGCTTAAAACTTTTGCTTTTCCACTCATATTTATTTGAAGTTAATGAAAGAGGGAGGAAGACCAAGGGCAGGAGGTTACAAAGTTGGAAGAAAGGAAAATGCATGAAGTGTTAACTCTGAAAATGAGATACATGATATCATGATTACAAAACATTCAGGCTTGACAAGCTTTCTGTCTAATATAGACACATACTGGTTAAATGCTGGGCAAATGTTTCTCAAGGCAAGCATCAAATTCCGATGAACTAGCAAAACCAGAAACACTCAAAACTGCAACTTTTGATGTAGAAACTATTCTATTAATCCATTGGCTGATTAATACAACCTGCTTTTACAAAGATGTACCGTAAGTTCCAAAATCATTGCTACTGATAGTCCCACTTTTCCCCATGCTGTCCCACCCCCAGATACTACAGTCAGATCATCACAACTCCGAAGTTCTCAGGATCACAAGAGCCCTCCGCATTGCATTATTAGTGGGAATACGATTAGTCACAGAAAAGAGGCGAATTTTTAACAGACAAGTTACAATGGAACCTCTGTTAAGGTGCTGGCTTTTCTTAAGTGTAAAGCAATAAGACAAGTTTGTAATAAGCACAAGATAGAAATATTTGACTACCACTTCGCTGCAAAGGTTCCACAAGTTGATACTGAAATTAGTTAAAACAGTCTGAAAGTTTGTAAACTTCAACAACAACAAAAAAGGTAGATTCCAGAAAATAAAACCTTCAGATCAAAGGGGAGAAAAAAATCTCTCAAGCCAAACACAAAGCACTCATTAAAAAAAAAAAAAAGTTTCATGGAGACCACTGAAAACTCATGTCAATTCAACACGATGCCACACAGCCAAACCATATTTCTGGATGCAGCAAATAGACTTAATGTTACTGGGGTCATTCGATCTTGAATATTTTTGCAAAAAGTAAAAATTTTATTCAGACGTCCAAGGACTGTTGGAAGCTTTGGGAAATCAGCGCTAGTTCCTGCCTGGCTTTTTCTGTACAAATTCTTCACGTTAAGAGACGGGCTCAAAAAGAACCAACGAAATGAAAACTAACGGTTATGTCACGGCTTAGGCGCGTCAAGCCCTTATTCTAGGACTGAGTAGGGGAGACACCAATCTAACAGTCTCATGAGGACAGCAAAAAAAAAAAATCTCACACGAGTAGTGTGCAAGGATTGAGCTTTCATTTCTCGGCTCTGGCAATACGGTCGCAGCCGTAGAAGAGAAAGAATCGCCTTTCCAGTTTGGGGCGCCTCTGACATTCTCAGAACGAGCTACCTCGGGCGCTGCAGGACGCCTAAGTTTCACGGCCTCTAGTAGTCATTTTTTCCTTCAAATCTCAGCTCGAAGCATGCAGAGTGGGGAAGGGGGGCGTACGAAGGCTCCCCACAGAAATTGGCCTCTCGCCTTCGCTCACACAAAAGTTTTCTCTCCTCTCGGGTAGCCCTGGGCACCCCGCCCTCGTCCACCGCACCCCGTCAGGCCCATCCCGAGGAGCCACACGTCCCACTCGGGTCCGGGTCGGTGGAGACCAGAGCCTAAACAGCGGACTCGGCCGGGGAACAAGCGATGGGAACCGTGGGCGTCTCAGCCTCTCCCGCCCGGGCTCGGCCGCATGGAGCGGACGGGCGGAGGCGGGAAAAAAAAAAAAAAGGCCGGGCCAGCGCCGGCAGGCCGAGCCGCAGGGCCGGGGATGGAGGGGCGGGAGCAGGATGAGCGAGCGCGAGCGGGCGCCGCCGCGGCAGGGCTAGGCCCACAGCTGCGCGGCCGGACGAGGCCGAAGCCACCCCCAGCCCATCCCCACCCCCACCCCGGGGCCTCGGAGCGAAAAGCCAAACGGGGGACCAGGCGCCGAGCCCGGGCCGGGCCGAGTCGCGTCGGATCGGGGCTCCCGGCCCCTCCCCCCCAGGGCCGGCGCGAGACTCACCGGGGCAGAGCAGGGGCCGGCGGCCGGGCCCGTGAGAATCAGCGCGAGGCGCTTTGAAAACGACTAGAAATGGCGCGCGCGCCACCCCCTCCCCCCCCCTCATGGACACAGACGCGATCCCAGCAGCACGCGGGGTTTCCCGGAACTGCTTCCAGGGACTCTGAGATGTCGGGCAATCACCTCACGAGGTGGCAGGACTGGCAGCTCAGCCGACCAATAGAAAGGGAGGGAAGCGGACCACGCCGGTCGTCCCGGGAGCCAATCGTGGCAGCTGTCGGCAGAGCCAATGAGGGTCCTCAGCGCCGCTGGCTGGGGCCCCCTCCGGGGCGGGGGCAGGCACACAAAGGGGTCTGTGGTGGAAGCCCCTGACGGCGGCGAGGCTGCGGGGCCTCAGGCCCCGGCTCGGCCGAAGCTCCTCCCTCGTCGTCTGCTGCCGGGGCCGGGCGGGATGTCTAGGCCTCGCGCCGCGTGGCTGGCCTCGGAGCCCCGCCTCCCCACGGTCCGTGCCGGCCGCGCTCTGCCATGGCGCTCCCGCCGCGTCGCCGGGGCCGCCGGGGCCTTCACGCCTTCCTCGCCCCGCCGCGGCTGGCGCTCGCTCCAGACACGCCCATGGCCGCGCGCTCGTGCCTCTCCTCAAGTCGTCCTTTAGACTCTGACTGGAAGGCGACTTCAGGGATGATTTGGCTCTGTCGTTTTCGCTAAAGAATTTTGTGTGGGGGAAAAAAAAAATTTCATCCCTTTGGACCGTTTGGAAAACTGCCGCCTTCCATCCCTGGCTCGTTTCCATACATCGTCGGTGGCGGCTCGGGGCTGGGATGGAAATCGCTGAAGTGGGCATGAGATGATAGGGCAGCGATGTTTTTTCCCACAGGATTTAGAACTAATTAATAATCGTAAAGTAGATGGGAATAAATCTGTTCATCTGTGTGGTCAAAAGAGGTTAATTCCGGATACAGATTAATTCCCGTTGTTCCTAAACCTATTTCTCACCTTTCACCCCTTCTGATTTTGTTCCTCGCTTTAGTCCCAAATCTCTCATCCCACAGAACTCACTCTAACTTGCTCACCGCTTAGGCAGTGGAAGGGGTCCAGTGGTTTGCAGAATTTTTAGACAGGCTTGCGAATGGTTGAATTTCTCAGGACTCTACACCAAAACTGAAGTATTGGAAAGCTACTGCTGTGGTTTGAAAGTATCCCCCCTAGGAGCAGGTGTTGGAAACCGATTTCCCCCAAAGCCACAGTTTGGGGAGGCGGGACCTGGTGGGAGGTGCCTAGGTCAGCAGGGCCCCACCCTCACGTGGCAATTAGAAAAGGGCTTGAGGCTGTGCTGTGTGGATGTCTGCGTTTTCCCTTTGCTTTTCCGCGCTGGATGACACAGCAAAAAAAAAAAAAAAAGCCCTCCTCTGATACACCGCTCGTTTTCAGACCTCCAACCTGCAGAACTGGAAGGAGTCTGTTTCCCGTGACTTTGAGTCGTAGCACAAACCGAGCTAAGGCACCTGCTATGTGCCCAATTGCCAGCTAAATCTGGTGGAGCAAACTGCTGTGTTATGGGCTGTGAAATTCACAGAACTCAGGAAAATATAGTAATATAAGGTGACAAATACAAATTTGGTGACAATCTTGGAAATACAATGGTAGAGCTAAAGGATCTTGAAGCTTAAACTTTATTTAGTCACAAAAATTTACCTCTAGCTCAAGGGTTCTTCACCGATTTTGTGCTGTTTGATTCTGGTTAAAGCTGTGCATCTTGACTTTCTCAGTGCATAAAATGAAATACACAGCATTATGAAGGAAGCAATTTACATCGATGCACAATAGATTTTAAAACAAATTTAAAATGTAATGATGATTGGCATTAAATGCCAAGATTTTGCAGCAGGTCTAAGCAATGGGAAGATACTGCCAGGCAGCTGTAACAACTATCATGTGATACATAAAGGTTCGATTTCTGTTGCTAACAAAGTGAAGGGTTGGGGGAAGAAGGCAAACTTTTCGTTGGGCATGAGCAAAAGTGAAGATGTTATTTTAGGACTCCTGGATTCCATTTAGAGACCCCCAGTAAGTCTACCAACTACAGGGTTGGAATGCCTAGCCTACATGCTCTAATTGAAACAATCCAAATCACCCACCATTTTAGGGGGGCAGTATTTCAAATATTCTGCCATATTGCTCTTATACTCCACCTTTTTCAGAACATTTATCTTGATTTCTTATATTTGGAAGAATGCTTAACCAATACAAAAATTCTAGGTATACATGAATTCATTATCCCACAAACACTGGTTGCATGCTGTCTAGATCCAAAGCACTGTGTTAAGACCAGGGAGTATAGAATGAATAAAACACAATCCCTGTCCTCCAAGAGTTTGCATACTAGCTAACAAAATGGAACTAGTATAAACAGAATAAAAATGAGTTATTGAGGGGAGCTCCAGCTGTACCCCTACTCTTTTGAAATTAGGTAGCTGTGCAACCAGGCCCTTCCACTACCCTTCCCATCACGGGACCAGTTTGTAGACTGAGGCACTGAATTGGGGAGTATGTTTTTGGTTCTTCCAACAATTATAGGGCACACAAATATTCGAATTAAAGCTCCAACTGAAATAATAGGATGTTCACAATTACGAAACTCCAAACGGGATTGTTAATCTGTCGCTGTCATAATACTAAAACAAACATCTAATCCATACCTCAAGCTTGAAACAGGGTTATATCAGTCTTTTCAACACATTCACTTCACTGACTTGGCTTCACTAACTAGGATAAACCATCAGAGCCACACTTTTTTTTCAAATGGCAGATTTACTGAAAGAAGTGTTAGACTCGCTGACCATCCATGAAGGAACACATCAGCCAAGTATAGAAAAGAATATAGATGGCAGGTAGTCAGAGAAACTCTGTTCACAGGCCTTTCTACCACCATGTAGCAAAAAGACAGACATCAAAGAGGGAGCTACAGAGGAACAGGAAAGCTAAGGAAAGAAGGTACAGGGGTTTTAAACCCCTCCTGACATGGAAGCTGAAGCAGGTGTCACTTCGGGCCTTGTTTGGTGAGGCATATTCGCCTGCGTCCATCATTGCTGCAGCAAAGGCTCTGTTGCCTCAGGGGTATGCCATATTTGTGCTGTCCTTTCCGGGTTCCAGTCTGAGGTTAGTGTAAGCACTGATTCAAAGCAAGCTCTGCTCTACTCCCGTAACAGTGCAACCATCAAGAAGGAGACTAGCATCTAAAGTCCTCGCCTTGAATGTGCCAGGATCCCATATGGGCACCAGTTCTAATGCCAACAACCCCGCTTCCCATCCAGCTCCTTGCTTGTGGCCTAAGAAAGCAGTTGAGGACGGCCCAAAGCCTTAGGTTCCTGCACTGCATGGGAGACCTGGAGGAAGCTCCTGGCTCGTGGCTTCGGATCGGCGCAGCATCAGCCGTTGCGGTCACTTGGGGAGTAAATCATTGGACAGAAGATCTTCCTCTTTCTCTCTTCCTCTGTATATCTGAATTTGCAATAAAAGTAAAACAAATCTTAATAATAAAAAAAGAGAGAGAGACAGAAAGATCTTCTGTCTGCAGGTTCACCCCCCAAAATGGCACAATTTCCAGAGCTGAGCCAATCTGAAGCCAGGAGCTTCCTCTGGGGTCTCCCACGTGGCTTCAGGATGGACTTGGGCCATCCTCGACTGCTTTCCCAGGCCATAAGCAGGGACCTGGATGGGAAGTGGAGCAGCTGGGTCATGAACCAGCACATATATGGGATCCCAGCGCTTGTAAAGGGAGCATTAACCAGTTGAACCTTTGTGCGGGGCCCCAGAGCCACAGTTTAAAGGCACAGGCAAAGGCAAGGAAAGAAACACTGTAACAAGAAAGAACAGGAGAGGAGTGAAATGGCAATGAAAAACGTATGTTATATTGATGGAATGGACATTCCCAGGGGCCAGCATTGTGGCATAATGGGTAAAGCTGTCAACTGTGATGTAAGCAACCTTTATGGGTGCCGGTTTGAGTCCTGGTTGCTCCGCTTGTAACTCAGCTCCCTGCTAATGGATCTAGGAAAGCAGCAGCAGGTGACCTAAGTGCTTGGGTTGAGTCCTGAAAGTCTGTCTCTGAGAAAAGAAAGACAGAAAGAAAGGAAGGAAGGAAGGAAGGAAGGAAGAAAGAAAGAAAGAAAGAAAGAAAGAAAGAAAGAAAGCAAGCAAGCAAGCAGAAGAAAGGAAGGGAGGGAGGAAGGAAGGAAGAAAAGAAAAAAGAAAAAAGGAAGGAAGCTGGTGCAGTGGAATAGCTACCTAAACTTCTCCTGAGCTCTGGCATCCTATGTGGGCACTGGTTCACGTCTCCGCTGCTCCACTTCCCATCCAGCTGCCTGCTTATGATCTGGAAAAGCAACAACAGAAGAGAACTGTCACTCATATGGGATCCAGGTGGTTGCAAGGCAAGGATTTAGCCACTACGTTACTGTACCGGATCCAAGATAATTTTTTTTAAGATTTGTTTTACTTGAGTCATAGATACAGAGAGAGAAAGGGAGAGACAGAGAGCTTCCATCTGCTGGGTCATTCCCAGAATGTCACCCACGGCCAGGGGTGGACCAGTTCAAAGCTGAGACCCAGGAGCTTCTTCTGGGTCTCCCACACCACACGGGTGCAGGGTGCTCAAGGCCATGGGCCATCCTCTGCTGCTTTTCCAGGCCACAAGCAGGGAGGGGGAGTGGAACAGCCGGGACTAGAACTGGTGCCTATATGGGATGCCGACACTGTAAAGGATCAGCCTGCTCTTCCACTGTGCCAGCCCCATTGAGAGGAAATACTAGAAACGGAGAAACACTGTATTTTCAAATAATATATGCTTTGTAAGGGTTTATTTTATTTATTAGAAAGGGAAAGAGAGAGAGATCTGCTGGTTCCTTCTCCAAGTGACTACATGGACAGGGCTGACCAGGCTGAGCCCAGGAGCCTAGAACCCTATCCAGGTCCTCTGCAGGCATGGCAGAAGTCCAAGCACTTCAGCCACCATCTGTTGCTTTCTCAGGTGCATCAGAAGGGAGCTAGATCTGAAGTGGAACAGCTGGGACTCAAACAGTACTCAAACGGAATACATATAGTTCTGCAAATCATGTTACCTGTTAAAGGACTTGTATCTGAAATGTTAAAAAAAAAAAAAAAAACTCTTAAAACCCATTAACAAATAGATGACTGAAAACTTTCGCTAGATTGGCAATGAAACCTGGTTCATATCCTGGCTGCTCCACTTCCCATCCAGCTCCCTGCTTGTGACCTAGAAAAGCAGGAGAGCATAGCCCAAAGCTTTGGGACCCTGAACCTGTGTGAGAGACCCAGAAGAATCTCCTGACTTCAGATCAGCTTAGTTCTAGCTGTGGCAGCCATTTGGGGAGGGAACCAGTGGATGGAAGATCTTTTTCTCCCCACCTCTCCTTCTCTCCATAAACCTGATCTGTCTTTCCAATAAAAATAAGCTTGAATATACATATATACCTATTTCATCATTAAGTGCAGAAGCACAAGGGGACATATCTGTCTTCATTGCAACCTTACCTGGGGGTCTGAGACAGAACCCATCAGTTCCAGGGGCTTTCTTCCTCTTGTATAAGGCCAAGAGTCAAGGGCATGAGTTCTGTAGTTATTGTAATATAACAAATAAAAAATAAAGGGGCCTGGTACCATAGCCTGGTGGCTAACATCCTCTCCTTGCACATGCTGGGATCCCATATGGGCACTAGTTCTAATCCCGGTGCCCTGTTTACTGACCAGCTCCTTGCTTGTGGCCTGGGAAAGCAGTTGAGAACGGGCTAAAGCCTTGGGACCCTGCACCCATGTGAGATACCCAGAAGAGGCTCCTGACTCCTGGCTTTGGATCAGCTTGGCTCCGACCTTTGCGGCCACTTGGGGAATGAATTAGTTGATGGAAAATCTTGCTTTTTTCTATTTCTCCTCCTCTCTGTGTATTTGGCTTTCCAATAAAAATATCTTTTTTTTAATCACCAGCTCTACTTAAGGGAATATGATTTCTGCACATCCCCCTTATTTATCCCAGAAACACTTGTCACCTGGATACTTTGGCTCAAACATTTGCCAGAGGGTGATCAAGACCCAGTAACTTCTTCAGGCTACCCGAGTGGAATTGGCGACTACACACACACACACACACACACACACAGGAAACAGGCAATCACAAAACAAGAATAAAGTCCTTTGATGGACAAATCTAGGGAAGGTAGAAAAGCAAAACCAGTCTTGTGGGATCAGTAAGGGTTTCCTAAGACAAGTTGGGTTTGAGATTTGAAGGACAAATTGGCAAGAGGAGTGCTGAGAAAGAGATGCTGCTTGGAGGTGTTACAGGTGCAGGAAACTGCAGGGAGCTGGAACTGTGGAGGGCAGAGCTGGCTGAGCTGCTCAAACCCTGCACAGCAGGAGCTGGCGGCTTGCTGAAGGTTTTGGAATGCTCCAGAGGGTTTGGCGCAGAGAATGGTGTGAGGGTCTTGTCTCACCAACATCTTTCCAGCTGCAGCAAGGGAGGGCAGCCTGAAGGTGAAGGGAAATGAATGCAGAATAAACTCATTAGGAGGTTGTTTCCGGAAGCCAGATGTGTCTCCCAGGATGGTGTGGATAATTGCAGCTAATATCCAGAGCCCCATTATCTCATTTAATCTTTGCAGCTCTGCAAGGGAAATATAATTACCCCTATTTACAGATGGGGAATCCAAGGATCAGGAAAGCGAAGTAATTGCCCACAGTCATACGGTAAGTGGTGGTTGCTGAGAAAGTGAGGTAGACGGATTTGTGAAACATTTAGCAAGTGGTGTGGGCATGACTGAATGACTGATTATGCAGTTAATATTCTCTATTGGCCTGGGGAGAGTGGCTAAGGGAGCAGGGGTTAAGTATGACATGCCAGCTTCTTCTACGAGTGAAGCAGGTGGGGAGTAGGCCAAGTCTGGGTCTGATTTCAGGGTGTCTGGTCATTCCCAAGCAGGGCTGCTTAGAAGATGACCGCAGGGGCTGGTGTGAAACTCCAAGAGAGATCTGGGTGTCGCTGGCCTCAGTCTCTCCCAGAAACACAGGTAAGTAGAATGACCTTTGCAGAATCAAAAAATGATGCATCTAGGAAAGGAACCAAGGAGCCACAAAACGGTTTCAGGTCATTGCAGGGTCATTTCCTCCCACTAATTTTACTCTTTCACTAAGGTCTCTACCGCAGAGGAAGGTGTCTCACCAAGCTTTCGGAGTGCCCTTTACTCCCTGGGGTCGGGAACTTCCCTCACAGGGGAGGACCATTGAAGGAATTAGCATTTCCTTGAGCTCAGCAGGGCTCCAGTGGCCGGGGCACGCAGCCCTAACCCACCCTAGCCTCCTAGACACCAGTTAACTCACGGGTACAGCTCAGTATAATGATGATAATGGTGAGTTATTACCATATCAAGCACCTTAGAGGGGAGGCTACACCTCCAGCTGTCCTGGCATTGTCCTTTAACTTTCCTTTCCAGCCATCAAAAACACTGAGCTTGTAGAAGGGAGAGAGATTTTTTTTTTTTTTTTAAGAAAAAAAAATTTTTAAAAAGAGTTTTCCTAATCTTAGCTGTACTGCTAATTACGATTTTTCCTCCACATTTGTTTTTTATGCCCCGTGTAAAGCATTTTCACCCCCTACTTCTGCTTAGGCTGAGCTTTCATTGAACAACAACAACAAAAAGCTTCCCAAGAGAAAATTACTTGCACGTAATTTGAAAACTGGTGCCACTACCTGGTAGTGCATAATTCCTGTCTTAGGCAGACTATGTCACCGTGTCATGAACAGAGAAGCCTTAACAGCTTCTAAGAGGTATCTCTGTTCCCAGAACCCAATCTTAGGTTATAAACTGTTTTAGCATTTGTAATGGGTACCCCTAAAATATCTCCTAAAGTAACATGGCTTTCTCTCATTTTTCCTTTTGGATGTGGGGTTTTTTTACCCTCTTCTCCAAAGCTAGAGTCATCCAAACCAAATATTTCCATGTTGCTTTTGTCACCAGAATAACCTTCTTAGGAAACTGTCCAGGTTTTTACCTTTGTCCAAAAATATAACATGCATCAATGTCACGACAGTCACCCCCAGGTTTAAGGGATGGGATGAAAAATCCCTGGATTGCTAAAATAATTCTCGGATCTTTTTATTTTAAAAATTATACTTTTTAATTATAGAATATTGTTAGAATAATACAGCTGTAGATAGACATTGGGATAACTGTAACCGATACCATAGGAAAACTGCTCTACATCCTCACGTGGTCATTCACTCTCCACAACCATAGGAAGCAGGCACCGAGTGTTCAGGGTGTGTGCAAGAAGCAGGCAGGGCTTGGAAGCAGAAAGCATGCAAAAAGCATCAGCAAAAAGAGCCTGCTCCTTAACTTCTGCACAAAGGCCAACGCAGCAAATGGCCAGCAATGGGCAGGAGAGAGAAGCAGGGCAGGTGCGGACCTGGCCCTTCTCACTTCCCCGCGGGAGTGCGTATGTACACGGAGATGGGCACTCAGCATCTTCTTGAACCCTTTGCTACTAAGGAGCCAAAAAACAGCAGCAGGAGCAAGTTGGGGTGAAGCGAGAGAGCAGGGAAAAGAGGGAATGTGGTAAGCATTAGGTGAAGAAGCTCCTGCCTTCCAGGGCCACTCCCTAGCCTACTGCTGTAGTGGCTGACAGAAGCAGCTGGACAACCTTGATATCCATTAAAACCATCACCAACACTGATACAGAAAAAGACACAGTTGTTTCTAGGTTACCAAGAATACATATGTCACCCAACAAGGTATGAATACCCAGTCATAATGACAAAAGCATAACTTCTGCTTGTTTCTGGATGGAAAGGGTGGCAAACATGAAGACGCCCTCTTGGCAGGGGTGTTCTGTTATCTTCAAAGCTGTGTCCCTTGCAAGTGATGGAGTCACCCAGCTGTAGGTCACTGTAGTGTACAACTCACTATTGTATATCACAGGACTGACCAGTGGCACCTTTCACACCAGATCCCAAAATAGCTGTTGCAAAGACATTTTTTTTAAAAATGTTACAGCATTTGGAGTGAAGCACAGTAGCAATAAACCAGGGTACTCTGAAAACATAGTTCTGTCTCCTAGATACCAGTTTACTCCCACCACTACAAGGCTGAATAAGCGTCAACATGTACAATATTTTTTACTTCCTACTCCAGCTGAGATAAAGAGAACAGACACTACTGGGCTTAAATCAGGTTGGCTCCCACTTTAATCATTTACAGCTGTAGTTTGGGAGTTTAGAAATACACTCTTATCTAGGTTTATTAATTCTTCTGACAAGCCAGAGTTCTTCAAAACCCTGGAACATAATTCAGTCTGGGAACAGGACATCCAACCTATCTGCCCAGTCATTATCTCCATAATTGAAGGACGCATACAAACAAAGGCTTAGTTCTATACAAAGACAAACCTTACAGGACAGTGCACACTTGAGTATTAGTGTTAAATTTGTTTTTTTCAGAAGAATGAACACCAGGACATTTCTCACATTAGAGTTATGTCTGCAGTTCTGTCACATGATCCACATCACCCAAGAGCATGCTAATTCTGTGCAAATTCAGTTTCTGCTATCAGAAAAAAAAAACCCACAGGAATACACATTTCACTGTTAAGTACACATGCCCTTATGCAAGCTAAGATAAACACTGGGATGTGGCCCTTACCAAATCAGAGTTAGCAATATAAGGAGAACAGAACCTAAAGACTAGTGGGGGAAAGGACATAGAAATGACCAATGGTCCCTGGGAAAGCACTCTGCACTTCCTTCCCTGAAGTGGTCAATCCCACTTGCCCCTCACACACCACCACAACTTATGGTTCTATTTTTCCTTGAAAAGATCTTCCCCTCACAATGTACCCTGAAGTGTTTTCCAAAGAACATGTATATATTTGATAAATGCTAAAGTTACCACATTGATGGGTCCTTGGTCCCCAAACCTATGTCTCATTTTTTCTCTCACACAGTATCTTCAGTTATCTTTCACAAAGATGCAAGCTTTAAACAAGCTAATTACAAACAATGAGAAGGAAGAAAGTTAACAATCACTGCCTTCATCGTGCAGAATTCTGCTCTCAGGAAGATGGAGAAATAGCAATGTGTGAATGACTCAAGAAAAAAGCCCTTTGGGTGGGAAGATGCATGTGCCCAGCTACTATGGTGTGTGTGAACAGGTGTGGCAGCTGAGGCCCAGCCTCTGGCTGCCTTTTCCCAAAGTGGCCATGACCACTCTACTGCAATCCCACACTTCTGTGGATGGAGTTCTTTGGGCCCAGAATGAACAGAATAACTGAAAGATTTATTCCATTTCTACCCCGAGCGTTCAGCAGTATTTGTCCTGTGGTCTTCAGGTTTCCAGTTAGTTGTGGGGGCTGACCTTGAAGGGGGTAATCCATGGAGTGAATACAAATTATTATTCTGGAGGAGATAATGGTCCCAAATCCGAAAAGCACATCTCATTTGGTGTTTTAAACAGTGGCTTCAACTAAGAAAGTCACTAAAGTCATTGAGGAAGCCTTGAAGGGGCTCCTGTTTAACATCAAACTGTACCTTCTGAGGAAATCCATTTGCAGTCACAATTACGGAACTCAATCGGTATGAACTCGCTTGTGTTTAATAAGAGCTGAGCTCCGGCTGAAACTCTTCTCGCACTCTGTACATTCATAGGGCTTCTCTCCCGTGTGAACTCGCTGGTGTGTGATGAGGTTGGAGCTCTGGGTGAAACCTTTTCCACACTGCACACACTCGTAGGGCTTCTCCCCCGTATGTGTTCTCTGGTGTTTAATTAGATCAGACCGCTCACCAAAACTTCGCCAACACTCGTTACACTCGTAGGGCTTCTCTCCCGTGTGGATTTTCTGGTGGGTGATGAGATGCGAGCTCCGGCTGAAGCTTTTCCCACAGGCGTTGCACTCATAGGGCTTCTCCCCCGTGTGGGTTCGCTGGTGCTGCACCAGGTGAGATATGCGGCTGAAGTTCTCCCCGCACTCGTTGCAGTGGTACGGCTTTTCTCCTGTGTGGGCTCTGCGGTGGCGGACCAGATCAGAGTTCTGGCTGAAATTCTTCCCACACTCATCACACTTGTAGGGTCTCTCCCCCGTGTGGACGCGGTAGTGTTTGATGAGATCAGATCGCTCGCTGAAGCCCCGCCCACATTCATTACACTCATAAGGTTTCTCACCCGTGTGCGTCCTCTGGTGCTGAGCCAGGTGCGAGCTCCGGCTGAAGCTTTTTCCACACTCATCGCACTCGTAGGGCTTCTCCCCACTGTGGGTCCTTTGGTGCTGGATTAGGTGCGAGAGGCGGCAGAAACTTTTCCCACACTCATTACATTTGTGAGGCTTCTCCCCAGTGTGGATTGTTTGATGCTGAATGAGGTGAGAGCTTCTTCCAAAACTTTTCCCACACTCATTGCAGTCATAGGGCCTCTCCCCAGTGTGGGTTCTTTGATGCTGAATAAGGTGTGAACTACGGCTGAAGCCCTTCCCACATTCGTAACATTTATAGGGTCTGTCTCCAGTGTGAGTTTTCTGATGTCGATTCAGGTCTGAGATCTGACTGAAGGCCTTTCCACAGTGAGAACATATGTGATATTGGATCCCTGTGTGGACTTCTTTGTGGGCCAGCAAGTCGGTGACCTGTTGGAGAGGATAGCTTACCCATTCTTCTGCTGTGAGATCTCCCCACTGTCTTTCTGACCTATCCCCATTTTCAAAGACCTCTTCACTTTCAGCATTTTCCTCAGCATTTCCAACAGGCCTTTCAGATGTTGTCCCAAATTCTACATCTTCATTCATCTCTTGCTTTGGATTTACCTCGTTCTCACTCCTAATTTCAAAATCTGTAATAAAGAGTAAAGAAATAAGTAAAGGTATTAAAAAGGTACTCACTGTGTTCCAGGAACTAGCCTAAGTTCTTACTATGGTTACTTCATTCATTTTTAAAAAAGATTTATTTATTTTTATTGGAAAGGCAGATACACAGAGAGGAGGAGAGACAGGGAGGAAGATCTTCTGTCTGCTGGTTCACTCCCCAAGTGGCCGCAACGGCTGGAGCTGAGCCAATCCAAAGCCAGGAGCCAGGAGCTTCTTCCGGGTCTCCCACGCAGGTGCAGGAACCTAAGGCTTTGGGCCATCCTCGACTGCTTTCCCAGGCCACAAGCAGGTAGTTGGACGGGAAGCATGGCCGCTGGGATTAGACCCGGTGACCATATGGGATCCCGGCATTCAAGGTGAGGACTTTAACCACTATGCTATCGTGCCAAGCCCTACTTCATTCATTTTTATAGCCATCCTGAGAGTCATTCATTCATTTTATCCCAGAAAAGTGCAAACTTCAGTCAAGTACAATGACTTGCCAAAAGTAAATGGCATACAGAGCCGAGCCTCCTCAGAGACTCAGACGGAGCAGTGGACAGCACAATCAGGTGCGCATGGAGGATATAGCAGTCTTTCGGAACATGCAGAGGACACCTGGCACAACAGAGGACAGAACTAATCAATCAACTACCCCAGCAAATGTTGGCAGTGAAAAACTGGACAAACTGAGACTCTAAGATGGACTACATCAATCAGCGGATTCTGCAGCGACTTCATTGTGCTTGGAATGGCGAGATTAGCAGCAATTCATAACTGCTGAACTATCAAAACCACTTGAGCAAGACCCTCGGAGCATGCCCCACATCAGGGACCTAGGATGGGTGGGAGGCTGGGTGAGAGGTTGGGTAGGGCTTCTACCTTTATCTCCCCATTTACCTCAGATACAGAAAAAGAAGAGAATGTGGAAATAATAGTCTTACCCACTTTCCTGTAGCCCTTGAACCTTTGTGCCCTAATTAACCATGCAAAGATTGTAAAAAATAAAGGGGTTCAATTCAAAAAAAGAAAAAAAAAAGTAAATGGCAGGGCAGGTATTCAAACCCAGTCTACCTGCTAAGTTCAGGTTCCATATCAAAACTGATGGTTCTTCAAGAAAACTACATATTTTTGGTGTTTTGATAAAGAAAACAACTGGGCCCAGCAAGATAGCCTAGTGGCTAAAGTCCTCGCCTTGAACACACTGGGATCCCATATAGGTGCCAGTTCTAATCCCGGCGGCCCCACTTCCCATCCAGTTTCCTGCTTGTGGCCTGGGAAAGCAGTCGAGGATGGTCCAAAGGCCTTGGGATCCTGCATCTGCATAGCAGATACAGAAGAGACTCCAGGTTCCTGGCTTCAGATCAGCAGAGCTCCAGCCATTGCAGTTACTTGGGGAGTGAATCAACAGACAGAAGATCTTCCTCTCTGTCTCTCCTCTCTGTATATCTGACATTGCAACACAAATAAAAAAATCTTTAAAAAAAAGAAAGAAAACAACCAATACCAGAAAATACAAAAGACTTTAAATTAGAATCTCTGAAATTCAAGAGCCTTCATAATTTATTTATTTTTTAGCTTGTTCAAACTTCATCATTAGCATCATATACTTAACAGGTCAGTATGAAAAACATATTTTTAGCTATCTATGTCATGTCTTAGTTGGCAGAAAAAAATGACTATTAAGTATTACTTGCTATCTTCCCTTACTTTCAATAAATATGGAGAGGAGGAGGTTGGAGAAGGTGCCTCCTCCTACAAGAAAAGATGTCTTGGAACTTTCTTGTTACTATCTACATGTATTTCTTCAGACAAGAGTCAAAATGTCCAACTATCATTCACAAGGAATTCTGTGCCAGACCCTGCATTTCCCAACTGGCTTTCTCACCTCACCGTGTGAGATGAGGATGGCCGTGTATGCGGGAAGACAAGGATCCGTGGCTGAATCAGCCTAGCAAGTGCTGACAGAAACCCCCAGCGCCTGACGAACAGTTCAGGGTCCGAGAAGTCTTGAGGTACAGAAGCTTTCCAGACCTTGTTTAATCGGCTCCCAAACTTAGACAGCCAATAAAAATGCCAGGTTTTGTTAGCCAACAAATAGTTGAAAAGAAGTTACCTTCTAAGATGCTCCTTGGGCTGAAACTGTAGAAATGGAAATTTGCACTTTTGAAGATTCTTATTTTTTGGACTTTGTTAGCTTGAGCAGAATATTTGGGTTGCTGACTGCACTCAGTCTGGTTAATAACATTATCTGTGGTGGCTTCTCTCAAGCAAAAAGCCAAGATTTTTGAAATATCATAGAAAGTCCAGGTCCAAAAGGAAATCTTGGACCCAGTGCGTGGTTCAATTGGCTAAACCTCTCCTTGCAAACGTAGGGATCCCACATGGGTGCTGGTTCATGTTCCAGCTGCTTCAATTCCCATCCAGTTCCCTGCTTGTGGCCTGGGAAAGCAGTGGAGGATGGCCCAAAGCCTTGGGACTGTGCACCCGTGTGGGAGACTTGGAAGAAGTTCCTGGCTTCGGATTGGCTCAGCTCTGGCAGTTGCAGCTATATATGGAGTGAACTAGCAGATAGAAGATATTTCTCTCTCTCCTTCTTTCTGTAAATCTGCCTTTACAGAAAAAAAGACCAGAATCTTTAAAAAGGAAGTATTGCGAGTGGGTATAGTGGCTCCTGCCTCTTGGGATGTCTGTATGGCGTATCTGACTGCCAGTTCAAGTTCTGCCTACTTTGCTTCCAGTCCAAATCCCTGTGAATGTGCCTGGGAGACAGCAGATGGTGACTCCAGGAACTGAGTTTGTGCCACCCTCGTGGGAGACCTGGACGGAGCTCCTGGCTCTTGGCTTCCACCTGACTCCAGTCTTGACTGCTGCAGTCATTTGGGGGTGTGAACGGTGGATAGGAAGATCTCTCTTTATCTCTCACTTTGTGTTTCAAATAAATAAATAAACATTTTTAAAAAGTATGTGGGAGGAGGATTACCTCAGAGTCACTTTTTGCTCTGGGAAAAACTATAGGAATTGGGATTTTTAAAAAAAGGAATTAGGAAACCAGCATGGTGACTCAATTGGCTAACCCTCCTGTTGTAAACACTGGGATCCTATATAGCTGTCAGTTGGTGTCGTGGCTGCTCCGTTCCCATCCAGCTCCTTGCTTACGGTCTGGGAAAGCAATAGAGCATGGCCAAAAGCCTTGGGACCCTGCACCTGCATGGACACCTGGAAGAGGTTTCAGGTTCTTGGCTTTGGATTAGCTCAGCTCTGGCCATTGTAGTCACTTGGGGAGTTAACCAGTGGACAAAAGATCGTTCTCTTTGTCTCTTCTTTTCTCTGTAAATCTATTTTTGCAATAAAAATACATATTTTTTTAAAAAAAGGATTAGTCCTAATGAGCAACTGATGACCTAGTAAACCTTTCACACTGGTGAACTGACAAGTCCTTTAAAAAATATTATTTATTCTTTATTGGAATAACATCTTTTACAGAGGGGAGACACAGAGAGATAGATCATCCACCCGCTATTTCATTCCCCACGTGGCCCCAAGAGCTGAGCTAAGCCAATCTGAAGCCAGGAGCCAGGAGTTTCTTCCGGATTTTCTATGTGGGTGCAGGATCCCAAGGCTTTGGGCCATCCTCTTCTCAGGCCACAAGCGGGGAGCTGGATGGGAAGTGGAGCTGGATGGGAATCAACCAGAACCTATATGGGATCCCAGTGCTTGCAAGGACTTCAGCCACTAGGCTACTGTGCCAAGGTCAATTCTTTACAAGATACTGAGTTCAAAGACTGTTCACCTCTAGAATCTACTCTTCATTTTAGGTCCACCAAGAACAAAGGCTAGAGAAGACTGGTTTGCAGAAAACAAACACACAAACCTGTCCTCTCTGACAGAATTTTAATCTCACTGTTTCAGGATTCCCTGGAACATCATTTGACACCCTCAGGAAAATATCTATGAGCAAAATCTGCAGACAATACTCGGCTACGGAACCTGAAATAAGTCATGATTCTGAAGCCAAAGCAGACACGCACAGGCAGTTTTTGCCCTCCCAAGAACCTGGGTCAAAATCCCATCATCACCTAGTGGCCACAGTAAAAGGGCCCTTCCCCAGCAGCATTTACATCCTGGCAAGCACCACTACGTCAGACCTGTTGGGTCAGCGATGTGTGCAAACAGGCTGGAGATGGCACTGGACCCGGGGCAGCAGAAATCAGAGTGTTTCTATATGGTGCCCAAAGCCTCCTCCACCTGCTGCTTTCAGACCATGTGACCTGGATGTACAGACAGCCAACATTTGCTTTTGGGCTCAAAGCAATGTGATTAAGTGCTTTAAAAATCAAACCGACTTTATTGAAAGAGCTCAATCATTTGGACAGCCTTCAAAATGTGGGGGTGAAGGAGTGCAGACTACTCA
Organism: Ochotona princeps; assembly: GCF_030435755.1. Classification (NCBI taxonomy): domain Eukaryota; kingdom Metazoa; phylum Chordata; class Mammalia; order Lagomorpha; family Ochotonidae; genus Ochotona; species Ochotona princeps. Next base: position 16,318,306 of record NC_080833.1, read on the forward strand.
CCCAAGGAGACAACATTTCCATAACTCTCCTGCATGACATCCCTGTAAAGGTCTCGCTGGGTAGAGTCCAGGGGTCTCCATTCCTCCCTGGTGAGGTACATGGCCATATCTTCAAATGTCACAGGTGCCTGAAACGACACAGTGCTTCCTCACTACTTGGCCTCGGGGAGTTGAGCGCCAGTCTTTCTTGTTGAAATTAGACATGGTTAAGAATGGTGAGGAGGCAAAGGGCTATTAAGTCTGGTCTGCGGAGACCAGAAAAGAAAACAAGAGAGAACAGGAGGAGAGAAAAGGAGACAAGGGAGGGATGTCAACTGCCCAGGGCTTAAGGACACTGCTGCCCCACTCGGCCAGCCGACCCTAGCACACTTTCCTGGAATCCATCTGGCACTTCCAGCTCTCCATACCTGTCCTCACAACGCTCCCGGTCCCCTGGAATATTTTCTCAGAGCAGCAAAATGCTACTGAATGGTCCCACTACAGGACCGATCCCCGCCTACCCCTCTGCTCCGTCCCACTCTGCCCCCAGATGTTCCAGAGAACTAATCACTCCCACATCTGGGTTCCCCCATCACAGCACTTGGCTGCTTCGGCAAGCGCACTTATCACCTTGTGTCACCACTAGCCAGATGTGTCTTTCTTGTCCCTTCAGGCTGGGAGCAGGCACACAGAGGCGTCCTTTTAGTTTCCTGATAGCTAAAGGCACACAGCAAGCGTTCAGTGTATGTCTGCGGCTTTACTGGCCTGGTTCTAGACCCTTAGAGGCAGAATACCGGAACGAGTAAATGACCAAGCCCAGGATATCTCCCACATGAGGGGCTTGCAGACCATCGAAACCCCAGACGAGGTGGGTGGGCAGAGGGAGGTGCAGAGAAGCCACCCCCGGCTTACCTGGGACCCAGCCATGAGCAGGGCAGCTGCCATCTCGGGCACCAGGGTTCGCCTCCTGTGAGAAAGCAGGACAGGCAGCTAGCAGACAGCACTGCAGGAGGCGAAAAGCAGGGCGTGAGGCACGGAGGGGAGGCCCTGCCCGCTCCCCAGGGCTGGAGTTCTGGCCGCCAGGCAGGAGGGGAGGGCCCAGGAGGACCAGGGCGGGTCACTTTCCTCCCTGACCCCCGAGCGCCACACGCCCTCTGGGTCTCCGCCACCAGGGGGTGGAGGCAATGCCTAAGTCGATTGAGGCCAGCCTCCCGCCAGGGTGCCTCCCGGGCCGGGGGTCAGCCCGCTGCTGTCTGTGGGAGGAGGCGCTCAGCCCAGCCCACAGAACGCCTCCGCTCTTCCATCTCCAGACCCGGTCCTTTCCGGCAGCTGCCTCAGCCCATCAGCTAGCGAGGCTTGCACAACACTGCCAATCCCATGCCGACCCGGAGGCCCGCCTCCCTCGGGGTGGCTGTGCCCCTCACCGCGCTTGCGCTCGTGCCGTGGCCTGCCGGGAGTTGAAGTTCCAACCTGGCGTACAAAAGCCAGTCAGAGGCCGGGCGGAGGAGGGAAAAGAACAAAAGGGTTCGGGGCGCGTCGTCCTGGCCCGAGCGGAGTGTTTCTCCTTTCCTCCTCTTAGAAATCACAGCCCAGGGCCTGGCGGCGTGGCCTAGCGGCTGAAGTCCTCGCCTTGAAAGCCCCGGGATCCCATATGGGTGCCGGTTCTAATCCCGGCAGCTCCACTTCCCATCCAGCTCCCTGCTTGTGGCCTGGGAAAGCAGTTGAGGATGGCCCAAGGATTTGGGACCCTGCACCCGCGTGGGAGACCCGGAAGAGGTTCCGGGTTCCGGGCTTCGGATCGGGGCGCATCGGCCCGTTGCGGCTCACTTGGGGAGTGAATCATCGGATGGAAGATCTTCCTCTCTGTCTCTCCTCCTCTGTGTATATCTGGCTGTAATAAAATGAATAAATCTTAAAAAAAAAAAAATCACAGCCCAGTTCACACGGGGAAGCTGTCCTGCTTCTAACAGCCCTGGAGCCTCCCTTCAGGCTGAGTTTATCTGCGGCGTGGGGCGTCATTGAAGCAGGTTGGGTTGAGCTCCACTGAAGCCAAGCCTCAGGTGGCAGCCCAGGCCGGAGACAAGCAGCAGCAGCAGCCGCCCACTCCCCTGGGGAGACTCGGGGGCGCGCAGCAACTTTGGGCCCCGCCCACGCACCACAGCTCCCGACAGCGCCTGCGGCGTAGCGCCCGGGACCGCCGACTACAACTCCCAGGAGGCCTTGCCCTGCCTCGCCCCGCCCCACGGTGCGGTCCGCCACTTGGGCCTTGCGGTGTCGCGGTTCTGCCTCTGTCCGCCTCATAGGGGCGTCCGACTGCATCTTGAAGAAGGTGACCATTGAGCCGAGCGTTGAGTTGCGCCTCTCTGAGGGGGGAACGAAACCCCGAAAGGGAGGGCGGAAATCATAAGCCGAGGAGGAGAGACTAGGAGATGGGGATGGAGCCAGGGCGGGGCGGGTGGTCCTGTCATCCCTGAGGGCGGGTCTCCTGGAGGCCTTTCAGGGTCTCAGCCGAGCGGTTGCTTGGGATGTTAGCAGACCCTGTCCAGCTGAAGGTAGCAGGCCGACAACCCGAGTTGAGGACAGGCAGACTTACCTCCGGGCCCGCCAGAGATCCACTGCTGCCCGATCCTAGAGGTCGCCCACAGATGCCGACGCCGAAGACCGAGTTCTTTCAGACCGCTTGTGTTGGGGGAAAAGATGGGAGATGTGGGAAATCCTCCTTTTGCTACCCAAGGCCCGCGATCCTCCGACTCTGGGGCGTCTCCTGCAGGAGCCCAGCCGGCTTCAGCGGGAGTCCCTGGGAACGGAAGGGTTGGCAGCCTTGCCCTTCTCCAGGCCCGAGGAGGGAATGAGGCGGTGGGAGTGGGGCGCTGGGGAACCGGGCATGCCGCACGGGGAAGAGCACGGCGCTCGCAGCCGCCTTGGAGAGGAAAGTGATGGAGAAAGACGAGAGCGGCTTCTGAGGGACTCCCACCCTCTTCCAGTTATAAATATCCTGGAGCTTGGCTTGGTGCCCGGAAGCCTGTTGTCTCTGTCCAGGAGACTTCTCTGCTCTGCCGGCGAAAGCGGCCTTACTGGTGAATGGTGCACACATCCACCCACTGAGAGACTTGAATTTTTTTTTCAGCCATGCTTTTTGAGAGTGTCAGGTTCCCAGAGTCCCGTTATTTATGGTTAAATCACTCAAATGTCCAAAAGGAACTAGGAGACCCCTCAGCAGCCATGACGTAGAATCTTCCACTTCAGAACTGAACCCTCATAGCCCATCACAAAACACATGTGGGTATTGCCAGCAGTGGAATCCCAGAGGGCTCCCAAGAGGCAGTGTCCCCAGTGGAAGGCTTCACGATCAGACACACCTGAGTTGAAATCCTCTCTGGTTATTCCTCCGGAAAGTTGAGTCTCCCCAAGTCCATCTCCCTCTCTTACACCGTGAGGCCTCTGCAGGGAGTGGGCACTCAAAGGACAGCGGTGGCAAGGGAGACCTCCAGGAAGAGCTGCCGAAGATCAGAGTAGCTGGGTCAGAAGCATGTTTTTGCCAGAAATTCAGATCAGCCTGGGGAGTTGGGGGCCGCACCTGGTGTGTTCAGGTGAAGGGCATGTGGAGCCGAGTAGAGCAAAGTGAGGCCTGATCCTTGGGGAACCCTCCAGATGGATCAGGAGCCAGGGAGGAGGGGCAAGGGATGAGAAATTGCAGGTTTCTAACTGGGCCTGAGGTGAAAGCAGCCCAGCGGGGCTGCTTTCTCATCCCGAGCCTGACAGATTGCTTTGTTGGTAAACTTCCCTAGGTCTTTTGCCCCCCTTGGCTCTGGGGTTTTAAGACTTTCTTTGTTCTCTGGCAGTTGCTCTCATCCCCTGGGCTGGCCTGGGGGCAGAATGGCTGCCTGGCTGCCTGCCTCCTTCAGCGACTGCTTTTTTTTTTTCCTTGTCCCGTCTTTACCTGGGACCCTCCAGAGGGTGGAGGTGAGAAGCTGAGAGTGGAGGGAGAGCTTGGCTGCATAGGGAGCCCCTGGGGGTGGGGGCGGGAAGAGGGACAGGAAGGACACTGGTGATGGACTTCCTGTTGGAGTTTGAGAGTTGGGGTCCCTGGAGGCGGAGGTGGTTTCCTGTCCCATTGTCCCGGACCGGGGAGTTCCGCAGGATTCTTGGTGTCTGTCGGTTTGCAGTAAGCACGTGGAAAGGCGAGCTCGTCCCCAGGATGCAGCCAGGAACGGGCACCCATCACATGCAGAGTGAGCAGGCTGGTTCATCATGACGCCAGGGGCCAGGACAGTTGTCTGGACGGTACCTCCAACTCAGGCTTCTTGTTATCTAGTGAAGATATGTGGGCTCCACCGTTGGACTTGATTGAGGACCCTTCTTTGTATATTCTTCAGTTTGTGCCCTATTACCAGGTCACTGTCCCTACAGAACCATATCTATCTTTTCTTTTTTAAAGATTTATTTATTTTTATTGGAAAGGGAGATTTACAGAGAGGAGATTCACAGAGAAAGATTGTTCATCTATTAATTCACTGCCCAAGTGGCAGCAGCAGCCAGAGCTGAGCCAATCCAAAGCCAGGAACTTCTTCCACGTCTCCCACACAGGTGCACGGTCCCAAGGCTTTGGGCCATCCTTGACTGCTTTTTCCCAGGCCACAAGCAGGGTGCTGGATGAGAAGCAGGGCAGCCAGGATTAGAACTGGCGCCGAAGGCCCAGCGCTATCAAGGCCTAGCGGCTAAAGTCCTTGCCTGGAACGTGCCAGGATCCCATATGGGCACTGGTTCTAATCCCAGCAGCTCCACTTCCCATCCAGCTTCCTGCTTATGGCCTAAGAAAGCAGTCGAGGACGGCCCAAAGCCTTGGGACCCTGCACCCACTTGGGAGACCTGGAGGAAGTCCTGACTCCTGGCTTTGTACCAGTGCAGCACCAGCCGTAGCATTCACTTGGGGAGTGAATCATTGGATGGAAGATCTTCCTGTCAGTCTCTCCTCCTCTCTGTATATCTGACTTTGCAATAAAAAAATACCTTTAACAAAAGAGAAAAGTGTTAATTTGTTACATTTAAAAATATGCCTTGGGCCCAGCGGCATGTCCTAGCGGCTAAAGTCCTCGCCTTGAACGCCCCGGGGATCCCATATGGGTGCCGGTTCTAGTCCCGGCAGCTCCACTTCCCATCCAGCTCCCTGCTTGTGCCCTGGGAAAGCAGTAGAGGATGGCCCAAAGCTTTGGGAGCCTGCACCCGCGTGGGAGACCTGGAAGAGGTTCCAGGTTCCCGGCATCGGATCGGCGCAGTATCGGCCATTGCGCTCACTTGGGGAGTGAATCATTGGACGGAAGATCTTCCTCTCTGTCTCTCCTCCTCTCTGTATATCTGACTTTGTAATAAAAATAAATAAATCTTTAAAAATATGCCTTAATGTTTGTAACCCTGTACTGTCATTTCTTCATTTTTCCAGAGGATGAGGAACCTCAATACCATGAAGTGTGACTGGTGTTGTGGGGAAGCAGGTTACTGCTTGGACACTGGAATGCCACGTAAGAGGCCCAGCCACTCTGAGTCCCATCCAGCCACCTGTCCTGCTAATAGGCCTTTCCAATAAAAATAAATAAATGCTTTTTTATTTTTATTATATTTTTGACAATTTTTACATAGTTAATTAGGGTAAAAAGGTTCAAGGGCTATAGGAAAGTGGGTAAGACTATTATTTCCATATTGTTTCCTTCATGTATCTGAGGTAAAGGGGGATATGGAGGGAGAAGCCCCACCCAGTTTCCCACCTATCCCAGGTCCCAGATGTGGGGCATGCTCTGAGATCCTTGCTCAAGTGGTTTTGATAGTTCACCAGTTATGAACCGCTGCCAATCTCGCCACTCCAAGCATGATGAGGTCGTTGAAGAATCCACTGATTGACATAGTCCATCATAGAGTCTCCATTTGCCCAGTATTTCACTGCCAACATACAGCTGAGGTGGTTGATTCTGTGTTTTCTTGGTTAGGGTTCTGAGTCCAGCATTTAGATTGGGGAGATCCCCAAAGAAACTTTGTCTGAGGTGTTCCCAGACATAAATACTTTTTAAAAAGGATTTTTCTTGTGTTTCAAAGACAGATTTACAGAGAGAAGGAAGGACAGAAAGGTTCTTCATCCATTGCTCAACTCCCCAATTGGCCGCGACAACCAGGTTTGGGCCAGTCCAAAGCCAGGAGCTTCTCCCAGGTTCCTGACAAGGGTCCAGGGACCCCAGGATTTGAGCTAGCTTCTTGTGCATTCCCAGGCACATTGGTAGGCAGTTAGATCGAAACTGAAATGGGCCCACATGGGATGCCAGTGCAGCAGGTAGAGGATTTGTCTGTTATGCCATGGTACCTGTTCCAGAAGATCTTTTTTATCACCCCCACTCTATCACTCTGCCTTTCAAATAAATCCAAAGTGTTCTGGGTGGGGCTGGCACATCTTGTGATGCAAGCATCCCATATCAGAGCTAGGGATCAAGGCATGACTGTTTCGCTTCTGATTCAGCACCGTACTTCTATGTCACCCATTAGCCTTAACCCTGCAACCCATGTGGGAGACCAAGATGGTGTTCCTGGCTCCTTGCTTCAATCTGCCTCAGACCAGGTTGGTTACCAGATTGGTTACCATGGCCATTTAGAAACTGCACTAGCAGATGGAAGACCTTTCTCTTTGTTTCTCTCTCTGCCACTGTGTCTTTTGAGTAAAGTTTAAAAAAATAAAATGTCCTCATTACCTCATTACCCCTACGGGGAACAGTAACCAAGTTCCTCATTGCACTGGGAGTTGGGGATGGGCCAGCCCACACTGACCTGCAGTTACTGCTGTCCAGGTGGCCAGGTAGTGGGGGAGTCTGCCCTTAGGAGGCAGGGAGCTCCTGAGGAGTGAGGAAGGGAGGGGGCTCACCAAGGCAAGTCTAGGCCAATTGCAGACTGTGGGTGTGCTGGAGGTAGAGAAGGTGGGAGGGAAAGCATCACAGTCTTCATGAACAGTATGTGTGAAGGCACAGAGATGTAAAAAGACAGAGCATGGGGCCCGGCGGCGTGGCCTAGTGGCTGAAGTCCTCGCCTTGAAAGCCCTGGGATCCCATATGGGCGCCGGTTCTAATCCCGGCAGCTCCACTTCCCATCCAGCTCCCTGCTTGTGGCCTGGGAAAGCAGTCGAGGACGGCCCAAAGCTTTGGGACCCTGCACCCGCGTGAGAGACCCGGAAGAGGTTCCGGGTTCCCGGCATTGGATCGGCGTGCACCGGCCCGTTGCGGCTCACTTGGGGAGTGAAACATCGGATGGAAGATCTTCCTGTCTCTCCTCCTCTCTGTATATCTGACTTTCCAATAATAATAAATCTTTAAAAAAAAAAAAAAGAAAAAAGACAGAGCATGTTCTAGAATGGCCAGGGTTGGTTATGGCTCATGGAAAGAATGGGAGTGGAGTGGCAGGGGGCAGATGCCGGGCAGGAATGTCGCTTGCGTGCCCTTGCCTGCCTGCCTCTGCAAAGCAGTTTGAGGAGGCTGAGTCAGGGTGTCTGGGCACTGGCTAGGGTGAAAGAACAGGAGGACAGCACACTGCTGGGGGTGGATGTGAGGTCGCACTGGAGAGGTGGGGGAGGGGAGGCACTTTATAAGCCCATTTCCACTGGTTCATTGTCTCCAAAGAGAATCAGTCATCTCCATGTAGACAAATTTCATTTAAAATCTGCAACAGACTTAGTGCTGTTTAACCTGCTGGGAGACATCAGGTAGCCATATTCACGGAGGCCTTTCCATCCCTGACACAAGCTGGGAACAGGACAGCAGTGAGGACTGAATGTGGAGGAGGGCCTTGGCTCCCAGTGGCCAACGTCACTGTTGTGGAGGTCAAAGACATCACAGATGCCCCCATGAAGGGAAGCCTGCTTTCAAAGGGGCTCAGAGCATGCCCAGAGACCTGGCTGCACATATGGGTCGAGAAGGAGAGGGAAATGAGGTGTTAACACTACAGAGGTGCAGCTTTGCAAGATAAAAGTTGTGAGGTGGTTGTGCAACAGTGGGAATGCACTTAACCCTATCTACCCTGCCACTTGGGAAGGCTAAGGGCAGACATCGGGCAGCCTGGGCCACCTGCATCCATGCTGAAGCCTGGTTCTGCTGCTCCGGATTCCACCTTCCTGGAAATGCAGATCTTGGTGAGCGGTAGGTGGGAGCTCCAGTAACTGGGTTCCTGCCATCCACCTGGGAGACCTAGGTGGAATTCCCGGCTCCCAGTCTGGGCTCAGTCCCAGGGTTCACAGGGCTTTAGAAGTGAACCAACAGATGGGGGTCATTCAACCCTCACTGCCTCTCCCCATACACTTCTCTCCCTTTGCCTCTCAAATAATAACACTTAAAAGCCTATTCATTGGCTAAGATGGCCTATGCTATTCACCAGAGCTTTTCCCGAGAGTAGAAGAGCAGTAATAGTAATAATAGTTCACGGGATCAGAGATTTGGCAGGAAACTCTGCACATGCCCAGGAGCAACACGAGTTAATGCTTACTGTGCTTGCTCCCATGCGGCAGGCAGGTCTGTGTGGATGAGAGGCATCTGGCTTCACAACAGCGCTGTGAGTGAGCAGCTGTTCCTACCACCAATCACAGACGAAACGTAGAGGCAGAGAGCGTCCACACAGCTGATAAACACTCCATGAGCAATAGCCATTGACACTGTCCCAGTGGGGTGTATCCATAGTCACCCCCTTGGCATGGCTGGAGCAGGCCCAGGCACTCTGTGGGGTTTTCCATGGGGCAAGAGTGAGGGGCACTTGTGAGCTGGGTGGGGTACATACAGGTGCAATGGCAGGGGGCAGCTTGAGGTGGGAGACCAGCAGACAGTGTGAGCCCTAGTCCTGGCAGAAAGAAACCCAGGCAGATTGTGTTGGCTGCATTGGCAGTGGAGAGAAGGTGGGACCAGGGTGAGACTGGGGGACTGATAAAGAGATAGGGGCAGAGCAAATGGCCACACATGGCTCTAGGCAATGAACCAGTGGACGGACACAGAAGACAGTGAGGAGACTTAGGCAAGACAGGACATGAGCTCAATCTCAGATCACCTGCCTTTAGACCTGGGAGGAGATACTAATAGGCACATGGGGCATCATCATGAGCTAAACCCATGAAGGCAGAAGTCACAGCTTCTTGATTGGATGGGACTCTCCCTCCACGGTGTTTTTGGTTCCCACCACCTTTGGAAAACATCTCTTAAAATGGTCATAGGATCTTGAATGGACTTTGGTTTTTAGGGTTTTCTGGCCGCAGTATTCCTGAGACACCCTCTCTCCTCCACGCAGGCTTCTCTGATTCACCTTGTTCAACCTCCTCGTGCAACCATCTCCTTTCCCCGCGGAAGCCTTCCTGGCTGGCAGAAGTTAGCATTCAGGCACTTGTGGCTCATGCTTTGTTCATCTTGGACGTGAAGGAGGGGAAGGAATGAAAATCTGTGTTCCAGCCAACAGTGTACGGGAAGGCGCAGAGCTGGCTGGGAAGAGCTGTGAAAAGCAGATGCCTCCGGAGCCAACAGCATGGCCAGTGTAGAAGCCAGCTCTGCCAAGCCAAGAGCAACAGGAAGGAAAAACATGCTACATGGAGATGGCAGAGCGGGGATCCAACATGAATACATGTTGTGATGCAAACGTGCATGTTTTATTAAAGAGACAGAGAGTATGCACTCACATCTGCTAGTTTACTTCCCAGCTGGTTTACCAACAGCTAGGACTGGGCCAAAGTCAGGAGCTGAACCTCAGTCCAGGTCTCCCCCATGGGTGGCAGGGACACATATCCATGCTCCATCACCTGCTACCTCCCAGGGTCTACACTTTCAGAAAGCAGGAGCTGGGAGCCAGAGCTGGAAATCAAACCCAGGCACTCCAATGCAAAACACAGTGACGTCTTGGCTTCCAGGCCATGAGCCAGATTTGTGGTTTTGCCAAGTTGATCCCGGTCGTTTGCAGTGACTACGGTGTGGGAGGGCGTCAGCATCACTGAGGAACACAGGCTGAGGCCCACTGCTACTTTTCCTCTCGTGGGTGGTGATGTACAGCGTATGGAGGTGCGGACTTGAGAAGACTTGTTCTCTGGCTGATCAGCCTGACTCACCTACCGTCTTTGTGAACAATGAGGTTAATGAGGGTGGAGACTGCGTCTGGCTTTGTTTCCTGTGCTCTAAATCCCTACCCGGCTTGGAGGACATGGGGTATTTAGACCGCGCCTCTTAGAAGTGGCCTCAGGGTGACACCTGTAAAAAGCTCACCCCAAAGTCACCTTAACAGACACCATTAGGTTGGCAGTAGTTGCTACTTTGTTCTGCTTTGGGATTCTAGACTTTCGCATGGAGGAAAAGCAGAGACGGGGAGGATAGAAACTCTTAGTGCCCCCTGTCTGGCCTGGGGCCCCGCAGCATGGGCATCCCCTGTGAGAAGTTCAGAGCCTGCCCCTGACTCAGGATCTGCCTTCAGGCCGCTTCCCACCCACCTGAACCTGGAAGTGCCCGGGTTTCTAAGCAACCACAGGGCACTTCCGGGTCTCTCCAGGCACAATGACAGGGAACAGCAGACCTAGGTTTCGGTTCCCAGGCTGTTACTGATGATCTGAGGTTGTCGTGTCTTTTGGGAAGAAATGCCAGTCTTTTCATAGGACCATGCCACCTGTCTAAACCCTGAAGCAGACAGATCTCTGCATACAGGGTATGCACAGGCCCCATTGGCAGATGAAGGCACTTGGGGAAGGCAGATGAGCACCATCCCAGCGCAGATGACACCTTGCTGGTGTATCCGGTACTTGTTGCTGTCCCAGCAGATCCTCTATGGGTGAATGCCAGCAGCAGGGAGCCCAGCAGCCTCTGCGTAGTCACCCCAAGAAGAAGCAATAGGGCCCCTCCCCACTTACAGGTAAGGGCATGGCTCCCAGGAGTCCACAGGCTCTTGCACTTCCACTGACTTAGAAAACAGGAAGTCTAGCAGGTTCAGTCTGGGACCACCGAAAGGCCAGAGGCAAGCTGAGATGGAGACCCATCAGCAAGTCTTTTCCCAGAAATGTCCAGCTTTACCTCATGTCCTGATCAGCATTCTCCACAGGTGGTGATGATCAAGGGCCATGAGTTCTGCAGACTTCCTCCAGAGCTGGGGCCACCAATAGAGCTGTGGGGAGACCCTGTAGGGCCTGAGCAGATTGGCAGACTCGGGGCCTCCCAGAGGCCATGGAAGGTCAGGGCCTTCCTGGAGCTTTCAAGCAAAGCCTGAGGTCAAGGGCACTAATGTTTGCCTCAAGAGACATTGTCCGGTGGCCTCTCTGATGGCCACAGCTATGCACACAGAATGGCAGGGTATCGGAGGAGCTATAGCATAGGGGACAAAGATTTCTACGTGGTATGAAAGTCCTGTGAGGGTACTTCTGAAAATTCATGGCTGAAGAATCTAAAGAAGTTTCTTTCTTTTCATTCTTTCTTTCTTTCTTTCTTTTTTTTTTTACGTGAATGGCAGAGGGACAGGGAGCGAGCAAGACAGAAAAAAGACCTTCCATCCACTGATTCACTCCTCAGATGCCTGCAACAGCTTGGGGCTGGGTCACGGCCAAAGCCAGGAACCCCAATCTTCAACTGGGTCTCCCAAATGGGAGATAGGAACCCAAGGACTTGAGCCATCACCTGCTGCCTCCCGGGGTGTGTGTTAGCAGGAAGCTGGATAGGAGGCAGAACAGCCAAGGTGTGAGTCAGGCACCCCAACTGCTGAGCTCCAAAAGAGAAATTTATTTGGTATAAAATGTTTTGAAATCCATGCATGGGTTTTTCATAACTCACTTTCCATGAACTTTCTGCAGGACCACTCACCACCCACCCGCCCACCATTTCCAAGTGCGGGTAATTTTGTCAGTATGATGTCTCTTATTTCAGAAAAGGCTGGGAGATTTCAGAGGCCTGGTAAGCAGAAGTTGTTGAGCCCATTGTCAAAGACGAGACACGTGACCTCTGAGTCTCTGGAGGCTCAGCTACACAGACACTTGGCATCTCCCCATCAGCCAAGCATAGCTGATAGCTGACCACTGATGGAAGGCCTTGGCTTTTCTCTTCTTCTGAGTTGGCATCTTGTTTTTCGATCTGACAGTGGAGGCTGCTTCTCTCTTCTCTCCCTCCCTCTGCATGCGGTGGGTGGTCCTGATGGTGGTGGTCCCATCAGCAGAACTACAATGACAAAAAGGCCACCGATGTTAAGGGATTTCCTAGGAAACATGAAAAAGCAGGTGGAATCTGGAGCCCCACAGAGCACCACATCCCAGCTCTGCTCTCACGAGTTATGTGATCCTGAACACATCATCTACCTATAACATGGAGCTATGGAGCTGGCCAAGGCAGCGATGGTAGTGGCTGGTGAAGGAATAGCAATTGGATGCATGGCACATGGTGGGCACTCCATTCAGGACAGGGCATGTCACTGTGACTATTTTCAACCACTTGTTTGGACTCGGGGCTTCCCAGCTGGCTATGTGTGCTGACCGAGAACACCATTGGAAGTCAAGGAACCGCCCCGATGGCTCCTGCCCCTTCCAGCTCATAGGAACCTGGGATGGCCTCAAGAGCCACCACTTACTGGCAGCACTCAGCCTGGGCTGGGCAGGTGCCAACATAGCATTTCACCTTCGCCTTCACCCCAGCATCACTCCTATCTTCACAGGTGGAGAAGAAAGCAGCCCAGACAGGTTAAGGGACTTGCACAGACTCTCCTCAATGTAGGTGAAGACATACTCAGGGCCATGGGAGGAGTGGTTTCCATGTACCAGGTACATGTTTTGCTTTGTTTTTGTGAATGATCATACAAGTTGTTGACTGCACAAAAGAACTCAGTGAGCTGCTGGCTCTAGCATGAGGCTGGTTCTGCCTGGAGGAAGGCAACCTTCGCCGACTGGGCACAGGTGCCCCCCGAGGGGACCCTGTAATGCTTTCTGGGTGTTACCTTCTCTAGTTCCCCAAACAGCTTTGGGAGATATGCAATCCTAGCATTCCCATTTTAGAGAGGAGGAAATGCAGGCTTAGAGAGTCCACTGAGGTCCTTTCTAAGAAAAATCCGTTCAGAGGAAATTTGGAGCACTGCCTCTCAGCCTCTAAACTGTGTCAGTCTACACTTGTTGGTGAACTACTGTCAGCGCTTCCTCCTTTGGAAGTGAGAACAGTGTTAAAGGAACACGTGGGGTACAAGGGGCATGTGTGTATGTGTGTGTATGTGCGCATGTGTTAAATTTCTGAAACTCAGAGGAGAGAATAAAAAAAAAAAAAAACAATAGAATCACAGTGCCTTTGGGCTCCACCTCTTTGCAAAGTGCTTTCCCAGGAGAGAGACGACACCAGGAGCCTTTGGCTCAGGGAGAGGAGTGACTTGTTCAAGGTCATACAGAGAGAAGTGCAAAGTGAGACCTGGAATCAGGGCCCAGTATTGGCCTCAAAGTACCTCAAGAGTTTGGAGGCATCTGACGGGTGGAACGGACATCATACAGTGCATGTACCAGTCAGATGGCACTGGACTTTGACTTGGATCTGGTGAGCACATTTGGGGCTTTCGAAGAAGGCATGGAGGGGGCTCGGCAGCCTGGCCTAGTGGCTAAGGCCCTCGCCTTGATCCCATATGGCCGCTGGTTCTAATCCCGGTGGCTCCACTTCCTCTCTATCTCTCCTCCTCTCAGTATATCTGACTTTGTAATAAAAATAAAAATAAATCTTTAAAAAAAAAAAAAAAAGAAGGCATGGAGGGAAGGCTCACAGAGAGTGCACTTGGGGGTGCAGAGGGTGGGTCTTTGCCAGGCTCCCAGACTGACAGGCAGAGAAGCTAGGGCAGCCTGGAGAATGACCTTGGGTGATGTGGGGAGGGGAGGATGACTTGGGAGCATTGTTGGGGGACAGGACAGGGGACAGGGAGGGACAGGGGGGTCCACTTCCCTCCATCAGGAGCCTTCCTGCCTTGCAGTCTGGCTGTGATCAGGCTCAAAGGAAACCCCATCTGGGAAAGCACTTTGCAAAGAGGTGGAGCCCAAAGGCACTGTGATTCTATTGTTTTTTTTTTATTCTCTCCTCTGAGTTTCAGAAAGTTAATTTCATCTAGGCTCTACTGCCAGACTTGGTTCACCATGTGATAAAATGTAGTTTGCTGCCAACCCTGCCCAGCAAGGTGTCCTTCTGAAACTACAACCCACATAGTCCCCCCCCCCCCCACATCCCTAGCAGCAAGCCACATTGTCTCTGGCTCTGCAGGCCCACTCCCTGCAGGCTGGCAGCACTACCCTCCTCACTGGTCCATGCACAAGGCTCCTTCTGGGCTGAGGGTATAATACTACTTATGTAGGGTAGGGTCTTTGGGTGACAGAGGAGGGAGAGAGACCCAGACATACAGACCTTCCAGCGATTGCCACACTCATTGCATAGGACAAAGGTTGTCATGGGCTCATCAGCACTTCGGGTCTGCACCTGAGGGAGAAAACCACTGATGAGGTCGGTCCCCTGCCCCAGGACATGCCATGGCTCCCACTGGCCTTAAAGTAGATCCAAACCACGGAGGCTGGCACTGAAATTCCCACCCCTCACCACTGGGAACCCCACAATGCAAGCCTCATTCTTCTAGGGTACACTCCAATAACACCCTAGCTCAGCTTGGCCTTCGACTATCCCTGTGTGGCTGATCCTTCGGGATGGATCTCCTTGCCCCAGGACTTATCTCCTACAAGAAGTTTTCCCCTGTCACCCATGAACTCTGCCTCACTGTCCAGAACTGGAAGAAGCTGGCAGCATCCTTAGCACTCATCTCCTTCATCTTCCCTGTTTTATAGGTTCACCACCTGAGGCCCAGGGAGGCAAGGAACTTGGAGCTCACTGGCACCATTTAAGGATGTCCACTTTATCATCCTTAAAAAAAATTTTTTTTTAAAGATTGAATGATTTATTTGAAAGAATGACAGATGGCTACCATCGCCAGCAGTGAGCCAGGCTGAAGCCAAGAGATTTATCTGGGTCTCCCACATGGATGTAGGGACCCAAACACTTGGGTTATCTGCTGCTACTTTTCCCAGGCCTTTAGCAGGGAGCGGGATTGGAAGTGGAGCAGCTAGGCCATGATCTGGTGCTGATATGGGATGCTGTCAGCACAGGCAGTATGCTATGTCACAAGGCTGGTGCCTGGCTTCTCACCCTCTTAGCCTTTTGATTCAGGCGTAGGAACCTGCTTACCACAGCACCGCCTGGAGATTTAGATTTCACAGTCGTTATTCTGGTTTTCTTTTAAAAAGGCATGGTAACAGAGTAAGAGAGAGGAGACAGAGAATTTCCATATCTTGGATTACTACCCAAATATCTAAAACAGACAAGCTGGGCCAGGCTAAAGCCACAAAGCCAGAAGCCTTGAACCAGGTGACCCATATGGGCAGCAGGGACCCAAGTATGTGAGCTGTCATTTGCTGCTTCCCAGAGTGCATATTAACAGGAAGCTAGACAGGAAGGCAAGTGAAGACCTGGACCCCATGCAGTCAGATGTGGACCCCATGCAGTCAGATGCAGGTATCCCAGGCAACACCTCAACCTGCTAGGGCACAAAGACCCATCCTCATTTTGAATTATTTTTTTAAAAAAGATCTATTTATTTTTATTGGAAAGCTAGATTCACAGAGAGAAGGAGAGATGAGAGAAAGATCCTCCATCTGCTGGTCCACTCCCCAAGTGGCCACAACGGCTGGAGCTGAGCTGATCTGAAGCCAGGAGCCAGGAGCCTCCCCTGGGTCTCCCATGCAGAAGCAGAGTCCCAAGGCCCTGAGCTATCCTTTGCTGCTTTCCCAGGCCACAAACAGGGAGATAAAAGGGAAGTGGAGTAGCTAGGACAGAAACCAGCGCCCATATGGGATCCCAACACATGCAAGGCAAGGACCTCAGTCATCAGGAGGCATCTCCCAGGGCTAGTGTGTGAGCTCAGCATTAAGGCGGAAGACACAGACCGGCCCAGCCCTGTCACTGGGAAGGAATGACACCTGGGAAAGGGTGGCAGATAGGCATCCTGAGAGGAGAGAAAATGTGACCACAGGGCAGCTGACTCCTGCACAAAGTACAGTGCCCCCTGTGGAAGCGGGAGGGAGCAGGCATGGGGACAATTGTGTATCACATCCCAGCCCAGAGTCCTCCCAGGCTCCTCCAGATGGCTGACAGGGCTGGCTGTGTCACTCTCCAGATGCCCTCAATAACCGGGGCTGGACCAGGCTGAAACCAGGAGCCAGAAACTCCATCTAAGTCTCCTATGTGGATGGCAAAGACCCAAGTAGTAGGGCCATCTCCCACTGCCTTTTCAAGCACATTAGCAGGAAACTGGATGAGAAACAAAGCACCAGGACTTGAACAGCTGCTCCCATGGTGGGATGAGGGTGCTCCAAGCAGTGGCTGATGCCACTGAGCCCCAACAACCATCTCCAGGTCTCTATGTGCACACAGAGGGAGCTTCCCACTACAGGGCAGGCCAGGACACACAGGCCCAGCCTCTCAGACACCAGCTGGGTTACTCGATGCACACAACATTTTCTAGAAGGTGCACAGGTGCACCGTGCCCCTTGCCTGTTGCTGATACCTGGTTATAGGTACAGTTCTTCTTCTTGCATTTGCTGCACTGGAAAAGGTCGGTGGTGGTGCCGCCCGTCTTGGCCATTTGGTGCTCACGGATGGCCTCCTGGGTCATGGCATTCCTCAATTCCCTCAGCTCGTCACTGGCCATTTCCTGGAGAGAGAGGAGTTTGTCTTTGAGCCCGGAGCACTGTAGCAGCCGGCCTCACCCTAGTTTCCAGACAGCGACACGGAGTAAGTGCCGCTTGTGCAGCAAGTGAGTAATTGGCACCAAGGGCAAAGAGCCGGAGGACGGCCTGGACTCCTGGGCCTATCTTCAGCAAGAAAAGCCTGCACCTGATGAGTCCTCATCCCATCCCTGGCTAGAAGGTCAAATCTGGAGGCTCAGGCTGGACCAAGATCAGTGGCGAGGGACCATGCAGGAAACCAGCAAACAGCCTATTGTGCACATTCCCTTAAGTCTGGTGCTCACCCTGCTTGCCAGGACCTTGGCCTACACCTGAGCTGCCCACATCACTGCCCAACTGAGTTGTGATGGCCTCCTTGTCCTCCCAGTCTGAGCTTGGTTCAGGACTTATCTGAGCTGTGATCCCTGCCCAGCCAGTTCTGCCTGGTAGGAACCTTGCTTTCACAATGGCCGCCAGACCCTAGAAGGATCCAGACTCTCCCAGGCAACCACCTGTTCCCTTAGGAACATGCATCACAGAACATCATTCCCTCCCCTTTTCTCTTTTTGAGAGGCAAACACACTCCACATGCAACACACACACAACCACGCATGTATGCGCACACGCACAGATAGACTGAACTCTGGTCCATTGATCTGCTCTCCACATGCCTGAAACTAGCAGCTTCTAGTTCAGTCCAGGTTTCCCATGTGGATGGTAGGCACCAAACTACTGGAGCCATCATCTGCTGCTACTTGGGTCTGCAACGGAGGGAGGCTGGAAGTGGGAGTAGGAGCCAGCATTCCCACTTGGGACTCGGGCAGCTCTACCAGCAGCCTGACCCCTAGCTCAAGGTCTGACCCCAGGGAATTCTTTAGTATGAGTTCCTGTCTCCTACCAGCTCCCCGTGGACACACAGCACCTACACCATGGGCCTCTCTCTATCCATCTTTTGGGCCATCTGACTCCTCTTAAGCCCATGCAAGAGAACAGCAGAGAGGGGGACACCCAAACCGGGGAGAGCTCTGGTTACAGGCTGGTTTTGGAGAACTGCTGATCTGGTACAGTCTAAACATTTCCATTGATGCTACCTATCCAATATGAAAGGTGAAATGACAGAAGGCAGACTAGAAGTCGAAATAAATGAAGAAAAACAGAAAGAGAGGAACAGTGATGTAGAGGGAAAGAACTCTTCCATCCACTGGTTCACCCCTCAAATACCTGCAACAGGTGGGACTGAACAAGCCAGGATCCAGGAATCCATCCTCGTCTCCCATCTGGGTGGTGGAGACCCTAAACACTAGGGCCATCTTCTGCTGCCTCCCCAGGCATGTTAACAGGCAGTTGCATTAGAAGCGAAGCAGCCAGAACTCACATCTGTGACTCAGTATGAAATGCAAGTAGCAGCTTATCTGGCTATACCACAATATCTATTTTTCAGATTATTCTTCTGCACACTAAGGTTTAAGTCCTAGTGAGTTAAATTCAAGAGCTCGATTCCACCTAATGACAAGGATATACACACACACACAAGTCAATCAGGTTCCAGAATGTAATGCATTGCTTCACTCAAAATGCATTAGATATTGATTGGATGTCTCCAACTAGATCATTCTGCTGATAAACTGACTTCGGCTGTGGGAGTGCCTGATTCACAGCATTCATCAACTTCCATGGAACAACACTCCTACTCCAACAAAACTACTAATGGGAGGTGACTGCAGTGCCAGAAGGGCTACACACCATCTGCTCTCACAAGGCAGTAGAGCTGGCTGTGGCTGGTCACTGCCCCTAGAGACTCACACTCGGGGTCTGGCTCCTGCCCCAGGCAGCGCTCATCTGGCAGTGTAGCCAGGCACTTGCACGATGCTCCAGCAAGGGAAAGAAGGACTAAAGCAAAGACTTGGTGCAGGGTGAAGCACAGACCACGAGGGCTCATTGATGTGAAGCTGTGCCTTAACCAGCCTTCTCCAAAAGGCAGAAGGCAGACACAGAGGTCAAGAAGGATATTTAAGGGGAGGGTTCAAGAAAGCAGAAAGCCATGGGCCCGGCGGCGTGGCCTGGCAGCTAAGGTCCTCGCCTTGAAAGCCCCGGGATCCCATATGGGCGCCGGTTCTAGTCCCGGAAGCTCCACTTTCCATCCAGCTCCCTGCTTGTGGCCTGGGAAAGCAGTTGAGGACGGCCCAATGCACTGGGACACTGCACCCGCGTGTAAGACCCGGAAGAGGTTCCAGGTTCCCGGCTTCGGATCGGCGCTCACCGGCCCGTTGCGGCTCACTTGGGGAGTGAATCATTGGATGGAAGATCTTCCTCTCTGTCTCTCCTCCTCTCTGTATATCTGGCTGTAATAAAATGAATAAATCTTTAAAAAAAAAAAAAAAAGCAGAAAGCCAGACTGTAGGAGCAGGGTCTTGTGAGCCAGCTAAGAAGAGACAATAGAAAAATCCTCCAACCCACCAATCCCTCCTTGCCCAGCTTATTTAGCACAAAGCAGCATGGGAGATGCCAAAAGTGCAATAATACCAAAAATCAGGGCAATGGGAGCCCAAAGAACCACGTAGGACACTTTGCTATGGTGGACCCCTGACCTTTGCAAAATTCCAGTCATCATTGTCTTGGCTTGATCATGTCTGTTGGGGATTGGGGAAGGTTCTAGAAAATGGACTCATCATAATCACATTTGACCATGGACATTCTGATTCTGTGGAGGGAGATTATGGGCCGCTGGGAAGCTCTGCCTGTGGGACCTGCGGTGTGTTTCAATATTTAAAGGTTTATTTATTTTTACTTGAAAGGGTGATTTACAGAGAAAAGGAGAGACAGAGAAAGTTCTTCCACCTGGTGGTTTACTTCCCAAATGGCCACAATGGCCAGAGTTGAGCTTATCTGAAACGAGGATCCAAGAGCTTCTTCTGAGTCTCCCATGTGGATACAGGGATCCAAGGACTGGGGGTCATCCTCAGCTGCTTTTGCAGGCCATCAGCAGGGAGCTGAATTGGAAGTGCAGCATCTGAGACATGGACTGTTACCCATATGGGATTCCAGCACTTGCAGATGGCAGATTAGTCTGTGGAGCCACTGCTCTGGCCCCTAGTATTTGTTTTAAAACAAGAGTCACGCCTCTCATTTGTATATCAGCACTACCCGTTCTTGCACAACCAAATATCTATGATTGTATCTATGGAGGACATTCCGCTGTAAAGCAGTGAAACAGGGAGTATACAGACAAAAGGAAAGTAAGATCCCAAGTGAAGGAACTAAGAGTGGGAGAGGGATGCCCAGGACCTTCCCCATTTGTATGCTGTTAGAGAAGGGATGCTGTGTGTAATTTCAGCAGACACCTGCTGAGCACTCAGGCTGGAGCAGGTGCTGCTGTTCTCAACGCTGGGTGAGTCTGGAGCAAAACAAGACATCCCCTCAGGACCCTGGGAGGAGGAAGTGGCAAAGTGCAGAGTCAGGCAAGCAGGGAGACACAGATAGGGCTGCCCTAGGCACTTGCTGCCCAGGCTTGCTCTCCAGGCCGCTCCGTCTTCTGGGTCTCCAGCCAGTACGTAGCCCAATCCTACCCAGCTACTTCTCTTACTGCAACAGAAATCCTCCAATAGTACCTCCACTTCTAGCAGAAACTTCTTGCCTGGGCAAATGATGACCTGAAATGAAGGGATCCTTGGTTTCTCTATGTTGAAACCCAAATTTCTGAGCAGGCCACAAGGTCCCCAGGGCAGGGCCCTTAGGGTGGGATTAGTGCCCTTACAGAAGGGCTTGAGGGGTTGGCATTCGGCACAGTGGTCAAGATGCCTCCTGGGACACCCCGCAGCCCTTTTCAGAGTACCTGGTTCCAGGCAAGGCTCCGCTGGACCCCAGTCAATTGACGGCTCCAAGTATCAGGGTCCCTACCGCCCATATGGAGTCCCCAAGTCCTCACTCTGGCCTCCCCCAGCCCCACCTGTTGCAGGCATTTGGGTAGTGAGCCAGCAGACAGCAGACCCTTCTCTGCCTTTCAAATAAACCAGATAAGCAAATAAGTAAATAAAGGCCTGAAAGAGACACCTGCTTTTTCCACCAGAGGTATTATACTGAGAGGCACCATCTCAGGGGAAGGTCCCCTCACCATACGCTGAGTTGGCCGGTGTCTTGACTTTGGCCTTCAGGACCCCAGCACTGGCAGGCACGAACATGTGCTGTCGGTAAGCGGCGCGCTCCGGCACCTGTGCTAGAGCAGTCTGAACAAAGTCACGGCTACGGTCCAAGTGCAGGTGTCATTCGGGGCAGATGCTGCCACCTGCCTAAGCAGTTCAGATGCTGGAAACACTGGGCAACCTGAGCCAAGTCCCTCATTTTATCCTGGAGCAGGGACTGCCACTGCTTTGGGTAGTTTGGACACAGCAAATGCACGTTCACACCCCACACGATGCTCGCACACCACGCATACTTCAACACACATCACTCCCGCACACAAGGGCATTTCCGAAAGTCCACAGAAAGATGGAATTGTTCATCTTGGTGCAAAAATTTTTGGAATTCATGCAGATTTTTCATTATGTATATTTTTCACAAACTTTTTGAAGATCCTAAATATCCATGAATTTTAAGGTGTTTTGTATCAAAATGATTTTAAATTGCATTTTTCATGAACTTTTTGAAGTTCCACTGTATACTGAACACCATACTCCACACATCATACACACCACACACATATTCCACACACCATTCTCACATCAGGCACACCACACACACATACTATACACAACTAATGTGACACACACCACACACACTGCAGCTACACATCATGCATACCACATACCCACATCATACACAACACATGATACATACCACACACCCATGCACACCACCCCCCCACACATACAGCATTCACACCACACACATACATACCATTCACTCTTACCAACAATTTCAGAGGATTCCTGTACACCATGAGGCTCATCCATCCAAGACCCTAATACATTTCCACGCCGCTTCTCGGGGCCTCTTCAACTCTCTATTCTGTCAATTCTGGCTAGAACAAGACACCCACACCTGAGAGTGTACAATGGGGATATTTCCTCTTCCATGTAATGAGGTATGTGAACTGGCTGGTAGATGAACCTGCCATGTGCTGGGGAGGGCTTTATGCTTATTCACCTTCTAACACAAGAGAGGAGAACCTTTTCCTACCCAGGGCCACACAAAGCCATCAACTCCAAAATGACCCTGTTGTTGACGGAATTTCCAGTGTCTTGGTGAGCCAGACTGATGACTTCATAGCTGAACGTTCCCCACCCCTGTTCTAAGCAGTTCACACTCTCCTGGAAAATTGCTTTGAAAAAACTATGTGTGAATTTAGAGCAAACTGCAACAAAATTCTCGCTGGATTCTATTTCCCAGGGACTTCCTAGAGTCTCCTTCCTTCTTAGTCCCCTCCCTTTCTCGTGAGATGGTTACACTAGCATCTTCACAGAGGGGAAACCAAGCAGGTCCTGGCCCAGCTCCAAGCTTCCCACCCAGGACCTGAGCTGCCTGCCTAGGCCTATTCCCTTCCTTTTCCCTTCCCTTCCAATCCCTTTGAACAGAATCCATTCTTTCTTTCCATAGCACACCTGGCAGGCTCCATCACAGCCTGACTACTCTGTGTGAGTGGCACCCATAGTAGGGGGTATCTCTGTCTCCACAGTTGGGACTGGTATCAGCCTGGACAAGAGCGAGGCTGACAACAAAGCAGTGTAGAGCCAGATGGTCTGCTTCTGGCTCATTCGCCAAGGAATATCAGGTGTCTCCTTTGAGCCACAGTTCCCCTGTCTATAAAATGGGCATGGCGAATATTTCCATCATCTCAGGGAGTGGACACACAGCCCTCAGCACAGCACTGGAGGTGTCTGAGCTGTGCCTAGGAACCCCATGGACAGGCAGGAAAAGTCCCCGGGCTCGCCTCTGCTGGGCCTTGCCTCTGGCCCTCTGTGCTGAGCCCTCACCTCTGCTGTCATTTTGGCAATGAGCGCAGTGGAGATGGCCCCACTGAGCACATTCCGCCTCAGGCTGGGGTTCCTGGGGTCCTTAAGGTTGCTGATCCGGCTGCGCACGCGGTTCCGGTACTTTATGTCTGTGCCCTTGAGCTCCTGGTAGATATGTGATAGGGTCAAGGGTCAATAAGCCAGTGAAAAGACATGGAGAGACCTTGTGTTGGAGTCCCTGGGCCAGTTCTGGGAAGTCTGTGGCTTCCTAAAGGAATCAAAGTCTCAGCAGCTGGGGGCTGCCAAGATCATGACAATGGTGACAATACCTCCAGGCAGGGAGGGCGAGGGAGACCCAGGGTCCAGGTGTCAGCTCTGGCAGGGTGCTCCCAGAGCGCCATGTCCCCCACTTCTCTGCCCTGCAATGACATCCAGGACTACCCCAGGGGACTCACCTTGGGAATTACCAGCCAGTTACTCAACAGATGACAAAGCTGAGATTTAGAAATGACGCATGCCCTGGCTCAAGGTCATGGCAAATTCCAGGCAGAGACAGGGCTGGAAGCCAGACCCCTTTAGTAGTCATGCTCTCTCCACCCCCAGCAGGAAGTCGTCCCTGGCCACCAACTGCTGTCATAAATGCGGCCTCCTGGATGGGCCACCCCCACCCCCAGGCAGCCTTCCTGGCCTCCCCACACCCACCCCTCGGCCTCCTGGAGGAGTTCAGGGAAAGTTGCCTCATGTTCTGATTGGAGTCAAGCCCCACTGGGAAGACAGAGCTGCGTTTGGGAGCTCTGTGCCCAAGAAAGAGGTTGATGGGAACATGGGAAGATTGGAAGAAAGGAGGTGTGTCAGTGCTGTCACGAGGAGCAGCATGAAAGGAGATACCACAATGCACTGGGAAACAAAATGTGCGCTTCCGGGTCGGCCTCTGGGACTTCTGGCAGCGTCTGCCGGCAAGTGGGGACATCAGCTTTTCCTGACTCCCCTGCTTCCCAGGACCATAAACGAGGAGCAGAGGGAGAAGCACAGCTTCAGGTGGCACCATGGGTACTCCATGCATGCCGAATGAGGGCACTGCAAAAAGTCTGGGAAAACTGGAATTAACAGATACTCATTTTTGGTGCCAAAATGTTTGAAATCTTCCTTTCCGGGCTGTTCATAAAGACCCTAGATAATGACAATCATAAGAACTTGTGGATAAATTTCAAAATCTTTCACATCAAAATAAACATTTTAAAAGAAGTTATTTTTTATTTGACAGGCAGAGTGACAGGGAAGACAGCAAGCTAGAAACCATTCTTTTGCTGCGTTACTCCCCAAATGGTAATGGCTGAGGCTGGGTCAGGTTGAAGCTAGGATCCTGGAACTCCAGCTCCCACGTAGGTGCAGGGGCCAACTACCTCCCAGGCACATTAGCAAGGAGCTACATAGAAGGAGAGCAGCCTGGACACAGAACCCTTTCTCTGATATGGGACACCACTGACCCACGATGTTAGCTCCAAGTTTATTTTTTTAAAGGTATATATTTTTTATTTAATTGAGCGGCAGAGAAACAGAAAGAGGGAAATGGAGGGTCATACAGAGAAAGCTCTCGCCTGTCGGTTCACTTGCTGCTTGCGATAGCTGAGGCTGGGCTGGGGCTGAAGCCAGGAGCCAGAAACATAATCCAGGTTCCCGTGTGGGGATCAGGGGCAGAGGCTCTCACCTGGGACGCAGACATCTTAGTCATCAAGCTCATCACCTGCTAAAAATCTGCCTTTTAATTCTGTTCTCAGAATTCAATTCTGTTTTCAAGAACCCTTGTATCAGTCCAGGGTTGCTCCAAATAGGACAAGTTTTTAACGGGACACAGAGCATTCATGTCGCCAAATGTCTGCTCTCCCCACCTGCCCGGTGGCCCCCTCACTCTCCAGGTGGGCTGGAAGAGAGACTGCTGAGGAGAAAATGGAGAGGAAAACCGGGCTAGTCTTGATCCCTCACACTCTGCTTTCCTGAACTAACAGAAGTTAGGAACCCGTTCAGGTGTGGGTGACTCAAGACTCCAAGCATGGCTGACTAGGGGCAAGGGTTTGGCCATGTGGCTAAGATACTGAACTTCTGCTCTGGAGTTTCAACTCCTGACTCCAGCTTCCTGCTGAATGCAGATTCTGGGAAGCCACAGGTGGTCCAAGTGCTTGAATCCGGACACCTGTGTGAGACCTGGATGGAATTCTAGGCTCCCAGCTTTGGCCTGGCCCTGGTGGCTAGGAGTGGGCCTTGGGCAACAGAGGAGGAGGAGAGAGGGCTGCTGAAGACCAGCTGAGCTCCCCAGCTATCACACAGGGGGATTCCAAAGGGTCTCCCCACCTCCATGAAATTCTCCCTGCCCTGGGCACTCTGCCCCCTCCCTACATACCTCCTGAGGTTGGACAGGTGAACCTTTGTCTGAAGTTCTGTCTTGGCATGCATTCCACGGGAATACTGTGGACTTATTCTCTCCTGAGCCCAAAGCCTTTTGAAGCCATGGCCATTATCACAGGGTGGACACCTTGCCCGGGTGACCCACGGCCCCTGTGAGATGGGAAGCGGGGGAGAGCCATACAGAATGAATCCAGGGAGTATGGCTTCCAGTTAAGCTCTGACACTCCCAGGAGTTGCCGGCTCTCAGCCTCCCCACTTGGACAATGAGAACCACAGCTGCTGCCTAATCAAGGGAGCAAGCGTCAACAGCCCGGCCCAGTGCCCAGTACCTATCAAGGAATCCAACCTGGGAGCTGGAGCCAGTGCTGTGGCACAGCATGCTAGACCACCACCTGGGATGCTGACTTCCATATGAGCACTGGTTCAAGTTATGACTGCTCTGTTTCCAATCCAGCTCCCTGGGAAGGCAGCAAAGGATAGGCCAGTAGAGGCCGCCCCCCTGCCACCCACATGGGAGGCTCAAGATGGAGTTCCTGGCTCTTGTCTTCAGCTCAGTCAAATCCTGCTGTTACGGACAACTGAGAAGTGAATTTGTAGATGGGAGCTCTCTCTTCCTTTGCCACTCTGCCTTTTAGCGCCCAGTGTGATGGTTCAACTGGCTGATCCTCCACCTACAAGCACTGGCATTTCATATGGGCAACAGTTAAGTCCCAGCTGCTTCACTTCCCAGCCAGCTCCCTATTAACGGCCTGGGAAAGCAGCAGAAGATGGCTCAAGTCCTTGGGCCTCTATGCCTATGTGGTAGACTTGGAAGAAGCTTCTGGCTCCTAGCTTCAGATTGGCTCAGCTCTGGCTGTTGTGGCCATAAATCTGTGTTTCCAATAAAAATACATAAATCTTTATAAAAAGATTTATGTATTTCCATTGGAAAAATCAATTATACATAGAGAAGAAACAGAGAGGAAGATCTTCCCTCTGCTGATTCACTCCCCCCCATGCAGCTGCAACGGCCAAAGCTGAGCCAATTTGAAGCCAGGAGTTGGGAGCTCCTTCAGGGTCTCCCACATATGTGCAGGGTCTCAAAGCTTTGGGCTGTCCTCAACTGCTTTCCCAGGCCAAAAGCTGGATGGGAAGCAGGGCCTCCGGTATACGAACTGGAACCCACATGGGATCTTAGTGAGTGCAAGGTGAGGACTTTAGCCACTAGGCTATCACGCCGAGCCCTACAAAAAGATTTTTAAAAATTATTTCAAAGGCAGAGCTACAGAGAGAGGGAGAGACGCAGAGAAGGCCTCAGAAGGCTGCAATGTCTGGAGCTGGTTCACGCTGAAGCCAGGTGCCAGAAGCTTCTTCTGGGTGTCCTATGTGGGCACAGGAGGCCATGTACTTGGGCCATCCTCTGCTGCCTTCCCAGGCCGCAAGTGGGAGACAGATCAGAGGTGGAGCAGCACCCACACAGGTTGCTAAGTTTCGCAGGCAGTAACTTCACTGACTATGCTACAACACCAGCCTTCCGCCCCCCACCAGCCTCCTTTTGATGGGGAAAAGAAGCTGTCATTGAGAGATGGAAGGGGGGAAAGCTGAGTAAGGCTTCTGTGTGGACCAAGAGACAACAACGTGCTGGGTTCAAGTCCCCAGGCTAACCTTGCTGTGTAGGCTCTGGGGAAGGGTTGCAGTTTCTTGAATCCCAGCCACCTCACGTTTAAGGCTGAGTTAACCATAAAGTCCACTTCAGGACTTGCTCTCACTCAGAATCAGGCCCTGTTCTCCAGGGGCTTAGCCATAGGCCAGCAGGTGCAACACTTATGATAAATGTTAGCTGGGACTAAGCACTATGGTTTAGGGCAGAGAGCTGTCCACTGGGCCCTCACTGTCTTTTGGTGGTCAGCTCCTGGACAGCCCAGACACCCACAGCCCAGCATAGCTAAAGGATATGATCTTCAACTTCTGAGGCCATCTTGTCACAGTTGACTCCATAGTCCTTGTAATCACCTAGAGGAAGGCAGGACATGGAGGCTTGAGTCAGACAAGATTGTGGCAGTGTTTGCCCTTGAAGGCAAGGTCATGCCTATGCCGCTGCCAGGGTGGTGGTGTGGCTGCCCTGGGGACCCCCAACCCCTTCCCTCCCCAGCAGGGTCCACTCACCTTCTGCTTGCAGGGCTGCAGAGAGCATCTCCACGCACTTGTCCCGGACGGAATCCCCCGTGAGATAGCAGGGGGCCAGGAGGCAGACAGAGGGAGCGAACGTGGGAGTGCTGGGGCTGCTGGGTGTCTTGGGGGTCTCGGCTTTGGATTTGCTGCTGTTTGATCTGAGGATGACAGTAGCAGACACTGTGGTCAGTCGGGTCCTGTTCTAGACATTTTCCTGGATGACTTCCTTCCAGTCCCGGAACAACCGTTTAAGCCAGGGCCTGCTTCAGGCTCTTGATGTGGATTGACTCATTCTGTCCTCCTGATATCCCGTCCCCCTTTCCCTGAATCAGGGAGGTATGATTCCTATCCCAGTTTCAGACACATGTTCCAAAGTGCAGAGGGAGGGAGAAAGAGAGATGGCCACAACAGCTGGAGCCAAAGCCAGGAGCCTAGAGCTTTTTCCAGGTCTTCCACATGGGTACAGGGGTCCAAGCACTTGGGTCATCTTTTGCTGCTTTTCCAGGCACACTAGCAGGTCGCTAGATTGGAAGTGGAGCAACTGAGACTTGAACTGGCGTCTACAGGGAGTGCCAAACAGCAGGCAGAGCTTTAACTTAACTATGGCTCCTTGCATTTTTATTTTTAAAGAAAATTTATTTATTTATTTATTTGAGAGGATGAGAGAGAGATCTTCCATCTGTTCATTCATTCCTCAAATGTCCCAATAGCCAGGAATAGGCGAGGCCAATGTCAGAAGCCAGAAACTCCAAATGGGTCTCCCATATAAGTGGCAGGAACCCAAGCACTTGGGACATTGTCTGCTGCTTGTGGAAGGGAAATCAGAAGCACAGAGTATTGGAACTCACACTAAACACTCTGTACGGGATGCAGGTGTCCCAAGCAGCAGTGTAACTCACGGTGCACAAGGCCTAACTCTCAAAAGGCATTGAAAGAGGTGCTGTTGTGGCATATCAGGTTAAGCCACCACCTGCAGCGCTGGTATTCTATATGGGAGTCCCCACGATTCTGTTTCTGATCCAGTCCCCTGCTAATGCACCTGGAAAAGCAGCAGACCATCTTTCCAGTGCTTGGGTCCCTGCATCCATGTGGATGACCCAGCAGAAGTTTCTGGCTCCTGGCTTCAGCTTGGCCCAACCATTTGCAGAGTCCATCAGCAGCATATAGGTTTCTCTCTCTCTCTCTCTCCCTGTAGCTTAGCCTATAAAATAAATACAATAAGATCTATTTTTTTTTAATAAAGAGGCTCTTGGCTCAGGTCACATCTGCAACAGAATTCAAACACAGGCAGCTGAACTCCCTGGGCACCCATGCTCTTATGTAATCACTGTGTTTTACCCCTTACAGAACAGCGAGGACACAAATAATTACAGGACAATCTGATATGCACTAGGAAGTCATAAATACACAGGCCCTGCATTCACTCACTCAGTAGGTAGTGATTATGCAGGACTACATTGTTGATATGGCATGCACCACACAGGTGCAGGTGCTGGAAGTGGGGTCCCCGAGTGGCAATGCTGGGGTGGTGGACCTATAAGAGGTAGGACCTAGTGGAAGGTAATTAGGGGTCATGAAATGCTCATTAGCTCATAAGCTCATTAAAGCTGGTCTTGGCAGAGTGATTGAGCCAACTAGACTGCCTTTCTTGGTATGTATCCCAGATGTCAGGTACCTGGTTAGACCAGACCTCTGGAGGCATCTCTTCCTAGCACTGGGCGGGGAGCCCGGACTAGAGCAGGAGAAGCTCTGTGCCCAGGAGTCTGCAGCCCAGCAACAGGACTGTCCCCACCGCTGACTGGCTGGTTGTAAGCAGGTGCTGGTGCCAGGACGGTGCCAGAGGCCTGTGAGCTTACCCGCTCCTCCTTCCTTCCTTTTTTTTTTAAGGTTTATTTATTAATTTTTAATTGGAAAGGCAGATTCACAGAGAGAAGATACAGAGAGAAACACCTTCCATCTGCTGGTCCACCGTCCAAGTGGCCACAACAGCCAGAACTGAGCCAATCCGAAGCCAGCAGCCAGGAGTTTCTTCCAGGTGCAGGGTCCCAAGGCTTTGCGCGATCCTCTGTTGCTTTCCCAGACCACAAGCAGGGAGCTGGATGGGAAGCAGAGTAGCCTGGACACAAACTGGCACCCAAATATGATCCTGGCGGTTGGAAGGCGAGGATTTAGCGACTAGGTTACCGTGCCAGGCTCCTGTAAGCATTTTCTAGACAACCCTCAATGCAGGTGCAGGAGGCAGATTCTTTCAAGCATTTCCATTTCCAGGTGAGGAAAAAAGCCTAGGAGGTCCCAGCATGGAGTCAGGCCTGCAGTTCCATCCACCGAGATCAGACCAAGTACTCGGTTCTGAGGCCTGTGTACCTCACTCTAGGATCTACTACTGACAAGTGACTGCATTGCATTATTTCATTTTTATATGAAAGGCAGGTTTATAGAAAGAAAAGGAGAGGGGAAAAAGAGAGAGAGAAAGATCTTCCACCCACTGGTTCACTCCTCAAATGGCTGCAATGGCGGGAACTGAATCAGTTCAAAGGCAGGAGCCTGGAGCTTCTTCCAGGTCTCCCACACAGATGCAGAGGCACAGGACTGGGTCATCCAGCAGGGAGCTGGACTAGAAGTAGAGCATCCAGGACTTGAACCAGTGCCTATATGGGAGGCTGGTGGCACAGGCAAAGGCTTAACCTACAGTGCCACAGTGCTGGGCCCTAAGTGACCCTACTTATAAAGCGATTTTTAAAAGAGCACATGGCTGGGTACAGATGATTGGTAGGCTCCTCATGTACCCATCACAGGCTGGGGCCGCTGTGATGCCACCAGGTAGGCAGGGGCCTCAGCAACACATGTTTTATTCCTCTTGGTTCTGCGGGATATGGGGTCCAAGGTAAAGGCACTGGCTGCTTCCAGGGAGGGCTCTTCTACTTTGTCAATGGCCGCCTCCTCACTGTCTTCACGTGGGAAGAGAAGGAAGCAGCCCTCAGTGTGCCTTCACAGAAGGACACTAACTAGGGGCCAGCATTGTGGCCTAGCGGGTAAAGCTGCCTACAGCGGCTGGCATCTCATATAGGCATGGTTCATGTTCAGCTGTTCCACTTCAGATCCAACTTCCCACTACCATCTCTAGGAAAAGCAGCAAAGACAGTCTGAGTGTTTGGGTCCCTGCCACCCCTGTGGGAGACATGGAAGAAGCTCCCGGCTTGGGTTTGGCCCAGCCCTGCCTGCCACTGGCATCTGTGACCCGTAAGGGAAATCAGGTCCAGCCCCAGCCATTTGGGAAGTGAATAAGTAGATCTAAGGTCTATAAACAATCCCCACTCAAATAATCTTGGCTTACAAGAGAATCCCATCTAACTCACCTGCTAAGCTTGCTATCTGGCCTGATCTTGGTGCTCCTCTGTCACCATAGGCACCACTGGACCACTGGGACTTCTGTGTCCTCAACAACTATGAGGCCCCTCAGAGGTGTGTGTGTGGCCCCTGGGGAGTTGAGTTTCAGCCCTGGTGAGTTTGTGTAGTCTGTTCCTACGTCACCCTAGAGGCATTTGCCTCTGTGTGTGTGTGTGTGTGTGTGTGTGTGTGTGTATTTTTGAGGCTTATTTATTTTTTAATTGGAAAAGCAGATATACAAAGAGGAGGACAGACAGAGAGGAAGATCTTCCATCTGGTGGTTTACTCCCCAAGTGGCCACAACGGCTGGAGTCGGGAGCTCCCTCAGGGTCTCCCACGCAGGTGCAGGGTCCCAAGGCTTTGGGCAGTCCTCTGTTGCTTTCCCAGGCCACAAGCAGGGAGCTGGATGGGAAGCGGGGCCACTGGGATTAGAACCAGCACCCATGTGGGATCCCAGGGTGTTTAAGGCGAGGACTTTACCTGCTAGGCTATTGTGCCAGCCCCCCTCCCCAGCTTTTTTAAAATTTAAATTTCTTGGGCCCCGGTGCAGCTGTTTGGGGAGTGAATCAAAGGACAGAAGAGCTTCCTCTCTGTCTCTCCTCCTCTCTGTATAATAATTTAAAATAATTGAAATTTCTTACAACTTACAAATTTGAAATGGAGAGAGAAAGCTTGCATCTGGTAGCTCACCTGCCAAAATGCCCAGGAGCCAAAGCAGGCAGTAAGTCTCCCCCGTGGGTGGCAGGAATCCAAGCACCAAGCCATCCCCACTGGCCCCAGAGAGTGGTGTTGGTAGCCAGAGCTGGGAACTGAACCCCAGTATTGGTTTGCATCCCAGTTGCTCTACTTCCCATCCAGCTGCCTGCTGATGCGCCTGGGAAAGCAGTAGAAATGGCTCAAGTGCTTGGACCCTTGGCACATACACGAACAGGAGATCATGATGAAGTTCCAGGCCCCTGGCTTCCATTGGCCCAGCCCCCTGACTGTTGTCACCACTTGGAGAATGAACTAGTGGATGGAAGATTCTCTCTCCCTTTCAAATAAATAAAATTTCCAGACACACATGCACACATAGCAGCTGACAAGTCATTCCCTGCTTCTGACCCTCTGATAGCTTCCAAACACTTACAGCACAACATTGAAGTGCTTGCCACTGCCTCCCAGCCCCTTCTAGCTGAATCCCCTGCTGTGTGCCCTCCACCCCACAGTACTGCTGTCTTCCCTGCCACTGTGCCTTTGCACTAGCTGGTCCTTCCTCCTACAGCCGGGGCCTTCCTGCTGGTCAGCTCAGTGTCATGTCCTCAGGGAGGGCTTCCGTGATACTTTTAGTCCAGGCAAACTGTCCCTGTCTGCAGCTCATCACCTGACTGCTTTCCTTCCGGCACTCCTCCAAGTTCTATAATTAACTTGCTGGGTGTTTACAAACATTGGCGGCTGCCAGCCCCAGCCTGCAGGCTTCAGAGCACAGAATCTGTGCCTTGCTCACCGCCGCACCCCTGCACCTGCCACAGGCGCCTGGTGAATCTGTTCAGTGAATGCACACATGACAAATCTAGGGAGCTTCAGAGCGAGGGAAGCGACAAGTCAGGGGGTCCAGACAAGACTAAATCAGGGAGGGGGTGCCTGGAAACCCCATTCCCTGGGCTTAAGGGGGTCTGGCTACCATTTCCAGCAGCAGCGATGAGGCATTGCTGACCTATGTACCCCAGGTGCAGGGTTTACTGGAGAAAACTCGCCGAAGGGGGCACCAAAGCAGACACCTGCATTGATTGCTGTCATTCCTGGATGCTCCCGCGGAGGCACTCTTGAATTATTTCTAAAAAGATGTATTGGTTGGGCCTGGCACAATGGCTCAATTAGCTGATCCTCCACCTCCAAGCTTCAGCATCTCATATGGGCATTGGTTTGTGTCTCTGCTGTTCCACTTTCCATTCATCACCCTGGTTTTGGCCTGGGAAAGCAGCAGAGCATGATCCAAGTTCTCGGGACCCCGCACCTATATGGGAGACTCAAAAAAACAAAAAAAAAAGCTCCTGGCTTCCGGCTGCAGATCAGCTCAGCTCTGGCCGCTGTGGTCACTTGGGGAGTGAAATGGAAGATCTTTCTCTCTGTCTCTCCTTCTGTGTAAATCTGCCTTTCCAATATAAATAAACAAATCTTTTAAAAAAGAGATAGGTGTATTTATTTATTTGAATGGCAGAGTAACAGAGGGGAAGAGAAAAAAAATAGATTGATCTTCCATTTGCTGGCTCACTCCCAAACAGTTGTTAAAGCCTGGGGAGGGGCCCAGCAGAAGCCAGGAGCCCTGGCCTCCCAGGACCATCTTCCACTGTCCTCGCAGGCACATCAGCAGAGAGCTGGATGGGAAGCAGAGCATTCAGGACTTAAACTGGCACTCTGATATGGAATGCTGGTGTCACAGGTGGTGGCTTAATTGGCTGTGCCACAACACCCACTCTGAGGTTCAAAGTCCTTTCCTGGTGTCCGCCAGCCAGCTGGCCACGCTGCTGGCCTCCTTGCTTAGCTTCCTTGTTCCCAGATTCCACACTCTCTTTCCCATGATGCCTCCCTTGTACTCTCAACACTCACCCTCCATTCCCATCACATGTCTCCTCCCACTTTCAACAGCAAACATTTTAGTGTCTTCCTCTGCACTTGCCGGGAGCCAAGACTCAGCCTGAATCAGCTGCACATGGGCTTTACTTGCCCTGCGGTGTGTACCTCGGTATCTTACACTCACATTGTAGCTGGAGGACCCTGAGTGAGTTTCTGAATTTCCAGATGCATTAGTTTTCCCACATGTAAAATGGGAAGAAAAGCAGAACTCATGGGATTAAAAGCAGCTAAGAGGCCCGGCGACGTGGCCTAGAGGCTAAAGTCCTCGCCTTGAATGCCCCAGGATCCCATATGGTCGCTGGTTCTAATCCCAGTGGCCCCATTTCCAATCCAGCTCCCTGCTTGTGGCCTGGGAAAGCAGTCAAGGACGGCCCGAAGCCTTGGGACCCTGCACCCGCGTGAGAGACCTGGAAGAAGTTCCTGGCTCCTGGCTTCAGATCGGCATAGCACCGGCTATTGCAGTCACCTGGGGGGTGAACCAACGGCCGGAAGATCTTCCTCTCTGTCTCTTCTCCTCTCTGTATATCTGATTTCTGCAATAAAAGTAAAATAAATCTTTAGGGAAAAAAGCAGCTGAGAGAATCCCAGCAGCAAAATACAGACATAGTTCACTCCTGCAGTCAAGCTTCGTGCTTTCATTGAGCATTTAATGGATTCAGAGCAGCGCTAGGCATTCCATTACTAGAGTCGGTCCTAACAATGACCTTGAAGGTTGTAATTACCCCATTTTACACATCATAGCATTGAGGCTCAACCAGCTAAACTGACTTGTCTAACACTATCCACTCACCAAAAGACAGACCACAAAATAAAGTCTGCCCATCTTCAAGTTCTTTCCAACACATCCCATTGTGTTTCTGAGTTTTTCTAGAATCCTCTTTTAGAGCAGGGCTAGGTTGCCTGGGACGTTTTCTCCCCACCTTTGTGGTGGGGTTAACCGGCCCAGGTTCTTCCTGCTTGGCTAGGAACTGGCTGATTAGCTAGAATTTGTGTCAGGGTGACATTTCAGGCAAGCCACATTCATTTTGCTTTCAATGCATATGATTGGGAACTGGGCCAAACTGCAGGGAAGACAGCATCGGTCGGTGCAAGCGTGGGAGTCAGCTTTATCAACAGTTTCTTTTTGCTCTCCAGATCTGCCAGCGCCAATGCCAGCCCTTGGAAAATCAGGCCCCGGGTCTGAGCAGATGCACCTTCCGGCTGGGCTTGCTGTTTCAGAGCGCCACCTCGAGGTCATTTCAGGCACTGCCCTGCCAAGCATGCAGTAAGTGACAGGCAGTCCAACAATCCTGAGAGTTGAGTTAAGGGCAGCTGATGGATGTACAAGGTCTTTCCTGTCACCAGGATATCCTTTGTGGTCAGCTTCCTGGTGTTCCAGGGGACTGTTCCCGGAGCACCACATTCACTCCTGCTGTCACATCTTTGCATGTGCTATTCCCGCTGCCTGGGACGCCCCCTTCTGGCAGTCTACTAAACTGTTCACCTGCATGGCTCAGCCGGTTACACACTGGCTCTCTGTGAAGTCCCCCCCCCACTGCTCCACACCACGGGACATTAACACTATATACTCATTCCATATTTTTTTCCCTCTCCCTTAGTGTAATAACAAGTGCTTTGCCTGTACTCTGTAGGAGCTGTTGGCCCTGGGAAAGCAGCAGCCCCGAGTTTCAAACTGCTTGGCCTTAGATGTCACAAACGCACAGGTTTCATGTATGTCTGGCCTGCTTGGCTATGTCTTAGAAAAACATGAATATATTGCCAGTACTTAAAACTGGGGGCTTGGGAGGGTGGGTGGTGCAATGGCTCAACTGGCTAATCTTCTCCCTTCAAGAGCTAGTGTCCAATTTGGGCACCAGTTCATGTCCCAGCTGCCCCACTTCCCATCCAGCTCCCTGCCTGTGGCCTGGGAAAGCAGTAAAGGATGGCCCAAAGCCTTGGGACCCTGCACCCATGTGGGAGACCTGGAAGAAGCTCCTGGCTGCTGGCTTTGGATTGGCTCAGCTCTGCCCATTGAGGCCATTTTGGGAGTGAATCAGAAGATGGAAAATCTTTCTCTGTATCTCCTTCTCTTTGTGAATCTGTCTCTCCAATTAAAAAAAGACACTGGGGGCTTCATAACATAATCTAGATGTCCAGCTTTCCCTAACAGGTGGGCATACAAAGCAAACTCTAGGAGCAGAAGTTAAGACACCATGTGAGCTGAATGCATCCCTTCTCAGTGTCTAGGTTTGTGCCCAAGCTCCACTTCTGATCCAGCTTCCTGCGAATGCACACCCTGAATGGCAGCAGATGATGGCTCAAATATTTGGGTCCCTGCTCTCTAGGAATATGAGGGCTATGATTTGAGTTTCAGGTTTTTGGTCTTGACATGGTCTAGCACCGACTGTTGCAGGCATTTGGAGGAGTGAACCAGTGTATGGAAGCCTTTCTCTGTCTGCCTTCCAAATAAAAACAAAAATTTTCAAAATTCACATCAGGTCTGAATTTCCATGAAGCAGCAATCAGCTGGGGGCTGGGCTGCCTGCCGTGGTTTCCATTGTGTGTGCATGTGGCCTCTACCCAGGGGATGCTGAGTTTCTAGCCAGGGTCAAGGCAGCCTGCTAAATGAGTGGATGGATGGATGGATGGATGGATGGATGGATGGATGGATGGAGGGGAGGGAGGATGGTTGAACAGATGGATGGATGGGTAGATGAAAAAGATGATGCAGAGGCAGATAGTCCAAGAGTCCGAAGAGAAGGGAACTTGAGTATGCAGGATAGGAGAGGGAGTGTGCCCACAGGAGATCTACTCTCTTCCTTTGGGTAGTCCTCCCACCCTCAGTGCAGAACCAGCAAGAAACAGTACCAATGTGAAGAGGACAAATCTAGTACCCTTGGCAGACCTTCAGCAAAGGAGGGAGGGAGGGAGCCAGCAGGCTTCAAGGTCACAAAGCAAAGCCAGGAGGGGACTCTGGAAGATTTCTGACCCAGTTGTCAAGTGCTTCTCCCACAGCAGTAAACCAAGAACTGGACCCATGGTCACTGTTTTACCAAGGACAGGACAGTCCTTTCTCCCACAGCCCAGGACAGTCGATTCAGTGCCAGTGAGGGGGCTGGCGCTGTGGCAGGTAAAGCTGTTGCCCGCAGCATTGGCATTGCTTATAGATGCTGATTTGAGTCCCAGCTGGCCCATTTTCAAGCCATTTCCATGCTACAGGCTTGGGAAAAGCAGTGAAAGATAGCTTACATGCTTGGGCCCCTGCTACCCAAACAAAAGACCTAGAAGAAGCTCCTGGCTCCTGGCTTCAGCCTGGCACAAGCAAGCTGTTATTGCCGTTGGAAAAGTGAACCAGTGGATGAAGATCTCTTTCTCTTTCCCTCCCTTTTCAACAAATAAGGGATGGGCACCTCACACAGGAGTGCCTGGGGCTGAATCCAGGCTTTGTTTCCTATTCCAACTTCCTGCTAAGGTACACCCTAGGAGGCAGCAGGTGATGGCTCAAGGAACTGGGTCCTGCCGGTCATGTGGGAGACCTGGATTCTGCTCCTGTCTGCTGGCTACAACCCTGGGCAGCCCAGGCTGTCGGTATCTGAGGAATGAATCAGCCGGCAGAAATTCTCTACCTTTCAAATTCATTAGAATAAAAAAAAAAGATAAGGGCCTGGCGGCGTGGCCTAGCGGCTAAAGTCCTCGCCTTGAACGCCCCGGGATCCCATATGGGTGCCGGTTCTAATCCCGGCAGCTCCACTTCCCATCCAGCTCCCTGCTTGTGGCCTGGGAAAGCAGTTGAGGACGACCCAATGCATTGGGACCCTGCACCCACGTGGGAGACCCGGAAGAGGTTCCAGGTTCCCGGCATCGGATCGGCGTGCATCGGCGCGTTGAGGCTCACTTGGGGAGTGAATCATCGGATGGAAGATCTTCCTCTCTGTCTCTCCTCCTCTCTGTATATCTGGCTGTAATAAAATGAATAAATCTTTAAAAAAAAAAGATAAATAGATTATATAATGTGTAGAATCCTGCCTCGGCTACTCTGCCCACCTCCCTGGCTTCTGCTCTGACCTCAGGCCTCCCACTGAGCCACAATTCACATCACTCCCTGGTCATCCCACCCAGGGTTGCAGCTTTGAACTTGGGACGCCAGCTACATGCTAACGACTCTGACATCAACATTTCCAGCCTAGACTTCTCTGGCCTCCAATCACTCGGCTGCTATTCGCCCCTCCCTGTGGATGACAAGCACACTCCCAGTCCCACACAGTCGAGCCGAGCTCCTGACACTGCACTTCAAGTCCGGCCAACGCGCACCCTTCCCCATATCACGGATGGACACTCCACCCTTGCAGATGCTCAGTGGAAACCCTGGACTGTGCGTTCCTCATGCTCCATGGAAATCAGTGCTTCATTCATCACAACTTCCCAACCCACTGCTTCCCCCTGGGCTCAGGCCACCAGCACCTGCAACAGCTCTGTGGGGGGCCCTCTGGCCTGGCCCTGGCCCCTACACGCTCAGTGCTTTAGCCAGTGCAACCTTGCTGGGTTCAGAGGCTAAAGTCCCAAACTCAAATCCCTCCAGCAGCTCCTGTTTCTAAGCCACTCCAAGTGACTCTTCCCACTGCCACACACCCTCCCCACCTTCTCTGCCTGCTTACTGTTCTCCACGCTGCCAGTCACACTCCCACCCTAGTGACTGCAATGGCCAGCTCCCTGACAG
Organism: Ochotona princeps; assembly: GCF_030435755.1. Taxonomy (NCBI): domain Eukaryota; kingdom Metazoa; phylum Chordata; class Mammalia; order Lagomorpha; family Ochotonidae; genus Ochotona; species Ochotona princeps. The sequence goes on from NC_080833.1 coordinate 16,356,233, forward strand.
ATCTCCCTGAGGCCACATCTGATCACCCTGATGAGCACGTGTCTCCAAGCCTCCTCCCTCCCCCACTCCTTCCCACAGCACTCTGTTCCTTTCTTTCGTTCGTTCTTTCTTCCTTTCTTCCTTTTTTTAAAAAGATGTATTTGGAGGCAGAGAGACACAGAGAGAGAAAGCTCTTTCACTTGCTGTTTCACTCCCCAAATGGTTGCAACGGCCATGTCTGGGCCAGGCCAAAGCTGGGAGCCAGGAGCTTCCTCTAGATCTTCCCAGTGGGTGTAGGGCCCCAAGCACTTGGGCTATCCTCCACTGCTTTCCCAGGTGTATTAGCAGAAGCTAACTTGGAAGTGGAGTAGCCATATGGGATACTGGCGCCGCATAACACCAGCTCCCTGCACTGTCCCTTTGAAACCATCGGGTAAGTCTCTTATTCGATGCATTGCCTGTCTCCCCACACCCTGATTGCAAGGATTTCTGCACCAGGCACACAGAATCTCCATCCACACCTGAGGAAGGAAGGTCTTGATGATTTAGGCTACTCTTGGACAGACACTCTAACCAGTTCACACCAAATCCAGAGAAGCCATTCCAGGAACGTGCCTCATGACCTCTCTCTTCAGTAGGTACCACCTGACCTTGGGGACACTCCCCCATGAGGGACCAACAGCCACCTCGCTGAAGGAGCCACATTTGTGGATCCTTGAACTTAGAAGAGGCACACATGGCAGCCTCCCTTACCTGTCCATCGAGGGCCTTTTGGGAGACGAGGAGGTAGAAGACCTGGAGTCCGCAGAGTCTTTCCTGGAACCAGAGAAATTGGCAATGAGACTGTCACGTGGGCTAGCCTTGTGGGCTGGGCTAAAGCAGACCCCCAGGCCCTGGCAGCCTGGAGAGTTCCAGTCAGCCCTCACCTGCCCTCCATCCAGAGGAGGAAAGCAGTATATGCCAGGCCCAGGTGTTGGGTCATGCATTCACCAACCCCTCATCTTGAATTCTGAGCAGGTGGCTCCCATCCTGATGTCAGGCAGGCTGTGGCTAACTGAAGGGGGAACACCGGATTCCGGGGCTCCCTAAATTCATCTGTAGTCACAGAAAGTGAGATTGCTTCAGCCTCCCCAGCAGGGCACCTTCAAGGGAGAGCTGGAGCACATGGGTCTAGCAAAGAGGAGCTGGCTGGGTTCTAACAACATGTGAAAAAGCAGTGGTCTACCACATGTTTACTGTGCTGTCACGCAAGATAGCCAATGTGGCCTGGTCTAGCAGCCAAGTGGCTAAAGTCCTTGCATTGCATGCTCTGAGATCCCAAATGGGTGCCAGTTCATGGCCCTGCTTCCCAACCAGCTCCCCACTTGTGTCCTGGGAAAGCAGACGAGAATGGCCCAAAGCCTTGGGCCCCTGCATTTGCTCCTAGCTTCAGATTGGCTAAGTTCCAGTTGTTGTGGCCACATGGAGAGTGAATCAGCAGATGAAAGAACTTTCTGTCTGTCTCTACTTCTCCCTGTAAATCTGACTTTTTGAAGAGGGGCCAGGCAGGCTCTTACTTCAGCACAACTGATAAGTGTCCTTGCCTTTGAGTTTTCTTAATGACAGTTCATATTCTATGCGATTCCAGAGCTGGAACCGTGTTAGAAAGACAGACTGTGGAACCTCTGGCCCCTCTCCCAGCGGGGTGGAGAGGCCCCTCAGGGCAGTGACAATCACACAGCTACAGCTGCAGGAAGTTCAGGCAGACACTGTCACACACAGAACACTGGTGACAAACAGCACCTACAGCACACTTCCAATTGCACGAAGAGGCAAGGTCCTGTATGTTTCAAGATGGGAATTATCTGCTGCCTCCCAGGATGTGCATGAGCAGGAAACTAGCATCAGAAGCAGACCTGGCTGTTGAACCCCGGTACTTCAACTTGGGATGTGGGCATCCGAAGCAGGGTTTTTTCTTTTTAAGATTTATTTATTTTTATTTCAAAGTCAGATATATACAGAGAGGAAAACCTTTCATCTGATGATTCACTCCCTAAGTGACTGCAATGGCTGGTGCTGCACCAATCCAAAGCCAGGAGCCAGGAACTTCCTCCGGGTCTCCCACGCAGGTGGGAGTCCCAAGGCTTTGGGCTGTCCTTGACTACTTTCCCAGGCCACAAACAGGGAGCTGGATAGGAGGTGACTGCTTTCCCAGTCATGGCCTAAAGCTGGGACTAGAACCGGTGCCCATATGGGATCCCGGCACGTTCAAGGCAAGGACTTTAGCCACTAGGCCACTGAGCTGGGCCCCCAAGCAGGATCTTAAAGCCCAACCCTATATATAATATGAGTGCTTGTTTCTAGATAGAGTTGAAGCTTTACTTTCTTCTTTGTGTCTGAAAACATTTCACAGTAACAACTGGTTACCCGGATAATGATCTCAATCATCTAATAATTCTATTACAAACCCAACTTTCATTTTTAAGAACTAAAGTAATAGTGTCCATTTTTCAGGCCATAATATTGAGTCTCAGAGACCAAGTACGAGGATAAATGGTCAAGTTCAGCCCCGAACCCTGGCTTTCTGTGTGTCAGTTACCTGTTCTCCCACCCCAGTGGTTCCTGTAGGGCTCTCAAAGAAATCCCTTCCCCTGATCCTGGGACTTGGGGATGCAGTCAATGGAAATCCATGTGTTGCAACTGCCACCTCCACTTCCTGTTCTAGCCATCTGCTCACCCAGCAGTGCAGCTCCTGGTCTTCTGACTTCATCTCACGAGACACCACTCATCTGGCCCTTCACTTGGCCAAGGTGCTAAAAAGCAAACAGGTCCTTGTGGCAGGACCAGATAGGGGGGTCATGACCAGGAGTCCCCAGAGCACTGCACTGGCCCTTTGGGGTCTAGCACCCAGGATATGCTCGCTCTGTGCAGGGCACCCTGAACAATGCCAGGGCATCCCTGGCAGCTCTAACTTCTCTGGGAAAACAAACACACCTCAATGGAAAGTTAAATGTTAACTAGGAGTTGAAAAGGTAGCATACAATTGCAGATTGAGTAACTGAAAGAGCATAGAAGCTGTTATAGACACATTTGACAAGTAATAAGTTCTATTGCATTTCACTAATTTTTTTTCCAGTTCCTATTGGAACTTTGTGAAGTATGTATATACGTATGTACGTACGTATGTATGTATGTATGTATTTGAAAGGCAGGCAGTGAAAGAGAACACAGCCACCAGTTCCCCCCTCCCCCGCCATTGCCTGCTGCCTCCCAGCTACACATTATAAGAAACTAAGGTCTCAAAACTACACATGTAATGGATTTGGGGGGTGTCCCAAGCATCAATTTAACAGCTATACCCAACACTCACCCCCTAAATTTGAAAAAGCAGATGAGAAAACTGGTGATGGTTTAGAAAACAAATCAAAGAGAATAGGAAGACCGGTCGCAATTCAAAATACTAACATTGATTTTGGATCGTGAGTTTTTTTCTCTTTTTACATTTCTATAGCAGACTTTTATCACTCTTATTTTTTAAGTTATTTATGTATTTGAAAGGCAAAACACCAGAGAGAGTAGAATAAACAGAAAGAAAAAGGAATCTTCTATCAGCTGATTCACTCCGCAAAAGGTGCAACAGCTAGAGCTGGGCCCAGCTGAAACCAGAAGCCAGGGATTCCATCATGTTGTCCTACATAAGCAGCAGGGACCAAAGTGTTTGGACCACTCACCTGCTGCTTTGAATGACCATTAGCAGGAAGCTGAATAAGAAGCAGAGCAGCCAGGACTTGAAATGGCATGTGAGGGCCCGGCGTGATAGCATAGTGGTTAAAGCCCTCGTCCTAAACACACTGGGATACCACATGGGTGCCGGTTCTAATCCCTGCAGCCCCACTTCCCATCCAGCTCCCTGCTTGTGGTCTGGGAAAGCAGTCATGGCCTAAAGCCTTGGGACCCTGCACCCACGTGTGGGAAACCTGAAAGAGGCTCCCGGCTTCGGATTGGCTCAGCTCCAGTTGTTGCAGCTGCTTGGGGAGTGAACCATCGGATGGAGAATCTTCCTCTCTGTCTCTCCTCTCTGTACATCTGCCTTTCCAATAAAAATAAAGCTTAAAAAAAAGAGAAAGAAATGGCATGTGATATGGAATTTTAGTGCTGCAAGTGACAGCTTAACCCGATGAGCGACATCACCAATCCCTGATAATATCTGTTCTTATCTGTTTAATATCTGATACGTCCTCTACCCCCTGGACAATATACTAAATGGGTGTTCAGAGCAGGAATTAGAATAGGAGCTTGTTCTGTCCACTCTGCACATTGACCTGGTAGTGCAATGCTTCTAGGAACAGTGCACTCCCTCAGGGGAATAATAATAATAATAATAATAATAATAATAATAATAATAATGAAACAATGCTATTTGCTCTGATTTCAAAAGCAACAGAGGATCATTGTGGAGGAAAAAGCCAACAATTCTGCACCGAGATCAACATCCACACCGGGCTCCCCGATAAAATGCAGCTGATATGAATCTGAAACACTGAGAAACAGCCCGGAATGTGCATCTTTATTAGCGGCTCAAGTCACTGCTTTATGTGGAAGGCACAGTGACAGAAGGTGGAGGGGAAATACAAAGAGAAGAAGACAGACATGGAGGAATAGAGCTCTTTCACCCACCCCTAAAACAGGTGGGGCTGGACCAGGCAGAAACCAGGATCCAGGAACTCCATCCTGGTATTCCACATGGGTGACAGGGACCCCACCTCTTGGGTCACCTTTCACTGCCTCCCAGGAGCATCAGCAGAAAGGTGAAAGTGAAACAGAGCAGCTTTGCTTTGGGACATCAGAGTCACAGGTGGTGGCTGAACCCACTGCCTCGCTGCATCTTTATTTTTACTTTTAATTTAAAAATTAGTACGGGACTGGCAGTGTGGTATAGCAGATTAAGTCCATTCAAGTCCCAGCTGTTCAGCTTCCAATTGAGTTCCCTGCCAAGGCAAGCAGTTGGAGCCCTGCACCCTCACGGGAGGCCTGGATGGCCAGGCACCTACCTGGCTTTGGCCTGGCACTGCCGCAGCCCAGCCAATGAGGCTGCTTGGTGAAGTGAGCTGCAGGAGAACATTGTGACCCTAGAAGGTCTGCGAGCACAGGATTACAGTTGATTGGATAATATCTGTATGATAACAACAGAATGGATACCTTTTCTATAACTGATTGGATATCATTTGTATGAGAACACTTTACTTGGTAGAATATACAAAACAAAAGGAGTTCCAAACAAAAGTACAGAAAGAGTTGATGGGTTTTGGTGATAAGCTCAATACTTTCTCCCTTATCCCACCTGACCCTCAGTGTATAAAGTCTGATGCCACTAATAAACTTGACTATCAGTCAGAGTCCACACGCGTTATTATTGGCTCTGTGCACCAAGTCCATCGCTGTGGGACAGCGACAGTGAGCCAATGATGGAAGATCTCTCTTGCCCTCTCTGTAACTCTCCCTTTCAAATAAATAAATCTTTTAAATTAGTACATATCTACTGGAAAAGTATAAACAGAAACTTGCAAAACAAAAATATTCCTTATGCTGTCATTCAAAGACAATCACTAAATCACTATTACCATGGTAACCTGCCTTCCCTGATTTCTATAAATCTGTCTATACTGTATATATTATATCATACATGGTTTCTCTTAAATTTCAGTGCAATTTCCCTGTGCCATTAGACATTTTTCAATACTGTAGCATTTCTCTTTGTGGCATGTGAATGTCACGCATGCAAACATCCTTTGTTATCCCTGGGGAATCCACTGCAGCAGCTCTGTGGATATGAATGTGCAGATGCCCCAGTACAGGCATGGGTGCTGTGGTGCAGCATGTTCAGCCACTGCTGGGACACCTGCACCCCACACTGGAGTTCCAGGTCGTGTCCTGGCTCCTCGACTTCCAGTCCAGCTCCCCAATGCATCCTGGGAGGCAGAAGATGGTGAGCTGGTGGGCTCAGGTCCTGGGGTCCCGTCACCCAGGTGGTGTTCCAGATGGAGCTCCTGCCTGTGACACGGCTCAGCGCTGGCTGTTATGACGATTCAGGAGCACGAACAAGCAAATGAAGGATCTCCTTCTCTCCCTGCCCCCTCCATTACTTTCCTTCTGCCTTTCAAATAAATAAAATGTTTCTAAAATTGATTCAGAGCTCAAAAATATCTCAGCAACACCAGCAGAGAAATGTAACACAAGGAAGACATCATCTTTGTGCTTTAATCTGATTTTCTTTCAATTATTTAATTCACTGAAGATAGAGAGGGAAAGAGGGAGATACAGACAGACCCTCCACCTGCAAATTCATTCCCCAAACACCCATGACAGCTGCAGGACAGCAGGCCAAAGCCAGAAGCTGGAACACAATTCAGACCTCCCACGTGGGTGGCAGGAACCCAATCATTTGAGCCTTCGCCACTGCCTCCCAGGGTCTGCCTCAGCAGGAAGCTGGAACCAGGATCTAGAGCTGGGAATTGAACCTGGGCATTCCAGTGCAGGCCACGAGTGTCTTAATTAGTATCTGAACTGCTAGGCCCAATACCTGCCCCTGATGAATTTCTTAAAACGGAACTGCTTGGGCCCGGCGGCGTGGCCTAGCGGCTGAAGTCCTCGCCTTGAAAGCCCCGGGATCCCATATGGGCACTGGTTCTAATCCCGGCAGCTCCACTTCCCATCCAGCTCCCTGCTTGTGGCCTGGGAAAGCAGTTGAGGACGGCCCAATGCATTGGGAGCCTGCACCCGCGTGGGAGACCCGGAAGAGGTTCCAGGTTCCCGGCATCGGATCGGCGCGCACCGGCGCGTTGAGGCTCACTTGGGGAGTGAATCATCAGACGGAAGATCTTCCTCTCTGTCTCTCCTCCTCTGTGTATATCTGGCTGTAATAAGATGAATAAATCTTTAAAAAAAAAAAAAAAAAAAAAAAAACGGAACTGCTTGTAGAAAGCGTTGGACGGGATCCACACAAACGTGTTGTTAGATCAAGGTAGCAGGTGTCTCCAGCAACATCTGACACACCTTCCATGGCCAGATGGACAAAGGCAGACCCCAAGAGTCAAAGAATCTTGTAGTCAGAACAAACAGGCAGGACTTCAGTTGCCATACGGAGATGGCAGGGTCTCTCTCAGAGTCATGTACTTGGGGGACACCCGGCTAGGGGCACAGGCGCAAAGGGTACGGAGTGGGGCCAAAGAACTGCTTTGCTTTTCTCAGCAGGAGGACCTGGGCCTGACAGAGGGTGATCCACTCTGTCTCCAGTGCAACCAGCAGCTATGCACCGTGTCTGGGTCAGACAGACCACATGAGGACCACACAGATCACATCCGGATCACATCGTAGCTTGTGTCAGTTTGTACAAGTCCACACTATAATGTCTACACAGTGACAAACTCGCCTAGAGATAGATGTGTTTTCCAGAACGCATCCTGCCATAAAGCTCTGCATTACTGTAACTGGGGGCATTTGGTTTCTTTCTCATTAGAGGAAAATATTAACAAAAGATATAAACCACACCAAGTCTTCTTAATGGACAAGCGACCCCCTCGCCCCGGTTGCCCTGGAAACCTGCAGAGGCAGACTGTCAGTGGGGTTACTAGACAACACTGCTTGGAGTGCAAATGACCTCTGCCTGCTAAATTGTCTAGACAGGAAGGACGTCGAACAAACCCATAAACAACCAGGGGGAAAAAACCACAGCTTCCAGGCCCCCTGAGTGCAAGGGTCTCACCCTTGCTAGAATCACAGGAGCTTCATCTACGGACGGTTACACGATTTGGGGCATGCACATACAATAGCGGTGTGTATGTGTGTGTGCGTGCGTCTAAGCTGGGGGTTCCCTCCTACAATGGCCTCATCTGAACTATTGTCCTTGTGACCACAGAACACAGCCAAGGGTGGCTGTGTGGTCTCCCTGAGGCTGCCCTGCCGGCCCGCTGATTCCTGCCCCTGTCTCCTTCTAGGGGATCCAATGCCACACACCGCCTACTTGGGTCTTGGCAGACCAGTGGAGAAAGCACTGCCCGAGATGGTGACCTTTACTGCCCAGGGTGACCAGGCACTACAGCCAGGGGAAGGGGGAGCACTGTGTCACAGTATCACAGTGCTTGGGATTGAGTCCTGCTTCCAGCCAGCTTCCTACTAACGCAGGCTCTTGGGAGACTCCCTGGACCAGGGAGCACCTGCCATAGCGGCTGATCTCTTGGCGAGACAGTAATCCAGGGGCTGAGTAGGAATCCCACCCACAGGATGACTTCAATTCCTCCCAGTAAAGCGCCCTGGTGACCTTGTTAATGCCCCCTGAGCCCACGCCTGGCATGTCCCACAGTCTTTCAGCATTGCCACTCTGAGAACCATGATGCCATCCTCCCACAAGAGGGCCTTTGCCAGTCAGTGCTGCCACACTGGCTGGACTTCCAGCCTCAAGATGGAAACTGCTTTTCTTACACAGTGGTGCAGCCTCAGGTCTCTTGTGACAGTAACGGAAAATGGATGACTGGGTACTGGGAGGTGTGGAAAGTCGTGAGCGGTCCTCTTTTCTCTCTCCCATTCCCCAAGGAACAAGAAGAAACAGCAAATTTGGAAGCAATGCATTCACTCAACCTAAACCTTGATCCTTCCTACCCTGATCAACCATGTAATCATTATTTAAAAATAAATAAGTAAACAAACAAATAAATAAAATGACTGTGGAAAAAATACCTGCTTTTGGACTCTTTCCCTTGATTTTTCTTTGATGGAGAGAGGCCTGGTTCTGGTTTCCAGTCTGCACCTTCAGCACCTTTTTCTTTCTTTGTTTTTTCTCCTTCCTCTCCTTTTTTTCCCTTAGGGGGTCCCGGAGAGTCTGCAAACAAAAAGGTGATACAGTCCCTTAACTCAGCTCTGTCTCCACAGTCTCAGCCTCAACCAGACTCTGGAAACAAGTAGCAAAGGGCGGGGTGACGTCAGCTGTGCAGACCCCACTGCCCGCCCCCAGGGACAGTGGGTACAAACGCATCTTCTCCTGTGCAGGGCTTTCATTCACGCACACACACATCTATGAACACCTGCATACATGCGTGTGCATACAAGCATGGACTGCACAGGGGACTTTCAAAAGTTTGTGAGATATGGAATTAAAAGGTAAGTTAATCTGGGTGCAAGAAAAATTTGAAACTCATGTATAATGACAGATCTTTAAAACACTTATGAAAATGAATATTTTACAAAAATATGCATGTATTTGAAAATTTTGCACCGGGCCCAGCGCGATAGCATAGTGGTTAAAGTCCTCGCCTTGCATGTGCCAGGATCCCATATGGGTGCCAGTTCTAATTCCGGTGGCTCCGCTTCCATCTAGCTCCCTGCTTGTGGCCTGGGACAGCAGTAGCAGATAGCCCAAAGCCTTGGGACCCTGCACCCATGTGGGAGACCTGGAAGAGCTCCTAGCTGCTGGCTTCAAATTGGCTCAGCTCCGGCCGTTGCAGGCTCTTGGGGAGTAAACCATCGGACGGAAGATCTTCCTCTCTGTCTTTCCTCCTCTCTGTATATCTGCCTTTCCAATTAAAATGAATAAATCTTTAAAAAAATTTACATCGAAATAAATTCTAAAATACGTATTTATTTTGAAAGATGTATCCACTTATTCAAAAAGCAAAGTGACCGAGAGAGGGAGACATACACAGGAGAACGAGGGTAAGAGAACTTTGGTTTGATGGCTCACTCCCCAAATATCTGCAACACCCAAGTCACACCAAAGACGGGAGCCAGGAACTCCATTAGGGTCTCCCATGTGGGTGGCAGGGACCCACATACTTGAGCCATCACCTGCTACCTCGGAGACTGTGCACGAGCCGGAAGCTGGAATTAGCAGCAGAGCCAGGTCCTCCGATACGAAACTGTAATGAAGGAGTGGTCCCTTTTTATTTTTTAACTGACACTGGATTACCGGGGTGGGAGGTGAGGGAGAGGGACTTGGCATGGGAGCTGCAAGGGCTTAAGAGGAGATGACTTGGGGACAGCAGACCTGCCCCCAGTTAAGCACAGGTACACTGTCACCAGCAGGCTGAGCTTCAGTGGGGAAGCCACCATGTGGCTGATGCCTGGACCGCCCGGAGACACCATCCTCTGTCAGAGCCTGGGGATCTGCTTGGTCATCAATTAACATATGGACCCATGTTTTTTTCCAATCTCACCTGCAGCTACTCCTACGCTTTTTTTTTTTTTTAAAGATTTATTTTATTTTCATTACAAAGTCAGATATACTGAGAGGAGGAGAGATAGAGAGGAAGTGGAGCTGCCGGGATTAGAACCAGCAGCCATATGGGTTCAAGGCGAGGACCTTAGCCACTAGGCCACGCCGCCAAGCCCTACTCCTACGCTTTTAACTCACTCACCCTCTTTGTTTTCTGACTGATTGGGTGAAAATAGATTTGGATCCAGAGATCATATCTTAAAAAATCTTTCCTCTTCCCGGCTCTCATTTCTGGTGAAATAGCTGTCCAGCAGCCAGAAACAGGGGCCAGATCACTTCGTCTGGTAGCAAAGTGGTGTTTCCAGGAGCAGCTCAATATGCTGAGCCAATGCTGCTGCTTAATTACACCTGAGTACCAACTTTCTCAAGTTCCCTTGAATACACAAACATAGGAGCACACAAATACACACACACACCTAGGCACATACACACAACTGACACATGCATGAAACATGTGCTCTTGTACCACACAGGCCCTGGTGCTCCCCATTGTAACTTGCCATCTGTAAAGTCACCTGACACACACGGAGTGCACGCTATGAGCCAGGCACCACCCGTTCCACATAGAAGGCAGCTCGAGTTAACCTCGGCCCTGCTCACCGAGCAGCCGCTTCCAGTTCTTGATGAGCACCTTGGCCAAGGACACCACCTCTTTGTCTGAGCAGTGCTTTCGGACCCCATTCACAGCGACTCCGATCCTGGTGGTCTGCAAAGGGAGGAGGTTATGGGCTGAGCTGGGCACACAGGACCTCCCCCAGTACCTCCACCACTTCCTCTGAGTTCCAGACCTGACCCAAGTTTTAATAAACCCCGAGTGCTGGAAGATCTGATGCTCAGAGCTCCTGGATGGATAACTGGTCTCCTGGCAATGGGGCAGGGTGGGGCTGGGTGCCATTAGGACGCCCAACCCCCAAGATCTGTGCACATCTTTCAGCCTAGAAGCTTCTGTGATAGTCTGGGGGTATGAGGACAACACGGGCAAGATTTTCTTGTTCATTGGCCTCTTGGGCATCCAAGAAAAGTCAACCAGTCATTCTCCCAGAACTGGAGGGGACCCCTTGCCCCCTCCCCCAGACTCTCTGCTGGAGTTTCCTCCCATCTGTGGCAGTTTCCTCTCTCTCCGCCCCGACCGACCGGCCACCCCAGCTCTCAGCACCACTCCACCTGCAGTAGTTGCACGGACATCCGGTAGCCGCTCAGCTTCTTCAGAAGGTCCAGGGCCCCCTCCTGCGGGAAGCCAGAAGACAACAGCTGAGGTTGCAACCCTGCCAAGGCTTCTCCACCTGCTATGGGCTTTTGTGGGGGAGGGAACAGGAGGCCAGATAGACATATGGCTGAAGGGCAGGTCAGGAGCAGAAAGAAGTGAAAGAAGAGGTGGTGGGCATCGTGGCCTGCATTCCTGGGCAGGGTGCCCTGCTGGAGTCCCCGCTCCTCTGCTTCTGAGCCAGCTTCCTGCAGCTGCACCTGGGAGACAGCAGGTAAGGGTCCACACTCTCGGACCCCTGCAACCCACTAGGACACCTGGAAGGAGTCCCTAGCTCCTAACATTGGCTTGGCCCAGTCTTAGCTGTTACAGCCATGTGGGGAGTGAACCAGTCGATGGAAGATCTCTTTTTCTTTCTTTGCCACTCTGCCTTAAAAAAAATTATTCTTATTTGGGAGAGATTTACAGAGAGAGATGGGTATGTGTGTGTGTGTGTGTGTGTGGATGGATAGATAGATAGATAGATAGACCGACCTTCCATTCACTGGTTCACTTCTTAAATGGCTGCAACAGCCGGAGCTGAGCTGATTTAAAGCAGGAACCAGGAGCTTCTTCTAGGTCTCCTATGCGGGTGCAGGGTCCCAAGGCTTTGGGCCATCTTCGACTGCTTTCCCAGGCCACAAGCAGAGAGCTGGATGGGAAGTGGAGCTGCCAGGACTTTAACATCCATTTGGGATGTTGGCAAAGCCACCACACTGGCCCCATACATAAATCTTTTTCAAAAAGAAGAGAAGGGGACAGTTCTGCCCCAGAGCAGCTCTCTATCCATTCCCCACCACCCAGCTGGCTTCACATGGCTCTGGCCAGGGTTCAGCCTAAACTCCTGACCGTGCCCTCTGACTTCCACTGGGCCCTTCCCTCCCCCACTGCTCCCTCCAATGTCAAAGATATCACAACTGGTTGTCTGTGTGCGTGTGGAGGCTCCTGTCATCACCTCAGCCATGAGCATCACAGGGCAAGGACTGTGGGAGTTTTATTAACTTGGGATGGACACACCACATACTGCACACACTGAAGAACATAGCTTGACAATTTCTGACACCCAGGAACGCAGCCCTAGACACTCCATTTTCTGGGACCTCTTTCCAAGCCAGCCTCTGCCTTCTACCTCACATAATCCATGCCCTGTTTTCAGTCACTGCAGGTGATCTTGCACTTTTAAGGATTAAAAAAAAAAAAGATTTATTTATTTTTATTGGAAAGGCAAATCCACAGAGAGAAGAGATGAGAGGAAAATCTTCCATCTGCTGGTTCACTCCCCAAATGGCCAAAATGGCTGGAGTTGAGCTGATCCGAAGCCAGGAGCCAGCAGCTTCTTCCGGGTCTCCCGTGTGTGTAGCGTTCCACATGTGTGCAGGATGGCTTTGAGCCATCCTCTACTGCTCTCCCAGGCCATCAGCAGGGAGCTGGGTGGGAAGTGGATCAGCCAGGACAAGAACTGGTGCCCACATGGGACGCTGGCACTTGCAAAGGGAGGATTACTCAACTGAACCACTGCGCGAAGTCCCTAATGGTTTCTTTTTTTGCTTCACAAAACCACAGTTCCTACTGACTGCTGACTGGCTTGCCTATACCTCAGTTTCATCTATTACTTATCCATTAACCTGTTGGTGGAACTGTTGGTTTCCAGCTTGGGGTTCAGACAAATGAAGCTCCCAGGAATGCTCATGTTTGGGTCTTTGTGTGGACCAACAAACACTCTCATCTCTCTTGGGTTTGGAAAACTGTGTTAATCTTTGGGAGCTTAGGGCTCTGTTTGCAGCCCAGTGCTATCCAAACAGGAAAAGAATTAACAGTAAGGTTAATGAACAGAGCAGAAAACAGAAGGCGGCAGGGAGAAGAGGAGGTTGACAGGTGGAAGTCAGGCTGCCAGGCACCAGTCACCTCCCTGCTCCTCCTCCTCCTTCCTCCACCCTCGCCTGTCACTTCCGGGCCCATGGGCTGAGATCAAGTGCAGAGTGAGAAGCCAGCCTGGGCCTCCTGTCCTGAGATGCATTCCCCAGGAGTCCCCAGTGTCTCCACCCCCACAGCATAGTTCCAGCTGCCAGCTCTGCCCTGCCCAGGACCTGGATGCCAAGAGCTGCCTGCTGTCAGTCCCTAGCTTCTGCTAGAACTGGATTCGTTCCCAGCCCAATTTCAGAGGTGTGACCACCTACACATGCACGCACATGTGAACTTGTGGGATACACCACAGGTGTGACATTCAGTGAAGGCATCCATGTGCCGGCCACTCTCCTCGGTGCTTCACCTGCTTCATCTCTATATCAACATTTTACTTCTGCATTTAAAAAACAGAAAGACACATGCAGAGAGAAACAGATGGATAGAGCGATCATCTATCAACTCCTCCTCTCCCGAAATATTTAACAATAGCCAGGGCTGGGTTGGGTTGAAACCAATAGCTTGAAACACAATCTAGGTCTCCTATATGGGAGGCAAGGACCCCCTGCTGCCTCCCAAGTCTGCATTGGTGGATGTAGAAGGACATTGTGACCCTGGAAGGTCAAGGAGCACAGGATTACAGTTGGTTGGGTAATAGTTGTATGATAACAACAGAATGGATACCTTTTCTATAACTGATTGGATATCATTTGTATGAGAACACTTTACTTGGTAGAATATACAAAACAAAAGGAGTTCCAAACAAAAGTATAGAAAGAGTTGATGGGTTTTGTTGATAAGCTCAATACCTCCTCTCTTATCCCACCTGACCCTCAGTGTATAAAGTCTGATGCCACTAATAAACTATTGACCATCAGTCACAGTCCACACACGTTATTACAGGCTCAGTGCACCAAGTCCATCTCTGTGGGACAGCGACAGGTGGGAAGCTGGAACTCAGAACTCTGGCACTGTGACACGGGATGCAGGTGTCCCAAGTGGTGCTTTAACTGCTGCCTCAAATGCTTGTTTCTCTGTGAACTTTTTGATGAGCACTGGCAGCACTTCCCTATGACAAAGTACAAGTGCAATACCTCTAGATCACGCAATGACAGTAAAATGTAGTAAAATAATCAGGAAGTAAGTATGATTTTGGAGTCTCTACTCCCTTTACTTTTATACCATTTATTTAACTGCAACCTGATAATTTTCTATAATGGCTTGCACAATAATGACCAGCTTGCAAAATTCCTGAAAAAGTCAACAAACAGTGTTAAGCTGGTTCCAGCTCAGCACAGCATATGCAGCTCTGCTGGTCACTGCTGTGTAACTGGGTCATCCTGAAGCAGGATGACCTAGGTCATAGCTGGAGTCGCAAAACCTTGGGCTGTCCAGCAGCCCGGTTGGGGTGACAGCCGGCAGCCACTCTGATTCGGAGAGGACAGTGCATCTGGATGTGTCCATGTGGCTGTTTGCTGCATCTGCAGCTTTGTGCATTGGCGCGGAATGCGGTGGCTGCTGAGTGTGTTTTTCTGTCACAGGCGTAACTAACCTTGTCTCCCACACAGGCAGAGGCTGGGCTAGCTGCGTGTGTGGCTGTGACTGTCCGAGCCTGGAACCTGCCTGTTTGTATGAACCTGCTTCATTCGGTTCTCTCTCCGAGCATCCAACAAAGCACACTTCACCAATAGGCAGCTGACACCGGCCTGGGCTGCAACGTGGAGGATCCGTCTTATTTCAGGAAGTGCGCCCTGCTCTGCTGACCACAGCAGGCTGGGCCCGCCCTCGCTCCCCCCCCCCCCCCCCGCAGGCCCCACATCTCCCGGCCACACGCCCAGAGTTCTGTGCCCATTCCGTTGCTGCAGGAGTCCAAGGTGCAGACAAGGCTGCCGACTGGCTCCGGGCTGAAGGGACCCTGGAGCCAGATTTGTGTTTTTCCTGGAGGCAGGCATCTCTCAGTACTTGTGGAAACTGTGCCCAGGGGACACCCTCTTCCCATTTCATGGAGGAAGACCCAGAGCCAGGCTGGGAGAGGAGAGAGGTGGGCATGGAGCCAGGCAAGCATGGGGCGGGAAGCGAGCACCTATTCAACCCTCGCTTCTTTTTCCCCACCACAGCCCACCCCTCTCAGCACAGGCCCCAAATTTCCTTCCTAGCCCAAGCCTTGGAAATTGTTAGTAAGGGGCTAGGAAAACCGGAATTCAACTCAGAATTCCCTGCCTCCTCCAGCCAGGGACACACGCCCTCCAACTTGAGGTTCAGTTTCACTGAGGATGTTGAAGTTGGAACAAACAGGTGACAGGAGGCTAGGCATGTCAGAGGGCAGTGACTCCCTACCATCTGCACCGCTGCGTGTGCCACGAGGCTGTGTGGCAGGTATCACTCATGAGCTCTTCCCAAGCACTAAGTCTCACAACCTCCCCACTGCCAGCAGAGAAAAAAACCCAGGGACACCTGTTCCAGAGGGAGGGGACCTCATCGCCTTCATTCAAATGAGGAATTTGAGGCCCAGACAAGATCTGCTCCAGGGCTGTGGACCCCTCCCACTGGCGTGGGCCCCTCTTTTCTGCTCTAAACCTCCCCGAGGGTCGCAGAGTGCACTGGAGCGGACATGCTGAAGAGGATGGGTACAAGAAAGCCCTGGAACAGGGCAGCCTGAAGGGGCTGCCACAGGCTCTCCCTGCCGCTTCTCTTTCTTTCCAGGTCGAGCCCAGGTCCTCAGGCATCCGACGCCAGGTTTGCTCTGGCCCGGCTAGCTGCCAGGCAGAAGCAAAGATCACCCGTAGGATCAAACATTAACTTTCCGCCGGACCACCGCTGAGAGCTTTGGGAGAGCTGCAGGCCCTAACACTCCCTAACACTCCCCCTCCAGCGCTCCAACACAGGCAACGTCTGCGGCCATATCCCTGTCCTCCCCCTTCCCTCACCCCGCCCGCCTGGACCAGGCTTCCAGCCCGGCCCCCTTCCCCCGCCCCACACCTGTTCGGCTCCCGCCAGGCCGGCCCCACCCGGTGGCCAAGGGTAAGGAAAGTTGCAAACAGAACCGCTCCCGCCGGTCGGTGGTGCAGGCTTGGAGCGGCGGGATTAAGCACTTTTCTTTCCAAGTTTCCGTGCTTTCTTAGGACACCCAGAGTCTGTCCCCTAGCGCCCGCCGTGAAAACGGGACTCCAGAGAAAGTCGTCGCTCAAGTTCAGCCCTCCTGGCCCGCCTTCTCGCCCGGCCCTCCGCAAGCTGGCGGGGAGCGAACCCTTCCCGTCCGGCGCTTAGTGGCGCTGTGCCTGCAGGATCCCGCAGGATTCCTCCACCGCATTCCCTTTCCCCGAAACCCGCACACACCCACCCCTAAGTAGTGTCGGGCAAGCGTCTTTCAGAGGTCCACGGCTAGCCACCCTCAGCTGGCCTCTGGGTCCCGCACGCGCCCACGGGCACCGGGCCAGCCGGCGCCTCCGTGACTCCCAGGGCTGGCTCGCGCCGCGCCACCCGGGGGTGGGGGCCGAGGCCCAAACCCCATAGCCTCACCGTGCTCTTTCTGGCCACCATCTTCTCCAGCTTTTTGGCGATCTTCAGCAGCTCCTCTTCCTGGCCCATGTTAGCCCGACGACGACCGGCGGGGCGAAGCGAGGCGTTGAGGCAACGGCCGAGCCTCCAGGGTAGCAGGCGCCAAGACCGAGGGCGCGCAACCTGCACGGGCCGCAGCACACACGACACATACACGCCTGGCGGGGGCGGGGCCGCCCCCACCTCCCGGGTCCCTCCCTGCCGTGGGGGAGGGGTGGCGTGCACTAAATATAGACTTCAAGGACTCGCCAGGGCAAAGAGTGCCCGCACCCGCCTGCAGGGACTCGGGGAGGACCCGGGGCTGCGAGATGACACCCTTCACCCTCCGAAGCGAGGGCGCAGAGAAGGGGGAGGGAGTTTTGGAGAGGGGGCTCCGAGGCGAGCTGGGAGGGCGTTGTTCCCGGCCACTGGAGGCGTTCACGGAGCTGCAGAGCAACCCCATGCGCCCCCGAGGAGCATCCTGAGGTGCCTGGTTCTGTCCCGCTGCAGCTCCATTAGAAAGTGCTGCTGTGAGCACACCGACCGAGGGTGGGGAGGTCTCCCCACACCCTCACTGAGCGGTGGATGGCATTGGGGAGGGGCGCGACCTTGGACATGGGGGTTGAAACTTGCTGCAGCCTACAGGCTTTGAGTGGGTCTCAGGATGGGGTGTCTCATGCTCGGATCCCAGACGCCAGCCACCACATGCATGTGGTATACGCCCCCAGGCCTGCCTGGGCTCTGGGGGGCTGCTCCCTTCGGGGTAAGTACACCAAGGTGGAAGTATCCGGGGCTGGCCTGGGCTGGGTGAGCCTGGGGCCCACCCACCGCCCTCACTGAGCAGTGGATGGGATTGGGGAGGGGTGCAGACCTAGGGCTTGGGGGTTTAAACCATTTGGGGCCTAGCTCCGCCTGCTGGCTGCCCAGCCAGGGAACTCTGGGGTTTTGGTTCTTTGAATCGCTGCTTAGGTAGCTCCAGGTTGAATCCATTGTGCTTCTGGGATGTGAATCAATCCTAAAGATTCCCAATGACGGTTACTCTTCCTTTGAAGAACTTGTAATCACTTAACAATGCTGAGCACCGAACACCAGTTCAGGCAAAAGCTAAGGCTCGGGGCTTGTCCAGCAGGATCATGTCCTATTACCTGACATGATGATGGATCAGCAGAGGGGTCACATTAGGCAGGGCCATGACATTAACTAGCACTCGAGAACCATTTCTGCGGGTAGATTCTGTGGGGGATGTGTGGACCAAAACCTGTGGAAATTCTAGCCCCACTGGTTAGCTCAAAAGTTGGGGTGGTGATGGACTAAGCTAGGTGTGACCAAGAAGCCTGCCATCAATCACAGCTAAAGGAACCCACAACAGTCTGGATTGGTCAAGGCAGCAGCACCCAAATGTGTATCCTGAATAGGGTGTGGGGTGAGCCGGGCTGCAACGTTCACCAGCTCATACAAGACCAAATGGAAGGCCAGATTACGCCGGACACTGGCCTAAAACCCAATGGCATCGGGCTCGGCAGCGTGGCCTAGTGGCTAAGGTCCTCTCCTTGATCCCATATGGCCGCTGGTTCTAATCCCGGCAGCTCCACTTCCTCTCTATCTCTCCTCCTCTCAGTATATCTGACTTTGTAATAAAAATTAAAAAAAAAATAAAATAAATCTTTTAAAAAAAAACCCAATGGCATGTATGGGAACTGGGTCTGGGAGTGGATCAAGTGGAGGAACTTAGGAAACTCCCCTGGCGAGTCCTAGCTCCCACTGGTGAACATGTGATCCAGACCTGGGGGCCGGACAAGCTGGGCAAAGTAGCTCCAACAGCTGCCTAATGTGTGAATCGGTAATGCAACAAGATGTACTGGGCAGGACTGAGCAAACCTTAGCCTACAAGCAAAACTAGAAACCAGCATGGAGCACAGGTCATGCCGAGCTAGGCTCTTGCACCTACTGGTCTGCAAAGTCAAGGACGCTAAGCCACAGTGTTTCAGGCAGAGGCCGGGACAGGTGAGGGGCTGAGCCAAGCTGAGTCAGAGCAATCACTGGCATGTGCGTGATCTATGGCTGGGAACAGGCCCGGTTGGGGAGCTAAGGGGACACCCTAACTGGGTTGAGGTTCCCACCAAGGAGCGCGTGGGGTGGAAAGGGGGCTGCATTCTGATCAGGAAACGGTTGTAGTCTCCCTTGGCACAAGTGTGGACTGGGACTGGACACACCAAGCCGGGCCAGACTCCAACACCGTCTGGTGTCCTGGAGTGCCAGGGTGGATGTGGCACGGATTAGGCTAGGTCTCAACCCCTACTGAGCCATGTGTGAGCTGTATGTGGGTATGGACATGCCGTGCCTGGGCTGAAACATCCAACAGCAAGAACCAGTTTGGGTTGAAGGCCAGTCAGTAAAAGTTACTGTTCCTGCTAGCACAGGAGGTGAACTGAGTAGATCTGGCTCACGGGCCCCATGGTATGCGCAAAATCTGGCGTTGGGAGAGGTTCTGATGGAGGAGCCTGGGCAACTCCTCTGGCAGGACACAGATCCTGCAGGTAAGCGCAAGAAGCATGATAGGAAACAGCCCAGAATAGGCCATGGAAAGTTTCCCACTGGCATACATTTGGCATGGGTCGGGGGCAGACCAGGCTGAATCAGTTCACGTCATCCACTGGCAAATCCGAACACCAGAACAGAGTGTGGGTCGAACCAGGTTTGGTCGTGAGGTTCCCTGTACCAGATGTGACCATAGCACCCATCCAGCATGCGTGAGAACCAGGAAGGGAGGGGCAGAGCCGGCAGGGGGAATATTCGGAGGTTTTCCTTGCCAGACAGCTACTCCCACCGGAGAGCGTGGGCTGGGATGGGGACAGATCAGACCAGGCAGGGCTACAACACCTGTGTGCCTCATGTGGACTAGATCAGGGAAAAGCCAGGCTGGGCTGATTATTCCTACTGGTGCAAACAAAATTAGAGTGGGTGAGGGTTGTTTGGGCTTAGCTGCAGCATCAGCTGGCAGAAGCTGGCACTGGGGGCTAATTCTGTCAAGTCAAACCACAGAAACACCTGGAGAGTGCATAATCCGGGAGTGAGGCCTGGGAGGGAAATAGTGGGCTCTTCCCTCTTGGGTTACCACTCCCACCCGCCAAAGGGCACAAAAACTCGGACAGGGGCTGGGATGGCTAGACAGAGAGGCACCAACAAAAACATCCGTGAGGGCTGGATAGTTGAGCTGGTTAGATGGAACTAAGCTTCAATACCCATTGACATGTACGAGAGCCAAACGGGATGTGGGACAGACTGGACTAGTCTGCTACACATACCGACAAACCAGGGTAGGGGGTGGGCCTGGTGGGGGTTATTGTGGGTCGCTCCCAATAGGATGCAGCTCCCATTGGTTTATGTGAGGGCCGAGTATATGCTGGGCAGAACCAGGCTGGACTGCAACACCCATTGGTTCCAGTGGAAGTCGAGGCTGAAAACAGAACCAACCCAACAATTGCAACCACCAGCTGATCAGGGCAATGGACTGTGCTGGGCCCTGTGCTTACTAGAACATACAAGAATCTGGTCTGGGAACACCTCAGATAAAGTTTCTTTGGGGATCTCCCCAACCGAAATGCCGGACTCAGAACCCTAACCAAGAAAAACAGAAGACAGAACAAGTCAATCAACCACCTCAGCTATATGTTGGCAGCGAAATACTGGACAAATGGAGACTCTGTGATGGACTATGTCAATCAGTGGATTCTTTGACGACCTCATCATGCTTGGAATGGCGAGAGTGGCAGCGATTCAGAACTGGTGAACTATCAAAACCACTTGAGCAAGTCTCTCAGAGCATGCCCCACTTCTGGGACCTGGGGTGGGTGGTAGACTGGGTGGTGTTTCTCCCTCAGTATCCCCCTTTACCTCAGATACATGAAGGAAACAATATGGAATTTTTAGTCTTACCCACTTTCCTATAGCCCTTGAACCTTTTTGCCCTAATTAACTATGTAAAGATCGTCAAAAATATAATAAAAAATGGAAAAAAAAAACGATTAAAAAAGTGCTGCGAGTCCCAGGACGGCTTGGATGCTGAGGTGCGCCAAGTGTTTCTAGCTGCTGGTCTTGGGACGTGGCGACCCGGTTTTTCCAGGATCAGTCAAGCCAGTGCCTGCCCAAGGGAGGTGCACTGAAAAGTCACCTGGCGGGGAGGGGGCAAGGGAGGAACTGCAGCTCGCTCTGTTCCCCAGCTCACACACTTGCCTTCTTGTGGGTGAACCTCCCAGGAGAGGTGTCACCTGTGGACCTGGTTTTTTCTAAAGGGGTAAATTTAATGGACAGAAAATGTGCATTCTGTGAAGCGACTGGAGACCTAGGAACACAAAGGGAAGTCCTGAAAAGTTCTATTCAGGGTGCCTATGTGGGTGGGCTGGGTTCATGCCTCAGGGTGCCCAGTGAAAA
Organism: Ochotona princeps; assembly: GCF_030435755.1. NCBI lineage: Eukaryota > Metazoa > Chordata > Mammalia > Lagomorpha > Ochotonidae > Ochotona > Ochotona princeps. Next base: position 16,377,568 of record NC_080833.1, read on the forward strand.
CTCCAGTTCTTCTTTGGAGCACCCCCTGCTGCCTGGCGGGAACTGCTTTTTGCAGGTGCCACCACCGGGCTGCTGTCCGGGAAAACTAATGGGGCTGGACTTCCTTCAACAACTCGGTGGTGAACAGGACTGACCCAGTCCCAGCAGGCATCTACAGGCAAGAATCTCACACAGAGCTAGGGGAAGGTCAGGAAGAAGTGGAGGGCACCTTAAAGGCACCCTTGGGGGGACCATCTTCTCTGCAAAAGCCAAGCCCTTTGGATGAAGAGACACATGTCTGTGATCACTCAGGATTGTCCTTTTAAAAAAAAATGTATTTCTTTAAAAGTAGAAGTTTTGGAGAAATCTTATCCACTGGTTCACTCGTCCAGTTGCTGCGCCAATCACAGCTGAACCAGGAGCCTCTTGTTCCTCTGGATCTCCCTCATGGGCAACCGGGTGTGAAACACCTGGGTCAAGGAGCTGGGCTGGAACTTGAGCAGCCAGGACACAACTGCTGCCCACAGGGGATACTTGCTGTACCACAACACTGGCCCCAGGATTGCCTTCTTCTAAAAAGGGATTTGATTTTCCTCAGGTTATCACTTCTCGGCCTTTTGACTAAGATCAAGTGTGATTTTCCTCCAATGTCCACTGAGTCCCCACTTTTGACACCAAAAGAAACCAGGACTCCTAAATAACTGTAAGGAAATGGGTTCAGCCCTCCCATTCTACAGATGGGAAGACTGAGCCCAGAGGGTGGTGATGCCTCAGGGTCACAGATGCACCCGACACGGCTGGATTGCCCCTTTCCCTCAGCACCCCCTGTCCAGCCTGGAGCTCACCTGCAGACACCTCCCAGACAGACAAGCCCCTGATTTCTTAGGTCTTAGCACTGTGGGCAAGCTACTTCACTTCTCTACTCCCTTCTTAGGCTTCTCAGGATCACTGCTCCAATTGTGGCCCTGTCTCCACTGCTTGTTGGGGAAAGGGGGGCCCCAGACTCTGGTCCAGGGCTCCTCCTTCCACACTGCGAGTTCTTCACACAACTCACACTTGGGACAGGATAACTTGTGGTTGCTGCGGGAGTGTAAGTCCCCTACAAGTTCCTGAGCAGGAAGCTGGACCCCAAGGTGGCTGATATTGCCATACTATAGGGCAAGTAAGAGGTGGGACCTGGCAGAAGGTAATGAGGGCACCATCTGAAGGGGTTAGTGCTAGTCACTTTGAGTGGGCACTGTGGCCAGCAGGTTGTTGTAAAGCAAGGCCATCCCATACCTGGGGCTCTTTCTGTGTGTGACTCATTGTTTCTCCAGTACTGGGGGGTGGAAGGGGGCTTGCTGGGACACCAGTGCCATGCTGTTTGGAGGCTCCAACCACCAGAATCCTGAGCCAAACTCAGTTCTTCACCAAGTACCCAGCCTTGGGTATTCTGTTACAGCATCACAAAGTGGACCATGACCACATCTCTGGTCTTGCTCCACTGGATGCTGGGAATAACAAAATTGCCTTTCACTAAATGCCCCAGCCAAACTGCCCCCCAGTTGCAATCCACTGCTCCACACCAGTCTGACTGCTTTGCCAGGTCCACAGTAAGAATTCCGTGCCCCAGGGGCCAGTTTATATGCAGTGGCTACAAGGTCAGCATCATGTCTGAACGCTGGAGTCCCAGACCCCGGCTTCAAATCCAGCTACCACCAGTATGCCTGGGAAGGCAGCAGAAGATGGCACCATCACCCATGTGGGAGACCAGGACAAAGATCTTGGCTCTTCATTTAGCCTGGCCCAGCCCTGGCTGTTGTAGCCACCTGTGGATTGAACCAGTGGATGGAAGCTGTGTCTGTCTCTTCCTATCTCTCTGGCATTCTACCTTTCCAATAAATAAATGTTAAAAAAAATCAAGTCCCAAAGTTCCCTCTTCTCTCCCCTACCGTCCTGATCGCAAAGATGAAAACACACGGAGTTCACTCCCCATGGTCCTTTATTAGAGATGAGTGAGGTCAGTCGGAGATGAGAACCAGACACAGATGCATGGCTCAGGAGGCAGCCATGCTCCTGTGGGACTACAGAGCAGTCAGGATGCCAGGAAACACAGCCCATCCCTGTTGGGGTCCAGCGCCCAGTTGAGGGTCAGCTGAGAGGTTAGTTGCTAAGGACAGTCTGGGCACAGCTGCTTCCCCAGGCTGAGCAGCAACGGAACATCTGGCGCTGACCAGCAGAATAGCAAAGCTTTGCCCACTCGTTTCTTTCACTCTCTCTCTCTCTCTGATCTCAGCCCCACTTCCCCCAATCTGGAAGGCTCCCAAGTTGGCCAAGAGAAAAAGAGGTCAAGGAGTGACCAGACCACTGCCTTCCTTCCTGCTAAGAGCCAAGGGCAGCAGGCACTTGCAGGTGGGTCCTGCTCCACCTCCTGGCTGGAGGGAGTACAGCACCATCCCAAGGAAGGCTTCACTGCCCCTCAGAAAGGGCAGAGGGTTATTTCTTTAATAGCCCGGACAGCTTGGGCATCAGGCAACCAGAACAGATGGGGGCTGCAGACAACTTGCAGTGGTCACACACAAGTCTCAGCAGCGGCTGGTCCATCTTGCCCCTGACCTCAGTACCAGGCCTTGTAATCTGGCAGTCCCCTTCTCAAGTCCAGTCCCTGAGACCAGCTTCCCAGAAGAGTCAGAAAAGTGCGGAGAGAATGCTGGAATTCAGGAATACTCAACCTGATGGCTGGAAAAACGGTACCAGCATGGCAGAGTCCCCAACCTGGACACGGGGAGATGGTGGTAGAGGGCTGGTCCTACTCGTGTCTGTGCAGTTTTGGGGGTTTGCTGGGAGAAGCAGGCTTGGTCTGCTGAGGGGTTGAGAGTTCTGTAGGTGAAGCTAGCTCAGGGGCCTCAGGGGCAGTCACAGGCTTGCCGGTCCCAGAGAGTAATGAGACAGAGCCAAGGAACCACACCACCCTGCCCCCCACTACCCAGAGGGAAGGGTCCAGTGTCCCCAGCAGGGGCATGGCCTATGCAGAAGACCACCAAGAAGGACAAGGGGGAGTGAGGCTTGGGGGAAGGAATGCACCATCACCCCCGTTTTGTGGGCTTGAGCTCTAGAGCTGAATGCTGGGGTCCAGCAGGTGGCATGCAAGGGGCTAGTCTTGCAAAAGTTGTACTGAACTTGCAGACAGAACTCCAGTCCTTGAGCCATCTCCTTCAGGGCAGCTGGCCTGGGGGGAGAAACAGGAACTTAGCATTTGTCTGAACCCATTGCCTTCCAAGGCTTTCTTTCGCTTTGTCCCCCCTCTTCCCTGTCCTATTGTGGGGAGACAGATCTCTCCTACTTTCTCCTGAGGCTTCACAAAGCGATGCCACTTGCCCAAGGTCCCTCCATCTAAAGCCTCAGCTCTTACTAGGCCATGACACCACCTGCACAGCGGCAAGTGACAGAGACTTGTTCTTTTGGGACACCAGTGGGACAAAGATGTGGATCACAGGTTCATGTCTGGTGCCTGATCTGGCTGGGCTAAAGATGAGGACACGCCAGAGAGCCCTGTCCCTGGCCATTCCTGGGGAAGAAACCCCTGGGGAAGCACAGAACCAAGAGGGGGCTACCTGCCAACGCAGCTGGCTCTGATCCAAGGATACCCCCAGGGCTTCTCAACAGACTGCCACTGTTGCAGCCTGCAACGTGGCAGGAAGCAGCCTGGCTAAGGATGACAATTCTCACCCTGTCCCTGTCATGCCCCTCTGTGTCTGGGGTCTGCAAGTCCCAACGTTCCAGGAGGGGAAGGTCTGGCAAAGCAACAACTTGGCAAGGTCACACTAGTCCTGCCTGAAGAATCTAGATGTTTTCTGCCTTTTGTAATTCCTACCTTAATGGCTTGGCTAGGGGCTGTGTGAACTCCAGGCCTGATAGACCAATTCTCAGGTAGGAGGTACCTGGTGTCTGATAAGATTCACCGTCCTATAGCCCTTGAACCTTTTTTTACCCTAATTAACTATGTAAAGATAGTCAAAAATATAATAAAAAAATAAAAATAAAGAAAGAAAAGAAAGTGCTTGCTTCAAACCCACCAACAGAAGCCTGCTAAATCATGACTGTATAATTCATAGCCTAAAATGTATAAGAATGCTGGGCTATTCAACTTGGTCTCTTGCTTGCTCTCTCCTTTTTTGCCTTCCCTGTGGATCCTGCAGCAGCCTCAGCTGCGGCTGCCCCTCCCCCGCCCAGCCCTGCTGGGCTGGGGGAGGTGGCTGGGAGACCTAGGCTAACCTGAATAAACCACCTTTATGCCTTAGCACCGACTTCAGACTTGATGATTTCCTGGGGATTTCAAAATCCGGCACAACACTGCCTTTTCTGCAAGGCTCACACACACACACACACACACACACACACACACACACACACACACGGGAGCAGCCAGAGCTTTGGTCTTGTCACCTGGCCTGTCCCTCGGAGCCTGGGCTCTCAGCTTGTCCCAGCTCTGGGTGGACTGGGGCAGGAAAAGCAGCAGGACAGAGGCTGGCCAAAGTGGTCAAATGGCTCCCAGGCAGCCCCAGGATAAGATGTCACCCACTCCTTCCCTAGACAGTTTCTGGTCCCAGGCACCCCATTGCTACCCATCAAATGCAGGCCTGGGTCTCCTACCGGTGCATTCCTTCTGGGCAAAGAATGCCTGGCTGAGGGACCATCTTCCACGCTGCGGCCTCCTCGCCGGTAGGAGCGTGTGCTCTCTGAGCTAGAGGGCAGAGAAAGACCAATGTCACCCTCGTACTGACAGCCTGTGGAAGTGGGGCCAAGGGCTCAGTTACAGAGGAAGGCTGGGGTCACAGGATGAGTGAGGGTGTGGACAGGGTGTGTGAGGTCCCCAGACTAGCTCAGCCACAGGCCCAAGGTCTGGAACTGACCCTCAGTGGGCTCTGGGCACATCCTCAAGTCTCCTGCTTCCAGGCTCAAAGGGGCAAAAGGATTCTAGACTGAAGGTGGGGCAGAGTGAAGACCCCATGGACTACGCAGGGCGGGAGGGGGGCATGCCTTCTCTTCTCTAACTCCAACAGCTGGATTTAGGAACGGGTGTGTGCAGGAGGATGGGGTCTGGTCACCCTCCAACTCAAGGCCCAGTCTCTCTAAGCATGGGCTCCAGAGCTGGCATGGAGTCCTGTCGAGGGGTAGGGAGATACATAGATGCTCAAAGCGATTGGGGCGCTCTTCCGGGCTGCCAACCTGAACCTGACGGGGAGGTGTGGCTCTGCAGGGCTGGTCCCGGAGGTCACACTGGTCCGGGAGGAGCCTGGGGCTTCCCGGACATTTTCGGAACTAGTTGAGGCTGCGCTGAGACCCCCAATTTCCAACAGGCTCGTGAGGCTGGAGGAAGAAGACGCCGGACTACCCAGGTTCTCAGGGGCTTCGGGGGGCTCCAAGTTCAGGTTGGGTGCTTCAGAATGATCTAAAATCAGAAGAGATAGCTTGTGTTTTTCAGTTCCGCAATAGGCTCCATCCTCTAGGGGCTCTTTCATGGTCTCTCCAACCGTGCGCTCTGGATTTCCCTTCCCAGCACCTCCTTCCCTAGGAGTAGCACTCACAGTGGCTGGAACCACACTGACTCACATCCGTGCTTATGCTCACAGCCCCTTCTCAGTGTGGACTTTCCTGCTCAGCCCTGGTGCCTCCTCCACCAGGGAGCCTTCCTGAACCACCCATCCCTCTCCCAGAACAAGCTTGCTTGGTTATCCAGCAAACAGTTCTCACAAGCAGCAGGCTCGCTGCCAGGCGCTAGGGCAGCACACAGCCCCAGTGCCCACCTTCTGTGGAATGCATGCTCACTGCCTAGAGCCAGAACCACCTGTGTCCTGGTCCTCATGTCCCCACGACACTGTGCCTCTGTAACCCCAAGAGCACACAGCAGTTGCTGACAGGTCTTCTGGTTGAAGGGAGGGATGTGGAACAGACAGACCTGGCTTTGAGTTCCACATCAAAAGCTCAGTAGCTGTGGGACCTTAAACATGTCACTTAACACCTCTGCCCTGACCTTAGAGAGATGATGGCTCTGTGTGTGTGTGTGTGTGTGTGTGAGAGAGAGAGAGGAGTTAGCATGGTGCAGGCTGAGCCTCTGCCTATAGCACCAGTATCCATATGGGCACCAATTCGAGTCCCAGCTGCTCCACTACTGGTCCAGTTCCCTACTGATGTGCCTGGGAAAGCAGTGGAAAATGACCAAGTCCTCGGGCCTTGCACCCACACGGGAGACCCAAAAGAAACTCCAGGCTCCTGATTTCAGACTGGCAGTTGCAAACATCTGGGGTGCAAACCAGCAAAGCAAGATCTCTGTCTCTCTGTTTCTCTCTGTACATGCCTTTCAAATAAAAATAAATCTTAAAAAGACAACGGGGGAGTCGCCCAAGAGTGACTGTGAGGATGGCATGGACCAGCATGGGCCAGCTCAGCTCTGGGTCCCAGCACAGAACAGCCGAGATCACTGTGCCAGGAGGTCCCCCACCCCATCCCCATACCTCCACTGCCAGGTCCTGCGCGTCCCTGGCCCACGGACCGTGAAGAGTGTTTGGCCGGCAAGGGAGGGGGGCAGGTGTCACTCTGGCTCTGAGGAAGTGCTGGTCCCAGGCTGGGGAAGGGTTCGTAGGTCTTGTTACTGATGTCCAGCCTTCCACTGGTCCAGCGGGCCTGGGCCGAGGGCTTCAGAGAGCAGCGCTGCGCAACAACAGTGTGGGCAGGGGCCCAGCCAGTCAGGGCCCTCCAGGACAATCCCACCCCTGCCCACACCAGGCCCGACCCAGCTGCCCCCTCTCCCATCTGGAGGTCCATAGGGCAGGCCCAGGACCCACCTTCTCCTCCTCATCCTCCTCGCTGTCCGAGCCGGGCTCTGCAGGAATTCCCCAGGAGTAGTCCACGTGCAGAGGGAAGCTGAGCGTCCCTGCCTGTGCTTGCTCCAGCTGCAAAGGCGGGCGGTCCTGAGGGTCAGGGGGCTCAGTAGGGGAGGGGAGGGCCGGGGTACCCCCACCCGCTGGCCCTTTGGCCTCACCAGCTCCTCACACTCCTTGTGCTGCTTCCGCCTAGCGATGTCCAGGGCTGTCTCTCCTGCCTCGTTCACTGTTGGGGGTGAAGTCAGCAGCCGTGGTCAGAGCAGAGACAAGTTAGCTTAGAGGCTAAGCCAGGACTCCAGTGTGAGAGTGTGACTGGGCTTAAATCTGGCTCTGCCACTTCCTGGCTGTGTGATCTTGGGTGAGCTCCTTCACCTCCCTGGACCTTAATTCATGGAACCTCTAACATGAGCATGCCCCTGTAACTACCTGATAAGGATTACATTCATTAATGTGTGAAACCTCCCCCCCCACCAAGGTCACAGGGTGGACACAATCACAGCAGGATTAGAACCTGCAAGCACAGCCCACGCCAGTGGTCAGTGGTGTCTATCTGGGCAAAGGGCAGAAGGTTCCACCAAGGGGTACTCAGGATGCGTGTCTGACAAAGGAGGTGTGCCAGCCCACCTGTGCCAGCCACAGCTCTCCCTTTCAGCAACAGCTTGAGGCAGTCTGGCTGGTTGGCAAGGGCTGCGTAGTGCAGGGCAGTGTTTCCATCGGAAGCCTTGGCATCCAGGTGACCGCTGCGGGGAGGGTTCAGGAGGAGGAATGGGGGCAGGTGGAAGGGTCAAGGTCAGGGGGCAAAATGGGGAGAGGAAAGGAGGGAGGAGAGAGGAGCGGGGGAGAGGGGAGTCAGGGCGAGGCGCGAAGGGGTGAGGGATGTGCAGCTGGTCAGGGCTCTCACCCGTTGTGGATGATGAATTCCACCAGTGGCAGTGAGGCCTGGCTGGCCACCTGGACGGCCAAGTGCAAGGCGAACTCTCCGGGCATCTGTGCACACATCCACTCCTGAGTTTCCACGCACACCTGCCCGCCCACCCAGCAGTCCCCACTCCCTTTTTTTTTTTTTTTTTTGCTAAGGTCAGTAACTAATCTGGAATCTGCCTATCTCTGTAATCGTTCTTTTTTTTTTTTTTAAGCTTATTATTCTTGGGCCTGGCAGCGTGGCCTAGCAGCTAAAGTCCTCGCCTTGAACACGCCGGAGATCCCATATGGGTGCAGGTTCTAATTCTGGCAGCTCCACTTCCCATCCAGCTCCCTGCTTGTGGCCTGGGAAAGCAGTCGAGGACGGCCCAAAGCTTTGGGACCCTGCGCCCTCATGGGAGACTTAGAAGAGGTTCCTGGTTCCTGGCTTCGGTTCGGCGCAGTATAGGCCGTTGCGGTCACTAGGGGAGTGAATCATCGGATGGAAGATCTTCCTCTCTGTCTCTCCTCCTCTCTGTATATCTGACTTTGTAATAAAAATAAATAAATCTTTTTCTTTTAATTTATTTTTTATTTTTTTATTATTATTATTAGAAAGCCGGATATACAGAGAGGAGGAGAGACAGAGAGGAAGATCTTCCATCCGATGATTCACTCCCCAAGTGAGCCGCAACGGGCCGATGCGCGCCAATCCGAAGCCGGGAACCTGGAACCTCTTCCGGGTCTCCCACGCGGGTGCAGGCTCCCAATGCATTGGGCCGTCCTCAACTGCTTTCCCAGGCCACAAGCAGGGAGCTGGATGGAAAGTGGAACTGCCGGGATTAGAACCGGTGCCCATATGGGATCCCGGGGCGTTCAAGGCGAGGACTTTAGCCACTAGGCCACGCCGCCGGGCCCAATAAATAAATCTTTAAAAAAAGCTTATTATTCTTTTATTTATCTGAAAAGCAAAGAGAGGGAGGAAGGGAGAGATAGAAAGAGAAAGAAACCATCCACTGGTTCATTCTCTGCATACCTCGAACAGGCTGGGCCACGCCAGAGTCAGGAGCCAGGAACTCAATCCAGGTCTCCCACTTGGATGTCCAGGACCCAAGAGCTTGAGCCATCACCTGCTGCCTCCGAAGGTGAGCATTAAGAGGAAGCTGAGGCAGGATTTGTCCCCAAGCAGTCCCACAGCGGAAGCAGTTATCCATAAGTGACAGCTTAACCTGTCTTATCACAACACCCAGTCCCGCTACTCCCCTCGTGAACTCTTGGTCTCCTGCCCCCTTGCTGCGAAGCTGCCAGTGCCACAGGAGATGAGGCAATGGATGGAAGTCAGGTGTGGGAGGAAGATGAAGGACCAGCCTCTGCCCTGCCCTGGCTCCCTTGGATACTTTCTCCTCCCTGTCCCCAGCCTTCCCAAATTTGGTTCTCGGCCGTGGGTTCCTCTCTGCCCCAAACCTCATCAACCTCCTGCTTTCTGCTGTTGCTTGTGTGAGACTGCTCCAGAGTCTTAGCTCTCCCGAGTGCTGAGCCAGGGCTGCCCACCAGACAGCCTTCCGAGACGTCCGACAGTGGCCAGGAGATAGCCAATCCTTGATGCCCAGTCACCTCATGACTCTTCTGAATGCCCCCACTATCCATGTTCCCCATTTACACATGTGCTCTTGGACCAGCCAGTGCAGGGCACGCCCTGCTCTGGTCTGCCCACCCTGACCCACCACCAAAGCTATCCAAGGGACAAGACAGGAGTATTTATGGGCCACTGAGGATACACATCTGTAAATGTGATTTCATTCTCACTCAATCCCAGGGGTGCTGTTGTTAACCCATCGAGAAAATGAGACTCTAAGAAGTTATGTAACCTGCCTTGGATCACACAGCCAGGATTCCCGCCTGGTTGTGTGTGAGCCAAGCTGAACTCTCCTCTACCCTTCCAATAGGTGAGCCCACAGGGGGATGGCGCGGGAGAAGCAGCTCTCCCTGGAGGAGAAGGCCAGGGTGAGCACAGCAGACTGTAAACAGCAGGGGCTCTCACCTGCCCCTCAGGCCCTGGCAGTGGCTGACCGAAGTCCTGCCCACTGGCAAAGGCCTCCAGGACTGCCAGGAGGTCCCTGTTGCAAATGGCTGTCCGGAGCTTCTGGGGGTCGGGGGTGGAGCGGCGGGCAAACTTGTGCTCCACGTACTTGGCCACGATGTAGTCCCTGCGGGTGCTCCTGTCATGGACATCATGCGGTCTCAGCCCAGGGGCTGTGTCCACACTGCCCAGCCCAGGATCCACGCTTCTCCTTTCCATAGAGCCATGCCTCCCAGACTTCCAACCCCAGGGCCTTCCCACCTGAACACCTGCCCCCCCACAACAGCAAGGACATCCCTCCTCTGAGCCCCTCTTCCCCCTGCTTACATATCACTCTCAGCAGTGGGCTTAGGGCCATGGTGTGAGGGCAGCTGGGCCTCCATGATCTCATTGAAGCGCGTGTTTCCAATTTTCAAGGCCAGCTGGGATGGCAGGGAGGAGATCCAGTCGTTAGAACTGCAACCAGGATTGGGGCCGGCATGGCTAGACAGAGTGGCACCCACTGGCACGTGTGTGGGTTGAACAGTGGGGCTGGTTGGGTTGAACTAGGCTTCAATGCCCATTGACATATATGAGAGCTGAATGTGATGTGGAACAGACTGGACCAGTCTGCTGTACATACTGGCAAGCACAGGAATCAGTGCAGGGGGCGGGACTGGTGGGAGTTATTGTGGGTCGCTCCAACTAGGTTGCAGCTCCCACTGGTTTGTGTGAGGGCTGAGTACATGGTAGGTAGAATCAGGCTGGACTGCAACACCCATTGGTTCGTGTAGAAGACAGGGCTGGAAACAATTGATCCAGCGATTGCAACCACCAGCATATGCACAAGATGATTGGGGCGACAGACTGTGCTGGACCCTGTACTGGCAAGCACACACAAGAATCAGGTCTGGGATCACCTCAGACGAAGTTTCTTTGGGGATCCCTCCAACTGAACTGCTGATCTCAGAACCCCAACCGTGGAAGAAATTGCAGGTTCCATGGTCTGACCCTGGAGCGCATGTGTCAAAGCTGAGCCTCCTCAGAGGCTCAGACAGAGCAGTGGACAGCATATCCAGGGCACATGGAGGATATGGCAGTCCATCGGAACCTGCAGAGGACACCTGGTACCACAGCAGAGGACGGAGGACAGAACAAATCATTCAACTACCCCAGCCATGTGTTCGCAGTGAAAATCTGGGCAAATAGAGACCCTAAGGTGTACTATGTCAGCCAGTGGATTCTGGAGAGATTCCATCATGCTTGGAATTGTGAGACTGGCAGCAATTCAGAACTGTTGAACTATCAAAATCCACTTGAGTAGTGCTCTCAGAGCATGCCCCATGTCTGGGATCCTGGGATGGGTGTGACGCTGGGTGGAGCTTCTCCCGGGCCCCGCCTCCGATCATATGGGCGGAGCCACCAGGCCACGCCCACTCTAAGCCACACCCACCGGCCCCTCCCCGCCCTCACCAGCAACTCCGCTGGGCCCAGCAGGTCCAAGGTGAGCGACTGCATCCGCGAGAAGCGCACGCCCAGCTCGCGGTGGACGCCGGAGCACTGGATGCAGGTGAGCACGCCCAGGTTGGTGCTGAGCCACGTGGGGTCTGCGGAGGAGCACAGTTGGAATCTGGGGCGCCGGTCCTGACGTCCCACCCGCATCCTTCCCCACCCATCCCCAGAGACCTGACCTGCGGCCCCGCAGTCGCAGCACTGGCCATTCCCAGGCTGGCTCTTCACCTTGGCGATAAGCAGCTTCGTGAGCTCCTGGGGTTCTGTGTCTGGCCCAGCGCCTGCCCAGGGCCTCGGGCTGCCGCTGGGCTCCCCAAGGAAGGCACTGCTCAGGGCTTCGTCCTTGCTGTTCTGTAGCACTGACACCCACCTGCGAGGGTGGGAGGGCAGGAATGGGATGGGAGGCTGCAAGGGGTGAGGCCACTTTGCCGGCCCACCTGTCGGCCAGCCCGGGGCACTCACGCTTCACACTCTTGCTCATCCTCCGCCTGGAAGTGGTACGTCCGGCTGTCTGTTGGGAAGACAAAGGGCGCCTGACTTTGCAGGCCTTCCCAGGGCACGGAGCGCCCACCCACACCCTTTTGCCCCTAAGGGTCAGGCTCTCTCCAGCGGGGTGGGGGGGGGGGCAGAGTGGGTAATGGCATCAGCCAGGGTGTTTCTCAGAAGTTGTCTCCAAAGTGTGGACCTGGCTTCAGGTCGAGGCAGACCAACCCCCAGGTCAGGCAGTGGGGTCCCTTGACCTGCTGCCACTGCCAGGCTGGCTCCCAGCCTGCTGTACTGTCTCCCTACTCCTACCCTGACCCCCTCTCCCCAGCTGTGCAGGCTCCCACGATGCTGCCTGAGGCTCTGCTCTAATCATACCTCTTCCTCATCCCCAGATCCGCTATGGCTCCCTATTGCCAGGAAATGTGGCCCAAACCTTATAGAGGCAGGTGTAGGCCTCATCTCCCACTGCTCCTGGGCAAACCCCCACTCTGGGCAAGCCGGCAAGGACAACACTCCTACTGCCGTGCCTCTCGCCATGCCAGCTGTCTCCACACTCCTGCACATCCTCCAAGGCCAAGCTGCCATCTGCCTCCCACCAGCGGCTCTCCCTGCCTCCCCACCTTCAGGAGGGCAGGCTTGTCCTCCCACTCATCTGCCATGGGGTCACCTCTGCACCGGTCTGCTGGACTCCCTCCCCCATCCCACAGTCCTGGGACCTCACGCTTGCCAGATTAACACCCCCCCCCCCCCGACACACACACACACACACACAAACACACACAAACACACCGATCCAGCTTTCTCAGCCCAGGCCCACCCTCATGTTGATGCCTGACCCCACAGACTCCAGCAATACTTCAAAGGCCACTCAGATGTGCTTTATGGAAACTGCCACATTTCAGGTGGTCTGTGGGTACATTTGACTGATGAAGGGGGTGGGGGATGGGCACCACTCACGGGTCACCAGATCGAAACACTTCTTCTCCTCTGGGTTTGGCCTCACTTGGCACGTCAGTAGGGTCAGCTTCACTGGGGGCCTGTTGATCTGTGGGAATTTGAAGGTGGAGGATGTACATGTGATCCCCCGGCCTTTGTTTCCTAAGCTGTGAAATGGGCATAATTCTCCTGTTCCAGTCTGTGTCTCCCCTCTCCTGGCACCTGCAGTGTGAAATGAGACCAGGCTGGGGAGCTTTGGGTCCCATCCTACCTTCCACAGGGGCAGGGGGCAGGGGGCCAGTCTTGAAGGGAAAGCCTGACACTGAGGAGGGGCCCCAGGCCACCCTGAGAGCGCCAGCATCCCAGGCCTCACCATGCTGTGTGAGATGGTCAGGCAGCCATACTTCACTCCGCACTTCCTCTTCTGCCAGACTCTGCGGATCCTGGGGCGCAGAGGGAAAGTCAGAGCCAGGGCTGACACCCCTTCTCCAGAACACTCCTGCCCCGCCCCCCCAGCATGATCCCCCTGAGACCTCCCACTCCCTGGGGCTCCCCTCTGATGCAGGAGATGCAGTCCTGCCCCCTGGTAGCTCCCAGGCCAATGGAGCGCTGTCTCTGCTGTGCGGATCCCTAGGCTGGAGGGGACCCTGGTCTAGAGCTTCCAGGAGACACAGCTCAGAACCCTAGGGAGCTTTTACTGCAACAGCAGAGTCATGGTTAATGGCAAGGTAAGACCACTATGGATACCACCACATCCGTGACCCAAGCTGCTTCATACATGCTAGAGGTAAGCTGGTCTTGTCTAAGCTTTTCTTTGATAGAGATGTGAACACACTGCCAAAGGGCCTTTGTGTTTCAGATTTTTTTTTTTAACAACAAGGAGCAAGGCACAGTCAACACTTACTGCCAGACATATTTAGTACACAGTGAAGGTTAAGAGTGTGGGCACAGTTGGGGCTGCTGCTCTTTGTTGGGTCAAGAACAAAGATTGGGCTGGTGCTGTGGCATTGCTGGTAAAGCTGCCACCTGCTGCACCAGCATTCCATATGAGCATCAGTTCGAGTCCCAGCTGCACCACTTCCAACGCTGCTCCCTGCAGATGTGCCTTGGAAGCAGTGGCTCCTGGCTCCTGGCTTCAGCCTTGCCCAGCTCTGGCTGTTGTGGCTATTTGGAAAATAAACTAGCATATGGAAGATCTCTCCCTCTCTCTAAATTTACCTTTCAATTAGATAAATAAAACTTTTTTTAAAAGGAGGGTCTGGTGCGATAGCATAGCGGTTAAGGTCCTCGCCTTGCACACACTGGGATCCCATATGGTCACCGGTTCTAATCCCAGCGGCCACGCTTCCCATCCAGCTCCCTGCTTGTGGCCTGGGAAAGTAGTCGAGGACGGCCCAAAGCCTTGGGACCCTGCACCCACATGGGAGATCCGGAAGAGCTCCTGGCTCCTGGCTTCGGATTGGCTCAGCTCCAGCCGTTGCGGCCACTTGGGGAGTGAACCATCAGACAGAAGATCTTCCTCTCTGTCTCTCCTCCTCTCTGTATATCCACCTTCCTAATCAAAATTAGAAAAAAAAATTCCTTTGGGGAAGCCTCCTCAAATCTGTCATTAGCCATGTGACTTTGGGCAAGTTACTTAAACTCTATGGGCCACTTACCCATCACTCTTCTTGTACAGAAAGCCCACCTTCTCTGTCCCAAACTGCTTGTTGCCTTGGTGCTGGTGGATGCTGTAGCCACCGCCCGAGTTCTTCCGGTTCAGGTGCTCCTGTCCATCAGACATGCAGCCTGAGTGGGAGGAGCCCCATGTGGTCTTCCTCCTCTTCCCCTATACTCCCCCTCAAGGTGGGCCCTGAGGACTGGGCATTCTCTTTTAGCACAGTTCAGGACCTGACCTCTCTGTTCTCAAGCTGCAGTGTCCCTCGCAGAGAATCACGGAGCTGGCTCAGTTTCTGTAACTCCTCCTCCTGGGCTTGGCGCAGCTGCGGGTCAGAAGACAGGATGCCCATTGGCAGCTGGCAGGTGTGCCAGGCCTGGAGCCCAGACCCAGAGCAGCAGGACTGCAGATGCCTGCTAGGGCAGCACCCAGCTCCTCCCTGGCTGGACTTACTGCGTGCACGGAGGCCGCCAGCTTCTCAATGAAGGGGGACAGGCTCTGCGCAGCCTTCCAGCCATCCTGAAAAAAGCTGAGAGGAGCCAGAGGGCAAAATAGTCCAGAGAGACAAAAATGAGACGTGAACCAGAGCGCAGGGAGGGGGGGGTCTCAGGACCCCAGGGCACCTGAGGCAAGGTAGCCTATTGGTCGGGAGCAGGAGCCCCTGAGTCAATACTCTGGATTGGGGCCAGTGCTATTGTGAATAGGCAGAGTTCACCCACGTGGGAGACCAGATGGAGTTTCAAGCTCTCAGCTATGGCCCAGTTCAGCCTTGGTCTTTGCAGAATAAACTAGCAGATGGAAGGTCTATCTGTCTCTCTGTAAAACAAATCTTAAAAAAATAAGGAGTCTGGGTTGGGGTGGGCACTTAGCCAGCAGTTAAGACATCCATGTCCCATGTAGGAGTGCCTGAGTTCAAGTCCCAGCATTAGCTGAACTTCTGGCTCCTGGCTTTGCAGGCATTTGGGAATAGGAGCCTTGGCCGGGAGGGTACGCTTTCTTTCTAAAATGGGACTCATTTTCAGTCTTTGGGACCAGATTCCTGTCTCTGGCTATGGGACCTTGGTAAATACACCCCAATTTCTCATATCCATAATGGAAATAACAGCACCTACTCCCAGAGGTGGTGGGGGCTTGAATAGAATCACATTTGTAAAGTATTCAGTAGCTGGCACATGGTGAGGACTCCACAGAGGAGCCAGGGCAGACGGCAGGTAGAGCAGTTAAGCCACCATCCCTGGGCATACCTGTACCCCACGTCAGAGTGCACAGGACTGAATCCACCTGCACTTTCAACCCCGCTTCTTGCTCCTGCGCACCCTGGGAGGCAGGTGATGGCGCCAGGACTTGGGTCTCTATAACTCGTGTGGGAGACTGGATGGGCTTCCTAGCCCTGACTTTGACCTGACTCATTTGGGGAATAAACCAGTGGATAGAAGTTCAATAACTCTTGAGAGAGGAGCTGTGAGAACACTGCCAACAAGGTCCAGACATGCCAAGCTGGAGGGTCTGCCAGTCCCTGGAGAGGGGCTGACTGCGGGTCACCTGAGTGGTCTGGGATGGGGACACAGGAGACACCTACTTGTGCTGGGCATGGAAGAACTTGATGAGGCTCTGCAGGAAGTCGGGCCCTTGCTTCATCTGGCTTTCCCCGGCTTTGAGCAAGTACTGGTGGGAGAAAGGGGCACAACGCACCGTGAGCTAAAGCCAGATCCTGGACCAGGGGCTGGAGTTCCCACCCCAAACTGATCCTCTTGGGTAGGAAACTGAGCCTCGGCTGCATCCCCCAGGGCCATCCAGCCAGGACCTGGGCTGTTTGTAACTGAGCCTCTGGGTGCTCGCAGGGGGCACACAGGAAACCGTTGCCCACCCAACCCCGCCCCCCATTCCAGTATTCCATACCTCACACATGTGCAGCTGGAAGATGCGCCGCTCCCTCTGCGTGTCCTGGGCCACCTCCCCGGGGCTCCCCCCTGTCATCCTGGTCCGATCCCGCTCCTTCTCCAGCCGGGTCCTAGGTCCCGAGGAAAGACAGGCCTGAGCTTGTCTCCCAGCGTCTCACTTCATCCTCTATCTGCCACAGATACAGATCAGGGTCGCCCCACACAGGAAGCCCTCCCGTGTGCCAGGAGGAAGGAGGGGCTGGGTACAAGTGTGCACAGGGCAGCTAGCTGTACAGGGGAAAAGACAGGAGCCAAGTCAGAGCCATGCCGAGAGCTGTGAGACAGAAGAATGGAGGACCTGACCCCATGGGGGCTGCTTATAAAGGGCTGGCTGCACCTGAGAGTGACTGGGCAGGGGCAAGGGACCTTGTGAAAGTTCCAACATAGCCATACTCAGGAGCTGGTCCCAGGCACAGAGAAAGGGCCCAGATCATGCAGGGTCCACACTAAACTTCTTGGTCTTTTTTTTTTTTTTTCCTAATGAAAGAGTTCCCATCTGTTGGTTCACTTCCTAGATTCCTGCAACAGCTGGTGCTGGGCCAATGCAAAGCAGGAAGTTGACAACTGAACCTAGATTCCCCACATGAGTGGCAGGATTCAAACTACTCGAACCCACACTGTCGCCTTCTGGGGTCCGCTGTAATGAGAAGCTGCAGTTAGGAGCCAGAACTGGGACCTGAACCAAAGCACTCTGGTATGGGACATGGCAGCCACCTGCATTGCAAGGCTCAAAACCAGCCCCAAGCAGCCAGCTCTTTATCTTAAGAGAATGGGAAGGATGGAGGTTTTTATGTAAAGAGGTGGTGGACTCAGACTAGGGGCAGGCGGGACTGGGGTGACCAGTTCTAATCAGTGGAAGGAACTGAAGGCCACAAAGTGCCCTCATTCTTTGGAGTCTGTGAAGCTTCCCACCGGAAGCCTTTTTGAGTGGAGACAGAAAATGCAAAGAGGAACCCCCAGCCTTCTGCCTCCAGGCCTGCAGGGTTGGCCGTGTGCCTCCCCTGGGGCTGAGAGAATCTGTGCACAGATGGTTTTCCGGGAAACCCTCCACCCATCAGACCAGCCACTTGCAGCCAACTCAGGCTGGGCCTCTGTGACCATAACCCCATGGAAAGAGGGTGCTCCTCCCCAGGGGACACAGCCCTGGGTGGAGAAGACAGACAGAATGGGAACTCCTAGGGCCCTGCTGCTTATTCGCTGCACCACTTCCCCTCCCTGGGCCTCAGCCTTTCTGTCTGGAATATGGGGATCCCTGTGTGTGTGTGGGCAAAGACAGGGCACGCAGAAAGCTCTGCATGCTGGAGACCCAGCAGCTGGCAGGATCCTCCCTGATACCTCTGCCCACCTGTAACCTGAGGAGGCAATGGCCTCCAGGGAGTTCGCGGCTCCCTTCGGGTACTCCAGCTGTGGGCCTTACTGTGCTAGGACCGCTGGGAGACCTGAGACAAAGGAGCTGGCCTTGGAGGACAGCAGATTTCAACCCTGGGACCACGGACTTTCTGGGCTGCATCATTTTATTATTACTGTTATTATTATTAGAAAGATTTTATTGAAAGGTAGGATAAGAGAGAAAGGAAGAGAGAGATCTTCCATCTGCTGGTTTACTCCTCCAAATGACTACAACAGCTGGGGCTGGGCCAGGCTCAAGCCAGGAAGTCTTGTTTAGTTCTTCCACATGAGAGGCAGGGACCCAAGTACTTGGGCTATTATCTGTTGCCTCTTGGGCCTATCTGCAGGGAGCTGGGTCAGGCACAGAGAACTCAGACATGGCACATTCCAAGCAGGGGAATGATCTGCTGTGCCACAATACGAACCCCCACATAATGATTCCTTGTCATGGGAGCTGTCGGGGACATACACTGTTTCCAGCATCCCTGACCTCTAACTACCAGCTGCAGGGGCCACTCTGGTGTGTGACAACCAGAAATGTCTCGTGAGGATGGGGCTGCACCATCGCTCCAGGGTGGGGAACCAGTGCCCTGGTGCTGATCACTGAAGGATTTCGGTTCCCTTTATTCCCCCAGCAATGGTTCCTTTTTAGTTCTGATAGAGCCATGGTGGGAACTGAGCCTGCAACACAGTTGCAAAGTAAGGGCAGACAGCTATGGGTGGGTAGAGAGGGGAGGCACTGGCTGAGCCTACGGTGTGTCAGCAACACGCTGGCAGCTCACCAGGTAAGGGGACAGAGAATGAGGACAAGCAGAGAGGGATGAGATAAACCATGGTATATCCACATAAGGAGTACACGGAAGCAGCGATGAAGAGGGTGGAGTGGCTCTACATTCCTGACCTGGGATGACACCTGCATCAGAGCCCGTGGACACAAAGCAAGCCACAGCACAGGGGCCAGAACAGTGGGTGCTGGACCTGAATGGCAGCTCCTTCATTTGCTTGACGTTTACACTTTATATCTCTTCATAAGTGTATTTCCCCATTTTGAAAATGAGAAAGATAGTGGTTTCTAGGCCTTGGGTGACACGCATGGGAGTCTGACACACACAAATCCTTGGTAACTGGCAGGTTATAAGGATGCGGGCAATGGAGGCTGATGCGCAGGACCAACGGGGAGTCCTTGTCAAGTATTGTTCAGCAGAGGCTACTTCCTCACCATTTTTGTTTGTTTGTTTAATGCCGGTAGGGAACACAAGCGGAAGTTACTCAACTCGATGATGAGTACTATGCCTGGCTTTTGTTCTGATGAATTCCCTCCTTCTCCACCTGGTCCCCGTCCTCTGGGGACACTTTAGAGTCAGAGGCCACTGCACCAGCAGCCCAGGGGACACACTGGGAGCACACGTCTGGCCTTGGGCCTCTCGGTCTCCTCCGGGGCTGATCTGGTCCTGGTTCTGGCTCTGAAGAGTGGCAGGGAGGCCCCTGCTGACCTGCAGCACTGGGCACTTCATGTGCTCTGTGCTCATTTCATCCCTCTACGGGCCCTGCATCATATCACCTGGCCCATGTTAGGGGTAAGGCCAGAAGTCTATTCACAAACAGCCTAGATGACCCAGACCTTTGCACGGCCCCAGGATGCCTTCCTGGTCAGCTGCCCATCATGAAGAACAAACCCTTTTAGGTAAACAGTCAGGGAATGAGGTCCTGGAGCTGCTGTCTGACACATGCCATCAGACTGACTTGGCAAGAATGAGGTGGGATGAGGCCGGTATTTGTTGTGCAGCGAGTTAAGCCGCGGCTTGCAACACCAGCATACCATACTTGTACCAGTTCAAGACCTAGCTGTTCCACTTCTAGCCTAGCTCTCTACGATGTGCCTGGGAAAGCAACAGAAGATGGTCAAGTGCTTGGGCCCTACACCCCTGTGGGAGATCCAGATGCAGCTCCTGGCTCCTGTCTTCAGCTTGGCCCAGCCACAGCCATTGGGGCTATCTGGGGAGATAGCTAGTCTCTCCCTCTCTCCCTGCAACTCTGCAGGAGGAAGGAGGGCAGGCACAATGACTCAAATGACTAACTCTTCACCTCCAAGTTCTGGGATCCTATATGAGCTCCAGCTTGTGTCCTGGATGATCCACTTCCCATCCAGCTCCCTGCTTGTGGCCTGGGAGAGCAGTGAAGGATGGCCCAAGTTCTTGGTGCCCTGTACTGTGTGGGTGAAAAGGAAAAGGTTCCTGGCTTCAGACTGGCTCAGCTCTGGCCACTGTGGCCACCTGGGGAGTGAACCAGCAGATGGAAGATCTTTCTGTGTCTCTCCTTCTCTTTGTAAATCTGCCTCTTCAATGAAAATAAATCTTTCAAAAACAAAAAAGAAATCTTTAAAAATAAAATTAAAAGGGGGTACCAACAGAACCCACAGTGACTTGTGGTTCACTATCCTGGTGCCCCCATGCGAAGGAATATCCAGTCACCTGGGCATGGAGGTGTGGCCCTAACTCCAGCTCAAGGGTAGGAGCCAGACCATGGGGCAGAAAGAGATTGGGAGGCTGGAGTTCTGTCCTGGGCCCTCTCTGTAACTCACCCACTTAGCTGAAACACTTTTCCCATCCAAGAAATGCATGAAACTCTCCGAGAAGTTCACACACAACTGGTTGGAGCAGACCTGCCTGGGAGGGCTGACAGGGCGGGGCTCCTTTCCTTCCAAGAGATCGTCCCTGAAGGGCTGAGGAAGGTCACAGCCAAGGGAGCCCTTCAGCACAGCAGAGAAGACATGGCACCTGCGGCTCCCCCTCCAGTCCCTGAGTCTCTAACATGAGCAGATGGCCACGGTCTTCATGGGTAGGGAGGAAGCCCACGACCCTCACCCATGGCTGCTGCAGGAAGGAGGCCTCAGCCTGGGGAGGTGCCCAAAGCTCTGGGAGCTGGAGGGATCAGAAAGGCTCCAGAACCTGTGAGCAGTTGGAACTGACCCCACAGAAGTAATTACAAGTACAAGCAAAAGCAAACACTTCAGCTGAAGGATGCTGCCCATTGACCTAGGCATGTCAATCATGTTACAGACTGGCCCAGAGGAACACGGCATGATGTGGGAAGACGATCACAACGGCTTTTTGAATGGAAAAACGGGGATTAGAAAACAGTGCAGCTGCCCTCGTGGCACAGTGGAACTGGCCTTGTGGCACAGTGCAGCTGGCCTCGTGGCACAGTGGAACTGGCCTTATGGCACAGTGCAGCTGGCCTCGTGGCACAGGGTAGCTAGCCTCATGGAGCAGTGGAACTGGCCTCGTGGCACAGTGCAGCTGGCTTCGTGGCACAGTGCATTAAGCTGTTAGCATTCCATCCTGGAGTGTCAGTTTTAGTCCTGGCTGCTTGCCTTCTTTCCAATCAAGCTAACTGCCTGTAACACAGCAGGTGTCAGCACAAGGACGGGGGTCCCAGCCAACTATGTGGGCGACCAGGATGGAGTTCCTCGTTCCTGGCTTCTACCTGGCCCAGCTGCAGCCACTGCAGGGTACTGAAGGAGTGGAGCAGTAGATGGAAGATTTGTGTCACTCTCTCTCCCTGTGTGTCACTCTGCATTTTAAATTAGTAACATAAATCTTTAGTAAGACAACGGTGTGGTAATGATAATCTCAGTTAAAATTTTTTTTGTTTAGAAAAATAAACAGGTAAGTATTAATATCTTAGGCTTAGTCACTGAAGTTTTTTCTGCCATTTTTTTTATTAGTTTCTCTCTATCCTACTTATATTCTTGAGAGATAAAATCCCAGCACTTCCTTTCACCTTGTTAAGAAAAAAAAAACACAGGGCTTGGCACGGTAGCCTAGTGGTTAAGGTCCTCACTTTGCACATGCCAGAATCCCATATGGACGCCGTTTCTAATCCCGGAGGCCCTGCTTCCCATTGTGGCCTGGCAAAGCAGTCGAGGACGGCCCAAAGCCTTAGGACCCTGTACTCACATGGGAGACCCAGTAGAAGCTCCTGGCTTCTGGCTTCGGATTGGCTCAGCTCTGGCTGCTACAGCCACTTGGGCAGTGAATCAATGGATGGAGGATCTTTCTGTCTCTCCTCCTCTCTGTATATCTGCCTTTGCAATAAAAAAACAAATCTCTAAAGAAAAAACCTCACACAACAATGAAGTATTAGACAACCCTCATGTGACCTAACCCACCCCTAAAGAAATTTTTTTCTTTCTTCTTCAGACTGTTTGAACTATTCATAGTAAATACACACGGCTTTGGCAAGATGCAATAGCAAACAAAACTTTACAAAGAAGCGCAAACACAGCAAGGGCCTGGCTGCATCCTGGGTAGAGCCCATGGGAAGAGGTGGTCCCAGGGCACCCCTTCCCCTCCTGTCTGCATGAGGTCCCGGTAGGTTGGAGCTACAGGGCCGTGCAGTACGCACAGGAAACCTTTCCCTGCTCTACCACCAGCCACACCTATCTAGAGAACTGCCTCCTGACACTGAGGAAGAAAAAGCAGGCAGCCTGAATTCCAGCTCTGCCGCTGCTCTGCTGTGTGGACTCAGGCAGGTGACTTACCCTCTCTGAGCCTGCAAAGCCTCCTCTAGTACTTGGGACACTGTGCTCCTCTCACTGGGCTGGGTGCCTGTGAGGTTGAGTGACAGGCACAGTAAGCAGTGGTTTTCCGCACATCCTGCCCCCTCTCCCTGTTGTTGCTGACTCTCTGACAGACAGTTCCTTGAGGGAAACATCTTCAGTCCTTTCCGGAGATCCCCCTTAGGTGGGTGTTGTGGCACAGCATGTTAAGCTGCCTACGGTGACAGTGAGCTTCAGCCTGGACCCGGCTTAGCCATTGTAGCCACTTGGAGAGTAAATAGATAGATAGATAGATCTTTCTCTCAATTCTGCTTTTGAAATACATAAATAAAATTTAAAAGAGATTTATTTATTTGAAAGGTAAAGTTACTGAGACAGAAGAGAAAGTCTTCCATCTGTTGGTTTGCTCCCCAAATGGCCATAATGGCTGGAGCTGGCCCAGTACGAAGCCAGAACCCTAGAGCTTCTTCCAGGTCTCCTACATGGGTTCAGGGGCCCAGATATTTGGGCCACCCTTCACTGTTTCCCAGGCCACAAGCAGGGAGCTGGATGAGAAGTGGAACAGCTAAGATTTGAACTGATGTTCACATGGGATATTGGTGCCTCAGGGTGACAGCTTTACCCACTATGCCACAGATCTGGTCCAATAAATACATTTTTAACAACAAATATGGGAGCTGCCCTGAGGTGGCCTCCCCATACAGCTCCAAGCAGGCCTAGGTGCAAACAGCCTCCAGGGACTGGCTAACAGAACTAGATGCCAGCCTGCTGGGGTGTCGGCACAGCCTCCCGTTCCCACCTGGGGCCACTTACACTTTGGTCTCGTAGTCCTTCCATGCCTTCTCCAGGTGCTTCCTGGAATCCTGAGGGCAATACAAGCACAGGTGCACCGCAGTGCGCTTGGGTTCCAGACCCAAGGGGACCCCCCTGCTGCCGCCAGTTGGTGACCCACCTGAATGCCAACCTGCCCCCCCCAAAAGGACCCCATTTCCCAGGGCTGAGCCTCTCCCACCTGATAACACCTCCCTACCCCCACCTGCTGTGGTTGGTGGGCTCTGCCCCAGGGTGCCATGAGATCCTCAGGCTCTGCCCAGGTCCCCTCCCTAAGAAGATAGAGGCTGGCCAGGAGGGAGTGTAGGAGACGGTGAGGCTCAGATTCCGCCCCTAACTTCATCCCACCATTATCTCCCAACCCCAGCGGGCGACAAGGTTACACAACAGAGAGGTTGAGATGGCTCTTCAAGATCACACAGCAAGCCAGAGAAACTTTGGCTGGCTGCTGGCCTGGTAGGCCTTTTCCAGCCACACCCCCTGTGAACCTGCAGCCCGGAAGCTGCCGGTCCGGTTTGGGTGGTTTCCAGACTGGAGAGTGGCCTGGGGTGAAAGGCAGCCCCCTGGGAGGGTAATTTTCCCAGCACCTTCCTGGGGGAGGTTTTCCCAGATCACCTTCAGCATTCTGTGTCAGCCAGGCCCACCAGATGCAGAGACCCCACCCCGACTCCCTCACGGTCCAGCTATGCAAACCACCCCCCACCAGCTTACCCAAAGTTAACGCCCTGCCTGGCCCTCCAGGTTCTCCCCTGCAACGCAGGAGAGAGACCAGCACCCACGGAGCCCGCCTCTGGAAAGGCCACACCGTAGATGATCTATTTCACCCCAGGGGCCTGGTGCACAGTAGGCTAGCCACCCCAGCGAACCCCAGGACCAGTTCCCGCAGTCCTTCCAAAGTCAGCAACATGGCCCCTGTCTTGACAAACCCCCACTCACTTGGTCTCACCCTCAGCACAGCTTAGTAGGCCCCTGTTAATGCCCCCAACTCCACCCCACTGCCATACTCAAGAAGACTCACCTGCCGGCCATCCCTCAGCTGTCCCTTCATCAGGCTGTCCAGGGGGAAAGAGACAATGTTGTTCAGGTTCTGAATCTGGAAAAAGCAGAGACCCATGCTCTCAGCTTGGGTAACCAGCTGTCCTGCACCCGAGTACAGGATGCACCGTAAGCTAAGACCAGCCTAGGGAAGGAGTGGGTGAGTATGGGAGGCAGTGGGTCAGAGAAGGAGATGGAAGAGCAGACAGGGAGCATGGGCTACCAGAGCCAGTGCCTTCTGGTGCCAGGAGAGTCCCGGAGGCAGGCTGGCAGCTGGGATATGAACCAACCAGCACCATAGGGGATGCCAGCATCACAGGCAGCAGCTTAGTGTGCTACACCAGAAACCTCACATTTCAACACACCTTTCAAGGTGTAGTTCAGATCTGCCCTCCTCCAAGAAACAGACCATACCCGCATCAGTCCCATGTCTGATGCCCCCTGTTGTGTACCAGAGGCAGTGCAAGGCCTGGCCACCCAGGATGCAGAAGCGTGGAGTGGGTGCCATGCTGCCAGCATTGTGGGGGTCCTCTCACAGTTCCATCTCTCTTGCTGCAGGGAGACCCTGGCTCTCTGAGACACAGCCTGACGCTTTCTTAGGTCTCCAGCTCCAGGCACAAAGCCCACCAGCAAGCAGACCCTGAGCAAATGCTAGGATGCCCAAGATGGGAGAGGAGGCATGGAGGACAGAAGACACTAATTTGGCTCAAGTTGCTGTTAAAGGGAAGGACAGTCACTGCTCAAACCTAGGGGAACAGCTCCAGGACCCTCTCCAGACCCTGCTCCCAGGGATGCCCACGACCCTCCTATGAGATGACACCATGTGTGAGCCCAGCACTGCACCTGCTCCCGCTTGCTTTAAACCTTGTCTAGGTTACATCGGTGCCTGCTGTGGAGTCAATGCTGTGCCCACAAATCTCATGCCTGTGCCTGCTCAGGGTAGACATTTGTTTTTTGTATGCTGGATAACTGGTTGGGTGAAGGTGTCATGTGCCATGCTGGGGACATGGAGCTCCGGCTGCAGCGATGACAGTGGCAGCCTCAGTAAGTGTCTACTGCATGTGGATGTGGAAGGAGCATTCATCATGCTCAATTCTGCTTCCTGCTCCGCCAGGCAGGCTCAGCTACTGTCCCAGTTTCACAAATGAGACATGCTTGGGCAGCACTGACTGATGTGATCCCATGAGCAGCACATCAGGTAGTCCACGGCTCCAGTGAAAAACCACTGGGCATGCCGTCCCCCAGGAAGGGGAAGCTAGGAGAGCTGACCAGTCACAGGTAGGAGGGACTCTAGGCAAAGGGGAGAGGCTGTCCTGGAAGGCAGAACTGAGATTCTTGAGTCAGGTGACCCAAGCCTCCAATAGGCCTCTTAACCTCCTACCTACAAGGGGTGGATGACAGTCATGTCATCCCCATGGGGCTGTGCACCAGGAGGTGATGGAGTTCACACAAGAGGACTGACCACTGTGGCCGCACATGGCAGAGCTGGTCTCAGGGGCTGGCCTCGAGGCAGGGACTTGAAGCACTAGGGAGGAGGCCATCACCAAGGTGGCCACTAGGAAGCAAACTGAGCCAAGGGGACTTGGGCAGAGGCTGAGAGGCCCTTGGAGGCAAAGGCAGCTTCCAGCACTGGAGCAAGGAGCAGATGCAACAGGAGGCAGAGCACATGGCGTGTGTGTGTGTGTGTGTGTGTGTGTGTGTGTCCCACCCCATTCACAACCCACCAATGCCTGCCCTCCTGTGGCCTTTCCCTGCTCCTGGGGCTTGTGGGAGAAGAAAAAGGAACACAAAGAAATTAGCTAGAAGTTGGAGAGAAAGAAGGAGCTCGCACCAGGGGAGGTGGGAACTAGAAAGGAGCCTTAGGTCAGGGGCAAACCCTTCTTCCTCCAGCCTGGGTTGAGGAAGGAGCAAGCGCCTCACCAGGTTCTTGAAGAGCGCAGCCACCTCACGGGTAAACACAGCCAAGTTCAGGAAGCCTGTGGACAGCTCGTGGCTGCTCTGGGACAGGTGGCTGTTGCCCAAGGCCTCCACGGCCTCTCGGTACTGGTCCTCATTCTCCACGTGGCCTGTGGAGGCAGGAGGGAGCTCAAGGTCTACCCTAGGCAGGGCTGGGCAGTAGGCCGCCTGGCGGGCAGGGCACCGAGTCACTCACTCACCAAGGCCAGAGCTGTGGATGGCCCGCACAGCCTTCTTTACCCTCTGCAGGATGGCTTGGTCTCCCTCCAGGATCTGGAAGTGAATGAATGTGGACACAGCGTCAGCAGGGCTGAGCTGGGGGCTTCTGGAATCCCAAGGTCATGCTCTCACCCTACAAACACACAGCACTTGCTGCACCTAGCCTCCCCTCCTCCCTCTCCACCTCCAGCACACAGACCTCGCAGAACCCACAGACCAGTCACAGTCCTCAAGGAAGAACACAAACTTTTCTCCCAACTCCAATACAGGCCAAGGGAAAGCAGCGATGGAAGGGTTGTGACTTGGCAGGCACACCGGGCCTGTTTTTTTTCTTTTAAAATTTAGTTCTGGGGCCCGGTGGCGTGGCCTAGCGGCTAAAGTCCTCGCCTTGAAAGCCCCGGGATCCCATATGGGCGCCGGTTCTAATCCTAGCAGCTCCACTTCCCATCCAGCTCCCTGCTTGTGGCCTGGGAAAGCAGTTGAGGACGGCCCAATGCATTGGGACCCTGCACCCGCGTGGGAGACCCGGAAGAGGTTCCAGGTTCCCGGCATCGGATTGGCGCGCATCTGCCCACTGCGGCTCACTTGGGGAGTGAATCATCAGATGGAAGATCTTCCTCTCTTTCTCTCCTCCTCTGTATATCTGGCTGTAATAAAAAATGAATAAATTTTTAAAAAAAATTTAGTTCTGGAGCCACGTAATAGGCTGGGGACAGGCTAAAGGGCTGGCTGGCACACACCAGGGTCCTTCTGCTAGCCCTATGTGTGGGGCTGGGGACAGGCTGGGGTGGGGACTCCCCAAGGGCTTCTGATGCTGGCACAGTCAGTGCCCCAGTCCTCCCCAGGCTAGTCTGCTGCACCAAGCAGCACATGTGAGGACTGTGGCTGGAGGCAGACTGGAAGCAGGCTGGGCAGCGTGTCTAAAGAGCCAGTACACTGGGGCTCCCTGGGCCAGGCTGCAGCACCTGCCATTGGGGCAGGAGAGCACTCATGAGTTCAGCTTGCATGTCCTGTTGGCCTCAGACATGTTGGAATCTCCAATTTCGGAGACCAGGGGTGGATGGTCTGGCCTTGGTGCACACGTTGTATGATCTGACCGCTTACATTGCAGATTCCTGTGCAAAGAAGCCAGCAACTTCTCAGAGTAATCAGCATGCAAGGGAGGCATCGATTGGCACTGCCTGGGAATTCTCCAGCTCGTGAGAGGGATGCATCAGATGAAACAGAGATTCCTGAACTTGGGCTAGGCAAGCCCTATGCCCCTAGTCAGCAGAAACCAACTACAGAAGATGCGATGAATCTGCACCCTCCAGCAATCATTAAGATTAAGGGCTGGAAGTCCCTGAAAGGGGAATGAAACGGGGCAGGCTCGTATGAAATTTGGCAATGTGGTCAATCCCAAAATAACAAATACCATATGTTCTCTCGAATACAAGGAAATCATCATGCAAAGTGTAATTTCAATAACCCCGTTCCATGCTGGGTTTTTGGTTTTTGTTTGTTTTTTGTGGGTTTTTTTGGCTGCATCCCATGTGTTTTGCTGTTTTTTATTTCAGCTTCTTTTTTTCTTAAAAGATTCATTTATTTTTATTGGAAAGGTATATATACAGAGAGGAAGAGAGACAGAGAGGAATATCTTCCATCGGATGGTTCACTCCCCAAGTGAGCGCAATGGCTGGAGCTGAGCCAATCCGAAGCCAGGAGCAAGGAGCTCTTTCCGGTCTCCCACGCGGGTGCAGGGTCCCAAGGCTTTGGGCTGTCCTCAACTGCTTTCCCAGGCCATAAGCAGGGAGCTGGATGGGAAGCAGGGTCGCTGGGATTAGAACTGGCACCCATATGGGATCCTGGCGCGTGCAAGGTGAGGACTTTAACCATTATGCTATCACACCGGGCCCAATTCAGTTTAATTTCTTCCAAATACTTTCTTTTCTCTTGTCACTGGCACACAGATTACACAGTGGCATCATTTTACCCAAGAGACTTTTGTTT
This sequence comes from Ochotona princeps, assembly GCF_030435755.1. NCBI lineage: Eukaryota > Metazoa > Chordata > Mammalia > Lagomorpha > Ochotonidae > Ochotona > Ochotona princeps. The sequence continues at coordinate 16,405,880 of NC_080833.1, forward strand.
TCTTTTTGTCACCCATGCGTTGGTTACTCAGTGGCACATTTTTTCATGGTGCTGTAATTTTGTTGCTGCTGTTGTTCTAATTCATACCAGTTGCTGACCTTATTTCATGGCTTCTCATTTATGGGAATGTATAGTGATGGAGTAATAGAGACTACCATATCCAGATGTGGGGATACAATACAATATGTATCCCTGCTTCCAGATCAGGGATGACCTCCCAATGAAACTGCTGGAAATGTGTAGACAATGGGATGATGGACTGTCTGACATTGTACCAGCAATGTCGGGGCACACTTAAATAACAGACTGATGCAGTTATGACTCCTTATGAAGGACTATAGTATTGTAGCAACGTGGGGAAAATCTGTCAAGGGGTGGGAGCTTGGCAGGGGAATCCCAGTCTATACAAAATTGTACCACAAAATTCAAAAATTCAAAATAAAATGTAACAACAACAACAGCAACAAAAGCAATTTGGCAATGCGGAGAGACGTTCAGTTTCTTCTTGTAGACAGAGAACAGAAGGCGGAGATATTTTTCTCTCCTATCTCTCCTCTCCTGGACCACTCCATCCTGAACACGACTTGACAGGTCCATGATCGCCTCAGTTTTTGAATAAACTTTATAAAAAAAAATTTTTTATGTGGCCCCTACACCCACATGGGAGATCTGGAAGAAGCACCTGTCTTCTCCCTGGCCCAGCCCTGGCCTGCAGCCACCTGGGGAGTGAACCAATGGATACGAGATCTCTGTCTCTGACTCTCCCTCTCGATGTAACTTTTTTTTCTCCCTTAAAAAAAGGAGATATGTGTTTATTTTTATTGAAAAGTCAGATTTATGGGCCCGGCGCAATAGCCTAGTGGCTAAAGTCCTCGCCTTGAACGCTCCGGGATCCCATATGGGCGCCGGTTCTAATCCCGGCAGCTCCACTTCCCATCCAGCTCCCTGCTTGTGGCCTGGGAAAGCAGTTGAGGACAGCCCAAGGATTTGGGACCCTGCACCCGCGTGGGAGACCCGGAAGAGGTTCCTGGCTCCTGGCTTCGGATCAGCACAGCACTGGCTTTTCTTTTCTTTTCTTTTTTTCTAAGTACCTGTTTTCCTTTCTTTTTTTAATATTTATATATTTATTTTTATTACAAAGTCAGATAAACAGAGAGGAGGAGAGACAGATAGATGATGATTCACTCCTCAAGTGAGCACAACAGCCAGTGCTGTGCCGATCTGGAGCCAGGAGCCAGGAACTTCTTCCAGGTCTCCCACACGGGTGCAGGCTCCCAAGGCTTTGGGCCATCTTTGACTGTTTTCCCAGGCCACAAGCAGGGAGCTAAGTGAGCGTGGAGCAGCTGGGACATGAACTGGTGCCCATATAGGATCCTGGCACTTACAAGGCGAAGATTAGTCAGGCCCATAAATAAATCTTAAAAACAACAAAAAACAAACTTATAAAACTCTTAGAAAAAAGCAGCAGCAAAGATCATTGTAGGGGCTGGCGCAGTGGCCCAGGGGGAGCGGGGGTGCAGCGAGTGCTCCTCTGCAGCAGAATCCTTGGAGACAAACTGGTAGTGACGGATGTTCTGGATGTTCAGTTTATTTGAGAGAAGTCACAACTTATATACGGTAGGAAAAGGGGCAGGCAGAAGGGCGGTCCCAACAGTACTGCCACCCGACAACAACACTGTGACTGGCTAACAGGTATGTCTATCTCTCTGGACCCTCCAATGAAGTTAAAGGTCAGGAAGCACAGGAAGCTGTGTCTCAGGGCAAACTCCATACATGCGGAAAAGCAGGATGAACGGACATTTGACTTCCTAGAGTTGTTTACAAAGGAAGTTCTAGCACAGTTCCTTAAACAGGCAGAGAAGAGGTGCTGGGGTGCAGCCCATCACTCTTGCTGCATGCCCAGGGAACAGGCCATGTTGGGGTCTCAGCAGGCAGAGATCCGGCGGCCATCTTCCACACAGCTGTGGCCAGTGTGGTCATTTGGAGTGAACCAACTGTGTAGCTCTCTTTCTTTGTCTTGCCTTAGCTCTATATATTGTCTTTCAAACAAAAACAAACTTTTCAAATAATAAAATAAATTTTAAAAGGAATGGAAAGGTAACTTCTTATACTCTTCGCTATGGCTAGGATAAGTTTATGATGTCTGGAGCTCTGGGAACCTTCTTGATCCTTGAGGTAGCAACCACTTCCTGTGAAGGGTGAAGGCAACAATGGAAAATATATCTCTGGGGGTTCAGGGACCCACCCAGACTACTGTCCTATGGACTTCTCTTATGGAAAGAGAAATAAATGTTTGACTTGTTAGTGCAGGTCCTGCACTACCAGCTATTTTATCACTTGAGGCTGAACCCCACTCTGGTCCTTGTGCTGGCCAAGTCACCCCAGTAACCGCTGGCCTGCTCTTTGTGCTGGACTCTGGCCATGAGGCCCGGTGGACTGGGGAGGGGGTGAGGACATAGTTCCCACCAGGTTGGCCGCCTGCCCCTGGGTACACCGCTCAGGGCTCCTGCCCTGTGCATGACACTGAATGGCTTAGGGGGAAGATCAGCCATGAATTAGACACATGAATCAGGAACGCTCTTCACTGCCACAGGTCACAGTCATGCATTCAGTAACTTCACAATGCCTGCCATGTGTTCACACCCTGCGTAGGAGAGACATGAGCTCAAGCAGGCATTGGGCCTAGCACTGAGTCGTGACTTGGGATGTCAGGGACGGAGTTGCATCTCTGCTTCTTATTCCGGCTGCCCGCCAATGTGCACCCTGGGAAGCAGCTCTGGGAGCCGAGCCCCTGCCTCCACGTGGAATACTTGCAGTGAGTTCCTGGCCCTTGGCTTTGGCCCAGTGGCCTAGACCCAGCTGTTGCAACCATTTGGGGAGCGAACCAGCAGGTGAGTGTTCTCTGCCTTTGAGAGGGAATATCTCAGCTCTAAGGGACAGGCAGGCCAGGTGGACACTGTGGTGTGATAAGGGCGGTGGCAGAAGGTGGGGACTCTGGACTCTGGCCAGGACACAGGTAGAAAAGGGGGTGGGGTGGGGCTTGGCACTGTCAGAGAGAGGAGGCTCACTCGGGGAGGAAGGGGCAGGGAGAAGAAAGCAGTTAGTACTTTCATTAACTCATTCAAGAAGCAACTCTTCGTGCCTGTCTCAGCTAGGCATTGGGGATGTGAAGGACCTAGGCCCCTTCCTTCAAGATGCTTAGAGACCCCTGAACAAGAGGTGCCTGGGGGAATGGGGACACGGAAAGGGGCCAATCCAGACCACCCCTTCTCAAGACAAGACCTGGGGAATAAACGCCCCCAGGATGCCCATCCTGCCCATAGCCCGCGGGGGCGGGGAGGGAAGGGATTCAGGGGAGGGAGCTGGTCTCCCATTTCCCATAATGAGGAGCTGAGACTCCACCTCTGGCCTTGCCCTCTCCCCCGAGGCCACGAGCCCAGCGGATTCTCTCTATCTTCTCTGCTGTTTTGAAATGAATCAAAACCAAAATCACATGGGGAGGGCTGTGTGTGGAGTCCCAGTCTCTGATTCTCTCTGGTCGCAAGGCTCACACGTGAGTTAACAGCCAACAGCCTCGGTGGGCAGCGGGCAAAGGTGGGTAAGACACGGGCTCTCTTTAGGCAGCTCATTCTGGTGGGCCCTGCACAGGCCTGAACGCCAGCTGCTGGCCCTGCCCAAGATCCCCGGACCCAACACACACACACACTCATCACCATCATCATCATCATCATGCTTTGGCTCTCTAGTTCATGCTTTCTGCAGGCACAAGACCACAGATGGCAGCACCAGGCCACACCAAGCCGCCCTGCCGGCGAGGGCCGTCTGCATGCCCCCCTCCTGCGTCAGGATCCATCAATGGGACCCATTCTTCATGCTTGTGGTTTCTTAGAGTCAGCTGTGGTTACCATGGTAACTCAGCCAAGGGGCCATTGCCGTTAGAGCTCAGGCCTTAGGAGCTGCGGATTAAGATTCACTGTTAGACTTTCGCTCCTTTGGACGGGTACACCATGGGGCCTGGGCACCACTTCTGTGGCATCCTGCAACCATGACAGCCATCATTAATCAATCACAGGACGCTCTGTGAGTTTGATCCAATCAGGAAGCCTCTCTGCCAATTCACCCAGCGCTGATTCAGCAAATGAAAGTCGTTTTTTTTGTTTTTTTTGTTTTTTTTTTTTATCTTTGCACCACGACGCTGGCCCTTCAGGGAATGTTGCCCCCCCCCAAAAATGATAAAGGGAACCCAACATCACTTAACAGACTTACACAGACTGCAAAACATGGGCTCCTATGAGTCTCCTGCCCCAGGTTTTGCTGCAAATAAGCATACAGTAAGAAAAGCACGCAAACCTAAAAATGCCAACAGACAAAACAAAAGCTCTAAACACACTCGGGGCTTAGGACTTCAAAGACAAAGGTCAGGCAGCTTGGCATCTACCAAAGGGGACTCCCGTGCTCCCCAGAGCACCGTCGCTTTTGTTCACAGCTGGCTGGTGAGTTGGAAAGCTCTGAGATGGAAAGGAAGCTGCCTGAGTTCACACAGCCAGAAGGGTCCCTGGGGCGCAGACTGTGGGGCTCCCCCTCCCTCCTTCAGTCCCACTATGCAGACAGACCCCAACAGGCCCCAGAATGACTCCCAGGGACCCCTGATGCCACCCTTAGGAGTACCAAGCACCTAGCACCAAGTACCAAGCAAAGTGCCTCACACGATAGTTCGACCACATTCCCAATAGGATGCAGCTTATCCTTAGAAGTATTCCCAAATCCATGCTAGCATCTTTGAAATCATGTATTTATCTGAAAGCCACAGAGAGATTTCTTATCCTCTGGTTCACTCCCTAAATAACTGCAGTAGCTAGTAGGCGGAGCCTGGAACTCAACTAGAGTGCCCTGTGTCGATGGCAGAGACCAACACGTGAAAGCCATCTCTTGCTGCCTCCCAGAATGTACCTGAGCTGCCAGCCAGTGTCTGGAAAAAGCTGGAACTTGACCTCAGGCACTCAGAGGTGAAACGCACAGGTCTGAGCCACATCTTAACCCCACAGCAGGTTCTTGTCCTTCCTGTGTCTCTCAATTGATGCTGACACTATGACATTAAAAAGGAGATTTGGTCCCGGTGCGGTAGCCAGCGGCTAAAGTCCTCGCCTTGTACGTGCTAGGATCCCATACGGATGCCGGTTCTAATCCCGGTTGGCACTGCTTCCCATCCAGCTCCCTGCTTGTGGCCTGGGAAAGCAGTCGAGGACGACCCAAAGCCTTGGGACCCTGCACCCGTGTGGGAGACCCGGAAGAGGTTCCTGGCTTCTGGCTTCAGATTGGCTCAGCTCCAGCCGTTGCGGCCGCTTGGGGAGTGAATCAACAGACGGAGGGTCTTCCTCTTTGTCTCTCCTCCTCTCTGTTATCTGACTTTCCAATAAAAATAAATATTTTTTTGAAAAAGAGGACTCTTAAATAAATAAATAAATAAATCTACAGTAGGCTAATTCTTAAGTTAATAAGTTTGTATAGACCATAAAAGAAGGTCTAAACAGCCCAGCGATCCTTAACAGAAGAAAAGGTTCCCCAGCCCCAATTTAGGGGTTACCACTGATGGTTCCATGGAAGGTAAACAAAAGAAGTCCTTACTAATTCCAAATACACACTGAATCACCTAAAAATGAGAAGACATAATTGAGATTTGCTTCAAAACGAGTCAGGGATGGGGCTGGCACAGTGGTGTAGTGGGCTAACCCTCCACCCGCAGCACTGGCATCCCATTTGGGTGTGGGCTCGTGACCCAGATGCTCCACTTCTGAATCCAGCTCTCTGTTTGTGACCCAGGAAAGCTGTAGGCATGGCTCAAGTCCTTGGGTCGCTTCACCCTGTGGGAGACCCAGATGAAGCATCAGGCTCCTGGCTTCAGACCAGCCCAGCTCTGTGGAGTGAACCAGCAGATGGAAGATTCCCTCTCTGTCTTTCCCTCTCTATATCTGTGACTTTCAAGTAAAAATTAATAAATCTTTGAAAATAATAATATATATGAAGGGGGAAAAAAAGAAAGAAAAACAAGGCAGGGACGTAGACAGGGATGCAGAGTGGGCAGGACTGGGCGGGGAATCAGCAGGGCTCACCGTTCTGTTGTGCTTCTGTGATTATCCCAAATTCCACACAATAAGAGAAAAACTGGGGGCTGGCAAAACAAAAAAGCAAGCTTGCCAAAATAGCAGGTAGCTGTGTGCTTGAAAACCTCTACGATGCAAATTAATAAAAGACAAAGATTATTCCACTGGGGGAAGCTGGGGGATCCTTTCCTGAACTTCTGGACGCTGGTCCTTGTTACCTTCCTACTGCACTGAGCTGGCTTCTTCTCAGTGAATGAGCAAGAAACTGGAGTCTGGGAGGAGCTGGCCCAAGAGAGATCTGAAGGCCTGGGCCTGGGGTCAAGGGCAAGGAGCAGGTGCGGCGACCTTCTAGGGGGAGGCAGGAAGGGGCAAAGGCAGTACGGCCAAGTTGACCTGCCACCAATCAGCACAGCCAAACTTCAGGGGACATGGGCGGGGGGACACAGGGGAGTGAGGAGACCAGGTTCTAGGCCTGGCTCCAGCCACCCAACCAACCAGCAGCCCCACAGCCCCACGAGACCTCTCTGGGTGGTGGCAGGGAAGGCAAAGGGTGTGACTGGGGAGTGTTGGCTAGCATCCTCTCTGGGCGCAACCTCAGCTCAGTCCCTATGGCCACCTGAACAGAGACCTCAAGTCTGTAGCCTTGCCCCTCTCCTGTGCCATGGGAGGCACAGAAAGAACCCAGTGAATCTCACACCGCACACATGCTGAGGGTCTAACCTACTGAGCCCTGTGCAGGCATGGAACCACACCCAAGTGGCTCCCAGCCCAGTGTGGGAGACGACACGGTTGAGGAGGTGCTTGCTTAGGGTGGGGCAAGCTTCGCAAAACCTGGGTAAGCGGGCAACTTAGAGGAACACAAGTGACTTTCCTCCCCAGGCTTGAAAACAAGGGACAGGGGCTGGCATTTGGTTTAGTGACTTAAGACACGCACATCCCACACCAGAAAGTGTCCAGGATTCTAGTCCCAGCTTCCCACCAAAGAGGACCCTGGGAGGCAGCAGTGGCTCAAGTGGTTGGGTTCCTATCCACCCACATGGAGACTTGGACTGAATTCCTGGTGTCCAGCTCCAGCCCTCGCCACTGTGTGCAGGTGGGGAATGAACCAGAGGTTCCCCAGTTCTGCCCCTTTCTGTGTCTGTCAAATAAAAACAAAGTAGGAGACACAGGTAGGGCAAGGCAGGAAAAGGGCAGACCACTCCAGAGGGCAGAGGGATCCCTGCCATGTCCCAGGACAGGAGCCTGAGCTCATGCAGGGAACACTCTGCAGCAAGGCAGGGCCCGTAGGGATGTGGCCAGCAGGATGACCCAGGGCTAAGCAGAGCCCCAGACAACCAGCTGAGGGAATGAGGGAGGGTGGCCAGCTGTGTCCACGCCCTTCCCATGAGCCAGATTTACTCTAGTGCTTGACCCATTGTGTGCTATTTCACGGACCCTTTCAAAACTCACAGCATTTGCGTGTTCACATGGATGTGGGGACTCCTCACTCAGCCCTGGGGAGGTGGGCTCCAGGGGCTGTGCTCTGAACTCCAAAGTCATGCCCTAGTGTTTCTTTTTTTTTTTTAAAAAAAGATTTATTCATTTTATTACAGCCAGATATACACAGAGGAGGAGAGACAGAGAGGAAGATCTTCCGTCCGATGATTCACTCCCCAAGTGAGCCGCAACGGGCCGGTGCTGCGCCGATCCGAAGCCGAAACCTGGAACCTCTTCCGGGTCTCCCACGCGGGTGCAGTGTCCCAATGCATTGGGTCGTCCTCAACTGCTCTCCCAGGCCACAAGCAGGGAGCTGGATGGGAAGTGGAGCTGCTGGGATTAGAACCGGCGCCCATATGGGATCCCGGGGCTTTCAAGGCGAGGACTTGAGCCACTAGGCCACGCTGCCGGGCCCCCTAGTGTTTCTTAAAGAGATTTATTGGACTTATTTACTTGAAAGGCGGGGGTGGGAAGGAGAAAAAGGAAGAGATCTTTCACCTGCTGGTTCATTTCTCAAGTGGCTGAAGCCAGGAGTCAGGAATTCCACTGGGGTCTCTCACATAACAGGCAGGGTTCCCCATCCCCATATACGGGTCTTTTCAGGTACACTGGCAGCGATCTGGCTTAGAAGCAGAGCAGCTGGGACTTTAACTGGTGGTGTGATATAAAATGCTGGTAGCAGGCAGTATTTTTACCCACTGCACCACAAGGTCAGCTCCGAGCTCTGGATGTCATCCTGTTACAGGGTGTGGGCTCTCCTCAAGGAGGTATGACCTGATAAATTCTCAGGGTTCAAAGTTCACCTCCAAAGAGGGCTGCTGGTGGGGATGTACATGAGGGCAGCTGCTATGGAAAACAGCATGAAGATGTCTAAAAACCAGAAGTAGGTCTGCCACATGACCCAGCAGCCCCACTACCGGGACTGGATCAAAGCGACACCGGCTCCACCATGTTCACAGCAGCACTGCTCACAGATACGGACCCACCAGACCAGGAGCAGGAAAAGGTGGCACCGCTACACTACGGAATACGGTTCAAACCTAAAGCAGTGTGCAATCCTATCAGTTGCAGCAAAACAGACAGAACGGGAGGATATCATGTCGAGCGAAATCAGCCAAACACAGACAAATCCATGTTCTCCCTCACACACGGGAACTAAACTAAAGGAAGAAATAAACTCAATTCTCACACAGAATGGTGATTATTAGAACCAAGGATAAGTCAGGGGGTAGAGGGTGTTTATATGTTTAAAAAAATTAGGGGAGGGTGCTGGCATTGTGGCACAGTGCGTTAAGCCACTACTGTGATACTAGAAGCCCCTACTGGAGAATGGGCCCTGAGTCCCAGTTGCTCCGCTTCTGATCCAGCTCCCTGCTAATGCGCCTGGGAAAAGCAGAAGATGGCCCATGGACTTGGATCCCTGCCAATCTTGGGAGAGACATGAATGAGTGGGTACCGGCTTTGGCCTGGACTAACGCTGGCTGTTGTGTCTATTTGAGGAGTGAACCAGTGGATGAAAGATCTCTTTGTCACTCTGCTTTTCAAATAAATAATTTGAAAAAATGTAGGGGAAACTGGGTGTGGTTCATTAATCACAATGAAAACGTACTTATCTAAGATGTAGCGGGAAGCTGCTGTGGGGTATATGGGAATTCTGTTCTGTACCACTTTTTCTTTACATAAACTTCAAACTTACAGGACTAGAATTGTGACACAGTGAGTAAAGCCACCACCTACAATGCTACTCTCCTACCTGGGTGCTGGTTTGAGTTCTGACTTTTCCAATTCCCATCCAACTCCCTGCTAAAGGCCTGGGAAAACAATGAAAGATGGTCCAAGTACTTGAGCTCCTGCCATCCATGTGAGAGACCCAGAGGAAGGTCTTGGCTCCTGGCTTTGGCTTGGCCCAGCACTGGCCAGCCATCTGAGGAATGAACTAGAAGATGGAAGATACCGCGCGCTCCACTCTCTCTCTTTGACTTTGAATTAAACAAACTAATCTCCCTCTGGCAGGACAAGGTGCTCAGGAGCAGGTCGCCCAACAGGAAGAACTCTGCTTCCAAGCTCCCAGAATGAGCCTGTGACCAGCGTGACTTCAGCACTGCTCTGTTTACCAAGCACTCGCCTGTGGGCAAGTGCTTTGTGACTTTGCCTGCTGCTCCCAGCACAACCGAGGTAGTTATTACCCCTCCATTTTACAGCCAAGGCAATCCAGGCTGCTGGAGATCACAGAGGAGGCTTCAGGAAGTATGCAGCCATCGCCTCCATGCCACGGACCACTAATCCACAGAGGGATCCCACTGCTCCAAGCCAGTCATTTCTATACAGGTCACTCCAGGTAGACACAGGCCACCCTCTTCCTCCTGTGGATGCCAGGTGTCATCAGAGGCTGTGCAGACACCACCCGAGGCTTGGCCCTCCCACGCCCTGGCACAGGGGTGGGAGCCCAGGAACCCCCTGTCTGCACAGGGAGAGCCAGGGAAGGGGGCTGTGGAAGGGCTGAGTTTCAGGTCTGTCTATGGCACAAGCTACCTGCCGGCCTCAGAGCCAGCTCCTTCTCCGTTCCATGCCTCAGTGCAGGCCAACGGACATCGGCTCCAACATCAGCTCCAAGGTCTGGAGCTCAGAGCAGGGGCTCTGTCTCCTACAAGGCTGCTACAACCTCAGCCACCCCTAGGAGGGACACATCTCCAAAGCAGTTCTCATCCGGCTCCACCCCACCACAACCCTGCCAGGCCCGGCTAGGGCAGCCAGCAGTGTCAGAGGAGGCCAGGGCTCCCCTGCCCTCCCCTCTGGTTCCCCATGCAAAGCTGTGCCCTGGCTGTGCCTACCCCACAGCCCACAAGGCCTGGGAGCCAGGACCCTGGGCCAAGTCCCTGGCTCTGCCCTAGCCCCTCGGCAGGGGTGGAGCGGAGGACTCTACCCAGTCTCCTTCGCTCCCCAAGCCTCTGACTCCAGCTCTGGAAAGAAAGGGCTAGGCATGCACAGGGCACGCTCCTGCCAGCTCTGACATTTATTAGTTCAGGATCCCAGAGCCTCTCGCTTTTCTCCTTCCTGTGCCCCCTGCTCGGGCCTCTGCAGACAGCTCCCTAGCCCGGGCACCTGTCCAGCATTGCCGGCTCGGCCTCCCTGGCTCCCCTTGCAGGGCGGTGGAGAGGGGCTGCAGAAAGGGAACAGCTGTACCCTCCACAAATGCTGAGGTCTCTGCAAACCCCAAGTTTCCTGGCAGGGGTTTTTCTCTGGAGACTGATCAGCAGGGATGAGCTAAGAGACCAGGAACTTCACTGAACGGACATGTAAGATTCCCACCCAATCCCCAGCCCCACCCCCTGGATTCCACTCAGTCCTGGGAGCCAGCTCGGCCGGCCCTCCCTCCCGGACAGCACTCCCAACCCTCTAGGCCCCCTCTTCAGCCAGGACCGACCCCTCCAGAGCACCCTCCACTTTTGAGTTTGTTGTACAGCACTAAGCCCTTCAACACAGGCCCTGGGAGCGCCTGGCAGTGCCCTAATCACACCCAGCTGCTTCTGCCCGCCGGGCCCTTGCTCACAATGCAACTGCCTGGTCTCCGCAGCGAGCCCCTCACCTGCCCTGACTAAGTTTGCAGGTCAGCCCTTCCCACCACAACAGAACTGACCCAGTTGCTCTTAGGCTTCCCATGCCTACTACAGACAGGGCACCGTGGCTCTCCTGCACTGCAGGCAACTGACCTTGATGGGGCTGAACATTCTAGAAGGGCAGGGATTGACTCATTTGCTTTTGTGTCTGCCAGATTCAGCACACAGCTGGGCATGCGGGGTCAACAAATGTACAATGAATGAATGATGACGTGAATGAATGCATATGAACAAGACCCCATGGGAACGCAGGACCTCTGCTTTCATGTCACACCAGCTTAGGTGTCCAAATTCTGATGCTAGTGCGCTCACTGTGTGACCTGGAGCAAAAAGCTTAGCTTCTCTGAGCCAAATGGGATAACAACACCCATCTGCCGGGACTGAAGTCAGCTATGGAAGCAGCCAGCCCAGTGGGTGGCATGTGGGAGGGCTCCACCACAGCCCCTACTGCCCAGCAGATAGCTCCTCTGTGTCCCCAGCTGCGCAGCCAGGGGAAGCATCAAGATGACAAAAGACCAATCAGTCGATTGATCAATCAGGATGTCATGGTCTCACTTCAGACCTGCTATGTCAGAGGCCCTGGGCAGGAGGAGCCAGGCTTCACCAGCTGAGCGAACAGTGAGGCTTGGCTCCGTGACTAGCTGCCAAGTCCAACACCAGGCCCTACCCTTCACCACTAGCAGAACTGCCAGGTGTAGCAAAAAAAAAAAAAAGTATAGGACTTGCAGCTTTGTTTGCATGTCAATGAGTATTTGTCATTGTTGAGGATAAGAATGTCCCAGGCATTACCTGGGCAGCCTGGACGTTAGCTGGCAGCTTTCCAGGCTATGTCACCTCCCTATGCCTTATCTGTCTCTTACCTGGGGATTACAGCAGTTAATATGTGGGAAACGCTTGCAACACAGATTGGCGTATTTGCTGGCGTATTTATGTGTTTGTTTTCAACCCCAGCATTTCGATGCAGGATGCAGGTGCCCCGATTGGCATCTTAGCCACTAGGCCAAATGCCCAAACAACACAAGTGGATGTTGAAAATGGGATGTTAGGGCCCAGCATGGTGGCCTAGCCGCTAAAGTCCTCACCTTGAACGCGCCTAGGATCCCATATGGGCGCCGTTTCTAATCCCAGCAGCTCCAGTTCCCTTCCAGCTCCCTGCTTATGGCCTGGGAAAGCAGTCGAGGACGGCCCAATGCATTGGGACCCTGCATCCATGTGGGAGACCTGGAAAAAGTTCCTGGCTCCTGGCTTCGAATCGGCACAGCATTGGCCATTGCGGTCACTTGGGGATTGAATCATTGGATGGAAGATCTTCCTCTCTGTCTCTCCTCCTCTCTGTATATCTGACTTTGCAATAAAATAATAAATAAATAAATCTTTAAAAACAGCAAGAATCTAGGCAGGAAAGGCCACATACAGTAGAATTACATTTGCAAGAATAGGTGAACGCAAGGAGATAGTGGCCCCGACCCGGGAAGGGGAAGAAGGACTGGGGAGTAACCAGGAATCAATGCAGTTCAGAGTTATTTTTCTGGGGGTGACAGATATGTTCCAGAATTAAATAGTGGTGATGACTCCACAACAGTGTGAATGCACTAAAGGCTGTAAAGCTCCAGGAGTATTTACATGGTTTAAGAGCCTGGTGCAATAGCCTAGTGGCTAAATCCTCCCCTTGCACGTACTAAGATCCTATATGGGCGCTGGTAGTGTTCCAGCTGCTCCACCTTCTACCCAGATCCTTGCTTGTAGCCTTGGAAAGCAGTAGAGGACAGCCCAAAGTCTTGGGACCCTGCACTCATGTGGGAGACTCCTGGCTTCGAACTGGCCCACCTCCAGCTGTTGCAGCCACTTGGGGAGTGAACCATTGGACGGAAGATCTTCCTCTCTGTCTCTCCTCCTCTCTGTATATCTGACTTTGCAATAAAAAAAAATAAATATTTGAAAAAATAAAAAATAAGTAAATCTTTTAAAAAAGCAGACAGCTTAAGCAGTGAGTGGACACCTTCGGGGAGGCTCTCAGCAAACGCCTGTTGGAGAAACAGGATGAGATGGAACAAAGCCCCAAAGCAGCTCCACCCCTTGCTCCCCGAGATCTCCACAACGCACAGGGTTTCTCTTCTTGCCTGGATGGCAGACGACACATGCACACAAATTGTTGTTGGTTGCAGTAATCAGTCTCTTTTATGTGGTTCCAGATCTCTACCCTACATGCAGGTATGTGCCGGAGTCCAGCTCCAGCCGAGAGTTCGGAGCTCGGGAAGGGTGCGTGAGATAGGCGTAGAAAGAAGAAGAGAGAAAGAAAAGAGAGACGGACCACTAGGATTCCTTGATGATTGTGGACATTGCAAGAAAGCTGTCCGCTTTATTTATACAGAAGCAGTACAAAGTTTTCTTTTAGGGGCATTTTGACATAGTTTCAGGGGGGCACAATTTACAGCTTCTTGAGAAATGATTGAGGAAGGATCCCACATTCCTTGCTTATCTTGGTTTGCCAGTCTTCATCCGCTCTCCTCAGGTCTGGGCTCTAACCTTGGCGCCACCTGTGACAACCAGGCCCCTACCTTGAATTATGTATGGGTTAGTAAATCCGGGGTCTTGGTGTATGGGGATTACGGGCCATTGGCACTAAAGGCCATTAGGTCAGCAAGCTCACACAGTTTGTTATCTGAACAAGTAAAGCAAGAGTTATAACGGCGGAAAGAATTGTAATTAGCAATGAGCCAAGTTTACTCCATTTAAGTTTCAATTCTGCAATTGACAAGTGAGTGTTTCCAAAGACAATTCTACAAATTGTTTCACCTCAAGACAGGGCATTATCCATTCCAACGTTGCAGCCAAAAATTTATCAGTAGGCAACACATCGTATTCAGTAATACACTCTTACTACAATTCTTATTCTACAACTTATCCATTACTTAATGGGAGAAATACATCAAAAGAGAAAAAACAAAGATCTAAGACAAAAGGTTCCAAACATTAAGTTCCTCTACAACTGCAGGTTCTACAATCTCGTAAGTGATTAAACAATAATCAAAAGTATATCTTTGTGATGTTAGTGAAATCAGCTTATATTTCCTCTAGTTAGAAATTATGAAAGCAGCTGAAGCAACTACAGTTTCTATGTTCTAAAGAGTTGCAAGGACAGGCTAACCCTTAAGGTCACAGTAACTATATTTTTTGCTTTAGCAGGATAGCCTTTAGGGTCCCAGTAACACGATAGCCTTTAGGGTCACAGTAACAAAATAACTTTTAGGGTCCCAGTAACAAGATAGCTTTTAGGGTCCCAGTAGCTATATTTTTTGTCATGGCAGTTTTAACCCATACTCCCATCATTTCCATTAGTTTGTAAAATTCTTATCAAGCCATTTCCCAGAAAGCATGCTAAATGTCCGGGCCAGATTTTATGGCAATGGGTAGGTACACAATAAGGTGTCTGGAAACAGCATGGGCTTGATTGTACTCCTGTGTGCAGTTAAAGGCCCACTCACCAAGACATTATCAGTAACATTAACTCTCAAGCTGATATTATTTGCCAAAGCCATCTCACAGGGGCAAACAATGCCTCAATAGATTACAGGATTCTTAGTGGGGTGCTTGAGTGTCCATGCAAAAGGGTGGTGAGACTGCATCAAGGTGGTCAGAGAGAAATCCGCCGGGCCCTGCCAAACAGCTGGAAGCTCCCTGGGCCCTGCCATGCAGGGAGCTGTTCTCTTCACACCTTTGTGTCATTCACACCTACTGCATGGACCCTGGCAGGTATGCTCAGGCTTTTAATCAAAAGGAATTTTGCACCTGTTACATGCCCAGTTCCACGTTACATGCTGTCTATGCGACTCCCTCGGAATAAACCAACAAGATAGTTATCTTCACTCTCAACTGACAGATGAGGAAACTGAGATCCAGAAAGCCTAAGTCATTTGCTGAGATCACACGGCCAGGAGGAATTCAAACCCAGACTTGTCTGACCCAAAGTCACATCCCTTCAGATTGAGGGCTGCAGATCATCTTGTGGAATGCACACTTCTTGCCCTAGCCAGCTGGGGGCCTTGCCTAGTGCCTTGTGCCCAGCAGGTATGCCATAAACACGGGTGAACTGATTACTAGCCAGCCAGCGACACACAACAGCTCACCACAACAGTTTTCACCTGACTGCTTGTCCGGGTTCAGAGCACTTGGAACTGTTCCCTCCCCTGGGACCCGCCCCTGGGAGATTCTGACTCAGGAGCTCTGGGTGAGGGCTGAGGTCCTTCAAAGCTTGGTCAAGGTCTAAAGTTAGAGTACCTTCGGCAGTTGCACTCAGCTTGGCCGAGCAAACACTCAGAGGCGCCTGCAGTGACCCTAGGGCAGGGCTGCAGCATCACACTGCCCCAGGGCTCTCTATCTTAGAGCCAGAGGCTTCAGCTGCCTGGGGCCAAGCCCTGGGCCCAGCCTAGGGCCTCCTACAGCATCAGGGGATTACACTCCCATGTATGGATCTCAAAACCTTCTGAGCCAAAGAAACTTAACCTTTAATTCCATTTTCAACAAACTCTTGGAAACACCTTCAGGAAGGTAAGGATTGTCCTTGTGCTGGACCCTCATGGTTGCCATGGTCACCTCCATGACAGGCAGCAGATCTCAGGCAAGGAAATGAGCCCAGGAGTATGAGCCATGTGGAGCAGTGGAGGGAACCAGGAGGGCGATGGGGGCCCACTATGACGCTGGGAGGCTCAGGCTGTGTGTGACTCACAGCAGAGGCTACACAGCCAGGCCCACTCTTCAAACCCACCTAGCTCCTGGCCTCCCAATCACAACAGCCCAAGTCAGCTTCCCCTGCTTGCAATGCGACCCCTGAGATCCATCCACAAAATCACCTCCTCCAGGAAGGACACTGGGGACAAATTTGAATCACACTCTGGCCAGGCCAACAAATCTCAGGTGTGCACCCAGCCCTGCACACCCCAGACTCAGCCAGCCACTGGCCTTCTTCACATGACCCCTCAGACGTCACGAGACCCGGGGGAGGTACACAGGAAACTCCTGCCCTTGCCCCCTGCCCCGCTCCTATTCCTCTTGCAGACTTCCCCTCTCAGTGCAGATACGTTGGCCACCACAAATTGAAAAACCATTCCTGACCATTCCCAACAGGCACTCCATCAACAAACCATGACATCACTACTTACAATCTGCCCACTTCTCTCCTCCGCCAATCACCACCCCATTCACACCACCATCACTTTTTCCCTGGACACCAGCAGCAGCCTCCTGGGGTCTTCTCCTGGCCCCTCCCACTCAGCTCAAAATGGGTCAAGCTGTTGCAAAGCCCAAAGTCACTGTCATGCTCCACAAGTTTCCATTTGAGCTGGCTCCAGTCGACCCTGCCCAGCTCTCCTGGGGTCGCTTTCCTGTGTGCCAGGAGGCCTGTGCTCCTTGGCCTCTTTTCAATGTCACCCATCCTGAACACTAGGCTTCCCGCTGCCCCCAGGGCCTTTGCCTAAGCCGCTGGCTCCTTCTGGACTATCGCCACACCACAAAGGCTCCTTTTCAGCATTCTTCATTTACTGATGTATCATGCAACCACTACTTACTGAACACCTGCTTTGATTCAATGGTACATGCTAGAACTACAACCCTGAGACTTGCTGATATTCTCAAAGAAGTCAAAATCGATTCATTGAGAAATTACAATTTGATAAAATAATTATACAAAGAAATATAAAATGGAGCCACAATATGTTTTGTCAGGCAAAAGGGGCAGTGCTGATGGGGTGGGGGGAGCTGAGCCAGAGCAGAAGTCAAGAGATGGGGTCCAGTGTGATGCCTCAATTGGCTAATCTTCAAGTGCCAGCATTCCATAGAGGCACCAGTTCATGTCCTGGCTGCTCCATTTCCCATCCAGCTCCCTCCCTGTGGCCTGGGAAAGCAGTGGAGGAAGGCTCAGGGCCTTGGGACCCTGTACCACATGAGAGACCCAAAAGAGACTCCTGGTTTTGGATTGGCTCGGCTCTGGGTATTGCAGCCATGTGGGGAGTGAGCCACTGAATGGAAGATCTTTCTCTGTGTCTGCAAACTGGCCTTTCCAATAAAAGTAAATGAATCTTAAGGGGGAAAAAAAGCCAACAGACCAATCAAGGGGGCCATGGATATGGACCTGGGGAGACCTGGTAGGGACCTGGACATGGATGGGGGTGGAGGGAAGTAGGCATATCACAGGGATGGTGAGAAGGCCAAAGCACTGGCCCCTGGACAAGAAGGACGCCCACAGACGTGGGAGGCTTCCGGTTTATATTCCGGGACAGAGGGGCCCCTGGCGGGCCAGCCTGAGGCACAGTCCTGGCTGGGGTTTAGGTGAGCAGGACAGGAAAGCCTGGGCTGGGGCCACAGCCGCGTGAGTCACCTGAAGCCGGGAGGTGCCTGAGGCCAGGGGTAGGGACACCAGCTGGGGAGGAAGGCAGGCAGGCAGGCCACAGGAGCTCTCGTCTTTGGAGAAGCCCCACAGGTGGGGTCTGCTGGGGTCTTCCCTGAGGCCTGGCAACGAGCAGTCCCTGAGTGCTGTGTCGGCTGCTACACCCTCAGCAGCACCAGCCTCACCTTTTTCTTAGACCACGTGATGAGGTGCAATGATCCCCACTGCCCAGCACCTAACTAGCATCCAAGGCCCCGCAAGGTACCCCATCAGCATTCCAGGCCAGTTTCCAGGTCTCCCAGCAACCCCTCTGTAACTGATCACTCTGCCAAAAGACTCCCTAGGCCCTGACCTTGTAATCTGCTGTGACCTGCCCGGGGTCTTCCCCACAGACTGAGCCTTCCACGGAATGTTCGCCTGCACCCAACAGTGTGTGTAGCAAGGAAGCGATCAGACAGGGCAAGCCCAGGACCATCCTGGACCGGGCCAATGAGCATTTGTTATGGGCACTTCTGGGAGGACTTCCAGGCGTTGGCCGGCTCCTCGGAGTTGAGCCCCACACCACGTGGAAGGCTCCGTGGTCCTTGCTGCCCTGTCTCGGTCTATCCTCTCATGACCTCTGCTGATGACAGCCAGGGTGGAGGCCAGACTCCTGGGTGCATTCCAGAAGCTGGGCCGGGCCGCCAACCTTTTCCAGGAACCTGAAAGTGGGACACAGCACTGGCTCAGTTACCTTTAGACACGGCATGGGGAGGTCACGGGAGTGTGGGGGCTGAAAAGTGCACTCTGGGGCCTGGGAGATGCTGAGTGCAGAGTGGCAGAGCAGAGAGGACATGCGAAGGGCCAATGACGCCTCTGCCCCAGTCCCTGCTGGCCTCTCCTCTCCCGCCCAGCGCTCTGCACTTCCCGCCAACAAATTCCCCTTCTGCAGAAACAAGCCCGAGAGAATTTATATTTCTGACAAGCTATGTCTGAGAGTCCATCGTGTCTACGTGAAAACAAACACAGACTCATTCCAAAGCATATCGCAAAAATTCACAAGGACATTCAAAATTAGGCATGGCACCTTTTCTAAAGTAAGAGTCAAAAGACTCACAAAAGAGAAGATCATTTTGGGGCCGGTGATGTGGTGTAGCGGGTCAAACCACCGTAACACCAGCGTCCATCCCACATGGGTGCCAGTTTGTGTCCTGATTGTCCCATCTCCCTGTTGATGCACACAAGAAAGCAGTGGTGGAGGGCTCAAGCCTTGGGCCCCTGCACCCATGTGGAAGACCCAGAGGAAACTCCTGGCTCCTGGCTTCATCCCAGCCCAATCCTGGCTACTGCAGCCCAATGGGAAATAAACTATCAGATGGAAAATATTTCTCTCTCTCTGGTCCTTTCTCTGTAATTTGTTCAAATAGATTTTTTTTTTTAAATCACTTTGGGGACTGACCTGGTGCTTCATTGGGTAATCCTCAGCCTACAAATGCTGGCATCCCATGTGGGTGCCGGTTCGTGTCCCTGCTGCTCAACTTCTCATCCAGCTCCTTACTTGTGGCCTAGGAAAGCTGCAGAGGATGGCCCAAAGCTTTGGGGACCCTGCCCTGATGTGGGAGACCAGGAGGAGGAGGCTCCCGGCTCTTGGCTTCAGATCCACCCAGCTCTGGACATTGCGGCCACTTGGAGAGTGAACCAGGGCTGGAGAATCTTTCTCTGTGTTTCTACTCTGTAAATCTGACTTTCCAATACAAATAAAATACATCTTTAAATAAATAACAACAAAAATGTCACTTTGCTAAAGGTAGTATTAAAAGGAAAGATAATCTGTCTCCGGAAGGAGCTGACCGTGAACTGCAAGCTCAGTGGGACCTCCTGAGCCACTCACTCACCCCAACCACCTGTGCCTCACTGGCAGAGGGTATCTATGATGACAGATGCTCAGACGGAAAGGACTTCCATCCAGTGAGAGCCCAGGGATTGTAGGCCTTTGGTGAAACATTTTCCTTTTTTAAAAAAATCTTTTTAGAAAGTGTTTCATTTCTTATCACTTCATTTGAAAGACGCACACAGAGGGAAGATCTCCCATCTGCTGATTCACTCCTCACTGGCCACACAGCCAGGGTTGGGCCAGACCAAGGCTGGGTCTCCCCTGTGGGTGGCTGGGACCCGAGTGCTAGAGCTACCACCTGCTGCCTCCCAGGATGCACGTTAGCAGGGGGCTGGGATTGGAAGTGGAGCCATGACTCAAACCCTGGCCCTCTCATACGGGATGTGTAACAGCATGTCAATCACTGGGCCAAATGCCCACACCACCACCACACTGTCGAAATTAGCAATCATGTCCCTTGTACAGTCAAAACTATACACACACCTTTAAGCCTTTGAAGAGACTGTATGACTGTTTCATCCCAGACCCACTCAGACAGGTGTATTCACTGGCAATTTGAGATATCTGCTTAAGCTCTGATTTAAATATTTATTTTTCTTTAAAAGGCAGATTTACAGAGAGACAAACACACAGAAAGAGGGACAGAAAAGGTCTTCCAACCATTGCTTCATTTCCCAAATGATCGCAAGAGCTGGAGCTGAGTGAGTCTGAAGCCAGGAGCTTCCTCTTAGTCTCCCATGGGAGCAGGGGCCCAAAGGACTTAAACCATCCTCTGCTGCTTTCCCAGACCATTAGAAGGAGCTGGTTCAGAGGCAGAGCAGCCAAGGCACGAACCAGCGCCCATACGCAATGCTGGCACTGTAAACAGAGACTTAAACTGCTGAGCCACAGTGCCAGCCCCTCAGCTATGGTTTAGATGGCTTACTTGGTTCCTGATATGTTCTCATGGGAGTCATCTATTTTCTATTTAGCAGTTTTACCTCCTCCAGGGAGTTCTTCCTGATGGCACCTGAACTCACTGCTCCTCCCTCTCTCTCCTTCTCTCCTTCTGGTTTTTACTTTCCTGTCTCTCCTACATGGCCCCCATCTCCCCAGCCAACCAGCAAGCCAAAGGAGTGTGTTTGTGCCCTCAGACCCTCACACTGGATCACATGGAGAACCAGACGGAGACTGTGTGACACAGAGTAACTTCTCTGAGCCCATTTTCATCCATGTCCCTGTGACGACCAACCAGACGGTGGACGTCAAAGGGTCAGGCCCGAAGAGTGGCCGGTGTAATGATTACCTCAACACTCCCTCCTATGGATCGGGTGTTTCACAATCAAAAACACAGAACCTCAGCAGGCCCCTCAAGAAAGCAGGGAGGGAACATAAGATCTATATTACAGCTGGAGTAATTGAAGTTCCAAGACCCTATGAACGCATTCTAGAAGGGTAGAACAGGAACAGGAGTTGGCTGAGAGTGTGGGTAGCACTGTCAGTCTTTTCACTTCCGGAATGAGAACGCGGATAGATTCGTTTCTTGCTCTCTTTACCATCCGTGTTCCCCTAATAAGCGAGCAGCCCCTAGCTCAGCTTTATTTACAGGGCCCCTTGTCTATGGCCTTCTATCCTTATAACCCGCCCAGCCTGCGTCCCAGCAAGGCTGCAAGAAAAGAACTTAAGGAGCTAGCACCGTGGCATAGTAGCCTAAACCTTCACCTATGGTGCCAACATCCTACACAGGTGCCAGTTCAAGTCCCAGCTGCTATACTTCCCAGCCTGCTCATGGCCTGAGGATGCACTGAGGGCTGACTCAAGTCCTTGGGCTCCTGCACCCAGATGAAACTCCTGCCTCCTGTTGCGGCCATTTGGGGAGTGAATCAGCAGATGGAAAATCTTGCTCTCTCTGTCTCTCTTCTCTCTCTCTTTGTAAATCTGCCTTTCAAACAAGCATAAAAGAAATCTTTAAAAACAGAAAAGGACTCAAGTTCCAGCCAGGACTGCAGGATGGATTTCAGGGTCGGCTGTGGTGGTATGTGTGAAGACACCAGCTGGCATACCCACATCCCCGACCCAGGAGCCCAAGTTCATGTCCTGGCTCCCACTGAATTCCAACTTCCTGTGCAAGGTCACCCTGGAGACCCCAGGACTGGCTCAGGTAGCTGGGACCCATTACCCACATGGGAGACCTGGCTGGAGTTCCTGGCTCCTGGCTTCACCCCAGGTCAGGCAGATCTTCACCGCCAGTCTCTGGACACAGACCCAGCCAGGTGAGCAATCCCTGTTGGATCAACTCCTCACTCTGCTTTGCCAGCAAAAGAATCAATGTTTTAATGAAAAGAATCAGCGGCATTTCGATTCCATTGGAGCTCTGGAGCCTGGGGACGGGTTAGTGACACCCAGAACTGGGGAGGGGACAGCTGCAACATCATACCAGAGGGGACACCCTCTAATCCCGGTATACAAAACGCACCTAAGTCCCCAACAGGAAGCCTGGGGTAGCCCATGTGGAAGGTCACAGTTGCCAATTCTGGGTACCGGGGCGCTGGAGGGAATAGCTGTGTTTGGGAACCATGAGCCTTTCTGTTGCAAGAACAAACCCTCATGTGCACTTAACTCAGAGACTGGAAGGGAAAGGAGGCTGTGCGTTGTCTGGTCTGAACAAAGCTGAGCTAGGGACTAGAGTCTGCTGCAGCCTCCAGCCCAGATCTGGGTGCCCCCTCCCCCAACACAAACTGCTTACACACACAAAGCCAGGCAGGGCCGGGTGCACCAGCACACACAGGTCTGTCTGACCAGACCAGGGTTCAGAGGGCAGACCCTTTTACTGCTCTAACCGACAGCACAGACATGGGGGTGAACCTGGACATGGGGGTCCTCCCATCTGTGCCTGTGACACCAAGAGGGCCCTGGGGATGAGTGTCCCACAGGGAGCCTGCCCACACCTGCCTCCCTGTGGACCTCCACATGGGCACTCAGTGCCCTCCCGAGGCGAGGAGGAGAGACCCAAGGCCTGCCTCTTCAAGAACTCTGTGAGTAACCTGCTGGCCACGATGCCAAGATCATCCGAGATGCACACTTCACACACACACTGCCTCGCCAGGAGAGGTGGACACTCCACAGAGTAGCTGACCTGCTTGATCTAGACCTAAACCCACACGCCGCTCTGCCTCCCGCACGTACTTCTTGCACCTTCACAAAATGAGGCACATGGATTTGGGAATGGAGGCCGGCCTGCCCAGGAGGAGGGGAAAAGCCTGCTCTCCAAGACACAGGCTTGCCTAGTGTCCTGGGAACCCTGTATGGATCCTGAAGTGGGTGTGGGTACCCAGGACACTTGATCAAGGTTTTTGCTCAGGCCCCAAGGACATCCTCTGGGATGGAGCTGCAGAACCACACCGCCCAGGGTTGGCCCAAAGCCACTGTGTCTGGCCTAGAAGGTTCCCTGCAGAAGAGTCAGGGAGAGCCAGGGAGAGGAGGGAACCCGGGACCGGGTGGGGCAGCCTTCAAGGGCGAGAGGAAAGGCCCGGGACGCTATGCTGGGAAAGACAAAGAGGAAAGGGGAGGGGAGGGAAGAAGGCTGAGGAGAGTCTAAACTTTCACGCCGGCAGCCAAGCCAAGGTGAACCCCGGCTCCTGGCGCCTTCCCATGCGCGCTCATTCCACGACGCGGGCCAAGTCTTCCAAGCCGCCGCAAGGGGGAGGGGGCCTCCCTTGCAGCGGGGCGAGGTCAGCCCGCACCGGGGCGGCGGGGCAACGACCGTGATGCGGGGGTGCACACTCGCGGGGCTGCACAGAGCAAACCTGGGAACTGGCAGGCGCTGGGCGAACACACCTGTGACGACGCAGGTCACCGGGCCATGTGGGCTCTGGCCCCTCACCAGAGCGGTCCGTCACCCCGGGGACCTCACGCCCCCCGCCCACGGTCACGGTCTCCTTCCCCCTCCACCCGCGACCCAGAGGACGCGGATCTGTTAAGATGCGTTCGGTTCCCGCAGGTTTCCGGGGCTCACTGAAGCGATGGCAACTCGGGTCCCGCGCCGACCCCGCAGCCCTCCCGCCCCGGCGCCCTCACCTCTTCCCGCGCTAGCGCCGCCCCCCGGCACCGGGGCATCTTGGCGGCGAAGGCGGCGGCCCCGAGCGGGGAGCTGAGGTCCTCGGCGGTGACGGCCAGGAACTCGGCGACGCTGAGCTGCTCGGGCATGGCGGGCGCGGGGCGGGGGCACCGAGGCTGTGGGAGCGGGAAGCGGGGGGCGCTGCGCTGCTCCGCGATGGGACAGCCTCAACGCCCGCCGCGGGCGCCGTCGGGGACTCCGCTCGTCCCGCCCCTGGCCTTCCCCTCGCTCCCCACCTTGTCCCGGCTGCCCCGCCCCGGCCCCGCAGGCCCCGCCCCCAGGACGCCCCACCCCCGGGAGCCCCGCCCCCGGTCCCTGAGGGCCCGCCCCCGGCCTTCCCCTCGCTTCCCACCTTGTGCGGGCTGCCCCGCCCCGGCCCCTGAGGGCCCACCCCCATGACGCCCCGCCCCGCCCCCTAGGGCCCGCCCCAGGACACCCCGCCCCCGGCACTGAGGGCCCGCCCTCCAGGGCGCCCCGCCCCGGCCTCGCCCCGGCCTCGCGCAGTTCCCCCCCAAGCTCCGCCCCCCGCGGCGGTGCCGCCCTCCAGCTTCCCCACCCTCCGGCCCCGTGCCGGTCTCTAAAGCCCCGCCCCCGGCCGCGCGCCCTGCTCCAGGCCCCGCCCCCGCCGTGCGGGGACCCGCCCTTCTACCCCCACCTTCTCTCCCTGCGCCCCCTTCATGGCGACCGGAACCTCGCCAGGCCGCGGTCCGGGGTCGGTCCGGCGCCTCTCCTGAGTGCGCCAGCCTTTTCCTCCCGGGCAGACTGAGACCCGTCGTCGGTGCGCTGGCGTCCTCGGCCTCACTGCCCCGACGTCGCTTCCCGAGCGCCGCCCGGCGTCCGTACCTCGCTCGGCCCCGGGCCCTCGGCTCTGAGGAGCTCTGAGGAGCTCTGGGAGTGTGCGACTCGGACCCTGCAAAGTGGGCACACGCTAGAGGAAGGACCCTCCCCCGGTTGCCCCTCTCCTCTCGGCTCTCCGTCCCCTGGAGAGGATGGCCGGGCACGTAGGGTTAGTTCTCGGGGCAGTGCCCAGCAGCCAGACCTGGGGTCCCGCGTCGCCACCTGCCTGGGTGACACTCCTTCTCCGGTCGTGGCCTCCCGGGGTGACGGAAAGATGAGAGAGGCGGCGCAGAAAAGGAAAAAAAATGCCAAAGCGCTGTACAGCAGAGTATTTCTAGCCGGGGTGGTGGCGGGTAATTTTCCTTTGCACGGACTGAGTATTCCAGGTTTTCTAGAATGGACACGCACTACTTGCGTGGTGGAATTCAGAGTTGGAAACTGCGACCCTCGAACCGCGTCAATCTTGGGGTAGCCCTTGCCTCGGGGTTCCTGCTCCTCCCGCCGCTTTCCACGGTGCACCCACTCCGCATGTGCCTTCAGTGCCAGTTCCCGCCAGACCCTGGGGCGGCTCCCTGGCTCAGGCTTCCTA
This sequence comes from Ochotona princeps, assembly GCF_030435755.1. NCBI lineage: Eukaryota > Metazoa > Chordata > Mammalia > Lagomorpha > Ochotonidae > Ochotona > Ochotona princeps. Next base: position 16,430,851 of record NC_080833.1, read on the forward strand.
TGCCCACTGCGGTGTTGATGGCTCCCGGCTTCCCGCGGCTCCTGGGACATGGACCCACAGGGCATGGGTGGCCATGAACGTGCTCTGCACAGCACCCACGTGGATTTAACCGGTGCTGGAGGTCAGAGGTCAGGAAGGAGGCTTCCTGGGGCGCCTGCACAAAACCAGAGGGCAGAGCTGCCCGTGGGAGCATTCATTTCTTTCTGCATTTCCTGCATTCTTTGCCAGGGATATCTTCTTCACCTGTCCTGCTCAAGTGTCCTGGTGTCTCCCACCCCGGGGTCACATTCCTCTGAGGACATTCACCTCCAACCCACGTCACCCCAGGCCATCTCTCCCTTCCATAATCCCAAACTTAAAACATTTTTTTTTTAAGATTTATTTTATTTTTATTACAAAGTCAGATATACTGAGAGGAGGAGAGATAGAGAGGAAGTGGAGCTGCCGGGATTAGAACCAGCGGCCATATGGGATCAAGGCGAGGACCTTAGCCACTAGGCCACACCGCCGAGCCCCTTAAAACATTTTTGCTAGATAGGATACAGGATCCAAAGACAAGAACCCAGGTATCATTAGGGCCATTACGGAGTGAGTCCACCACACCTGCCAGGGTCATAAACTCAGCCGGGAGCTTTCTCTGGTGTAAGAGTTGTGAATCCGGACCTGGTGCAGTGGCTGAAGTCCTCGCCTTGAACACGCCAGGATTCCATATGGGTGCCGGTTCTAATCCCCGCAATTCCGCTTCCCACCCAGCTCCCTGCCTGTGGCCTGGGAAAGCAGTTGAGGACGGCCCAAAGCCTTGGGACCCTGCACCTGTGTGGGAGACCTGGAAGACCCTGCCTTCAGATCAGCTCAGCTCTGGCCATTGTGGCCACTTGGGGAGTGAATCATTGGATGGAAAATCTTCCTCTCGGTCTCTCCTCCTCCCTGACTTTCCAACAAAAATAAATCTTTTTTTTTTTTTTAAGGTTTTGAATCCACCTGCCTGGCTGTCCCACAGATACCACAAACTTCTGTGACTGAGCTTGTCACTTTGGCCCCCGCACCTTGCCTGTGCTGGTTCCGTCCCTGGTTCTTCCTTAGTGGACAATACCCTCACGAGTTCTCCATGCCCAGCAGTTCCAGGACAGGACAGGCCACAGCCGAGACCAGCACAGTCCCAGGCCAGGCCACAGCCGAGGTCCACCTCCTGGCTGTTTGGCCCTGCTCACATTCCAGAAGAGAGTACCTGGGGGGGGGAGTCCCAGATCTGTCCTAATGATGTGTCCCTTCCTGCTAATGTGTCCCCTTGGAAACAGAAAGTGATGGCTCAAGTGATTGGTTCCCTGCCACTCACAGAAGAGATGTAAATTGAGTTTCCTCTCAGCTTTCGCTTTGCCCAGTCTCAGACCCAGCCATTAAAGGCATTTAGAGTGAATCAGCATATGGCAGCTCTGGCCTTTCTCTCTCTTGCTTCTCAAATAAAGCATTAAAAATAAAATATAGAGGCTGTGGTTGTGGCATAGCATGTTAAGCCACTATCTGTGACACCAGCAATCCCATATGAGTGCTAGTTCATGTCCTCCTGTATACTCTGCTTCCAAATCCTGGTTCCTGCTAATGTGCCTGGAAAAGCAGCAGAGTCGCTGGGCTCCTGCACCCACGTGGCCAGCTCAGAAGAAGCTCCTGGCTTTGGCCTAGACCAGCTCTGGCCATTGTAACCATTCAGGAAATTAACCCACAGATGGAAGATCTGTGTGTGTGTGTGTGTGTCTGTCTGTCTGTCTCTCTAACTCTGCCTTTCAAATAAAATAAAACCTTAAAAAACTTATACAATAAAAATATCCATCATGAAAAAGGAAAATACTGCCCACTTCCTTTCAGGCGGCCATTTACCTGTCAGTTCCTTGTCTGGCCAGGGGCTGCAGCAGGACCACATGTCCCTCGCTGTGGCGTGTACACCGTGGATTGCAGGCACCAGTTCCTGGTCCCCAGGGCACTTACAATGGAGCAGTCGCATCCCAGGGCTGGGAACACCCACAGTGCCTGGGTGTGGTGAGGAGTATAACATTACTTTTCTGCTTCTGCCTCCCTTGGTGTTAGAGGTAAAAAGCTTAAATCCCAGAGAGGTTAATTTGCACAAAACCAGAATGAGCAGAACTTCTCACCGTGGTTCCAACCAAAGTGGGCAGGACCGCAGAGCTTTGTCTGCTGTGGTCTGGTTTCACTATTAATCACCACACGTTCTCACTTAACTGGAAGGAATTGCCTCTTGCACATTTATAGGTATGCATTCCAAATGGGTTCTCCTGTGATTAAAGCAGGATATTAATTATGAGTACACTGGCATTATGTATTTTTTTTTTTTTTTAGATTTTAAAATTTTTATTGGAAAGGCAGGTCAGATTTATGGAGAGAAGGAGAGATAAAGGTCTTCCATCTGCTGATTCACTCCCCAAATGGCTGCAGTGGCCAGAGCTGAGTTGATTCAAAGTCAGGAGTCAGGAGCCTTCTTCCAGTCTCCCACATGGATGTAGGGTCCCAAGGCTTTGGGCTATCCTCTATTGCTTTCCCAGGCCACAAACAGGAAGCTGGATGGGAAGTGGAGCAGCTGGGATATGAACCAGCATCCATGTGGGATCTGGGCACATGCAAGGTGAGAATTTAGCCATTGAACCATCACACTGGGCCTGAAAGGGATTTGCAGAGGAGAGACAGAGATCTTCCATCTGCTGGATCACCCTCAAGTGGCTGCAAGAGCTAGGGTTCATCGGTAGGCTAGGAAGTGATGGGACTGGGAGACAGGTGTGAGTGCAGCTGGAGAGAGTCCCGTGGCTCTCAGACAGAGGCTCCTGTCGTATTCCCACATGAGAATCAGGATCACACAGGGCCACCCTGACCCCTGACAGTTGCCCCTCATTTGTAATCTCATTTCTGTCTGTACTCCCAGCTCTCCCTTGGTGTGTCACAGAAATACTCACAGCCTCTGGGGTTAGGCTGGGGTCACGTCAGGTCCCCTGGCATGTCGCAGAAACACTCAGAGTCCCTGGGGTTGGACTGTGGTCGCCCCAGGGAGGGGCATGGTTTGCTGCCTGCCAGAGCAGACAAGAAAACGGCAGTGTTGGGCAGTGGTAAGCAGGATCTTTAGCCAGGAGTACACCTGTGCTCATGACCCTGCACAGTTGCTCCCTGCGCCCAGGATAGGGGCCAAGGGTCTCCACCCGGCGGGCAACGCAGTTAATGAACTGGCTTCTACCCCTGTTGGATAACAGGCATCTGCTGCCTTCCTTGCCTCTGCTCTTTCTAATAAGCCTTTCTTCCTGTTTGAAAAATGCATTTGGGATCAGACCTGTGGTGTAACAAGCTAATCCTCAGTTTGCGGTACCAGCAGCCTATACGGGTGCTGGTTCTAGTCCCGGCTGTTCCACTTCCAATCCAACTCTCTGCTTATGGCCTGGGAAAGCAAAGAAGGACGGCTCAAGTCTTTGGGTCCTTAGACCTGCATGGACACTCAGAAGACGCTCCTAGTTTTGGATCAGCTCAGCGGTAGCTGTTGCAGGCACTTGGGGAGTGAGCCAGCAGATGGAAGACCTCTCTCTGTCTCTGTAAAATATGCCTTCCAATTAAAAATAATTAAATCTTTAAAATGTATTTATTGGAATCTGTGTGAAAGAGCTACGATGCAGAGACACCAGGAGCCCAGAACTCCGTCAGTCTCCCGTATGGGTGGCACCTGTTACCTACAGCAGGAAGCTGTATCTGAAGCAAAGTATCCGGAGCAGGCCCAACCTGTGTACCACATCCTGGCATGGCTCAACCTCTTGCTGTGTGGTTTTAGATGGGGCCCTGGCCTTGCAGATGTGCCCTGCCACCTATGTGCATGTCCGTCCTTGCCAGCCTACTTGGTGCTGGTGGGGAGCTGCAGGTGGAGGGTCGTGCTGCGACCTCGGAGAACTTCGTAAGAGGTGTGATCTCTGCCTCTCTGTTCTTCCTCTCCTCCAGCTTCGCCTTCCTGTAAGGTGCCCATTAGACCTTGTGAACTGGTTTTAAGGGGAAATTACTGACTTGGAGCCCAAAGGAAAATGCTGACAAAATATAGACTAAGGAGCCATGCCAGGCCTGTCTGGGTCAAAGGAATGTTAATTACCTTGACACTGTGGGGCACACGCCCTCTGCCTCTCCCGAACCCACAGCCATGATGCCATTTCTAGGATTGCATGGCACAGCCAGTCATCCCACCATTGCCTCTGGGACTTGCCTGGCAAATGCTGGAGTGATGGGCACCTCTTTTTTTTTTTTTTTTTTTTTAAACCAAAATATTTATTGCCTAATTGTTGGAATTCTTCTCAAGATGAACTGGATGCGGCCACAGCTGCCCTCTTGGGTTTAGGCGTTGTACCTTCACGGAATCCATGCCTGAACCTGCGGTACACGATTTTGAGGTGCCTCATCCGGCCGGTCCCCGTGGTGTTGCGTCTTTTAGCCTTGGCGCTCCAGTTATACTTCCTCTTGCGCTTGGCAGGGTAGCCGCACTTGCCGCAGGTGGACTTCTGCAGGTGGTAGGCCTTGGAGCCGCAGCGGCGGCACAGCGTGTGCGTCTTGTTGCGACGCTTCCCGAACGACGACGTTCCCTTCGTCATTTTGCCTCTACGGCCGAGACCAGAAAGGCCGGAAGGGGAGGGCACCTCTTGACCTTGGAAAAGATTTTTCTCTTCCTAGACTGTTCTCAGTCTAGGGGGGCTGAGAGGCAGTGGTGGGACAGGAGCAGGGACTTGCCTCAAGGGGCATGTCACCAGGGAAGGAAGGCACTTGTGTACACACCTCGTTTGTTGATCCTGCAATCAGGTGTCTAATCAGACTACCCTCCCCCTGGGCTAAAGGCTGTGTCTGTGTTTCTCAGCATCTAGTGGTGTACCCACACCGCAGATGTCCTCAGTCAGGCTGGAGCCCCCACAGTGCCAGTGGGGAGGCTGGTCAAGAGACGGGCCTTGGAGGTCAGTAACCAGTTTCAGTCCACTTTTCCATTCCCAGGGCCTGTCTTGTCCTGGCCCTGTCCATCCCTTAGAATCTGTGTGATCTCACACAATAAGTGTGCCTCTCTGAGCTTTTTGGAGGACAGTTACGCCTGTTGGGTTAGGTTTCTGAAAGTATTAAATTGAATGAGGCCTGGTCATTAACAGGTCTCTTTTTCCAATTTCTGCTTTTGGCAGAGTGGCCGCCAGAGGGCAGTGGTCCCCACAGCTGAGAAAATCTCAGCCCTGACAAGGATGAACCCGTGCACTCTCTTAGGGTCTCGGTGATCCTTTTGACAGAGGGGCCGGACACTGCAGGAGAGGTCTGCACCCCGGATGGTAGATCCCTGGACATTCTGCAAGCCACACCTGACCGAGACCACTCCAGGACTGGCAAGCACCTGGGAACCGGTGCATCGGGATTTCCCACATGCTTTTACTTCCATAGAAAATGGAGTGGAAAGACAAGGTGTGTTTTCCGTGAGCTTTGGCAGGATTTCTTGTGCTTTCCAGATATTCCCTCTGCCTGCTGTGCAGCTCTCTCCAGCTCTGCTCTCTGTAAACGCCTCTCCCAGGAGTCATTCTCATAAACGCCTCTCCCGGGAACCATCCTCATTGCAACCTGAGCCCATCCTTCCATGAACGGGGCTGACGCCAGGGCACCCACAGCACCTGGTTAAATGAGGTGTTCACGTGAGGCCTGCAGTCTCTTACAGAGCTACAGCCAGGACAGTCACTTGCTCTGTGACTTTGTGCGGGGGACATCAGCTCTCCATGTCAACAATACCCTTAATAGCCTGCTTCAGAGGGCTTTCCTGGGTGTCGTGACACCTGCTTTCCGTAGTGGAGTTCCAGGTTCAAGTCCCCACTGCCACCATGGCGCTTCTGATCTCACTTTCTGCCCCTGTGCCTGGGAGGCAGCTGAGGATGGCCCAAGTGCTGGATGTGGGAGATCTGGATGGAATTCCTGGTGCAGCTCCTGACTCCCGGATTTAGCCCAGCCTAGCACCAGTTGTTGCAGAGATGTGCAGAGTGAGCCAGCAGATGGGAATTTATCTCTCTCTCTCTGCCTTTCAAATAAATTCAACTATAAGTTGTTTTTTTTTTTTAATTAGATGATGTCATGCATACCAGCTCCTACTTTGTTAAACAAATGTTAGAGCCAGTGACTGAATGCCTATCAAAGTTGGCTAGGGGCCCGGGTGCTTTGCACATTGGTTCAGCCTCCACTTGGGATGTGTAATTCCTTATCAGAGTGTTTGGATTTGGGTTCCTACTCTGCTTCTAATTCAGCTTTCTGCTAACACACCTGGGAAGACAGCAGAAGATGGCCCAAGTATTAGGTCCTCTGCGCCCCAAATGAGAAACACAAGATAGCGTTTCCAGCCCTTGGCTTTGGCTACTAGAGTGGTGAACCAGCAGATGGAAGATCTGTCTCCCTGTCTCTTTTGCTCCATTTCTGTACCTTTTTTTTCCTTAAAAAATTATTTTTATTGGAAAGACAGATTTACAGAGAGAAATAGAGAGGTCTTCCATTTGCTGGTTCACTCCACAAATGGCTACAAAAGCCAGAGCTGAGTTGATTCAAACCCAGGAGCCAGGAGTTTCTTCCAAGTCTCCCACATAGGTGCTGGGTCTCAAGGACTTGGGCCATCCTTCACTGCTTTTCCAGGTCACACACTGGGAGCTGGATCAGGAAAGGGGCAGCTGGGACATGAACCAGTGCTCATATAGGATACTGGTGCCACAGGAAGGAAGATTAACCTGTTGAGCCACCACATCAGCCCCATCTCTGTGGCTTTAAAAGAAGGAATGAATGGGGGAATCCCAGAGCCTATGAAATTGTGTCACACAATGCAATGTAATTAATAATAATAAAAAAAGAAGGAATGAAAATAAAGAGAACACAACAAACATTCGCAAGGCTTAGGCTCCTTCCTGGCAGGGCTTTTCTTTCTGTCTTACGCTGTGCCGTGTCTGGGAACTTGGTGGCTAGCGCTGTGGCTGTGTCAGCCAGGCCTGCTTGAGCAGCGCCCTCAGCATCCCTTGGGAGAGAGTTAAAAATGCACCCCTGCAGGTGCACTGTGACCCACTGAGCTGTGAACTGCGGTCAAGGCAAGCCCAACAACCTGTCCCCACACAAGCTCTGCAAACGATTCCGATGTCACGGCCAGCCTGGCACCAGGGCTTGAGAGTGCCTCCTTCAGTGACTGTCCCCGGCCATCAAGGCCCAGAAGTTGGTAGCCAGGGCTTCCCCAGCCCCTCATAGACACAGGCACACAGCAGAGGTTGAAAACTGGTAAGCCAATGAATGAGGAGCCCTTTGGGTCCTTTTTATGGTTTGAAGTCACTTGAACTTCCCAAACTTCCCTGTGATGGGAGGATCAAAGTGACAAACGCGAAGAAGCAGCACTAGGAAGCACCCAGCGCTGGGTGACAGAAACGCACGTGGAGCACAGGCTCCCACACACACACCATGGCTGGCCACGGAAAGACAAAGCCAACCCTTCAAGCAAACAAGCACGATCGGCACACACGGAGCAGCGCCATGACCTTGGGTCCATGACCTTGGCTCAGCCTTGTGGAAGGGGTCATTGCACAGCCCTGGGCTCACGGAGACTGTTGGCTTGCGTGTGTCTTCCTGCTTTTTCCAGTGTCATCAGCATGCTGCTGGCTTGCAGACGTGGTGCTGTGCTCCTGTTGCTGAAGGCTCGCCGTGCAGGCTGTCACTTGCGGGAGCTGACTACGTCATGCTGGGGAAGTGTCAGCTTCTCCAGGGGTTTTCCCTTTGCAGGGTTGGGCACCTGGATTTTCCCTGTGCTTGCTGAATGGAGGCAGGTAGGTGCGTAACTCCTTTCCTGCCCCTTCCGGGGGTCAGCATTTCTGATCTGCCTGGGTGTTAGCAAACACCCAGTGTTTTCAATGAGCACTCAGATTCCTGGCCAGCTTCCCCAAAGTAGCATGTCTGTTGCACATCTGGTGTCTGGGAAAGCTTGGAATTTTACAGTGAAAGTGCTGCTAACATCCTGTATTCCTGGATTCACCCAGCTAGGCGGGGGCTTGATCTTTTACAAGACTCTATTGGACTGATTTTTTTTCTTTTCTTTTCTTTTTTCGAAAGTCAGATATACAGAGAGGAGGAGAGACAGAGAAGAACGTCTTCCATCTGATGATTCACTCCCCAAGTGGCTGCAACGGCCAGAGCTGAGCCGATCTGAAGCCAGGAGCCAGGAACCTCTCCCAGGTTGCCCACAGGGGTGCAGGATCCCAAGGCTCTGGGCCATCCTTGACTGTTTTTCCAGGCTGCAAGGAGGGAGCTGGATGGGAAGTGCTGCTGGGATTAGAACTGGTGCCCATATGGGATCCCTGGCATGCAAGGCAAGGACTTTAGCTCTATTGGACTGATTTTTATGGAGGGCATCTGCCCCCTGTTAAAAGCCTTACTCTGTAATATCCTTGTCTTGCCCTGTCCTTTCCTGGGTCTGTGATCAAGGTTTTCTGGCGTCTGAACGTAAATTGGATGATTTTCCCTTGTTTTCCATTCACTGAAAAATGTAGAAGCTCAAGGTTAAGGTTTTACTAAAATCTTCCCGTAAAACTATTTGGCTCTGACCCCATTTGAGGCCAGACGCTTCTAAGTGCCAATTCAAGTTAGTAAATGACTTGGGTTTCTTTTTGTGGCAACTGAGGTAAATCCACTGTTGTCCGCAATAGTATCCCTTTCACTTATGTTAATAGCTTCGCCTCTCTTTGGCTGCAACTCCTGGAAATGTTTTCTTCTTCTTCTACTTCCTCTTCTTTTTTAATTTTAGGATTTAGTTATTTATTTGCAAATCAGAAAGAAAGAGAGAGAGAGAGAGAGAGAGAGAGAGAGAGAGAGAGAGACCCTCCATCTATTGGCCACCCTCCGTGTAGCTATAATGACCAGAACTGAGCTAGGTTGAATCCAGAAGCCTCCTCCAGGTCTCCCATGTGGATGCATCTTTTGCTCCTCTTCCCAGGCGTGTATCGGAGAGCTGGCTGGAAGTGGGGCAGCTAGGACATGAACCGGCATGGAACGCTGGTCACACAAGTCGTATGGGATGCCAGTCACAGGCAGCAGCTACCTCCGCAACTCCACAGAACCTGGAAATTTTTTTTTAACATCTTGGAGGTAGGTACATTTTCCATATCATAAAATTCAAACAAAATTCACCTGTGTCTGGTGTATAATGCAATGACCTATAGGAATGTTATCAACCACAACCATTACTGTGAATCTGTTTAGGAGCAGAGGTTAAGGGCGTACACAGGGGCCTGGCGCAAGAGCCTAGTGGCTGAGGTCCTCACCTTGCATACACCAGGATCCCAAATTGGTGCCAGTTCTTATTCTGGCTACCCCACTTCCCATCCAGCTCCCTGCTTGTGGCCTGGGAAACCAGTTGAGGACGGCCCTAAGCCTTAGCACCCTGCATCCGTGTGGGAGACCCAGGAGAAGCTGCTGACTCCTGGCTTCAGATTGGCTCAGCTCCAGCCATTGTGTCCACATAGAGAGTGAAACAGCAAATGTAAGATCTGTCTGTCTGTCTCCTTCTCTTTGTAAATCTGCCTTCCAGTAAGAATAAATAAATCTTTAAAAAAAAAAAAAAAAAGGCAAGAGGCACGCAGCCCACGTCAGAGTTCCTGGGTTCATTGACCAGCACTGACTTTGGACAGCAGCTCCTTCCAGTGCAGACCCTGGGAGGCTGCTGGTGGTAGCTGACTCAGTAACTGGGCTCCTGCCAACCACAAGGGAACCCTGGAATGAGTTCCCAGCTCCCAATTTCTCCAATTTTCTGTCCAAATTCTTTGTTCACTTTTATCTCTAAAAACGTATGTGGAGGTGCGACTAGCATTATGGCCTGCCAGGATAAGTCGCCCCTCGTGATATCAGCATCCTCTATGGGCACTGGCTGGAGTCCCGATTGCTCTACTTCCCATCCAGCTCCCTGATAATGTTCTTGGAAAAGCAGATAAATGTGCTTGGGCCTTTGCACCCACATGGGATACCTGGATGAAGCTCCTGACTCTGGAATCCCGGCTCCTGGCTTCGGGCTGGCCTAGCCCTGGATATTTTAGCCATTTGGGGGACTGGATCAGCAGATAGGCACTCCCCCTCTGTGTCTCTTCTTTTGTCTGTAATTGTGCCTTTCTAATAAAAAAAATAACTTTTAAAAAGAAAATAAAATCAGAAATAATAATAGGGAATTTTTTACTTATTTATTTATATTCTTTTGGAGGCAAACAGAAAGAGGAGAACCTCCTTGCTGCCTCGGTCCGCAAATGCCCACAGTGATAAGGACTGCTCCGGGCAGACACTGGGGGACAGACACTGGGAGTCAGTGCCTCAACCAGGACCCCAGGCTGGAGGCAGAGACCCTAATACATGAGCCCTCACCTGCCTGCCTACAGGATGAGCAGCAGCAGGCTTGATTCGGCAACAGAGCCGGACACGGGTTCAAGTATGGGTATGTTCGGAATGGGGTGCGTCCCAGGCAGGGTCCTCACCGATAGGCCAGACGCTCACCCTGCTTTTCACTTTCTTGATGTTTTGTTGTTGTTTGTTTGCCATGAAGAGGTTTCTTAATTTTAATGAAGTTCCACTTATTTGTGTTTTCTTTTATTGCTGTGTTTCTGGTGTCTCTCAAGAAGCTAATGCCTGATTCAAGTTCACAGATACTTCAGCCTCAGGCCAGTGTTGTGGCATAGCTAGTGAAGTTGTTGCCAACAACACTAGCATCCCACGTGGGCACTGGTTGGAGAACCAGCTGTTGCATTTCTAGTCAGCTCCCTGCTGGTGTGCTTAGGAAAACAGCAGCAGATGGCGAGTGTGTGGGCTCCTGCGTATGTGGGAACTCATGGCTCCGCTCCAGTCATTTTGGCCATTTGGGAAGTGAACCAATAGATGGAGAATCTCTTTCTCTTCCTTTCTGTGTAACTCTTTCAAATAATTTTATTTTTACTGGAAAGGCAGATTTTACAGTACTGCCATACAGTACCTGGCGATAGGAGGCACAGGCCAGAGTACTTCCAGGAACCCACAGAGAAGCAGTGCGGCTCTGGGTGCTGGAAGGTACAGCTGGGGAGACTGATAAATAGAAGCCACTGCAAGGTTCCAAACTGTGGCCTTACCCACGGAAGGACGGGACTTCATGCTGAGGGCAGAAAGGAGCCAGGGGTGAGCTTTGAGCAAGAAGGACCTCTGGGGTCACAGCAGCTGTGCACCCTGGAACTCCAGTTGCATTGGAATCACCTGGGGAGCTCCTGCAGCCTCAGGATCCCAGGGCCGTCCCTTGGGCTCCTGACCCAGAGGAGGTGGGCTGAGGTATCCACCAGGACAAGCTCTTCTGAGTTCCTATTGGTCTAAGGACTAACGTTTGGGAACCAATCCAAGGTTCAAGATGCTATAGCTTGATCTTCATCTGGTCCCTGAACTCAGGTAGGACTTGAAGTTCCAAGTCATAATGAGTGGTACTGCTACGGCTTGGGTGCTAGTTTGGGTGTTTCCTAAAGGCCCATGTGCTAAAGGCTTGGCCCCAAAGCCTTATGCCAAAGGCACAAAGAGGGGAAACAGTGCAGTCAAGGTGCGTGGGGCCTTCAGTAAGTGATGGGATCAGGTCTTAGGGTCAGGCCTCTGTGACTCCGTCACGGTGGCTTTATGAGACAGATGGACACATGCTCCCTGTGTGCTGAGTCTGGCGGCATGAAGATCAGCACTGGCTAAGAACTGTGCCAGCAACAATGCCATCACCATGCCAACCACCGGTTTGCAAACCTCTTTACCATCCTAAGGTATTTGTCTTAGCTCATTGCAGCAACAACAGCTAACTCATACAGGTAGTAAGAAGGCAGAACCCGAATTCACTGGTCAAGTGAGCCTAGTGGGAGGTACTGGGGGCACGCCCACAGAAGGCGGCTCTTGGGACAGGGTTAATGAGAGAAGCCGATGGGGCCCACGGCTCTGCTTTCTGGCTCAGCACATGATCCATGATTCCTCCTCCACAGGTGGCTCTGCTAACCCACCTGCCATCCTGAGGCCAGTGGGGCTGATCTTGGTCTTGCACTTCCCGTATCATGAGCTAAGACCTCTCACCCAGCCAGTTTCTCTCAGGCATTTTGTTGCAGTAGCAAAAAGCTGACGAATGTGCATGGAATGGAGATGGTTGGGGTGGGGGGCAGGGCTGAGAGGCAGCACAGGAAGACCCCAGGGTCCATCTGGTGGGGCTCACAGCTCTGTATCTCTGTGGTGAGATCTCAGATATGCAAGAGCCTACCGAGGAAACCAGCAAATTTCAAGTTCAGTCTGGGTAGCCACTCGCCTGTCTCTTCTGAGGCAGCCCAGACCCAGCCAGCCATGAACTTCAGAAAATACAAGACACCCAGAGTTAACATTTAATGCTTTTTTTTTTTTTTTTTAAATCACAACACAAGGCTTCTGTGGGGCTTGGCCAGGCAGGATGTAAATGACCCGTATGGAGGCCCGGTTCGGAACCCTGGCTCCCTTGGCCCAGCTTACCCAAAACAAATGTGCCAACACTTCCAACCTCTTCCCACCCAACAGCCAGCAAGCCGACCAGGCTGACCACCATGGTCCCAAGGTTCCTTGTGGGAAATGGAGTCCCAGAAGGGACCTCAGGATACAACAAGGACCAGAAAGCTGCTTCCAAACAAACGCGCTAAGTCACACAGGCTGGAATATGCAAGCTCTCACTAAACTACATACTTGCAGAACTGAGGCTTCACACACCAGGGTTAGGGTGTGATGTCAAGCCCACCCTCCCTGAAGTTAACGTTCTAAGCACCACTCCCTTCTCCCAGTGCTCTGCTTGGGGAGCCCACAGCAACAGGTTGGGGGCACTCAGAGCAGGTCAGATTGCCATCTTAGATTTAATGTTACTGGCTTCCCTGGGGCCCCTCAGGACACAGGGGCTGCCAATGGGGCTGAGGACTTTCCTAACAGGAGTCATTTTCTTCAGAAAGAAACTGGCTTTCCTGCAGCCCCAGTTCAGTTTACATGGCACGCCCCCCCCCCCAACACACACACAAAGGGAACACCTACTCAAAACACAGCCGTCATAGTGCTCATGCGACCTGAGAGGCTAAAAGCGGCCCAGCCAGGAGGCCCCGCTTATTCCCCACACCAAGCCCGAGTGTGGCCGGGGATGTGAGGTCCCTCAGCCAGGCAGGGTGCTTGCTGCCCAAGGCACATGGGCAATGAGCTTGAACTCCACCACACTTGGGCATTAAACTTCTCCCAGTGGGGTCCACAGCCCTCTCCTCTAATTTGGTAAGAGGAAAAAGTTCCACCCAGAGCCCAAGGCAAGAAGCTTAACACCTCTGTTCTGAGAGATGGACCTTGCCCCCTGGACAGCACTGCCACCTGCAGTCCCATGGCCCCAGATGAGATAGCAAGCTGCACCTGTCTCCTGGGTAAGCTGCAGGGCCTGGGAGAGGTTGAGGCACTGCAGTAAAGCTGAGACAATCAGCCCTGTTGGCATAATAGGGATGGCTGAGACCTGCAGACCCTCCTGGGAAGAGGCAAACTTGGGCACCCAGGGGGTGAAGCCAGTAACAAGGCAAACAAGACTGCCCCCACCACCTGCAGCCAGGCATCGGCTGCCACTTTAGTGGCTGTCAGTCAACTCAGGAGCTACCCTGTGGTGCCCACTTCATATTTGAAACCAGATTAATGCTACAAACTTCACATAACGAAAGTGCTGCCCAGCTGAGTGCTGGGGGAATCCCGCATCCCTGAGGGTGGGTGGTGGGCCTCCTGGACCACCACCTCTGACTGGCACTCACCAGAAGGTACAGCCTTGGCTCAGCCCTGAGCGCCCTGCTGCCCTCAGACGGACCACAGGGACAGGGTGGTCCCACCAGTCTGGAGGTGGGGACAGGGGACCAGGACCAACCAGGACTTCCTTCAGAGGCCCCCTGCCCTGAAGAGGTGCCACGAGCCTGCCTCCCTGTTACCTCCCACAGCCTGGTCTGCAGGGCACACCTCTCCCTGACTCCTGACAGGCATCCCAGTGACCACAGGAGTGAAGACCATCATGCCATCTCTGCTCTTGGGGGTCTGGGTGTGGGCTGGCAAAGGGGAGTCATCCCCCTTCCACACACAGCAGCCCCAGATCCTCCCTGGCAGCTGCTGGCTTCTTGGTGGCCCTGCCTCTTCCTCCAGGTCCTTGGTGCAAAGTGGCCCCTGACCCAGGGCCAGGCAGACCAAGAGGAGAGGTCTCTGGAGGGGGTTTCAAAGGGGAGTGGGGAGGAAGGAGTGAGAAGGGGGCAGGTGAGAGGAACTCCATAGGAATGGGGCCCCTCAACTGGCTGTTCCCACTTCCACAGGCACCTCAGCGCCCTGTCAGGGGGTGGTCCCTGAAACCCCAGACCGGGGCCTGGCACGCATGAGGTTCGCCAGGTCTAAGTGCCATCAGTGTCCTGGCAGCTGGGCTGCAGTCCTGAATCCTGGTCCCCAACACAGGAGGGGAACCAGCGAGGTGGCTCGAGCTCCGGGAAGAGCCTGTTTGAGGACAGGTGCTGCCAGAACCTAAACACTCCCTGCTAAAACTCAGGGATGACAATCAAACTCAACCTGAAATAAATACAAGGGCGGCAGTGGGGGTCCGCCTCATCGGGCGCTTCACCTGTCATCCCTCATGAGGTCAGAGGTCAGAAGTCCACGCCTCCCTCAGGAAGGACAAATCTCACCCCCTGCGCCCACTTCACCCCCCAGCTGCCACATCACACCTCCCAAGAGGCTGTGCCCGTGCGGGTGGACGGGGGCCCCGTCAGTCTGATGTGAGGAGGTAGAGATGGGTGGGCCACCAGGGTGGGCCCCTCAGTTAATCAGCAGATCCCCAAGTGCGTAGGTGTCGAAGAGGTCACTGATGCCCTCACCCCCATCCAGGCTCCACAAGTAGTCATCCTGGTCTATGGGCGGGGAGAAGCTGATGAGCGGGGAGCTGCAGGTGAGGTCCGGGGCCAGGAACTGGTCCTCGGTCTGCTGCAGCAGCGGGTGCGACAGCTCCAACAGGCTGTCGGCGGCCTCCAAGGGGACAAGGGCCGGCGGCGGTGGTGGTGGTGGTGATGGCGGCAGCGGCACATCCTGCTGGGGAATTAGTGCTGGCGCTGGGGACAAAGACACTGGTCATGCTTGGCCCTGGTGCCTGGGTCCCTTGGTAGCCAGGATGGCCAACCTGTTCTCTGGTTCTCTGTACATCCCACTCCCACTACAGGGCTCGGGGACACGCCCCCATCTCCTTGCCCTCTCCCCCTACCTCCTCTGAGTGGGTTGGGCACCCTGCTTTCAAGATTTGCCCCCTGGCTCCTGGACCCCCTCACCTTCTGAAACCATTTCCTCTTTTTCTGGCACTGTCAATCTCTCTGACTCTGCTAGACAGTTCCCATCCACACACACACTCTCACACCAACTGCCTTTCTAAAATTCAACAACTGCAAAAAAGTTCGATTCATAAATTAACAAAGGACTTGAGTGGACATTTCTTCAAAGAAGCCATATTGGTTCAGACACACAATGGCGTAAATCGATTTTGAAAGACCTCTCCTATGAGTGGTGGTGACAGGGTCTGGAGCAGGAGGCATGTAGAGTTGGTGTGTTTTAAAGATTGACTCATGTACCAGAAAAGCAGAGTGAGTTTGCATTGTGTCATAGCGATCTAGCCCATACGGGCACCACTTTGGCTGCCCTACTTCTGATTCAGTGCCCTATGCATGTGCCTGGGAAAGCGGCAGGAGACGACCTAGGTACTCAGGCCCTTGTGCCCACACAGGAGATGCAGATAAAGCTACTGGCTGCAGCCTGGCCCAGAGCTGGCTGTGAATGGCCACTAGAGGAATGAACCAGCAGGTGGAAGATCTCTCTCTTTGGAACTGTGCTTTCAAGTGAATAAATGCTACAAAGAAATAAATAAGTGAAAGGCAGAGTTATGAGGACAGAGAGGTCTTCCATCCACTGGTTCTCTCTCCAAATGACCACAATGGCCAAAGCCAGGAGCCTGAAACCCCATTTAGGTCCCACACACGGGTGCAGGGGCCCAAGCACTTGGGCTATCTTTTGATGCTTCCTCAGGCACATCAGCAGAGTTGGATGAGAAGTGGAGCAGGCCCCTCTCAACCCAGAACTCATATAGGATGCTGGTACTGCAGGTGGTGGCTTAACCCAGGGCAGCACAACAGTGGCCCAGCAGTTTTTTCATGTGTGTCGAGTTTCAGTTTTAGAGGAAGCAAAACACCAAGAGTGCGTTTCATACCACCCAACTGGACACTTCCAAGATCAGAGGGCACATTTTGGGAAATGTATATTTTACTCTATCAGAAAACAAAGCTTTACTGACCTCACGACCTTCTAATTTCTACGCGCTCCTCCTCTGCATAGCAAACTTGCTCGAGTGTTGCTTGTGTTACTCTCCTCCCCTATTCCTATTCATTCCTGAGCCCACCCCACACTGGGGTCTGCTCCTACCAGGCCACAGAACAAGGGGTCCAAGGCTTCAACCCATCCCACACACCCTGGTCCTTGGACCACCCTGCTTTGCTCGACTTCGGCTACCCAACATCTGCCTGTTGTTCCCTTGGCCGGACCCTCCTCTTCCCAGCTTCTAGACCCCAGAGGCCCTGGGCTCCATCTTCAGTCTCCTTCTCTATAGCTGTGTACCTGCACAGGTAAGTGCATTCAACCTGTGGCTTCGTGCCCTCTGCTGGACCCACTGCTCCCAAGTGGATCCGATGGAATTGGTCCCATACACTCCTCCTGGCTAAAGTATAGCACACCTGAGCATGTCACAACCAAACTCCCGGCCATCCCGAACCCCATGCTTCCCCTCATCTGTCCACACCATAGTCCGTGAACCATCACTCACTCAGGTGCCCAAGTCAAGAGGCCAAAGAATCATCCAGAATTCCAGAAACAAGTCTGGCATCCACAATCCAATATTCTCTGGGCTGCCGTTTTTCTGAGGTCCCACTGCTCCTAGCCTGCCCTCGCCCCTCCCCCATCACCTGGCCACTCACTTTCACCCTTGCCCTGTTCAGGCTGTGCTCTCACTGCCTGCTGTGCATTGGCTGAGAAGGACCTGCGTAATCCAGCCCCTGCCTACCTTCCTACCACCCGACCCAGCCCTCAGCCTCCCCCATCAAGGTCACTTCTACCTAGAGGTATGGGGCAGCAGATTTCCTAAACAGGGAACTAGATTGGGGCACTGGAAACGTAGCTTGAAGGCAGAGTCCCACTATTGGAGTCATTCTTTGAACTTCAAGCAAGCAGTGCTTTGAAAATATAAAGGCCAGTAGCTAGATGGCCTGAGAACCGCCTCCTGGCTGCCACTGGTGTGGCCAGTGACTTCATGCTTCCAGGCACGCTCCTTCTCTGTACCTCCAGGGGCTGCTGAGAAGCCACAGTGACCAGTGCCTGCAGAGAACAGCTCCTCTGGGCTGGGCAGCTAAGATACTGCCTGGGGCAGGTGCATCCCCCCCTAGAGAGCGTGAGGTCAAGTCCCAACCCTGCCATCAGCCACGATCCTTAGGAAGCAACAGGTGATTTCTCAGGTAGCTGGGTCCCACCCTGGCTCCCCATGGGGGAGACCCAGATCGAGTTCCTGATTCTTGGTTTCAGCCTAGCCTAGCCCCAGCTGTCACGGGCATTTGAAAAGTAAACCAGTGGCCGGAAGCTCTCCATCCAGCTCTCTCTCTAACGCATAAATAGAATGCGGGGGGAAAAATGGTGTGTAGAAATCCCACACTGAGTCTGCAGACTGCCCTTGTTAACACTAAAATTAAGGTAGGCTGTGGCACAGAGGGCTAAGCTGCTTGCCACAACCATATCCCATACTGTCAATTCAGGCCCTGGCTGCTCCACTTTGGATTGTAGCTTCGCTCTACTGCTCTAGGAAGCATCAGACAGTGGCTCAAATGCTTGGGCCCCTGCCACCCACAGAGGAGACTCAGATGGAGTTCCAGGACCCTGGCTTCAGCCTGGGGTCAGCTCCGGTTGGGAGACTGAACCAGCAGAGGGAAGAGCTCAGTCTTCCTGTTGCTGAGGGGTGAACCCCGTTCCACCCTCCCGACCCCCAGCAGGCCCTGGTAGAAGCAGTGCCACCACTCTGCTTATAGACAAGGAACCTGAAGTCTAGAGAAGCCAACTCCATTTGCGCTGCTGCCAATCACAGGTTTGTTAAGCATGTTGCTGAGATTAGAGAATAGGCTTGGCGCGGGAGCAGGAGCAGTGCTGGGACCAGCCTGGCCTCTCGCCAGCCATGCAAGTCAGAGCCTCTGTGTTGTTGGAAAGTGAAACATGAATCTGCCTTGCTGGCAGCAGTGGCTGTGAGGGTACCATGGACCGTCCGGTGCAGGTGGGACCTTGCTCTCCCTGCCTCGCCCACAGGCATGGCGGAGCCGCCCTTTGGAGCACCTGCCATGGCTTGTGCTTAGAATGGCTCGAGCATTTCTGGGTCTCCAAACCCATCCGTGGTCTAGCACAACAGGTGCGCAAGTCACCTTGACTTTGTGTTTAAAAAGAAAATAATAAGGAAACACATCCGTGAAGCATCCCCTGTAACACACTCAGTCTTTACAAGAGAATCAATCCATGTCCCCATCTTAGAGGTGAGGACACTGAGGCCAGGCCCAGTGGCTCAAGAAGGCATGAGCCCCAAAGCTGCCATCGCCAGGGGGTGAGAGCAGCTAGAGCAGCACCAGGTCTCCCAGCTCCCCAGCGGACACTCTCAGCTCCACTGATGTTCATCTCAGGATGTCAGGGCCTGGAGCAAAGTGGCTGTTCTGGTTCGAACCCCTTTGGATACAGATGAGGGAAACTGAGGCAGCCAAGAGTTAGCAACTGCCCTGGTATGCCAGGGCCAGGCCCTGGGTCCCAGCACCACAGCAGCTTCCTCTTTAGGCCTGGCCTCCGGTGCCCCCAGAATGACTCTGCTTTAGGTCAGAACATGGGACATGAGTGAGCGTGTGAGTGTGTGTGTGTGCAAGTGTATTCACTAACCTCCAGGAGAAACACCTGCTCAGCCCTTCACCAGGGACAACACGGTGATGCCACTTAGCAAGAAGACAGGCTATGCTATGGCCAGAGGGCTGGCTTGTGGGCTGGCCCTCCACCAAATGCCGTGTAAGCCTCTACTGCTCTCAGGGTCTCTGCTCCTGTAGAGTCAAACCCAGGTGAGACCCTCACCTTGGCTCTCGCTGCAGGGTCTGCCACCTTCACTGGAGGGCTCACAGGACCTCGGAGCAGAGGCAGCCCCGATGCGGGGGAGCTAGGTGTGTGGACAACTGAGAGAAAAGGAGGGGCAGGATGAGGGATGGGAGGGTGAGGCAGCGCCTGGAGTGCGAGATAGCACTAGGGCGGTGCCTGCAGGGACAGATGGCTGGCAAAGGGAGCACCCTGTTCCCAGGACAAGGTCAACAGGCCCAGGGAGGTCACTGGAGGGCAGCTGAGAGGCTGGCTCGTGTCCAAGCTCTGCCATCCTCTTGCCATCTGCCCTCTCTGGGCCCCATGTCCTTTGTGTTAAATGAAGAACTGAATTGGTCAGGGTCACAGCTAACTTCTGTGAAGGGCCAGATGGTACCTGAGGGCTTTGCGGGCCCCCTATGGTGTCTGCCACAGTGGCTGGGGGTTTTCCCTCTACAACGTTAAGATATAAAAAGTGTTTTTAGTTGGGGTCAGTGCCTCAGTATAGTAGGTTAAGCCTCCACCTGTGGTGTTGGTATGGGTTCCAGTTCTAGTCCCAGCTACTCCATTTCTGATCCAGTTCCCTGCTATTGTATCTGGGAAAGCAGTAGAAGAGGACTTAAATCCTTGGGCCCCTGCACCCAAATGGGAGACCACATGGAAACGCCAGGCTTTGGACCAGCCCAGCTCCAGCTGTCATGGCCACTTGGGGAGTGAATCAGAGGATGAAAGATCTTACTCTCTGTCTTTCCTCTCTCTGTAAATCTGCCTTTCAAATGAAAATAAATAAATCTTTAAAAAAAAAAAACAATTAAAAAAAAGTGTTCTTCATTCTCAGGTCATCTAAAACCCGACCCAGAAGCAAGGGTTGACCCAAGAGAGAGAACAGGAATCCAATGTGTGCTTTGTAGGAATCCTCACCCTGTGTGCTCTGTAGAACCCTAACCCTGGTAGGAGGTGGTGAGGGGAGGGCCACTCCCCAGCGACCAGTTCTAGCACTGCCTTTGTCTTCACAACAGAGGTCAGCTTAAGGGAATTCCACCCCTTAACACAGGTCCACAGGCCTGCAGGAATCCCAGGCCCGATACCCAATGTGCCCTGTGCTGCCCGGTGGGTGGTGAGCGCCGTGCTAGGGGAGGGCCCCCCTCGCCTCCTTCCCAGGAGCCTTTTAGGATTTCTCCTCCTCTCTGCTCCCCAGCAGCTGCCAGCCACGTGTAGCCAGCTCTCCCCTGCATCATCTTCCTGCCTTGGTTACTTTGTGCCCGTGGGGAGAGCACCAGTGAGGTGTACCTCGAGCTTGCTTCCAGGTGGGAGGCCCTGGCTAAGACCGATCAGCTGTCTAACCCAGGAATGGCAAAATCGGCTTCCCAAAGTGCTGTGAAGCGGAGGGCATTTGCTTTGCAGTGGCGCCACTGCATGGGACAGCTGCATCAAGTGTCTGGGTTCGAGTCCCAGGATAGCTCCTAACTCCAGCTTCCTGCTCACGCAGCTCCTCGGAGCAGCAGGTCAATGAGTCAAGGAGTTGGATCCCTGTCACCCATGGGAAAGACCTCAAATGAATTCCAGACACCCTGCTTTGGTCTGACGCAGCCCTGGTTCCTGACGGCCTTTGGGAATGGGAACCTAAGAATAAAAACCCCTGTCACTCTGCCCCTCTCTGACAAATCCACAAAAACTAACACTCAGAACTGCTTGGAGTTGTTTGTAGCATGGCCTGTGACTTAGATGCTATGAATTACAGTGCCCAACTTAAAGATGAGATAACTGAGGCAAAGCAAGGCTAAAGTGTTTGCCCAAGGTCACACCATTGTGAGAAGCGCAGAAATGACCTAAATACAGGCCCCTGTGCCCTTAAGCAACAGCTCTCCAGTAAGACCAGGACTGTATGCACCGAGCTTCACGAAGCCCTGAAGTTCAAGGTGCATGGTTGGGGGAGGAAGGCCAAATTCCCAGCAGCTCAGCAGGTGCAGGCACCCAAGGAGCATGGAGATCAGAGAGGACACTGCAGCTCCCACCTGCTGTCCCTCTGTCCTGAGGGCCTTACCTGAGGGTGCTGCAGGTTCTGCAATGCCAGGGCTGGTGGTACTGCTGGGCTGGGTGGAGTTGGGGCTATGGCTGGGGCTGAGGGAAGAGCTGGAAAGGAGAAGTTCCTTGACAGGACTGTCCGGTTCCTGAACCTCCTCCGGACACAGGTACACTTCGATGGGCCCCTGGATGCTCTTGAGACGTATCTGCAGATTGTCCTGCAGGACAAAAAGAAGCCACCGCTTGGCTCTGAGCAGCTGGACACACACGCAGGAGTCACCATGCACAAGACCCCTGTGCTAGGCCGGTGGGGACACTTGTCACTTCTGCTGCTGGCCTTGGACCTGAGGAAACAAGCTACCATCTCAGTGGGACAGCCAACTTTTGTCACACAAGACCCTGCGAGAGGAACACACCAGAAATGGAGTCCACACCGAGAAGAACAGGTGAGAAACGTGTGAGGCCGACCTGAGGCCCGGGCTGAGCCCTGCATCTGGCTTCACCGCAATCTCCAAGTTGGTCCCTGAGCCCTCAACAGCTTAAACCAACCGGACTTGACTTTCTGTTCCTTGTGACCAACAGTGCCAACACTTAGCCTTCCCACTCCTGTTCTTCCCCTCTATGCCGCCACAGCTGGCTACCCACAGGCCCCTGTGACATGTGTTTGGCCTCCATGCCTATGCTCCCGTAGGGTGTCCTCGGGACAAAATCTACTCATTCTCCAAGACTGAGATAAACCGTCCCTCCCCCCTGCACTCTCCAAGCTCAAATTCAATCTACGGACAACCGCATCACTGCTGACTGGCCTCGTTCTTCCACTGGGTGAACCCTCTCCAAGGGAGTGGCGTGGCCTTCATGATCTCTGCAACCTCACTCTTCCATGGAAAAACTCTTTCTGGAGCCCTTTCTATGTGCCCAGCCCTCGGTCAGGGAATACAAGGAGAGTAGAACATTCTCTTCGGAAGCTTGCAGCCTTATGGGTGAAGCCAAAAGAGTGCCAAAAATATCCTGCAAGTCAAGTATGCTAGGAAACTGAGGGTTATGAACCTGGGAGTGATCAGGGAAGGCTTCCAGGAGGAAATGGTGTTCAAGCTGAGACAGGGAGGATGCATGGCAGTAAACCAGGGGGAGGGAGGACAGACAGTGCATTTCAGCTGGAGGGAACAGCATATGTGAAGATCTTGCCCTGGGGATGAGTTTGGCATGCTGCAGCACCTGCAGCCAAAGCAAAAACAGCTAAGGGTGGTATGGCAGAGGAGGCTGGGAAGGTTAGCGGGCACCATCCCCTTGGGGCATGTCAGGGATTTTGGTCTCTAACCCTGGAAAGCATGGTCAGCATGAAAGGATCTTGTGAGTGTGAAGGATGCCCTGAGTGGGGCCATAAGAGCACACCTGCGGGGTCCCCGGGCTGACGGAGGCCCTGAGTGGGGCCACAAGAGCATGCCTGCGGGGTCCCCGGGCTGACGGAGGCACCAGTGGGGCCACAAGAGCACGCCTGCGGGGTCCCCGGGCTGACGGAGGCACCAGTGGGGCCATAAGAGCATGCCTGCGGGGTCCCCGGGCTGATGGAGGCACCAGTGGGGCCACAAGAACACGCCTGTGGGGTCCCCGGGCTATCGGAGGCACCAGCCACAGAGGCATGCTAGACCAGTTCTCTGTCTCCACTCTGTTCCAGCCTCTGCTGTCTGCCCCACCTTGGACATCACTACTACTGCTGCAGACACCAGCATGGACACCTCACGGACAGAGCGCACAGAGGGGTCCAGGATCCTCCCTGGGCCACCCTGCAGCCCACGCTCCCGCTCTCACCTCAACCTTCTCGGGCACTTCCAGCCTTGTCAGTGGAGGCGCCTTGACAGCGATCACCGTCTGCTCCTTAAAGTTGTCCACAGCACGGATGTCCTGGTACGTCACGTAGGCCAGTGTAGGGGCAGGAGTCAAGAAAAGTGGTCCTCGGGTCAAATTGCAGAGCCCCCTCGCCCTAGCCTGTCAGAGCCTGTGATCAACACTTTCTCCTTTTGCTGCTTAGGAAAAACTAAAACACATAACGTCTTCTTTGGCTATCATGAGGTCCTTCGGATTGCATTAGAGCGCGGGATATATGTCATTTTTAAAAAGCTGTCTTCTATTGGTGTTTTTTACATAAAGGTGTCCTCTTAAAAAGATCATTAAACCAGGCCCGGCGGCGTGGCCTAGCGGCTAAAGTCCTCGCCTTGAAAGCCCCGGGATCCCATATGGGCGCCGGTTCTAATCCCAGCAGCTCCACTTTCCATCCAGCTCCCTGCTTGTGGCCTGGGAGAGCAGTCGAGGACGGCCCAGAGCACTGGGACCCTGCACCCGCGTGGGAGACCTGGAAGAGGTTCCATGTTCCCAGCTTCGGATCGGCGCGCACCAGCCCGTTGCGGCTCACTTGGGGAGTGAATCATCGGACGGAAGATCTTCCTCTCTGTCTCTCCTCCTCTGTGTATATCTGACTGTAATAAAAAATGAATAAATCTTAAAAAAAAAATCATTAAACCGAGAAGACAGGAAGATATTTTACTTGTCATTCTCATGATTCTTCCAAAAATACCAAGTTAGATCCAAAAAAAACCATTGAGATGTGAAACTACTTGGGAAAATGTATGGAGGATCCAGGGCACAGCCCTTGCTTTTCAACCTCATTGTTTCCACCCGAGGACTCGACTTAGCGAACTGAGCGACAAGCGGACGAGGTCCAAAATAAAAGATCCTCAGCTCGACGTCAATCATCAAAGCAGAAATCTACAACGGCGTTAAATGACCCACTCTGGGGCTTATCAACCAACAGACTGTAGTCTGACACCAGGCATCATTTTACAGATGGGGCTCAAAGAAAGATGCAGTTGAGTCATGTGAAGTTGCTTTCATGTGGGTTAAGAGTGATTAAGTATGGGCGTCTGCAGGTGGAAATGTGACATACTGACAAAAGCAGAACAACAATGTCCCGTGCAGCAGGCTCCCCATGTCTAGTGAGGGGATGATGTTGTGTTGGGGTGGCAACGCTCATGGATTCTTCTTTGTTCTCCATTTTCCAGATCTAAAGACACTGGCTCATGTCTGATCATGAGCAGGTAACCTGATAGGCTGGAGAGGAGAACCTGAGAGGCAGGAAGAGCCCTCAGCGGGGGCGTGGCTACAAAGCCCCAACAGGCCCAGCTGCTCCCAGACACCCCCTCCCCGAGCCCACAGAGAGGATATTTCTTGTTAGCCTTGTCCTCTGTCAGCTCCTTCAGGTCCTGAGAACAGCTTTGGATGAGCTGGTCCAGGGCCTGCTCCATGCTCGTCAGCTCCTTCAACTCCTGTTGCAGCTGCTGCTGTTGCCCGGGCCGGCTGGGGACTTCAGATAGTGCCCTGCCTCTGGAAACAGAGCAGCCCCCTCAGTGTCAGTCTGCATCCAGAGACCGCCCCCTCCATCCCTGCACAGAAGGGCGGGGTGGAGCTCCAGGTCAAGGCCATTCACCCCTGGTTCCCACACATCAGTGGCAGCACCTAACCCTCAGAGAGCAGCCAGGGATTGCAAGATGAGAGTTGTGGGCTGTGCTAGGGACAAGAAACAAGTCAAGGCCTGAACTGAACCCCACTTCCAGGGAGGCTCTCAACTCTGTCCACGCCCAATACCCACACAAACGGCACAACACTTAAGTGACTGTAGTCCTGACCCCCTTGCCCGGGTTCCCTCAGGATCCACACCAGGGCCCTGTAGGAAACCTGGGAGAGGAGATCCGAGTACTCCTAGTTCAGAGCTGGGAGGAGGCTGAGAGAGTCCTTCTCGGCTCTCAGGGACTTCCTTAAGCTAGGTGATGGGAATCAAGAGGAAGGACCTGGGCCTGGTGTGGTAGCCTAGTGGCAAAAGTGCTTGCCTTGCATGTGCCAAGATCCTATATGGGCACCAGTTCATATCCTAGCTGCTCCACTTCCCATCCAGCTCCCTGCTTGTGGCCTGGGAAAGCAGTCGAGGACGGCCCAAAGACTTGGGACCCTGCACCCACATGGGAGACCCAGAAGAAGCTCCTGGCTGCTGGCTTTGGATCAGCTCAAGTTCTGCCCATTGGCGGTCACTTGGGGAGTGAACCAGCAGATGGAAGATCTTTCTCTCTGTCTCTCCTTTTCTCTGTAAATCTGACTTCCCAATAAAAATAAAGAAAACAAAACAAAAAAAAGGAAGGACCTGGGGTCTTTGTAATCCTCCCTCATCCTAGAACTCATCCTGTACCCCGTTTCCCACCTCTTATGACTACAGGCTACACACCTGCTCTTTAACCCACTTCTCAAACAGCCCCTGTGCCCACCGGCTGGTACTAGGTTCACCCCGAGGTGCCCACCCCAGACTGGCTCTGGCCCCTGGCTCTGCCAACCAAGCCCCCAGCTCCGCCCACCAAGCCCCCTCTGGAAGATGCCATTGGCTCTGGCCCCTGGCTCCACCCACTCAAGCCCCCTCTGGAAGATGCCATTGGCCGCTGGAACACTCACACCCACTGGATGTTGTTCTTGGACTTCTTGCGGATGAGCTGGATGCCCTCTAGCACATTGGTGATGTCATAGATGCGTCGCTTCTGCACATCCAGGGCCTCGGCCGCCCAGTTCAGGTCCAGGACTCCATCGTTCGATTCACTCAGGAGGTAAATGAACTTCTTGGTGAGCAGCCCCAGAGATGTGTCATATCGCGTCTTCTCCCCGGGGGACTTGGGGGCTAAGAAAGACAGGGGCCCAGGTATATCAGGGAGCATCAGCCAGCCTGGAGGAGTTCCTCCTCACTGGGCTTGCTTGAGCACACCTGTTGCCATCCTTCATCACCTGCTTCCCCTATGAACAGGGCATGTGAGGCAGGGGGCGTTCCAGGCCACTGTTTCCTAAGGACAGAGAGTGACTTGCCTGGGGCAGCCACAGTGACCCCTGTAACAGTGCAGTCGCTGACCTGACCGGGTGAGGGCTGTCTTCACTCCAGCAGTCGGTCCTTACAACCTGCCCCGTGGCTGGCGCAGAGCCACCCACCCCCATTCCACAGACGAGGACACAGGATGCGGGCAGGCTCTGCAAAGTGTTCAACTCGCTCTGCTGGAAGCTGGCCATGCTGGGATTCCAATCTGGGCAGTTTGGCTGGAATCCAGGGTATGCCTTTTTAGCCCTACCTGGACCTTGCCAGATAGGTCAGGAATTGGGGATCAGGGTAGAGAGGTGAGGAGAGGATCAGACGCCCATTTGCTTTTTTTCCCACAGTAGCCTGATGATTATCTGAGAGGAATCAGGCCTAGAATCGGGCAGGTTTACAAAAAAAAAAAAGCCCTGCTCTTGATGAGGGTGATGTTGCAAAACCACTTCTCAGGCACACCATCAAAACCACAGGGGCCTCCTGCAATCAAATGCCTTGCAAGTCACACAGCAGGCCTGCGGCCAAACGGGCCCGTACGGGTTCAGGAGCCTGACTTTTACAAAGTGTGAGATTCCTTAGAGGGCTCAAAACCTCACGACACATACAAAGGGCCTTCTTCTACAAGTTCGGGGACATACATGCAACGAAAAAGCTATGCATGAGTTTCAAATTCTTTTGCAGCAAAATGAAATTGTGGCTGAACTGTATTTTCTACAAACATTAAAAAGTTGGAGCTGATATCGTGGTATAGTGGGTCAAAGTGCAGCCTGCATTGCTGGCTTCCCAAATGACTGCTGATTTGTGTCCAGTTGCTCCATTTCCAACCAACTCCCTGCTAATGCATCTAAGAAGATAACAGAAAATAGACCAAGTACTTGGGCAACTGCCACCCACAGTGGGAGACCCACTGAGAAGCTCCTGGTTTCACCCTGACCCAACGTTGGCTGTTGCAGCTATCTGGGGAGTGAACCAGTGGGCGGAAGGTCTCTCTCTTTCTCTGTAACTCTAATTTTTGAAATAAATAAGTAAATCTTTTTTTTAAAAAAAGTTTTGGATTGATGCTGTGGCACAACAGGTTAAGTCACTACATATATTGCGAATTTCCCATATGGACACTTGTTCAAGTCTCAGCTGTTCCACTTCTAATCTAGCTCCCTGCGAAGGTACATGGGAAAGCAGTAACAGATGGCAAGTACCTGAGCTACTGCTACCCACACAGGAGACACAGATGAAGATCCTGGCATCGGCCTGGCCATGGTGGCCACTCGGGGAGTGAACCAGCAGATAGAAGATCTCCTTCTCTGTGTCTCTGTGTCTGAGTGGCAGAGAAAGTTAGATCTTCACTCTCCCTTTACCCACACCTGCCAGGGCTCGGTCAGGTAAAAACTAAGAATCCAGAAGTCCGACTTATCTTCCATGTCGTGGCAATGGTTCAAGCACTTGAACCGCCATCTGCTGCCTCCTAGGCCCATTAGCAGGAGGCTGAATGGGACATAGAGTAGACAAGGCTCAAACTGACATTCCCAAATAGGATATGGACATCATCCAAAGTGGTAGCTTAACTCACCGTACCACAACACCCGTCCCTTGGTGAATTTCTCTTTTTTTAAGATTTATTTATTTGTTATGTTATATATGTTATATGTTGTGTATAAACTAAAATTGAAATGTCAATGAGGTGGTCACAGAAGGTGGTTAAGAACTAGCATTTATTTTTAACATATTGGCTACTCATTACTATGTCAATTAATTCCATAATGATGTAAATTTTTACTGATGGTATGTTGGAGCTTTTAATTGATCGGGATGATACTCTGCTGGCTCTGTCTTCAACCAGAGAGGGTATACCTAAGAAGCCATTGAACTTGACTGGACAATAAGATGCTGGACTCTATGTTTGGCATATGCTTGCAATGGGGGAATCTCAACTGAACTTGAACTGTGGTTATGCAACAAGGTGGAGGAATCCACCATGGTGGGAGGGTTTGGGGAGGGGTGGGGAGAATCCCAGTACCTATGAAACTGACACATAATACAATGTAATTAATGAATTAAAAAAAAGAAATGCAAAAAAAAAAAAAGATTTATTTATTTGAAAGGTGGAGTTAACAGAAACAGAGGAAGAGACAGCGAGACCATCTGTCTGCTGATTCACTCCCCAAATGGCCACAATGGCTGGAGCTGAGCCAGGCTAGGACAGTAATGTGGACCCAAACACTTGGCCCTTCTTCTGCCACTCTCCCATGTGCATTATCAGCGAGCTGGGTTCAAACTGGGACAGCTGAGTCTTGAACTAGCATTTATATGGAATGCTGGTTTCATAGGTAACAACCTAGTCCACTGTACCACAAAGCCAGCCCTCCCTCTGTAAAGCTTCTGAAGTAACCTTGTAGATGGCACGTGCTTGGTAGGCAGCATCATGTCAGGTTTGTCCCATGGCAGACATTACTAATGGATCAGCACGCTTGCTCACCAGTCATGCTGGTGAGAGCTTTAGAATCCTTCATCTGCAGCACTGGCATCCTACACGGGTGTCAGTTTGAGTCCCAGGTGGTCCACTTCCAATTCAGCTCCCCACTTGTGGCCATGGAAGTACTTGGGCCCCTGCACCCATGTGGATGACCCAGAAGAGACTCCTGGATTCTGGCTTTGCGCAGGTCCAGGTCTGGCCATTGTAGCCACTTGAAAGAATGAACCAACAGATGGAGAATCTCTCTCTCTCTGCAATTCTGCCTTTTAAACAAACAAAATAAATCTCACAAAAAAAACCATCTCAGACTGACCTAAATGTGAAAATTAAAAATTCAAAACTATGAAAATTAAAAAGTAATAGTAGGCTCCTGACTAAAATGGTCCTCATGCTTGGATCACAGCGTGTGGTGTTGACACGTCCGGCTCCAGTCCCACTTGCACTTATTGGCTGTGTGGCCTTGGCAAAGTCACACAAGCTCTCTGAGTTGCCTCACGAGGCTCGACAGGATCCGGTGAGAGAACACACAGGAAACCTTTGTCAACCGGAAACAGTGAGCCAAGGCCCGCCCTGCCCCACCCCCATCAGCCCCGCTTACTCTTGGGGCTGGGCAGCCCCTCCACTCGGATGTTCTTCCCCTTGGGCATTCGGAACTCAGGGACTGCAGGCCTCCCAAGGCCTTCCAAGTCCAGCTTTCTCTTGGCCTTGAGGAGAGGGGGTAGAGAGAGAAGCCAACTGTGAGAAGCATTGCTCCTTTAGCCTTTCCCTGACGCCAGCGTGAGCCACCTTCTGTGCCTCAGTTTACCACCAGTCCTGGTGAAGACACCTGTGACCTGGGAAGGGGGGACAGGAAGCAAATCAAAGGCCTATGTGCTTGGGCCCAGGGTTCCTTAACAACAGCACCCACCTCTACCTTTGTCCCTTCCCTGCCCAGAGGATGAAAACAGGGAGGAAACCATGGGTGGGGCCTAAACCACACCAGGCCTGGAAGGCCCCACTGCAAAAGCAGCTGGGCCAGCCGCCCGGGTGCCCATCACAGCACCACAGCTGGCCCTTATCAGGGTGGAGCTGGGCACCCGCCCAGGCAGGCCCAGGGGACTTCCTGGCACAGTGCCACACCCAGGGAGGTACCCACACTGAGAAGATCTGTTTGGGCTCCAGCTTGGGGGGGGTTGCCTGCTGAATAGACCCCATTTGCCACTCTTTCTTTGCCAAAAGGGTCAGACAATGAATCCTTCCCGTCTTAAGGACAAGCAGCTGAGGCGCCCCCCCCCCACTGTTCCCCTTCCCGTTCCCGCCAAGCTTGGGAAACACCTGCTGGGGAAATCAAACCACAGACCCATCTGCTGCTCCCCACCCCACGCCACCCAGCTCCCCCAAGAGGCCTAAGCTGCACTGGTCCGGAAAGGGCCTCCCCTCCCTCCAGGGCTGGGCAGGGCAGGGCAGGGCAGGGCTGGGCTGGGGCACTGGGGCACTGGGGCACAGGTCAGAGGGTCCGGCTTGACCCGCCAGTCGGACACTGGGAAGCTTCAGCTTCCTCTTCTGTAAAATGGGGCGCCCAATCCCCTTCCCTCCGAAGCAAGACTGAGGATTCAGGGGGAATCAGCACCTGGGGGTGCTCAGGAAATGCAGGGTCTCTTGCCCAAAGTCCAATCTCAGCCTCCTTGGACTCCCGGAGTCCACGTCCCCCCTCCCCTGGCTGCTGGTCCCTCCCATTCCCCAGCACACACACCCCAGCTTGGCTTGGACAGAGCAGCCTGTTTTTAACACTTGCTGGTGAGGTCATGCACAGAGGGACTGAGGCGTCTAACCGCCAAGCACAGCTGGGCTGACAGGTGTAAGCAGTGGTGGCAGCTCTTCCTGCAGTCAGCTCCCCTCCCCCACAAGCCTGCCTCCTCCAAGAAGTCTCTCTGGATTGATGGCCTTGGTTTGAGGAACCTGCTGTCTGCTACCCCTCCCTGGACTCCACCCAAACACCAGCCCTGCTTGTTTGTTCTGGAAGTCTCTCCAGCACGTTCTTTATCTACCCTCCCAGCTGCTGCAAATCCTACAGCCTAGATCCAACCCCAGCTTGTCTCTAGAAAATGGCTCTGCCACACATGACAATGTTCACAAGCCGGACCCCCAGACCTACCCGTTAACTCGTCGAGGCTTGGGAAGGTCCAAGCTCAACCCCATCAGGCCTTTCCAAGGACCCCAGATCCTTCACCCAGCCCTCAGAAGGAACGCCAAGGGCAGGAAGAAGAGGGTCAGGCTGGGTCCTACTCGACACAGATGTGCAGCCCAGTGTCCCCAGCCAGACACCCACCTGCCCCACTATGAGGAACCTCCACCTATAGAGCAGGGAGAGGGACCTGGGACAGAATCCCCAGGCGGGCCCATTGCACACTGCTCATAGTCCCCAGGCAGGGTCACAAAAAGGGCACAGCTGGGGTCTGAACTGGGTCTAACTCCAAGGCCCAGCCCACACATGTTCCCCCAGGCCTAGCTGGGATTGGGCCAGGGCCCGGCTCTGCCTGCACATTCCCATTATACACATGGACACACACACACACACATACATCCATATACTATACATACAAACCTGGACACATACATGCATACACTCATATGCACACTCACACAGACATGACACACACATACATACAGGAAGGCGTGTCCCTTCTTGGCTAGGGGAGCCAGGAAGAAACACTGGTCTCTCGGATCCCCTGTAAAATGGGCATTGCCAGGACAGTGCAGCACAGCACCACGCCTGGGACCAGCACTTGTGCACGGAGCTGCTAAGTTCAAGGGTAAAGCTAAAAAGAGAGGGTGATGGCCCAGAAAAGGCCGGTGGCCACACCTGAGGAGGCCAGTGTTGCCTTCACCCGGACCCTCCTAGGGGACCCCATGGGCTAGATCCTATAGACCTGGTTGGATCCAAGAACCTTACCACCACAGCTTCTTCCATGGACAACCCCTAACAGGCGGAGACCCCCAGGCATGGCCCTCTTTAGGGGCCAGTAACCAGGAAGAAACCAGCACTGGGGGGAAAGATAAGAGGTTTGCCCAAGGTCACCCTAAGTGGACAGGGCAAGGCCAGGAAAAAGGCATGGAGGTGAGCCCCACTTGGGGACCCCGGCCCTGCTCCAGGCTAACGGAAGCCTGAGACTCAGCATTTCCAGTCTTAGAGCATTGTGCTTCCTTTCAAGGGGAAAATACCAAATGAAAGGACAAGCCAAGACCCCAAAGCCCAGCTGGTCACAGTCAGGCCTCAACCTACAGGGTCCCCAGAGCCCTTAGCAGAGGCTGCTGGGAAGACCTGTAGTCGGGGAGCAAGGACACCCGGATCCTGGCTTCCCATTTGCTATTGAACTTGGCCACCACCCCTGGACAATGCCCAAGGCCCCTTTAAGCAGCAGCTCCCTCTGCACTTTGCAGCCTGGCCACAGAGCAAGTGGCACACCCAGGGTTGGGTCTGGAGCTGTGCCAGGTCACACCCTTGTGAAATGAGTAAGCAGAGGGCTGAGAGGCCCCGGGCATCTGGGAACCCACAGGAGAGGGGGACTCCAGGGCTTGCAAGCCATCAGGGTGGTCTGGGGCAAGGGGACTCACCCTCTTCTCCGTGTGTGCCCTTGAGCAAATGATGTCTCTCCTTTGCTAACTTGGCACCCCATCCTCAACATCTTGACCAAGATAGCGAACACGAGGGGTGCCAAGCAGTGCCTGGCACACGAGCAGTGTGCTGTCAGAGAGCTATTCTTGCTGAGATCTCCGTGCCCCTCGGGGAGGGGGGCCCAGGCAGATGCAGCCGGGCTCCGCTGGGAGTGCTCAGAGCCGTTCGGAAGCACAGCTGTCACTGCAAGTCTGTGTAGAAGCAGCTGGCCAGAGGAGGGGCGGCAGCCACCAGCCCTCTGCGTGGGGGACATCAGGCAGGACTGGGGGCAAGTCACAGCTGCCGAGAGGAGGGACCTAGGTCAGCTGGTTCCAGCCTGTCTCCGCGGGTCACAGGGGCAGGTGCCAGCCCCTCTCTGAGCCCATTTCCCCCTGTAACCTGCTAATGCCACCTATGAGGGTACCTCAAGGTGTTCAAGGCACACCTAAAAGAAATATATGAAGTTATTTTGGTGCAAAAAAAAAACCCTCTGAAATCTGCACACACTGTTTTCTGTAACACACATCCCCTCTCTGCAAGGAGGTCCAATATTTTACACCAGAATAAACTTCTGTTACAATCCCATCTCCCACCAACCTTCTGAGATATCCTCTACAAAAAATATATCAGACAACAACATGCTGAGCCTGAGACCCAGTCCCAGAGACCCTCAGTTACTTGTCCTGTGAAATGGGGATTCTATGGGCAGGAAGGTGAAAGCTTTGAGCAGGAGCAAAAGCCTGTATCCAGACACCACTGCTGCCAGACACCACAGCTGCCAAGCACACACCACACGTGCCTCTCAGGGAGCAGGGGACAGTCTTCTTGTGCTTGAACTTGTTCAGCCCACCCACAACTAAGCAAAGCTCCAACACCCCTCACCTCCCGTCCCCGGAGCCTGCTTCCCCACCCTGGGCTCTGGAGCCAGAAGTGACCCTAGATGAGCTGGCTTCCACCACTCCTCCAGGAACACCTGCATTTTCAAGCTGAGGTACTTGAATCCCAGGCTGGGGCCAAAGCACAGTCAGGACCAGACACTAGGGCTCCACACCCCACCCCCAGGGCCCCCTCACTACACCTCGACCCTAAGGTGGATGCGTTTCACTTGGGCTCCAGGCATTCCGCTCCCACAAAACAAACCCTCCCTGGAGGACGGAGGTGGGCTGGCAGCCTGGTGCCACACTGGGACCTTCCTGGCAGCAGGCCTGAGGGGTGAGGTGTGCAGCCAATCTGCACAGGCGCCTGAGGTTGTTCCCACAGGGGCAAGCCATGGCTAGAAGGCTGGGCTGGGGCAAGGACTGGGGTGGAGACTCAGGAAGGAGTTGGCTGGATCGACCGGTTGGAGTCTGTCCAAGTCAGACTGGACTCATTCCCCTTTGCTAAAGTCCCCAGGGTGTCCCCAGGCTCAACTCTGGGCCAGGACAATTGCAGGTGCCTGGTTCTGGTTTGGGGGCCCAACAATGAAAGAATGAAAGAATGAATGGATGTGCTGGGTAGGAAGTTAGAAATCAGCCAGTGTCAGTCTGGCTCTGATAACACACGGGGGCTACTTAGGGTGTCTTATGGGTGTCCCCTAGGTCACCCTGTGCACCCAGGGTCAGGGGTTGGGTTCCAGATGCCCAGTCCAAGCTCACATTGCCACACTATAGGGAACGCGATTGTCTTTTACCCAAAGCCTGAAAATGAATGGGTCTTCCACCGGGACACTGTAGGGAAATGGATTATTCTGGAAACTGAAAATTCATATCCACCACCTCCCCACAATTCGAACAGGATTTTAGCACCCCCTCTTTCCTTTCCTACACCCCCAAAAGCACAGAGGGAGACAGCATTACCGGCAGGCGGCCCGTGAGCACGCAGTGAACAGGCTGGCCCTCGGGTCCATGCGGGGTGGCGTCCAGGCAGGTGCCGGGAACCGCAGCCGGAGGCACCGTCTGCGGGTACAGCGCGGTGTAGTAGGCGGTGTTGGCCGGGCAGAGCTGGGGGCTGCTGAGCCCGGGCGGCCACAGCTCGGTGGGGCTCATCGCCGACACCCCGTTTGGGGGCTGCCCAGCGTCTGAAGCCGGGGCACCAGGTACGCGCAGCATGGCGAGTGCGGGACCCCCTCCCCAAGCAGGCCGGGCGCACCCGCCGACACCTGCGGGCTCCGGCTCAGCCGGCGCGCGGCATGGCGCACGGAGACCGGGGGAAGCCGCCAATGGACGCCGGCAGGGCAAGACCGGACCCTCCCCTCCTGGCCCGCGGCCGAGCCGAGCCCGCTGGGGGACGGCGGGGGCACTGCCAGGGGCTGGCCCGCCCCGAGGGGCGGCCGCGACGCGGGGCGGCCCCAAAGGCCGACGAGGAGCAGGGGTCTCCGGGCGCTGGCCGGGTGCGCGCAGGCGGGGGAGGGGGCCCCGATGGCCCCGGTGGCGCTCGGCTGGCTCTCCGGTTTCCGAACCTTTCTCGGCCTGGGTTTTTTTTTTTTCCTTCTTCTTTTTTTAGCGCCAAACTGCGTGCCGCGAAATTCAGATCTCCCGCGGAAAATGCCGCGCCACCATTGGCTGCTGCAACACACGCAGGCTCCACCTCCCGGAAAGGATCCGTCCCCTGAGCGGCGATTGATGCACGACCTGGACGCGCTTAAAGGGGCCGCGACACCTGCCACCGCCCCGCTCTTCAGCGGGCTAGCAGCCGGCAAAACCGGCGCCGGAGTACGTGGTTCCAGGGTGCAGAGGCGACCAGAAAGGCTCAAGGGGAGCTGAGAAGAGGGCCACGAGGCCAGGAGGCTGGGGGAACAGTTGAGCCGGGTGTCCAACCTGGACCTCGGCTTGAGCAGCCACAGGGCTATGCTCGCGTTCGCTAGCCGGTCTCTGCTGCATTACATCCTGGTTCCCTAGAATGGAAGCAAGACTGAAGGAGGGCTAGGCGCCCTGGACGTCGGGCAGCCAACCCTGCCAAAGGGAGCCATGGCCCTCGCGCTGGAGAGGCGAGAGGTGGGCCAACTTGCTCAAGGTCAACCACCACATGGGCGTCGCTGATTTGAGAACCTGCGTGGACCCCAGGATTACCCAGCTCTCTAAACTGTTGGTTCCCAAACCAGGCCCTGCCCCTTGCCAGCCAGGCCCATGGAGGGGGTGGGGGGCGTCCAGAACTCGCAACAGTATTCCCAGTAAACATCTCCAGGTTTTTCCTAAACAGTTCTTCCCATCACATGACCCTCTGTCATTCAAAACCCTCCCTGGCTGATAAGCTTTGCTATTGCTGTCTGTCCTGTTGAGAGAGGTTCCAAGCAGTCTTGCATAGTGACTACCTGCTAGAAGTTACTGCTGGGCTGCCGGCCTGCGGGTTCCTGCCTGGCGTCTGTGATCTCTCTGTGCCTTGGCATTCAAGCCCCCTCCCAGGGGCTGGCCCTGTGGTACAGTGGGTAAATTGCTACCTGCAGCACCAGCATCCCATATGGGGACCAGTTCCAGTCCTGGCTGCTCCACTTCCCAACCAGCTCCCTGCTAATACACGTGGGAAAGCAGCAGAGGATGGCCCAAATGCTAGGGCCCCTGCATCCACGTGGGCAGCCTGGAGAAAGCTCCAGGCTCCTGGCTTCAACCTGGCCCAGCCCCCACTATTGCGGCCATTTGGTTAGTAAAACAACAGGTGGAAGATCTCTGTCTCTACCTCTCATTCTGCCTTTCAAATAAACAAATCTTTTTAAATAAATGCTTTAAATTGAAAAGTAAATTAAAAAGCTTCATGCCTCATCAGGTCCCTGGGCACAAGGTGGGAGGAATGCGTGGAGACTGAGTCCAGACGCTGTAGCCAGCAGCCCTGGGATTAAATGCACGCTCTGCTACTTACTAGCTGTGTGACCCAATGACTGTTTTTAACATGTTTTCCTTTTAAATAAAAATGTAAAAACATGTTTATTTTCATTTATTTTAAAAGGAGAGAGACAGAGAGAAAGAGAGAGGTTTTCCATCCCCTGTTCCACTCCCCCAAGTGCCTGTAATAGCTGGAGCTGGGCCAGGTGGGAGCCAGGAGCCAGGAGCTCGATCCAACTCTCCCACAGGGTTGCAGGGACCCAGGTCCTTGGCCCATCACTTGCTGCCTGCCCAGGAAGCTGGCTGGGCAGCAGAGGTGGAACGCCACAACTTGGGATGCGGAACATCCCAAGCAGCGTTTAATGGCCGTGCCAGTTGCCCACCCTGGGGTTTTTGGTTGCTGGGTCTTGGTTCTCTCATCCCCTCTCACACTGACTGCGGAGGATGGAGGGAAGTCGTGAGAGGCTTTCTGCGTGGAATGTGGCTCAGAAAGGATTGGCAGCTGTGACCACACCACTGGACATCGCTCCAGGACAGATTCTGTGGTCGACAAATCTCCCTGGTCCTCCCAAGCCCAGGTTAAACCTCACTTCCTCCAGGAAGCCTTCCAGCCCACTTCCCCTCTCTGAGTGTCTCCAGGCCTCTTTGCACCCCTCATGCCTTGTTTATAGGCTCTAAGCCCCCACACGGTCCAGGTCAGAGCCCCCTACGAATGACCCTCACTGATGCCTGTGTGTGGCCCTGCAAAGGGGCACCCCACATGAGTGCTGGTTTCAGTCCTGCCTGTTCCACTTTCCGTCTAGCTCCTGCCACTGCACTTGGGAAAACAGACAGTGGTCCAAGCGCTGAGGGCCTCAAGTGGCAGACCCAGATGGAGTTCCACTTCCTGATTTTGTCCTGGCCCAGCCCCAGCTC
Source organism: Ochotona princeps (assembly GCF_030435755.1). NCBI lineage: Eukaryota > Metazoa > Chordata > Mammalia > Lagomorpha > Ochotonidae > Ochotona > Ochotona princeps. Next base: position 16,467,783 of record NC_080833.1, read on the forward strand.
TTATAGCCATTAGGGGAGTAAACCAATGGATAGAAGATCTCTCTCTCTTTCTCGCTGTAACTCTGCCTTTCAGATCAATGAATGAATTTTGTTGTAAAAAATATGTTTTGGGCCTGGCGTGGTAGCCTAGCAGCTAAAGTCCTCACCTTGCACGTGCCAGGATCCCATATGAGTGTTAGTTTGTGTTCTGGTGGCCCCACTTCCCATCCAGCTCCCTGCTTGTAGCCTGGGAAAGCAATAGAGGACAACCCAAAGCCTTGGGACCCTGTACCCTCGTGGGAGACCTGGCCAAAGCTCCAGGCTCCTGGCTTTGGATTGGTTCATCTCTGGCCATTGCAGCCATGTGGGATTGAATCATTAGATGGAAGATCTTCCTGTCTTGTCTCTCCTCCTCTCTGTATATTTGACTTTCCAATAAAAATAAATAAATCTTAAAAGAATGTTTTATGGAAAAAAATGTTTTATGGGCCCAACACAGTGGCTAAGTGGCTAAATTCTCACCTTGCAAGCACTAGGATCCTATATAGGTGCTGATTTGTGTCCTGGCTGTTCCACTTCCCTTTCAATTCCCTGCTTGTGGCCTGAGAAAGCAGTAGAGGATTGCGCAAAGCCTCAGGACCTTGTGTGCATGTGGGAGACCCTGAAGAAGCTCCAGGCTCCTGGCTTCAAATTGGCTCAGGTCCGGCCATTGAGGCTATTTGGTGAGTGAACCAATAGCTAGAAAGTCTCTCTCTCTGTTCTTCTCCATAAATCTGATCTGCCTTTCCAATATAAATAAATAGATAAATAAATAAAATTTAAAATTTTCATTTAAAAAAAAGACAATGTTGAAAAAAAAAAAGGCCTGGTGTGATAACTCAGTGGCTAAATCCTCACCTTGCATGTGCTGGGATCCCATATTGGTGCCGATTTGTATCCCAGCTGTTGCACTTCCCATCCAGCTGCTTGTTTATGGCCTGCAAAGGCAGTGAAGGACAGCCCAAAGCCTTGGGACCCTGTAACTGTGTGGGAGACCCAAAAGAGGTTGCTGGCTCCTGGCTTCGGATTGGCTCAACTCCGCCCATTGCGCCCGCTTGGGGAGTGAATCATTGGAAGGATGATCCTCTTCTCTGTCTCTCCTCCTCTCTGTATATCTAATTTTGCAATACAAATAAATAAATCTTAAAAAATAAAAGCCAGTAGAAGATTGCCCAAGTCCTTGGGTCCCTGCACCCGTGTGGGAGCTCAGGAAGAACCTCTGGGTTCCTAACTTTGAACTGGCTCAGCTCCAGCCATTGCAGCCACTTGGGGAGCGAACCAGCAGATGGAAGATCTTTTTCTCTGTCTCTCCTTCTTTCTGTAAATCTGCCTTTCAAATAGAAACAAATAACTACATATGTCTTATGAAATATTTTTTATGATATATCATCTGCCCAATGGAGAGCAAGTAGGTTCTGCTAACCATACCAAGTCAGAGCCAGAAGCCCGGATTAAAGTCTGTTCTCCACTGCCGGGCTGAGCAGCTGCAGGCAGCTGCTGCGCTATCTCCCGGCTTGGTGTGTTTGTCACAGCGACAGACATTGCTGCCATGTGGGCCACTACGCCCAATATCAGAGTCTCCTCTTGCAGCCTGAACACCGACTTTTGCAGGTAGCAGGCCCTTCACCTGCAAGCCGAGAGAGAGAGAGAGAGAGAGAGAGAGAGAGAGAGAGAGAGAGAGAGAGAGAGGCACTATCATTATCCCCACCTCACAGGTGAGGGAACCTGGAAGGAATTGTGGCCGAGCAGGTTTGAGGTCGGAGCGGGGCCCCAGGGCCCTGGAGGGCAGTGGGGGTGGCAGGGTGGGGCAGGCGGAAGGATGGGAGCCAGCGAGGGGACGAAGCGTGTTCGCTGCTGTTGAGTTTCGGGTAGCTGGGGCTGGCTTTGCAGTTTCGCTGCCTGGGAACCAGGAATTGCTGCAGGAGGTGTGGGGTGCATGCCTGAGGTTGGGGAGGTGGCATTCCTGCCCAATCAATTTCTAGTGCTGTGAAGTTGTCCAGGTCAGGAGACATTTCTGAGCCTGAACCTCATAAGTAGGGTTGGAAATAGGGTTTTTGCCTTCACCGGGAGGACCCAGGAAAGTGTGGCGGACAAAGGCCTGGGATGGGTGCCAGGCACCCAGTGGGGACTTCAGGTATCTTAGCTAATATATAGATGTGACATGGGTTTGCCACACACAATCAACCTAAAATACTGATGAGGTTGTTTTAAGATTTGTTTACATATTTGCAGAGTTATAAGCCAGAGGTTGGGAGAGAGAGAGAAAGAAAGAAATCTCTCACTCTCTGGCTTACTCTCCAAATGGCCATAATAGCTGGGCCAATCTAAAGCGAGGAGCCAGGAGCCCGGAGCTTCTTCTTGGTCTCTCACATGGGTACAAGGGCCTGAACACTTGGGTGATCTTCCACTGCCTTCTCAGGCACGTTAACAGGAAGCTGGACTAAAAGTGGAGCAGCTGGGACTTGAACCAGTACCCATATGGAATGCTGGCAATGTAGCTGGTATCTTAACTCACTAACACACAGTACTAGCCCCTGCAGGGCTTTTTGGGTTTTTGTTTTTAAATGTTGATTTTAATTGATTTGAAAGGCAGCACAACAAAGAGATAGCGATCTCACCTGCAAATTCACTGCCTGCATGCCTACAGCAGGTAGGGTTGGGTGAAGGCGGGGCCATGTGGGGTCAGACCTGGGCAGGTGGAGAGCCAAGGGAGGCGAGGCTTGGTAGATGCAGAACCTTATCAACAAAGCCTGGAAGATGGGGGTGGGAATAGCTAGGGGAGCTGAGGGGCAGGTGTTGGGACAGGCATCATGGCACAGCGGGTCAGGGAGGCTTGCACCCTGTCCCAGAGTGCCAGAGTGCAAACCTTGGGAGGTAGCAGGTAGCTCAAATACTTGGAGTCCTGCCACCTATGTGGGAAACCTGACTGGGTTGCAGGCTTCTCAGTTCAGCCTGCCCATGCCTGGCTGTGTGGGCACTGGGGGATGAACTCGCAGAGGAGTGCTCTCTCTGTCTTTCTGTATCTTTGCCTTTCTTCTTCTTTTTAAAGAAAGAACATTAGTGATGTTGGGGTAGATGTATGAAATCAAATGAATTCTTTTTAAAATTTATTTCTAATGGAAAGGCATATATACAGAGAGGAGGAGAGACAGAGAGGAAGATCTTGCATCCAATGAGTCACTCCCCAAGTGGCTGTAATGGCTAGAGCTGTGCCGATCCAAAGCCAGGAGCCAGGAGCCTCTTCTGGGTCTCCCATGCGGGTACAAGGTCCCGAGGCTTTGGGCCGTGCTCGACTGCTTTCCCAGGCCACAAGCAAAGAGCAGGATGGGAAGTGGAGCAGCCGGGACTAGAACCGATGCCCATATAGGATCCTGGCGCGTGCAAGGTGAGGACCTTAACCACTAGGCTACCGTGTCAGGCCTGTGTCTTTACCTTTCAGATGAAGTAGGGGGAAAGTGAAAAGAAGAAAAGGACAAAGACAGCATCTATCTCTCAGAACTCTAGTTTGCACAAAAGCTCCTGCCAACACTCCATGTGAAGGAGGGTGTGTTCTGCCAACCAACCAAAAATCTGGGTGCTGTGGGCATGGTTAGGGATAGGACGTGTGTGCCCCACAACTGGAGGAGTTAGGGTGGTGGTGGAGGATGCCTGTAGGGCTGGTGAGTGACCTGCCTAAGGCCACCGACTGAGTGAGTGACGCCTCCTCTGTCCCAGGCAGACGCACACAGTCCAGAGGACCAAGCACACTTCCAGTCCTGCTGTTGCATCTCATTCTTGGTGAAGCTTCTGAGAGCTGCCTCTGTTTCCCTTCTGTTCACCTGAATGCAAAATATCTAAAACCAGTTCCGTATAAGCAGAGATCGCCTGCCTGGGGCCCCGGATTCTGGGCCCGCCACTGCATCCGCAGCTCTGAGGAAGCCAAGATTGCTGAGAGCCAGACCAGAGTCATGACACAAAGGAGGCTAGCCTCCACTTACCTTCTTCACTTACTCTTCTGCCACTCTAATAATTGTGGGGACAAAAGTGAAAAAACAAGACAAGGTGTTGCCTTTGGGAAAGTTTTATTAGTGATGAAAAATTATGGGTCTCAGGGACCTCTCACGGTGATTGGCCATAGTATATTTTTCCCCCCTAGGGATTTATTTATTTAAACAGGGCCAGCACCATGGCTCAATAGGCCAATCTTCTATCTTCAAGCGCCGACATCTCATGTGGACACTGGTTTGTGTCTTATCTGCTCCACTTCTGATCCAGCTCCCTGCTAATGGCCTGGAAAAGCAGTGGAGGATGGCCCAAAGCCTTAGGATCCTGCACCTATGTGGGAGACTCAGAAGTTGCTCTTGGCTCCTGGCTCCTGGCCCCTGGCTTTGGATCGGCTCAGCTCTGGCTGTTGCAGCCACTTGGGGAGTGAACCAGCAGACAGAAGATCTTTCTTTCTGTACTTCCTTCTTTCTGTATCTGCCTTTCCAATAAAAATAAAAATAAATCTTTAAAACAGATTTGTTTATTTTATTTGAAAGAATTACAGAGAGAGAGAGAGATATCTTCCATCTACTGGTTTGCTTTCCAGACGGTCGTTATGGCCAGAGATAGGCCAGTTCAAAGCTGAGAACCAGCTTTGGGTGGGTGCAGGTACCCTTGGGCCATCCTCCATTGCCTTCCCAGGCCTTTAGCAGGGAGCTAGATCAGAGGTGGAGCAGCTAGGACACCAACTGGCACCCATATAGTGTGCTGGTTCTACAGGCTGAGATGTAGCATGCTACATCCTTGTGCCAGCCCCCATAGTAAATCTTATGAAAAATGTTTGTAGAGTTTTATTCATGTGTTTTTAATTTAGATTTGTTTATTTTAGAATGTTTGTTGCATAGATGAGAGGATTGCAAACCATACAGGTCTCTGATGGGATAGGAAGGCGTGGGGGCAGGTGAGCCAGGGAAAAGCCCCCTCCCTCCCTCCTGTGATCTGGCTGCCAGATCACATCAGCGCCAGGGCACAGAGTTGGTCCTCTGAGTTTGTTCCAGGCACCCTGATGGGAAAAGAATGTACTTGAGCAGTCTTGATTGTTCTGAGATGGTGTTGGCTTTGTTGTGCCAAGTGTGAGATACTACTTCCTGTACTTGCCGGTTGTCAATGTCGGTCTGATATATCCGTAGCCTCAGATGCTTGTTGCAGAATTTGGCCTGTAGCATTATTCAACATTGAATCAGACAGGCTGGCTGTGCTGCCTGCCTGTGCACCCCAGTATGTTGTCTCTCCTTACATGGAGTCAGCAACAGGTGCTCCGTGGCCAGACCAGACATCCATGTCCTTAAGGCTGAGTATTAGCTGGAGCCACCCATTGGGAGGACTCCTAAGAGTCCCTGTTTAGGTGGTCCCTAGCCCTGGCTCTCTTGTGTGCCAGCAGGCACTGCAGCTCAGCCCAGACGAGCACCCCAAGACCCAGTCTTGGGTGCAGCAGCAGGTGCTGTGTTCTGTCCCAGTCTATCCCCAGACTTGGTACTTACTTGTCCCAGTGGGTGCTACGGTCTAGTCAGGAAGGACTAGGTTGCTTCCAGACCCAGCCTCATGTACATCAGCGGGTGCTACAGTCTAGTCGGGGTGACCTCCAAGAATCCCAACCAGACCCATACCAGAGCCAGCCTCAACATGTGCCAGTGGGTGCTACAGCCTGGCCAGGCCTGCTCCCATATCCAGCTCCTAGCTGTACTGGTAGGTGCTGTGGCGCAGTCGAGGGGACATCCCCTGTGGACCACTTCCAGATCTGGCTCCTCTGTGCACTCATAGGAACTGCAGTTATTCATGTATTTGCATTTTGTTGGAAGGAGAGACCGATGAAGACCTTCCATCTGCTATTTACTCCCCAAAGCCTTCAACAGCCAGGGCTGAAGCTAGGAGCCCAGAACTCCATCCAAGTCTTTCATGTGGGTGCCAACCGCCCATCCCCAAGTGTTTGCCAAATGGAATCCCAAGCCCTAACACTCCTGCCCTGTGCTGTCAGGCAGGTCATTGCTGTAGGCCTCTGCTCCGCTACCAGAGGGATGGGCCTAATCTTAGCTATCTATGTCTTTCAAATAGAATGAAAGTAAGGTTTTTTTAAAGTGTGTAGAAAATAAAATTAAAAGATAAGCTTATTTTGATGCACATGATTCTCTTTTTCTGAAATTTTATTATTTTTACTTGAAGGACAGATTTCTTGGAAAGAAGGAGAGACAGACAAGGAAGAGAGATCTTCCATCCCCTGGTTCACTACCCAAATGGCTGCAGTAGCCAAAGCTGAGCTGATCCAAAGCCAGGAGCCAGGAGCTTCCTCTGGGTCTTCCGCATGGGTCCAGGGTCCAGGGACTTGAGCCATCCTCTGCTGCTTTCCTAGGTCATAAACAGGGAGCTGGATCAGAAGTGGAGCAACCAGGATACAAACGGGTGCTGCAGATGCAGGATTAACCTACGAAGCCACCATGTTGGCCCCATGACACATGACATAGAACTCGCATCTACTGCTTCTTGTCCCAGATGCCAGTGGTGGCCTGGATTGAGACAACGCCAGGAAACAGGAGCAGAAACTCAACCCAGGTCTCCCGCATGAGTGGGAGGAGCCTAACCACTTGAGTCATCACTGTGGCTTCCCAGAGTTCCTATCAACAGGAAGCTGGGGTCAGCGGCTGGAGGTGGTGTCCAACTCCTGCACACTCATGAGGGCCAGGAGGGTCTTAACCTCCTGGCTAAATGCTTACCCATTCACAAATTTTTTGTTTTTCAAAGATTCATTTATTTATTTGAAAGGCAGAGTTACAGAGAGGCAGGAAGGGACAGAGATCTCATCTATCCACTGATTCACGCCCCACTTGACTGCAGCGTCCAGGGCTGCACCAGCCAAAGCCAGGAGCCTGAAATTTGATCCGGGTCTCCCATATGAGTGAAAGGGGCCCAAGTGCTTGGGTCATCCACTGCTGCTTTCCCAGGTGTATTAATAGGGGGCTGAATCAGAAGTGGAAGAGCTAGGACTCATATGGATTGCTGGCACTGCAGGCTGCAGCTTAACTCACTGTACAACAACATCGCACCCTCCCCACCCCGTGAACTTCTTGAAGGCCCATGTATGCTTGCATTTCAAAACTTTTGCATCAAAAAGGAACTTCCATCTTTTCATTCAATTTTCCGACAATATTGGAAATATCCTCATACAAGCCCAGACAACACTGTTAGTTAGTCCTTGGGGAAATGAAAGTGACAGCCACGATGAGCCTCAGTGTCGCACCCCCTGGAATGGTTCCAGTGAAAAAGATGGACAGTAACAAGGACTGGCCTGGCTATGGGCACACAGGAGGCCTCGTACATTGCTCGTGAGGGCAGACATTGGTGCAGCCGGGCAGTTTCTCAAAAAAAAAAATTACACTGGCACACAGAGTTACCACATGACTCAGCAATTCCACACCTGGGTATATACTCCAGCAAGGGGAACCGGGTGCACACAAAAATGATGTTCCTGGAACCATCATCCCTACTCACCAAAGAGAGAAACCCCTCAGATGCCCCCCGCCCCTGCTAGCTCACAAACAGGTGAACCAAATGTGGGCAACACAGCACCCTTCAACCGCAGCAAGGAAGGGAGCACGTGTTCCGACACGCGCAGGCCTCAAGCTAAGTGAAAAAATAAAAAAATCTGGTGTGAGGCCATGTCTTGGATGATTTGGTTCCTGTGCGGTGTGCAGTAGAGTCCAGTCTACAAACACGGAACTTCAATTACTAAGGGGTCAGTGTGTTTTAAGGAAAGTGGAGCTCAGAGAAGCAAACTGCCCCACACCCACCCTGTCTGTGTGGCTCTCAGCCAGGGACATCCCCTCTTGGAACCTTGCTTTTTCCAGCTGTGAAATGGGAGAGTGAGGTGTGCAACTGCACCTGCCACCCCGGGAGACAGGATGTAAGCCATTCCCGGGAGCCTTAGCAGCCTGCCTGGGCTGCCAGGCAGACGCTGTGGGACGGGTTAGAAGGTGAAGGCTGCCATCTGGAGGAATATTGCAGCACTGGACACAGCCTGTGAGGCTGTCCGTCTATTTTTCCCAAGTTTATTTATATATTTATTTTAAAGACTTATTTATTTTATTGGAAGGCAGATTTACAGGGAGAAGGAGAGACAAAGATCTTCTATCCACTGGTTCATTCCCCAAATGACTACAATGGCCAAAGCTGAGCCAATCCCAAGCCAGGAACCAGAAGCTTCTTCCGGGTCTCCCATGCAGGTGCAGGGTCCCAAGGCTTTGGACCATCCTCTACTGCTTTCCCAGGTCATAGGTAGGGAATCGAATGGAAAGTGGAGCAACTGGGATACAAACCAGCACCCATATGGGATTCCGGTGCTTGCTGATGGAGGATTAGCTAGTTGAGCCCTCATGCCAGGCTCCATTTATTTTTTTTTTATAGACCTTAAAAAAAATATTTACTTTTATTGGAAAGGCAGGGTTACAGAGAGAGAGAGAGAGAGAGAGAGATCTTCCATCTTTTGGTTTATTCCCCAAATGGCCACACACGACTGGAGCTGGGCTGCTCTGAAGCCAGGAACCAGGAGCTTCTTCTGGGTCTCCCACGAGCATGCAGGCACCCAAGCACTTGGGACATGCTGCTTTTCCAGGCCATTAACAGAGAGCTGGGTGGGTTGCCTGAGATGCAGGCAGCAGTCACTGATCTTATCAACAAGGTAACCAACCCCCTCTGGGGATGGGGGAATGGGAAAGATGCCTTCCCACCGCGGGGGCTGGAGCTACCAGATGGACCAGATTCTTTAGATGTTTCCAGCCCTTGCAGATGTTTTCCACAGATGCTGGGTCCTGTGACAGTGGCCCCACATGGAAGGAGGGTCATTAGATTCATGGACTAAGGGAAAGGCCCAGAGCAGCTTGGGGAATCACCACCTCCCACTCCTGTCATTGTCCGTTTACCCACCCCCACCTCCTGGTTTTCCCAAAGGGGCTCTTTAAAAGAAGAAAAAAGGACAGTCGGAACTCTTGACATAAACCAGGAGCGAAATCAGCAGTCAGGGACTGGTGATCACAGGATAGCTTGCGGCTGCCCTCTTGCCAAAGCTGCCCACCGTCTGCTAGGCATCGTGGTCCTAACACCGGTCCGCCCTCAGCACCAGGCTTCCATGTCTCACTTCCATGTCTCGCTGCTCCACATCTTCATCACACCCAATACCCAGCAACCCTCGCAGGGCAGAAACACACGGGAACTGCTTTCGAGGGGCGAGCCTTTGGCACAGCTGTTCAGAAGTTGCTTGGGACCCCTGACTCCCCCATCAGGGTGTCGGGGTTGGAGTCTCAGCTCCTGACCCTGCTCTCTGCTGACACATAACCTGGAAGGCAACAGGCGATGGCTCCTTACATCCGTGTGAGAGACTCCTGGTTTGAGCCTGGTCCAGCCCTCCCTGGCTGTGGATAACATCTGGAGAGTGACTCAGTGGATGGAGATTCTCTGTCTCTGCTTTTCAAATAACACCAACATAAATATCAGTTTTGAAAGACTCGCTTTTTGAACTAGACTCAAAGAAAGGAGTGCAGATGCCACAAACCCATCTCAGGGAAGTTTGTGAGCACTGTCTGCTCTCTCTTCAACTCTGCTAAGTTGGGACATGATGTCACAAAGTGGAAAAGCCCACACCTGACCTTATGTGGGGTGTCGGTCAACACACAGGGGCACACACTGGACATGGCTCTGACCTTGTTGCATGCAGAAGACCTACATGAAACACAAACGCAGACTTATTCTTTCTGCTGCCCAGACCGGTGGCTTCTTGCGCCTCCTGGGAGGCTTGCTTCCTGGGGGCCATGGAACGCCAGGGCCAGAAGAGCCCTGGGCCTTGGGACTTCTGCATCTGCTTCAGTTCTGGGCAGGTGCAGGGGGGGGTGGGGAGGTGTGGGGTCCCAAGCTGGCATGCTGGTATGGTGTGCTGGTGGACCGGTCTTGGAGATCTGTGCACATGATGGGGTCCTGTGTAAGTGCTTAGGTCCCAGGTGGGTGGAGGGGTAGGGTTCCAGGCCAACATACATGCCAGAGGACCAGTCTGAGAAGTCAAGTGTGTGCTGGGATTCTGGGTGTGTGGGCAAGGTTTCAGGCCAGCATGCCACCCCTCCAGAGGTTGGGCTGGGGAGCCCAAGTGCTTGCAGATGTGAGCGCTGTGAATTGCTCAGGGGAGGGGGCATGGGATGTGGGAGAGGGGAGACCATTGACGGAGTACATTGCAGGTGAGCAATCACTTCCACCGACATGGCCACTATATGTGCAGGTAAGCAGAGGCGCTGAGACTGAGTGTTTTCAAGAAGGGAAATCAGAGTATCTTTCTGGGTCAGACCAATGTGTCCAACCACGTGGGAGACATGAGTCGGGCTATTCAGTATCTACCACCACCCACCAGTGCACACAAAAGTTAGGGCTGTGTGTGTATGGAGGGGTCCTACCCGGCAGGCTGGACCATGACACTAACCAGCATGAGAGAGAGCCAGATCTGAGAGCAGATTTTGTACGGATATATGGGCTCACCCTTGGTTTGCTCAAGAGCTGGGGGTGGGGTGACAGGCCGAGTTAAGTATGACCATGGAACACACCTACACTCATGGATACTGGGTTTGGGAATAGGCTGGGCTGGTCCAGGCTGCAGCACCCTTAGGTGCACCCAGGAACTGAGGTGAGGGCAGGTCAGGCCACAACATCCACCAGCACACATAAAGGGGCACTCATGAGATCTGGGTATGGGAGTGGGCCTGGTGGAGGAAATTGGAGAACTCCCCTGGCATGCTGTAGCTCGCGCTGGTGAGCACATGAGTCAGGGCTGGATGTAGGCCAGGCCAGGCAAGGCTGCTCCACTTGTTAGCAGGTGTGTGGGCTGACTTGGGGAGCAGACTGGACAGAGCCAGGCCAAATCATAGCATACTGGCATGTACAGGAGCCAGGACGGGGTGCGGGCCATGCTGGACTAGCCTATTACACCTGCCGGTTTGCAAGAAAGCCGGGGATGGAGGCAAGCTGGGTAGAGCTAACCTGTAGCACCCACCAGCAAGAGTTGGGACAGGAGGGAGGCTGTTGGTGGGCCCCAGGAAGGGGTGTCCTGCTCGGATCCTGACTCCAGCCACCATGTGCACGTGGTGAGCTGTCCCCAGGCCTGCCTGGAATCAGGGGCGGCTTCCATTTGGGGTGAGTAAACCGCAGGGCGGGGGAGTCTCTGTGACTGGGTAGGTCTGGGGCCCACCCACCGCCCTTATTGGGCCACCGTGAATGGGATTGGGGAGGGGTGCGACCTTGGCCCTGGGGATTTAAACTTCCAGCAGCCGGGAGGCTGTTGGTGGGCCCCAGGAAGGGGTGTCCTGCTCAGATCCCGACTCCAGCCACCATGTACATGTGGTGAACTGTCCCCAGGCCAGTGCGCCATTTGGCGCCAGACTCTGCCTGCTGGCTGCCCCGCCAGGGAGCTCTGGGGTATTGGTTGTCTGAATTGCTGCTTAGGTAGCTCCAGGTTGATCCCACTGTGCTTCTGGGATCTTAGTCAATCCTAAACATTCCCAATGGCGGTAACTCTTCCTTTGAAGAAATTGATAATGGAATGGAATGTACTGGGCAGCACTGAGCAAACCTTAGCCTACAAGCAAAACTAGAAACCAGCATGGAGCACAGGTCATGCCGAGCTTGCACCTACTGGTCTGCAAAGTCAAGGACGCTAAGCCACAGTGTTTTAGGCAGAGGCCAGGACAAGTGAGGGACCGAGACAAGCTGAGTCAGAGCAACCACTGGCAGGCGCATGATCTACGGCTAGGAACAGGCCCAGTTGGGGAGGTAAGGGGACACCTTAACTGGGTTGAGGTTCCCACCAAGGGGCATGTGTGCTGTAAAGGGGGCTGTGTTCTATCTAGGAAACAGTTGCAATCTCCCGAGGCACTAGTGTGGGCTGGGATTGGACGCACCAGGCCAGGCCAGACCCCAACATCATCTGGTGTCCTGGAGAACCAGGGTGGATGTGGGACTGACTAGGCTGGGTCTCAACCCCTTACTGAGCCATGTGTGATCTGTACATGGGTATGGACGAGCCATGGCTGGGCTGAAATATCCAACAACAAGAACCACAATGGGTTGAAAGCCAGCCAGAAAAAGCCACAGTTCCTGCTAGGACAGGAGGTGAACTGAGTAGGGCTGGCTCATGGACCCCCTGGTATGCGCAAAATCTGGCATTGGGAGAGGTTCTGATGGAGGAGCCTGGGCAACTCCTCTGGCAGGACACAGTCTCTGCAGGTAAGCGCAAGAAGCACAATAGGAAACAGCCCTGAATAGGCCATGAAAAGTTTCCCACTGGCACACATTCGGCATGGGTCAGGGGCAGACCAGGCTGAATCAGGTTATGTCATACACTGGCAAATCCGAACACCAGATCAGAGTGTGGGTCGAGCCGGGATTGGTCGCTACAAAACCAGTACACATTATGGAATGCTAGGGTGAGGTTGCCTGTACTGGATTTGACTGCAGCACCCAACCAGCACACGTGAGATCCAGGAAGGGAGGGGCAGAGCCGGCAGGGGGATTAAGGGGCTGGTCCCCTTGCCAGACAGCTACTCTCACTGGAGAGCGTGGGCTGGGATGGGGACAAACCAGACTAAGCAGGGCTACAACACCTGTGCGCCTCATGTGGACTAGATCAGGGAAAAGCCAGGCTGGGCTGATTATTCCTGCTGGTGCAAGCATAAATTAGAGTGGGTGAGGGATGTTTGGGCTTAGCCACAGCATCAGCTGGCAGAAGCTGGCACTGGGGGCTAATTCTGTCAAGTCAAATCACAGAACCACCTAAAGAGTGCATAATCTGGGAGTGAGAGAGACCTGGGAGGGAAATAGTGGGCTCCTCCCTCTTGGGTCACTACTCCTGCGGGAGGGCATGAAAACTAGGACAGGGGCTGGAGTGGCTAGACAGAGAGGCACTCAACAACATCCGTGATGGCTGGAGAGTTGAGTTGGTTAGATGGAACTAAGCTTTAATACCCACTGACAAGTACAAGAGCCAAATAGGATGGGGGGACAGACTGGACTAGTCTGCTATACACACTGGCAAACCAGGGTAGGGGGCGGGCCTGGTGGGGGTTATTGTGGGTGGCCCTGACTAGGCTGCAGCTCTCACTGGTTGATGTAAGGGCCGAGTATGTGCTGGGCAGAACCAAGCTGGTTCCAGTGCAAGTCAGGACTGAAAACAGAACCAACCCAGCAATTGAAACCACCAGCTGATCATGGTGATGGACTGTGCCGGGCCCTGTGCTTGCTAGAACATACAAGAATCTGGTCTGGGAATACCTCAAAGTTTCTGTGGGGATCTCCCCAATGGAACTGCTGGACTCAGAACCCTAGCCAAGAAAAGACAGAGGACAGAGCAAGTCAATCAACCACCTCAGCTATATGTTGACAGCAAAATACTGGGCAAATGAAGACTCTATGATGGACTATGTCAATCAGTGGATGACCTCATCGGGCGAAACTGGCAGCGATTCATAACTGGAGAACTATTAAAACCATTTGAGCAAGGATCTCGGAGCATGCCCCACATCCGGGACTTGGAGTGGGTGGGAAACTGGGTGGGGCTTCTCCCTCAATATCCCCCTTTACCTCAGATACATGATGGAAACAATATGGACATAATACTATTACCCACTTCCCTATACCCCCGAACCCTTTTTTTTTTTTATACCGTAATTAACTATGTAAAGATTGTCAACAAAATTACAATTAAAAAATTCATAAATGTTGGATTAAAAAAAAAAAAGAGTTGGGACAGGAGGTGGGATAGGCAAAGCCAGGCTGCAACATCCGATGGCAAAGGCCAAGAGAGCGGATGAGGTATGCCAGGCTGGGTCATCCAAGATCTGTGGCTGGGAGCAGGCCTGACTGGGGAGCTAAGAGGCTACCCCAGCTGGGTCGTGGTTCCCACTGGTGAGCACATCGGGGAGCCTTGGAAGACCTTACGTGGCTGTCCCCCATCTTCAGGTCCTGATGCAGTTAGGATGCTGGGTGCAGCTCTCTCCCCTTCTCTCCTTCCTTCCCCCAGATATAGGAAGAAGAAAAATAAGATTAGAAATAATTGTCTCATCCACTTCCTATTCCTTGGCCCTTCCTACCCTAATCAGTGGTCCACACGGGCATGTATCCTTCTTCACTATGTAAACATCATCACAAATAAACTAACAGGACCTGTACTGTAGCATAGTAGCCTAAGCCTTTACCTGCAGCACTAACACATCCCATATGGGCACTGGTTCAAATCCCAGTGGCTCCACTTCTTTTTTGGGAGGCGGGGTTAGACCCTTGTTTCCACTTTATTATTATTATTTTTTCTGTATCTGGGGTAAGGAGGGAGATAAAGGGAAAAGCCCCACCAAGCCTCCTACCCATCCCAGGTTCCAGGTGTAGGGCATGCTCCGAGGGTCCTGCTCGAGTGGTTTTGATAGTTCAACAGTTCTGAATTGCTGCCAATTTCACCATTCCAAGCACGATGAAATCTCTCCAGAGTCCACTGGCTGATATAATTCAATTTAGAGTCTCTGTTTGCCCAGGTTTTCACTGCCAACACATGGCTGGGGTAGTTGATTGATTTGTTCTGTCCTCCGTCCTCTGCTCTGGTACCAGGTGTCCTCTGCAGGTTCCGATGGACTGCCATATCCTCCATGTGCCCTGGATATGCTGTCCACTGCTGTACATTCATGCCCCAGTGGGATCACAACACCCCAGGAGGAAGCCACTGCCAGCCTCACTGCACAGGTGAAGACGCTGAGGCCCGCAGTGACTTGCCCAGTGCCACATACCTGAAGGCACACCGCTGAAGCTGCCCAGTGCTCTGGATGCTACGTTTTTACTATGAGCTGGTCACAAGCTTTCATGTGTATGATCCTCAAACAACCCCTCGGAAGCATGTTTAACATCACTCCCATTTTACAGAAGAACAAACTGAGGCTCAGAGCACTTGGGGAATGTGCCCAAGATTGCAGGGCTGGTGATGGAAGAGCAGGTGTTGAGCCAGAGCTGCCTGGGTTCACTCTCCCACTCACTCTGTTGTTCTTCCTGGGGGTATTCTCTACAATCCCTGGTTTCAGCACGTGTAAGTAGCATCCGCAGGTGCTTTGAGGATTGGAGCTAATAGGTGTGCGCACCTAGACCACTACAGACACCTACAAGACAAACTTTCTTTTTTTTAGGCCGCTACGAAGTCGCGACAATTGCAGCCCGAGACCACCAGGGGGCACTCACGCGCTGGAGACCTAAGCCCGTCCAGGCCTGCGGTGGTAGGCAGGAGAATTAAGAATTCCGCAGAGCAGCAGCATCAAGGACATTGTCCGGCGCAGCAGCTCAGGCGCCATCCCTTGCAGAAGAAAAAGTCTTGCTCCTTAAACCTACGCCGGGCCCCTTTCCCAACACCAGTACTGAGGCGGGCGGGCGGGGGAACCCAGCTGTGTCCCATTTGGTGGTGGTAGTGGGGTGGGGAGGACAATTATGAGCAGTTCCCTGCCTGCTAGAGGCTGGGTTCCTGGAGCCACAGCTGCAGGATGGGGGGCGGACCGCAGGGACTGCGGAGAGGCCTTGGGATTGTCTCCGAGCGGTTTCCATGGTTACAGATTGATGCGGGCGGCCCCACTGGGCTCGGTCCTTTATCTGTATTGTCTCCTGGGGAGACAATGGGCTGTGCAGATGAGGGGCGCCTGGCGAAGAGCTGGGCCACAGCAGGAGGCTTGTGTGTACTGCCCTGGGAAGCCCTGACCCCCGCTGCTGGTTTTGGGGTCCCCAAGGTTGTCCCACTGGGCCACCTCACCGCCCAGGTCTCCGGGCACTACGGGGAAGAGCACAGGATGTGGAGGGGGCCTGGGCAAGGGACTGCCATCTGCTTGATTCTCAGTTTTCTCATCCACAGAGTGGGCACAGGGCCTGCTCTCTGATGCTGCCGTGAGCAGGCACACAGTGCAGAGCCCCAGAGGTGCTCAGGGGGACCTGAGTGAGCTCAGGTTCACAGGGTGAGTGACCTGGCCACTGGTTCTGCCCCTCATCCCACAGTCTCAGCCAAGGCTCTCTGCGCCTCAGCTGCCCAGTCTGAGATCCGGGGACCCTGAGAAGTTGGTAAGAGGTGACGTGAGGGCATGAAAAGTGCTTGGGAAGGTGGAACACCCTTCATCCCCGGGGCCTTGCCTGCCTTCCAGCATTTAAACTTATGGGAACTTGCAGTGGTAGTGAATTAAGGCAGGGCTCGTCTTGCCTTTTTGCTTTTTAAAGACTTATAGAAAGAGATCTTCAATGCCTGGATTCACTCCCCACATTGTTGCAACAACCAGGTCTCTGCCAGGCTGGAGCCAGGAGCTGGGAGCCTCCTCCAGGTCTCTCACATGGTAAGGTCCCAAGCCCTTGGGGCATCTTGTGCTACTTTCCCAGGCCATTACCAGGGAACTGGATTGGGAATGGAGCAGCGGGGACACACACCAGCCCATGAGAGATGCAGGCTTTGCAGCCAGTGGTGGCTTTCGCTGCCATGCCACAGCACTGGCCTGAGGGAGGTGGCTTCTGAAAGCAGCAGGAGTTAAGCTGCGCTTTGGAGAGTCTCAGAATGCAACAGTGTGTGGAAGTGGTTAGCACTTTGCCAGGGAAGGGGGTGGGGAGCTACTGTCACTTACCTCCCAGGAATAGGACACAGCCAGTAGATCATTAGCTCCAATCCTTAGATCAGGAGACTAGCCACCTGATGGGGGGTGGGGGCAGACAATGTATAAAAACCAGGAATAAGGGCCCTTGCTGAGTGGCTAAATCCTCATCTTGCATGCACCAGGATCCCATGTGGGCAATGGGTTGTGTCCCAGCTGCTGCACTTCCCATCCAGCTCCTTGCTTGTGGCCTGGAAAAGCAGTTGAGGACGGCCCAAAGCCTTGGGACCCTTCACCCATGTGGGAGACCCAGAGGAGGCTCCTGACTCCAGGCTTTGGATCAGCTCAGCTCTGGCCATTGTGGCCATTTGGGGAGTGAATCAACAGACAGAAGATCTTTCTGTCGCTCCTCTCGGTAGATCTACTTTTCCAATAAAAATAAATCTTTAAAAAAGGAATAAAGTTAATTCATCCTCAGTGTGGAAATAAAAACATGTCCAAGGGAAGACGAGAACAATTTCTTTCTTCGAAATGATCAGCAGAGAAACAAAACCTTTTAAGCTCCTGTCGAGCCTCCTTCCATGCCCGGGCTCCTGGCTGGGCCAAGGTTCTGGTCACCATCACTCATTTATTGCCACACATCCGGTGGGGCATGAAAGATGCAGGATTGGTCACAGGGAAAGCACTGGCCCGCGGAGTCTCCACCCCAGCCTCTGTCCCCTTGAGCAAACTCCTCCCCTCTCTGAGCCTCCTCTTTCCCCCTCCCCTGTGGTGGAGCCAGAATCCTGCCTGTGCCAAACCCATGGTGAAGGTCAATGGGAACTGAAGGCAAAGCCCCTAGAAGACCACCAGGCCGAGACAGGAAGTCACCAACCCCATTCGCAGGTGGACAAGCCAAGTATCAGAGCAGGGAAATGACTCAGCCAAGGTCCCGTGGAAAGATTCCCTCAGGGATCTGCGGCTCGAAAGCCAGTGCCTCCCACTTCCGGTCAGTGCCCAGCAGCTGCTGTCTCCTGACCAGGATCTGGAATTCTCTCTGACCCATGTGTCCACAGCGGGCTGCACTGACAGAGCTTCATCTGAGTGTGCCCGGACACCCGCTAGCCTGTGAACTCGCTCTCTCCTGAAGGGAGCAGAACCCAGAGGTTAGAGGCCACAACCACGGAGCCCCATCCTGTCCCTGTCGCTTCCGAGCAGTGTGACCAGCTGTGTGACGCTTCTCTCTGGCTCATCTGTAGAACTCCCAGTGTCCTCTCTCTCATGGGGCCATTGCAGGAATGACTTTTCTTTTTGTTGATGTTTAAGTTTTTATTTTATATTCTTATTTGACAGCCAGCCAGAGGAGACCTTGCAGCTGCTGTTTCACTGCTCAAATGCTGGCAACAGCTGGGGGACTAGGGCACTAGGTGAGGCCCATGCTGGCAGCCAGGGGCTCCATCTGGGTCTCCCACGTGCATGGTAGGTGCCCGATGACTCTAGTGTGCATCGCAGCCTCCGGGGTCGGCATGGATGGACGGTCGGAGGCAGGAGCTGCAGGTGGGGCTGGAGGCTGCTCAGGACCCACCGGCGCGGAGCCTCGGTGTCTGCACCCGGCTCCACGCTCACCCCGCAACAGGAGACAAGTAAGACAGGAAAGGACGGTGCCTGGGCCCAGGGGCGACGCCCTTGACTGGCAGCCCTCACATATAATTATATCAAGAGGCAGTTGAAGGGAAGCCCGCTGCAGCTGCACCCTCATCCTCACATGTAAACCTTGTCATGAATGTCCAGGTGAACACACAGTGGAAACTACAGAGGCTCGTGTATGTGGCTCGCTCCCGCTCGGTCGCTGTGTGAATGGGATGAGTCACTGCTCTTGACCTTGGTGTCTGGCACAACCTCCCATGGCTGGCTGTTCCGGAGTCGTTAGATCAGGGCGTGTCACCTAAGAACCCGCTTCCCACCATCTTGGCACCCTGTAGGGAGTCTGCATTTTCATACAGCCATCTGTACCATCATATAGTATCCTGGCATGGGCGTGGTGGAGTAGCATCTTAAGCCTCCACTTGAGACACACAAGTGCCCGTTCAGACCCCGGCTTCCAATCCAGCTTCTTGCTTGTGCATCCTGGGAGGCAGCAGCTGACCGCTCCAGTGCCTGACTTTCCACCACCATGCTGGTTCCCCAAATGCAGTTTTTGGCTGTTGATTTTAGCATGTCCAGCCCTGACTGCTGGACATTTGGGCATCTGAGAAGTAAACCAGTGGGCAGCAAGCTGTTTTATTTCCCTCACTCTCCCTTTCCACTAAATGAAATCTTAAACATTAAAAATTAAGAGACTGGGCCCAGTGCAAAAGCCTAGTGGCTGGAGTCCTCACCTTGCACGAGCCAGAATTCCATGCGGGAGCCAGTTCATGTCCTGGTTGCTCCACTTCCCACCCAGCTCCCTGCTTATGGCCTAGGAAAGCAGTCAAGCATGGCCCAAAGTCTTGGGACCCTGCACCCATGTAGGAGACCCAGAAGAGCCTCCCGGCTCCTGACCAGCTCAGCTCTGGCCATGTCAGCCACTTGGGGAGTGAACCAATGGATGGAAGATCTGTCTCATCTTCTCTCTGTAGATCTGCCTTCCCTACAATAATAAGCCCCCCCCCCCAAATAAAGATGTATATTCTTTTGAAAAAAAATATGTCAGGGCTCAGTGTGGTAGCCTAGCAGCTAAAGTCGTCGTCTTGCACGCGGCAGGATACCATATGGGCTCTGGTTCTAATCCCCGCAGCCCTGCTTCCCATCCAGATCCTTGCTTTTGGTCTGGGCAAGCAGTTGAGGACAACCCAAAGCCTTGGGACCCTGCAACCACGTGGGAGACCCGGAAGAGGCTCCTGGCTTTGGATCAGAAGATCTTCCTGTCTCTTGCCCTTTGTATATCTGACTTTACAATAAAAGTAAATAAAAATCTTAAAATATATATATGTCAAATATATTAAATATAAATATAAAATAAATATATGTCAAAGCATGATGTTCTTTTTTTAGTGAAACTGACATTTTGGAGGAAATGTGCCAGACTTTTGTCACATGGTGTGTGGAGGCCTGGCACACAGCCAGCTTCACACACACGAGCACGCATGCTCACAGGACCATGCCCTTGAGGACACGCGTCCGTGCTGTGCTGCGTACCCCCTCCGGCCCCCGGCTGAAGCTGACCCCCTTCTGTGGCAGGTCCAATGCTCCCTCCCCATGCTCCGTGCAGGGAAGCGTGGAGGGGCCTTCGCCCCCTGGCTGTGAGCGCTCCCTGGTACCACTGACCTGGGACAAAGCCGGGCGCCAGCTGTCACCTAGCAGGGCCTGGGAGCAGCCTGGCTGGGGCTCCCCCTTGCTTGCCACTTCAGGCACAGGGGGCTTTTGTATGGGACAGGGGACTGACTGCCTCCCTTCTCTTTAATTTGATTGATTTTTATTTTACTTGAGAGTCAGAGGCAAACACACACACACACACACACACACAATCTCCCCCCCTCCCAGGTCACTTGCCAAGTGGCTGCCTTAGTCAGGGCTGGGCTAGGCTGAATGAAATCCAAGGTCAGAGCTCCATGTCTCCCATATGGTGGCAGGGATGCAAAACCTGAACCCTCCCCGGCTGCCCCCCAGCGTGTGTGGCAACAGGAGGCTGGAATTAGAAACAGAGCTGGGACTTGAGCCCCAAAGAGGAAGGAGGGTGCTTCCACCAGTGTCGTGATGCTTGCTAGCACCTGGCCCCATTTCCACATTTGGGGGCTGCTGTGAGGGAGAGAAACGCATGGAGGTACCTGTGCAGCCGTCACTACAACCAAGAGCTCCTAAAAACACCGGTACACCAGATTGGTGGTGTTTTTTTTTTTGCTCAGGAAGAGCCATCTTTGGTATATTCTTCAATAAACCAGGGCCAGAGCCCACGTGTCTTACATAATGAACCCACTTTATTGCTTTTAAATCTATTTGTTTCCTCCCAAGTGATTATATTCATTTTTCATTTATTCATATTTTATAATGTATGTTCAAGTATGTGAAGCCCACCCAGCTTCAGTTTCCTTCTAAAATGGACAGGAAGCAGCCAGTGTTGTGGCATAGCATATAGAGCAGCCACCTGCAGCACCAACATCCCATATGGGCACTAATTTGAGTCCCAGCTGCTCTACTTCCCATTCAGCTCCCTACTTATGGCCTGGGAAGAGCAGTGAAGCACAACCCAAAGGCGCTTGGGCCCCAGCACCCATTAGGGAGACCCAGAAGATGCTCTTGGCCAAACCCTGGTCACAGTAGTCAGTGGATAGATCTCACTCCAACTTCTCTGTAACTGTACCATTCAAATAAATACACATTAATTCTCACCCTCTCCAGGCAGAATGGAAGCTGCCTAGACAACATGGACACCGCAATTGCAGGAATGTGGGACCAACACGCGGCCCCTCCACGGAGGCCGGTAGCCAACCCTTCACACACTTGAACTCCAATTTGGACCTGGCAGGCCTCTGGGGCTAATGGGCAAGGGAGCAGGGCTGTCCACTGGAGGGTCTCTGGGACCCCACCTCTCCCCTGGTTTGAAATCTTTCTTTGAAATCTTGCAGCTCAGGCTGCAAACAGCAAGATTTTGGAGGACCCTGGCTCTGTGAGCGGGCGGGTCCTCTCAGGACACTGCCGGGCCTCGGGGACCCTCATGCCACACAACTCACGCCTTTAGCCCCAAACCCACGCACTGCCAGCTGGCCAGCGACCACCTCGACTTAGGGTAATGAGTTCCACATGTCTCCACAGGGCCCGGCTAAGCTCTTGCCCAGTTTCACACTGTTCTCTCCCTCCCTCGGGGTTTCCAGCTCACCCTCTGCCACCCTGGCTCAGTGTGCTTCTACAGAGGGTGGCGGGCAGGCTAGGTGGGCAGGGACACAGGGAACAAGCTTGGCGCTGTCACTGCTGCCCGCCTTCACTCCTCAGACCCGGGCTGGTGGGGGTGGAAGCGACCGTGCTGGCGGGGAGTGGGAAGGGCAGTGGGGCTCAGGATGGGTACAGCAGGAAGCAGGCCCAGGGTTCCTAACTTGACACAGGTCCCTGCCTGGGCCACATCTGTGACCTCTAAGGGTCCCCTGTCCCCTATGGCCTTTACACTTGGGAACGGAAGGCCAGGCAAGAGTACCAATTTGCCCCCTTATAAACGTGGGTGGCTGGGGATCTCTGGGAAGCCTCAACAGCCCCTCACCCCACCTCACCCCAGGGCTCCCTCTGATCACAACCAGGCCCCCTAAGGCAGCAGGGACAAGGAAGGAGGGCAGGGGGCATGCCAGTAACACGGCCCACTTGGGGTCAGTCGGAACCAAACAGCTGCCGCTAGTTTAACCGACAGATCAGAGACAGCCTCCTCAATCCTGGTCTCAGGGTGTCCAACGACCCCAACGCTGTCCACCCGCTGCCCCCACCCAAAAAGGCTGATACACTGGCCTGGGCCTGGCCACTGAACGGCGGCCCCACCCCTGAAGCCCCGCCAGGGACGGCTGAACCCCCATTCCTGCCACACTGACCCCCCCCCCACTCTGCTTTCAGACCGACTCCACCACCTCGCCCCACTCACGCCTAAGCTGAGAGGGACTGAAACCTATGAAAGCTACGCTGCCCGTGCAAAGGGACTTCCCAGCGGAGAGAACGGGGCAGCCGGCGGCCCCGGCTCCCACAGGGGCCGTGGGCTTGCGGCCGCCCACGGGAGGTCGCGCAGGCCCGTTCAGGGCAGGCAGCAGGCGCTCGAGGAACGCGAGAGCCGAGAGCGTGGAGCGAGCAATAGGGTGCGCCCCGAGCGGCCGCGGGCCGTGCAGGGCGGCCGAGGCAGGAAGCGGGTGGGAGCGCGCCGGGGCTGCCGCGGCCCGGGCGCAGCTGGGCGCAGCGAGGTCAGCGACTCCGAGGGCTGAGTGGGGGGTTGAGGCTGGCGAGGGGGGGGGGGGACCAGGCCGGGAGGCTGGGAACCGGGGGAGGCCGCGCTGCTGGCAGGGCGGCGGGGGCGCCGCGAGGCTCCGGATGGGCTGCGCGCCCCGCCCGCAGGCTGCGGAGGGAGCCGGAGCCAGAGCGGAGCCAGAGCTCAGACATCCGGGCGCCAGCGAACACCTGCGAGCGGCCCCCAGGGCCAGCGGGGGGAGCGCGGGCGCCCGGCGGAGGCGGGGTCGGGCGGCTCCGCCTCGCGGGGCTCCGGGCCACGTGGGCCCCGATCCCGCCCCTGCCGGGCGCCGGGAAGCCGCGGCCCGGGAGGGGAGTGGGCAGCGCCAGGCCCTGGACGCAGCTGTGCGTGCAGGAGCCCGGGCGGGGAGGCTGGAGCGTGCATCCCCGGCCCGGGGACGAGTGGCTGCCGCGCGGGGCACGAGGCTGGGAAGGCAGTGCCAAGGCTGCTCCGCTAGTCCCCAGTTGGCGAAGGGCGCCGAGTTTGGTGTTTCGGGCCTGGGTTTGAATCGCTGAGCCTTGACGGGAGTCTGGTGCATCCTTAGCGCGCCTTGTGGCTTAGCAGGACCACAAGCCCGTCAGGGAGGGGTGGACACCCTCCTCCTTTGCTAGGTGAGGGGAGCTCTGAGTTGGCCCCTGCGCTTTGAGTCTGGGGGCATCCATCCATTTCGGGGGAGGGGCGAAATAAAACCAGCGCTTGGGTGTTGGAGAATACAGCGTTCTCCGGCGCCACTTGCTGTGTGACCTGGATTGAGTTATTCAGCCTCTCTGTTCTGGTAAACCAGGCTAATGATGCCCGTCTTGCTGGGTTGTGGTGAGGGTTAGAAAACAATTAAGAAAGCAGCCTGGCACCTGGCAAGGACTCCATAGATGATGATGACAGAAGGCTGCATGCTTTTGAGGGCTTTCCAACTTGCAGCCAAACTGCTTTCACCTTCTCATGACTAATGGATTGGCGTGCTGGTCTAAGCTTTTTGTCCCGGCCACCTGAACAACTCAGTCCTGGGAGTCCTGACAGGCAATTTCCTTGGAATTAGCTTAATAATACCTTGTAGGTGTGTGATGCATTTCAAACAGCTTTCCCACCATTATCTGGTGTTGGGAGGCAGGCGAGGGAAGAGGGGAGCCCTGCAAGCTCTGAGCGCCCCGCAGAGTGCAGAAGGGTGCAGGATGTTAAGTAAAAGCAGGGCCAGGCTGGTGTGTGTGGTGGTGGTGGTGGGACTCAGACTGGCTTGGGGAGCAGCACCCCTATACCGATTCTCGGGCAGAGCCTGGCACCATGGCCAGCCAAGCCGTCAGCCAGAGGTCTGGCTGTTCCCATAGCCATCCCAGCATCCTTAACAATCCCAGGGATACCCCCAGCAACAGCTTCCCAAGATGGGGACTGAGATGGGGGGTTGCAGTGAGAGACCCCCTAAGGCTCCAAGAAGCCTTGTGGGTGTATTTCTGAAGCTGAGTCTTACCTCCACTGGGTCATCAGAGGCTTGGCCAGGAGGATGAGGGGCAAGGACTGTGGATACTCCTCCTCCCAGGTGCCCATCTTCACCCCAAAAGCTCACCAGGGTTAAGGCACAAAAGGTGATGACGTGACCTGTTTGTTATGAACTATTTAAATAACTCGTGCCAGGGGCCAACACACAGATGAGATCATATCATAAACAGAAATCTAGGGGAGGCCAGGCGTCTGGGGCAGCCCACCTAGGGAGCCACAAGGTTGGATGGCAGATTGCGATCTTGCTCTCCCAGCCCCACCTCCCCAGGTTGGCTGTCCGGGGTACAGCAGCAGTCACCTCCACCTTGGGTCCCATTTGCATCTTGTGCTTCATCCCCATCTCCGAAAAGGGAACCAGGAGAGTGGGATCCCAAGGGAGCAGGCTTAGGAACAGCCAAGAACTGATGGTCATGGGGGCCGTCCTCTTAATTTCAAGGTCAGACACTAAGTCCTCAAGCTTTCCTGACCCCCTACTCAATCTTGCAGGTGGCTGCCAATTTGAGTTAAGACCACTCCCTTGGAGTGAGTGAGGCAGCCAGATGCCAGCATGAAGAAAATGAAACCAGGCCCAACTATCAGTTTATTCATCTGTGAAATGGGTCTATCAACCATCACGCAGGCTTGGGCACCAGGCACAGCAACTCTTGCCAAGAGTCCTTCCCACATTCCCTGCTAGAAAGGCATGGTAACTGAAGACATGGCCGAGGACAGCCACACATCAGGACCTCAACAGCGAATTTCTGCCACCCAGGAGCAAGCTGAGCTGGTATCATTCCCCCTTGTCTAACACTTCAAGGTGCTGACTGGGCACTGGACCCCGATGAGCCAGGGACATCTGTTTTGCTCTCCCAAGTTCCAGGGAAGCTCCACCACTAACGCGATTAAGGGACCAAGGAGATGGGGAATGAGCTCAGATTCTGCACAAGTGTTTAAAAGTCGTTTATTATGTAAAGTGTGAACTTTTATAAAAAGTTTACTATACATCGCACGGTTACAGAAAGTTCCCCTTCCTGTATATATATATAAAAAAGTACAAAAGCTATATACTCTATTATAGAGTTCATCTTCAGAGCAACACAGGCTTCTCCAGGGAGACCAGAAAGCTCTGCAGCCGCCTTGGCAGAGCTTGGGGGAGCGCCCTCCCTCCCCCAGCTTCCACACACGGGACAGTCAGTCTTTTAAAACACTGGGGGTGTGGTGAGGGCAGGGTGACGTCGCCCAGCTGGTGACCCGCGCTAGCTCTGGCTCTTCCGGCCACCCAAGTTCACAGTCCTTCGCTCCCAGGCGTCAGGTCCAGCCTCGAGGCGAGGGTTTGGGGAAGTGAAGTAGGCATAGTGAGGTTGGGGCCCATCCATGCCCTCGGTCTTCCGGCCGGAGCGGGTCCCGGGTCCCAGGGCGGAACGGGCGCCAGCACCTGCACTCTGGGCGGGGGAGAAGAGCAGGGAGCCGTCAGTTTCCGCCGAGCGCGCCGAGGCGGGGGCCGCCCGCAGACTGGCCGGCGCCAGGGAGGAAACTCGGTCGCTACCTCCAGCGATAACTCCGCGCCCCGCACTGCCCCCACCCCTTGGCGCCAGGGGACCACAGGGGGAGAGCTCGCGCCCCCTCCCTCCTCCTTAGAGGGGACTTGGGCGGCGAGGCTGGGGGGTGCCGAGGGAGACACTACTCCCTTTACGGCTGCTAACAGAAAGGCTATTTTATGGAGTCGGACTTGCGCCTAGTCGGGCGGGTCTGTGGCCACTGCACGCTGCCAGGGGACAACGTGCGTTTGCGTCCCAGACGGAAATGCACGTTCGGTGCAAACTAGTCCTGTCATTCATTGGCTGGAACAGGTCACCCCATTCGTCCCCCTCCAGCCTCACTCTCTCCTGACTTTATTGAAAGCCGGCCGACTCCAGTCCCTCTCAACCCCCAACAGAACCCCCCTCCTCAGGAACGAGGGGAGACTCACCTGGAGGTGCCAGGACAGCCAGGTCAGTGGCAAAAGGTCCTCTTGTCGTTGGAGATCACTAGTTCAGGAGTCAGCTCAGCTGTCTGAGAAAAATTAAGGCAAACGGGAAGAGTTAAGGCTCGGGGACTTCCAGGGTCCCCGCAGCATCCCCCAGCGGGGGGGGGGGGGGCGTTCCGCCCCGCCCAGGATCCCTTTACGCACCTGGATGGGGAGGTGCGGGCCGTCCGGGGGTCCAGGGGCCGGCTCGGCCAGGACCACCTGCAGGTCGAGGATGTAGTCGATGACGCGCTGCAGGATTTCCACCTGGCTAAGCTGAGTGCCTCGCGGGACGCCCGGCACCAGCTCCCTTAGGCGCGAGTAGCAGTGGTTCATGTCGTCCAGCAGGCTCAGCGGCTCCTCGGCTGCTGGGCCTTTGCCACGGCCCCGCGCGATGGCCAGGCTGCGTTCCGACAGGCAGCACACTGCCTCGTAGCAGCCGCGCACCGGGCTCAGCGCCTTCATGTTGGAGAGTGGCTTAGAGATGCGCAAGGGAGAGAGAAAGGCCCAAGCACAGGGTCAAACCTGCAATGCGCTCACGCCCGCCTCTGCCGACCCTTTATAGAGCCCGCCGCGCAGGCACGCCCCTATATTCAAATAGGACGCCTCTGCCCGCCCCGCCGGGCCTGGGCGTTCCCGGGCCACTTAAATTGCTAACAGGCTTCCTCGAGCTGGTCGGCCGCCGGAGACCGCGGAGCCGCGGATTCAAAGAATGAGGAAGCGCTGATACTGGGGAGAGGCGGGCCTCTTCGCCAGCACGGATTTAAAAAATCACTTAAAACCATTAACTTCAAGAATTTGCCTTTTCCTGGCAGCGCCCCACGTCTTTGAGCTCCCCTGCCCCCTGCCAGGCCACCCTTAACCCATCAGCGGTTCGAACCCGCATCTCCTCCGAGGTCATAAATCGCTGAACAGCAAGGCTTTTTTTTTTTTTTCCTAAGCAAAAGATTTTTTTTTCAAGGGAAACTTGTAAGGAATTAGTGCCGCCTTGTTCCCCAATTTGCTGTTCGTCTGACCTCCAGACTTACTGGCGTCAGGAATTATCTTGTGACCAGAGGGGGAAAAAAATTAATTGCGGTGAAGCTGAGGTTACAATGAAGAAAACAGATTTGGACTAGGCGCTGAGACTGCAGGAGGAGGAGGGGAAAGGGGCTTGAGTGAAGAACACTTTTGAGCAACAGGGGAAAAAAGAGCCAGCCTCAATCCGTGCCTTTTCTTTCTTTCTTTCTTTTTTTTTTTTTTTTTTTTTGTGCATTGGGAAAAGAAAAAAGCTACGGCTTTGTTCCCCCATGAACTCCTTAAGGAATCACATGCCCGGTTGTGCTTTGGAAATGAGTCTGATGAGAATTTTGAACAGGGTTTTCAATGGGGTGGGGGCTTACAGGAGCTCCCATGGGGTTAGCAAATCTCTTTTAACTTTTGCTCCTCCTCCCCCCACTTGGCACACACCTCTGCAAGCTCTGGGTGATTTTAGGGCTGTTTCTGCCCCTCCGGGCTAGGGCAGGAAGCCCCCAGCCAGCAGCTGAAGGCCCGGCTGCTCCAGCAGCAGTGTGAGATAGTGTGGGGTATCCTTAGCTCCTCTTCCTGCCACCTTCTACCCCCTTTGGGGAACCTGCATTTCCAAAATGCTGGTTTCCATCTTGGAAAATCCCTGGGAAGGATTCCCCCATACCCCAGCGGTGTCTTCCTTCATCAGTCAACACTGATGGACTTGATTCAACCAAAGACAGTGGCTTCTTGCTTTCAAGAATGTCACAATTTGAGGAGACAAGATTAACACAGGAAACAATGAAGAGTTCAATAGTGTGTGGCATTGATTAACAGGACAATGGGAGCTCAGCGCCTGGAGGGTTTCAAAACACTGACGGCGGGTAGGACAGTTCCCTGGAAACCCGAAGCCCCGGGCTGGCTCTGAGGACCGGCTCTCCCTTGTCAGGTAATCTTGGATGAGCCCCCAGGGACCGGGACCTTAGCTGCCAAGTGATTTCCAACTCTGGAAGTCTTAGGCTTTGTGAGGTTGGGATAGGCAGGTGTAAGGTGGCAGAGGGCCCAGACAGGATGTATAACAAGTTCAATGTCACACTGCCATAGCAGAGTCTTGTTCTCTCCCGTGAGTCGTATCACTGTGTGTGTCCCAAGAATGAGGGCTTCAAAAGTCTTCCTCCTGCAATGGCAACACAAAGAGGGGGAATAACCCAAGTGGACCAGTTTTTACATGCCGCCCAAGTCAAGCGGCGGCCATTTGGTCACGGGACAGGGACTGTGGCTATGGGGATTCCAGCGAAAGACCCTCTGGTTCTGCCATGCAGTCATATGTGCAAACTGGCCAAGCCTGAGAGAGGGTTCTAGAACAATCATGGCCTTCTAGAACAATCACAGCCTTCAGGAACAGACAGATGCATGCTCAACTCCCCATTCTTCACATCTATTTGCTGTGAACTCTCTGAACCTCAGTTTTCCCATCTTTGAAATGGAGTTTTCGGCTAACCTCATTCATTCTGGCAATTACTGAGAACCTCTCGCCGGCTCAACTTCCTCTGCTAGGAGCCTGGGGGCCCAAACGTGGGCCAGGAGTGTAGTAGGGGCTTCCTCCACCCAGATTCTCTTATCTCTCTTCCTCTCCTCCTTTAGGGCTGCCTCAGGCTTGCACAGAAAAGACCCACTTCCTTGCTAAGGTTCTACTTTCCGGGTGGATAGATGAATGGGGGGGGGGGGGGGCGGCGACAAGCCTTCCAGGAGGTTCCTCTGAAAGGTCCAGTTCTGAAAGCAGCAGCGGGGTTTGATGGGGCACACTACACAGCTCAAATTCCAGGGCCTTCTTTTTCCCAATGGCTGCTGCCCTGGCCAGCTCAGGCCTTCTGCAACTCGTCTGGCGGTGGCAGGGCCTCGGCCCCTGATTCCGAATGCCTATGAACTTTCTGTTCCCACTTCTGCGCCTTTTACCAGCTTTCCTCCCCCCCCCCCTTGCATTTTTTATTTTTATGAAAGGATGTCATTAAGGCTTTTGTCTGCGCTGTTTTTGTTTCAGAACTTTTCTCACAATCCTATTTTTTGTTGAGGAATCCGCTCCTTTGCCCAGCTGTGGGTCCCGGTCCCACAGCTGTGTTGATCTAAGACTCAGCCCCAGACAGCCTGGCGCCAGGGTGGGACGTCATGCGTTCACACAGGGATGCGTGCCCCAGGCAACCTTTCCTCGGGCAGTCACCGGCCGGCGACGGCCGCCCCCGCCAATGAGCGCCCGACACCCGAGCGCGGGGCGGGCCGCCGCCCGCGGCTGGTGCGCTGCAGCCGCCCGGGCTCCGCGCCGTCCTCACTCGGGGGGCCTCCGCGGTCCTCGCCCCCTCTCGCTCTCAGCTCTTTTGTTTTTTGCCTTTCTCTCTACTGGCCCCCTTTATCGATCTCTATAACTTTTCTTCTTCTTTTTAAAATCCTTTTAACTATCTCCTCCCAATGTCAGGAATCATTTTGTAAGCATTTCCAGGAACCGAGTCGTCCTTTGCCAGAACTTTTTTTTAAGTCAATGTTGTGCTCTCTGAGTGTCTGAAAAGTTGGCAGAACTGTTGCAGTTACACTGTTTTGTCTTCAGCATTTTTTTTTAGTGCGCTGGGTCTTTGCTGCTGACTTCGAAGCTGTTTGTTTCCTAAGCCCAGCCCCTGTTATCTCCCTAGCTCTGTATGTATGTAGCATCTTGTCCCTGTTTATGATGTAAATGTGGAGATGGCCGGGATTTCAGAAACTTGCCCCCGTTCCTGGGGCACCTGGAGCTGAGAAGTGGCCAGAACCCAGTCTCCAACCACCCCCCCATCCGCCCTAGGGAACTCTCATTAGCATTTCCCTAGCCTCATTAGCATTAGTATGTACCTGTTTGCCTGCCAGGTGCCAGGTGCGTGTCAAAGTGTGCGCATGCCTGGAACACACCCCTTCTCCCTGGTGAGTGGGACCCCAGAGTCCTGCTTGGGGTCCAGACGGTAGCAGGCACACACAGGGGGTTGACAGTCAAGACCAGGCTCCTGTTCTTGCCCAGACCACCTACCCTTCATTATGCCTGGGTTGTCGCCTCTGGACAGTTGGGATGAGAGTAACAGCCACTTGCCTCATAGTTGAACAGATGAAAGGGAGCAAGGGACAGGAAGTGCGTTGGAAGGCAATTAGTTACATTTTTAAAAAGATTTATTTGAAAGGCAGAATTACAGGAGTGGGGGCGGGGAAGATGGAGAAAGAGATCTAGCATCCACTGGTTTGCTCTCCAAATGCCTGAGCCAACCTAGGCTGAGCGAGGAGCTCTGTCCTGGTCTAGCTTGTTGATGGCTGAAACCCTAATCTTTTATTTAACCAGTGTCCATGGCAGGACTTGAACTGTGCTGTGGGATGCAGGTGCCCCAAGCAGTGGCTTGACCAGCTGGGTCTCCACACCGCCCGTTAGATCACTTATGTTTCTGTGCTCTAATGTGATCCCACCCCTGCCAGCTGGGCTTGGTGACACCAGGTGAATTCAGCAGCTCCAGCAGCTCCAGCAGCTCCAGCAGCTCCAGCAGAGGCTGATCCAGACGGGAGTGTGAACAGTGTCATGAATTCTGTAGAGGTTTTCCGGGGACAGCCCAGAAACCCTCAGTGCTGTCATTCTGCATGGCATTCGCTCAATCCAAACTGCCTTCTCAGACATCTCCTTGACCAGGTTTCTAGACAAGGCAGATGGAGGCTGAGGGAGGCTATTGTGCCTGCCTGAGATTCGCCAGGCAGATCTGATCCTGCTCTGCCTGATCCCAAAGCTTGGGTCTTCCTGCGTCTCTGCTTTTCCTTCTGCCCCTCCAGAGGTTCTCTTGGGATGGTGGTGTGGACCCAGAGAGTTTTAATCTACTAGGGAGAGAAGCAAGGGTGTGTGTGTGTGTGTGTGTGTGTGTGTTCGGTGGGGAGCTGGGTAGTGTTTGACCCAGCAGTTAATTCAACCACATCCTGTATAGGAGTACCTAAATCCAGCTGCTGACCAGTGCAAATCCTGGGAGACAAAGAACAGTGATGGCTCGAATGATCCGGTCCTGCAGATCACGTGAGAGCCCTGGGTTGCATTCCCAACGCCCAGGCTCTCTTCTTCTGTCTTTCACATAAATGATAGTAAAAAGAACAGTAGTAAAAAGGAAGGATAGCTCTGAGGTGGGAAGACCGTACACAGTGCTGGCGATATTAGAGGAAGCACCATTTTCTATGCAGAGAGACTCAGCATGGGCATTTCTTAGAAATTTCAAGTCCTTCCCACTCCTACCCCACTCCCATCAAGACCCTTCCGGTCCATACTTTAGGGAATGTTTGTTCCCGAACATCAGAATGGCCGCTCCTGCGTTTACAAACCTGCTTGGAATTGCTCTTCCAACCCAAAGCAGGCCTGGCTTGTCCAGGCAACAACTCCATGCAGGTAACCAGCCCCTTCCTTCAGCAGGTGTGTGGTGGCTGGCCATGGTGCTGCCATGGCTGCCCTGGCCTCTGCTCTGTAGTGTAGGGGTGTGCACCACAGGGCAGCAGGAAGGGAGCTGGTTTGGAGGAGCCATCCCATGCTGTGAGCCTTCTAAACTCTAGCTGGTATACTCTGTTGCCAGAGCTCTGTGAGGTGAGTGTTATCATTATTTTCTACACAAAAACACTGAAGTTCAAAAACAGTTGTCCACACAGATGGTGGTTGTGGGGGACCCCACAATTGGGATTTGACCTGGGCTGATGGCTCAGGCACTGATGCACACAGGGACAGGGATGGTGAAGCTGTACCAGCTCCCGGTCCATACACCCCAGTCCCTGTCCCTTGCACTGCCAGGCTGAGGATGGCTTTGGCCTCCTTTCTTGGTCCAGCAAATTGTCTGGAGTGTCTAGGCTTTGGAGGGCATCAGCAGGTTATGTGAGAATTTAGCTCTGAGTTCACAAATAGTGAAGGGACAGCTCTAGGAGAATCTATTGTCGAGGCCTCACTGTGTCCCCAAGCCCTTTCATGCTCGGTTCCATTGAACAGTTCCTGCCACCTGTGAGGGCTATTGCTAGCTCATTCTGCAATCAAGTCCTGTTTGACTCTCTAGTCCCAGTGTCTTTGAGTGCTGTGGCCCCTGGTGGCAGGTAGCTAAGACCAACAGAACTCAGGGCCAGCCCTGCAATCATACTCGAGAGACCACATTGTGCAGGGGTGGGGTGAGTTATGCTGGATAACTCTAATTTTGAGTATACCCCCACCCCCCCTCCATAATATTGTTAAAGACAGCTGGATTGGGAGCTCAGGAAAGTCTTTAGAATGGCAAGGGGAGCTAGGGCAAGAAAAGACCCCCAAACTTGCAAAACCATGTTACAGCAGGTGAAAACCTACCAGGGGGAAGGGGTTGTAAGAGGAGGGGGCAGATCTGGACAGGGGCCCCCGACTGACCTTGCTGGAGAGGTGGGTTTCCCCCACTTCCAACCAGGCCAAACTCCTTTTGGAGCTGGAACGCAGCTGTCTCAGAGAGCACCTCCTGCTGGTCAAAGCCAAGCAATTGGGCAGCATCCTGCTGATGGCCCAAGTGCGCACCTGTTTGAGAAGGAGCCCCAGCCACTAAGCTCCAGCGACCGGGGAGTCTAACATGCACAGACTCCCTCCAGGGGACCAGAGAGGCAAGGTGACTTGTCCAAGGTCACACAGCTGTGGAGAGGCCCAACAGGGCTGCCAGAGTGCACAGTTTATGAGTCATGCCACCAGCTGGAGGGGGTGGGAGAGGAAGGAAGCCCCTGTTTGAAAGTCAGCTCCGGCTGTGCGCGTGTATCTCCTTCGCTGAGTAAGCGGGGCTCGGCGAGGGGCCCTCCTGGAATGCATGGAGACTTGTGCCTGTCACAACGCACCCCTCTCTGGAAGCCCCCCCAGGACATGCACGATCTTCCCTAGGGGTGCGGTCCCCTCAGAGCTCTCCTTTCTGTCTCTCCCTGGCCAAATCCACCAGGTGCAGGGCAGGACCCAGAGGACAATGCGCAAGAGCACCCGGGTGGCCGCTGCCTCCATCGCCTCGCCCATCGCCACGCTCTCGCCCGCGTGCCCCGGCTGCCCCCACTCTGGCCCTGATCGACCTTCCTCCGCCCTCCCCGCCCGCACCCCGCGTCCCCCACCCCCGGTGGTGACGGTGCGCAGCTGCGGGACACACA
Organism: Ochotona princeps; assembly: GCF_030435755.1. NCBI lineage: Eukaryota > Metazoa > Chordata > Mammalia > Lagomorpha > Ochotonidae > Ochotona > Ochotona princeps. Next base: position 16,500,985 of record NC_080833.1, read on the forward strand.
ATCGCCAGCGCCCCCTCCCCGCCCCCCGCGCAGCCCCTCGTTCAACAAAAGCTGCTTTCTTTTCCCCACAACAGATTAAAGACCAGGAGGGGGTGAAAAATAGCTTCTCCAGCCGCTGGCGGGGGAGGGGCGCGGCGAGCTGGGGCTTTGGGGACTCTTTGATGGCAAGTGTGTGGGAAACCCGGAGGAATGTGGCTGCTCGGACGCCGCGGCGGGGCCCCGGCGCCGGGAGGAGGGTCCGCCCTCCCGGGACCCCCGCGCCCCCCGCGGCCCTGGCGCCCCCGCGCCCGCACCCTGGGCGTTGAGCGCCTGTCGGGCGCCGCCGCGGTCTCTGTTTCTTCCCCCAACCCCGCCATCGGTTTTCTCAGATTCTCATCGCCTCCTTGGGTGCCTCTGTGCCCTTCCTCCAACTGCTGGCTTTCCGTGGGCTCCCTGGGCAGCGCTGGCTGCTCATTCTTTTCCTCCCTCCTCGTCTCTCGGACGCGCGCCCCGCGTCTCTTTGTCTCTACAGCTCTTGAGCGGCGCCCACGGCCCTGGCTTCCCAGGCTGGCTCGCAAGAGTGAGGGACTTGGCACCTACCCTGTCGCTCCCTCTCCTGCCTGTGTGGAGACAGGGCCTGGAGGAGGGAAGGCGGGAACCCGGGAAGATGGTTCAGAGGGGACATAGGGAGGCCAGGCCGGGGAGTCCTGGAGACCCCCAGTAGAACTCCGAGTTCCTGAAGACTTCCAGGGCTTCCGAAACCATTTCCGTTTAAATCTCGGGAAGGAATTCCTGGCCCAGGACCGGAGAGTGGCCTTGAGATACCGATGGGAAGTGGGTTGGGTCTCCGGGCCCCCTCGCCAGCCCTTGGGACCTGGGCTTGGGGGAGGAAGCGAGTGGGTGGTGATGAAGGCCTTCCAGGTGGCTGAGGGTAGAGGCCTTCAACTTCGGGAAAGTAAAGTACAGCGGGGATCGGGAGACCCAGCTTGGGTGCTTGGCACTGCTTCCAGACCACAATCTTGTGCCAATGGCTTCCTCTGGCAGGGGGTGGGTTGGGGTAGGGGGAGCAGTCTCCCTACCTGTCAGATGAAGTGGTTGCTTAGATCTGTGGTTGCCAGGCTTCTCACAGATCCTGAGATCCGATTTATTCCAAATGCATTGTTTCTATGCAATAATTGGCCTCCTCATTTTGTATTTGTGAAAGCATTCAGTTTCTTATTAGCATGATTAATTACGGCAAAGCACTGGTCTAGTTCAAAAAACTGGGGCCAGCACTGTGGCAGAAGTGGTAAAGCAGCTGCTTGCATCACTGGTCTCCCATACGGCCACTGGTTCAAGTCCCGGCTGCTTCACATCCAGGCCAGCTCTCTGCTAATGCACCTGGGAAAGCGGCAGAGACTGGCTCAAGTGCTTGGGTCCCTGCACCCATGTGGGAGATCCAGATGGGCTCCTGGCTCTGGCCCAGCCCAGCCCTGACTGTTGCAGCCATTTGGGTAGGGAGCTAGTCCATGGGCGACCTTTCTGTCTCTCTGTGTAACTCTGACTTTCAAATGGTAAACAGATTTTTAAAAACAGAATAGAGCGGAGATGTGCCCAGTAACCTCAGTTCCAGCGAGCTGACACACCAAATCTTTCCATGCTTCTTTAGACTGTGCAGCAGAATTCTGTGGAAGAGCAGGGGCTTTGGGGTCAGACAACTCGAATCTGAATCCTGGATCTGCCGTGCAGGGACTGTGTCCTTGCGGGGGTCACATACCCCTTCCTGTTCTTCACCTGTAAGAGGAGAAGCTCATGACATCCACCCACAGAACCGTGATGAGCAGTGCACCAGGTAACAGACATTAAAGAGAGGGAAATAGGTGTGGAATTTGTGGCAGCTGTCAGCGTGTCCGTGACACCCACCAGGACTGTCCAATAGAAATGCAACGCAATGCTCCAGAGAAATGGCTGGCTCATTAACTAAGCCCCCACCTGCAAGGGTCAGCATCCTTCATGGGCATCAGTTCGCATCCTGGCTGCTCCACTTCCCATCCAGCTCCCTGCTTACGGCTTGGGAAAGCAGTAGAGGATGGCCCAAAGCCTTGGGACCCTGCACCTGTGTGTGGGAAGCCTGAAAAACGTTCCAGGCTCCTGGTTTCAGATTGGCTCTACTGTGGTGGTTGCAGCCACTTGGAGAGTGAATCAACAGATGGAAGATCTTCTCTGTCTCTCCTCCTCTGTGTATATCTTTTTAAAAAAATAAATAAGTGTGAGGCTGGTGTTGTGGCACAGCAGGTTAAGCCCTGCCTATGACACTGGCCAGAGTGCCAGTTCAAGTCTTCACTGCTCTGCTTCTAACCTAGTGCCCTGATAGTATGTCTGGGAAGCAGCAGAAGACGGCCCAAGTTTGTGGGCCCCTGCCTCCCATGTGGGAGACTCTGATGGAGTTCCTGGCTCCTGGCCCCAGCTATTGCATTCATCTAGGAAGCGAATCAGTGCATGGAAGGTCTCTCTCTGCAACTACCTTTCAAATAAATAAATGTTTTAAAAAATAATTTCACTATCTTTCATTTTTTAAGATTTATTTACTTGATGGGTAAAGTGACAAGGAGAGTAGGACAGAGAGATATCTTCCATCTGCTGGTTTACTCTCCAAATATTCTCAACATCCAGGCTTGGGCCGGGACAAAGCCAGAACCGAGAGCTTCATCCTGTCTCACACCAGCTGCTTGAGCCGTCGCCTGCAGCCTTCCCGGCTATCTTAGCAGGAAGCTGGATCAGAAACAGAGCAGCCAGGACTCCTGCCAGCACTCCGGTATGGGGTGTCGGTGCCTCACATGGTATATTACCCCGTTATACACGTTGGCCCCACATTCACTACCTTTCTGAACAATGTAGCAATCTGAAAATTTAAAATATATATAGATTACTTTAAAAAGTTTGTGAAAAGGTGAGCCCTATGACACAGCCGGTGAAGCCACCACTTGGGAAGCCTGCCTGCCCTACAGAGTGTGCAATGGAGCTCCCTAATAACATAGTAGATGCCCTGCCATCTATGTAGCAGACCCATACTGAGTGCCTGGCTCCGGGCTTCTGTCTGGCACAACACTGGCTGCTGAAGGCATTGGGGGAGTCACGGAAGATCTCTCATTCACTCTGCCTTTCAAATAAATAAAAATGACAAAGATTTTTTTTAGATTTGTGAAGCAAGCAAGTGCTTGGTACCACACTCAAGACACCGACTAGGATGCCTACCTTTCAGCTTCGCATATTAGAATGCCCGGCGTGACAGCTCATTGGCTAAATTCATACCTTGCAAGTGCTGGAGCTGCGCTGATCCGAAGCCAGGAGCTCTTCCGGGTCTCCCACATGGGTGCAGGGTCCCAAGGCTTTGGACCATCCTCAACTGTTTTCCCAGGTCACAAGCAGGGAGCTGGATGGAAAGCGGGGCCACCGGGATTAGAACCAGAGCCCATATGGGGTCCCGGCACATGCAAGGCGAGGACTTTAGCTGCTAGGCTACAGCACCGGTCCCCCGTGTTAATTTTAATAATTTATTTTCACCTAGCCCAATAATATTCATCATGTGATTCCATTTCATCATGTAATCAATCCTGAAAACCATTATTTCGACACTGTTTTTCATACTAAATTCCCGACATCTGGTGTACATTTTATAATTCAGCACTTCTCAATTTGGACTAACCACATTTCAAGTGCTCCATAGGTACACATGGTTAGTTGCTACTGATTGGACAATGCTGACCCGGTTAGTGAAAGAAAATCAAGGCATGGGGGCCTGATGAGGTAGTGTAATAGGTTAAGACAGTGCTTAGAGTGCTGGCAACCTATGTGGGTGCCAGTTCGAGTCCCAACTGTTCCACGTGCATTCCAACTTCCTGCTAATGCACCTGGGAAAAGCAGCTAAGACGAATCAAGCGCTTGGGCCTCTGCCACCCATGCGGGAGATCCGGATGAAGTTCCTGGCTCCCCATTCCCCAAAATGGGGAATGAGCCAGCAGATGGAAGATATTCTCTCTTTGCCTCGCCCTCTCTGTAACTCTTTCAAATAAATAAATAAAAACCATTTTAAAAGAAATAAAATCAGGGCCAACGTGAGAGAGGAGAAGGGCTAAACTTTGAAGTCAGCTGAGGTTTTCAAAGGCAGCATGCCAGGAGGGGGAGAGCCCAGAGTGGGAGGAACGGAGGTGCCAGTCAGCTCCATGGGGCAGAAGCAACAGGCGAGGACACTCACCCTGCCTGGGCTGGTGACAGCTGGGGTCATAGTGCAGCTGCTGATGCCGGCATCGCTCGTCCGAATGTTGGTGTAAATCCCAGCTGCTCCACTTCCATGCTAACTCCCTGCTCACGTGCCTGACAAGACGCAGGAGATGGCCCAAGCACCTGACTGCTTTGTCCCCGTGTGGGAGACACGTGGTGTTCCAGCTCTGACCATGGCAGCCATTTGGTGAGTAAACCAATGAAAGAAACAGCTCTCTGATGTTCACCCCTCTCTGTCACTCTTTCTACTAAATAAATCTTTTGTTTATTTTTTACGAGATTTATTTATTTGAAAGAGTGACAGAGGAAGAAACAGCAGTACGAGAGAGAGAGAGATGTTTCATCCGATGGTTTGTTGCCTCACATGGTCAGGTGTTTCTTCAGGTCTCCCACGTGGGTGTGGGGCCCAAGTACTTTCCCAGGCACATCAGAAAGGAGCTGGATTGGAAGTGAAACAGCCGAGACCTCAACAGGTGCCCTTAAGGGATGCATGATGGTGTTGTAGGTGGTAGCTTAACCTGTTACAAAATAAATACTTTGTATTTATTTTATTTGTATTTATTTAACAAAATAAATAAAGATTTATTTGTTTTTATTGGAGAGTTGTATTTACAGAGAGAAGGAGAGACAGAGAAAAAGATTATCTGCTAGTTAACTCCCCAAGTGGCTATAATGGCTGAAGCTGAGCCAATCCCAAGCCAGGAGCCAAGAGCTTCTTCCACATTTCCCACATGGATGCAGGGTCCCAAGGCTTTAGGCCCTCCTATACTTATTTCCCTGAAGCAGGAACTGGGTGGGAAGTAGTGCAGCCGGCATACAAACAGGTGCCCATATGGGATCCTGGTGCATTAAAGGCGAGGACTTTAGCTACTAGACTACCACACCGGGCCCACAAAATAAATCTTTTTTAAAAAAAGATTGGGTAGGGCCCCAGCGCAATGGCTCTGTTGGCTAATCCTCTCTCGTCAAGCACTGAGCTCTGGCATTGTGGTCACTTGGGGAGTAAACCAGTGGATGAAAGGTCTTTCTCTCTGTCTTCTCTTTTCTCTGTAAAATCTGCCTTTCCAATAAAAATAAGTAAATTGTTTGAAAAAAAAGGATTGAGTAAGTGGATGGAGGCAGGGTGTCTGTGGAGAACTGAATGCCAGGCTAACAGCGTAAGAATGAGAGCGTGATTGGGTGGTGCCTGGGAGAAAAACTTGGTCAGTGCTTCGGTGCCACGGTCATCCTGAGATACCCTCTCTCCAGGGCAGGAGCAGCAGGACTCTGGGGCCTGTGGCTGTACCTGATCCTACAGAAACTTCGATTCATTCTAGCTGTAGTTTATTGAGAGTTTACTATGATCAGGCGCAAGGTTAGCACTTTGTTAATTCTCTCAAGAAGCTCATAAGTTCCTGGTGAGAATACAATATAAAACTTTGGAAAACAGTCTGATGGCTTTTTAAATATTTTTATTGGAAAGATTGGAAAGGCAGATCAAATTTATGGAGAGACAGAAAGATTTTTTTCCATCTGCTGGTTCACTCCCCAGATATTCAGATTTACAGAGAGGAGAGACAACGATCTTCTGTATGTTGGTTCACTCCTCAGCATGAGCTGAGCCGATCCAAAGCCAGGAGCCGGGAATTTGTTCTGGGTCTCCCACAGGGATGCAGGATCCCAAAGCCTTGGGCCATCCTTCACTGCTTTCCCAGGCCACAAGCAGGGAGCTGATGGGAAGTGGAGCAGCCAAGACATGAACCCGTGCCCATATGGGATCCCGGCATATGCAAGGCAAGGACTTTATCCACTAGGCTACCGCATCAGGTCCTAGTCTGGCAGTTTTTTAAAAAGCTAAATGGAGGGATAGCATTGTGCAACGGGTTGAACTGCCACTTGGGGCACATGCAGCACACATCACAGAGCCGGTATGAATCCTGGCTACTCAGCTTCTGAGCCAGATCCCTGTTAGCATCCCTAGGAAGCAATGGAAGACGGTTCAACAACTTGAGTTCCTGCCACCCGTGGGAGACCCAGATGGATTTGTTAGCTCCTGGCTTTTGCAGCTGTTTGGGGAGTGAATCAGTGTATAGAGGATTTTTCTCTCTCTTTCAAGCTCAATTTGTTAAAAATAAATAAACAAATAAAAACAAGGTTAAGAAAACAGTGAGAATACTAACAAATGTCAGCATTTATGGGCACTGATTTTGTGTTATTCCAAACACCTTCGGCACATTCACTCATTAATCCTCTTAACAACCTCATGAAGGTGTTACTGTCCCTCCCATTTTACAGGTGAGGAAACTGAGGTTCAGAGAGAAGTGTGTATACAGTGTAGAGGGGACAGGCGACTGACTCCAGAGCCTTAGCTTGGCCAAGTTCAGAACTGAAGACGACGCCTGCATGCTTTATTGGGGTCCTGCCACGTGAGGCTAGAGGAAGGTGACCCTGGGCATAGCTGGCTGGTGCAGAGTAAACGGCCAGCATGATGCACATCTCACTCACCATTTGCAAACCTTCCTGTGCAAGATCACACCTGCCCGCTTCCGGGAGGGGCAGTACAGTCACCAGGACAGCTGCACTCGTGTTTTCATCTCTGCAGCCAAATCTTGTGTTTTAGAAGATTCTAAGTGCATGAAAGGACTTCAAGTTCTTGTTTTCAGTAGGAAATACTTGCACCTGGTTCAAAAGTCAAACATCAGGAAAAGGCCTAAGGTGATGAGCCTCTTTCTCAAGCTCAGCCTCCTACCGTGTGTCAGTCCTCCCTGCCCTGCGGGAGCAGAAGAACCAGACCCATTTTGAAATGAGAAAGGCTGCACTTAGCTGTCCCAAGCACTCAAGGCGTGAGGCCCACCATGCACTGCCTGGTTTCCTCGGGTTGCCCCAGCCTGACTTCCTGTCCCCTTTGATGCACTACTGCTTCCTGCAGGTGATGACTGGTCCCTTAGGGAGATGGCAGGTCCCTTCTCCGTCTGAACTTTCCCCCAAGGTGTACGCTCCAGTACCCACCATACCCCCTGAACCAAATTTCTTCCCACCCCCAGACCCAACTGGGTGGATATCCCTGAGGGCCTGCGATGGCTGGGACTATCTCAGTACAGTTGATGGGGGGTGCAGGTGGACGCAGAGGCCACACCTGCATGGCTGCAGGCCAAATCTAGCCTGTGACTTTTTTTTTTTTTTTTAACTCTGCCCCAGTGATTTCAGAATTAGAAAACTTCACCTGAGAATCTGCTTTTCTGGCTTCACTTGAAATAGTGGCTGAGCCAGTCACATGGAACTGTGTGCGTGATGACATCAACTGGGGTAGAGTGGCCACTGGACCCTTAGAGGGAGCATGTGCTGTGTCTGTGTGTGGTGGGGGTGAGGCGAGGGGGGTGTCACGACCCCACTGCTCCCTGTTGGTGAGTGTGACGGGCCGAGTAGTAGTCCCTCCTACTCCAAAGATGTCTGAGTCCTAATCTGGAATCTGCACATACTGGATGGCAAGGAGGAAGTGAGGTCGCAGATGGAATTGAGGTTGCTGATCAGTTGGCCTTCAAAGAGGGAGATTGTCTGGGAGGGAGCTGGGAACTGCTCCTGAGCCACCACCAAAGGCTGATCAGGGGTTACCATGGCAGGCTTACCAAGAAGTGGGTGCAGTGCCTATCGCTGGAAACTGGAAAGATGAAGCTGCCTTTAGGGAGCAGGGTCTGAGAGGAGTTCACGGCCCAGGAGACCTGGGATGCCATGCAGATGTGGCTCAGCTGTGCACAGGGCCTTCCAACCCCAGAAGGCTTCTTGTCTTCCAGCCCCTGTATCCTTAAATGTCCTCTGATTCTTTTTTTTTTAAAACCCAGGCTTTCATTCCTATTCCTCCACCCCTTTTCTGTGTATCCCAAGCAAGACTGTTCATTTATTTAGATATTTTTAGGAAACATTCATAGAACTCTGTACTGGGCACTGTTCTAAGTGTGTTGCCAGCATGACTTATTTAGTGGTTATACCAAGTACTGACACAGGCACTATGATCTCCATTTTCTAGATGAGGAAACTCAGGCACAAAGAGATTCATTTGCCCAAAGCCAAATTAGTGAGTGGCTGCACTTTCTGACCCTCAATCTTCTTAGCAGTTAAGTTTGGATGGATAGGGGTTATGCAGAAAGATCCACAGGAAAAAGAATTCAGGGTTGGTGTTGGGGTGCTGCAGGTAGAGCCTGCACTGTGACGTACATATCCCACATTGGAGCAACAAGGTCAGAGCACGGCCAAGCGCCCAGCTATCCTGCTGCCCTGCTGGAGTACACTCTGAGAAGCAGCAGACGATGGCCCAAGTGTTGGGTCTCTGCCACCCACCTGGGAGACCTGGATGGACTTGGCTCAACCCCAGTCATTGTGGCCATTCTGGGGAGAGTGAACCAGCAGTGGGAAGATTCTCTTTCTCTCTGTCCTTCTGTTTTTCAAATACACTGATAAAAAGAAAAGAAATTGATAAGATGTATTTATTTCGGTGCAGGAAAAGTTGAAATCCATGTACATTTTTTTTTCCCACAGTGTGCCTTTTTGAAGACTCCACCTGCAAGTGTGCTGCTCTCTGACCGGCGTGGTTCCTCAGCCCTGGCACTCCCGGCTTGTTGGGCTGGGGAATTGCTTGTTTTGCTGGGCTGTCTTGTGGAGGGTAGGGTGTTTCAAAGTGCCCTTGGCCTCTACCCACAAGATGCCAATAACAACCTCCACCCAAGTGGAGATGAGCCAGTCTCTTCAAATATGTGCATGTGCCCTGGGGGGAAAGGGTCAACCTTGGCTGAGAATCACTGCCTAATGGGATGCTGGGGAGAATGAGCCAAACAGATGCGGGGGTGATGGCTCCACACATCCCCTTCCACATTCCATCTAGACCTAGGCTAGAACTGGGACTGCCTGGAACCCTCTTATCCTTTCCGTTCTTCTATTAATTTTGTTTTAATTTTTAAAAATGTATTTGAGAGGCAGAGAGAGATCTGTCTACTGGCTCACTACACCAAGGCCTACAGTAACCAGGGCTGGAGTAGATAAAAGTAACTCAGAACTCAATCTGCTACCCCCAAGACGGTGGCAGGGACCCAAGTACTTGAGTCATCCCTGCTGGCTCCAGGGTGTGCATTAGCAGCAGGCTGGCATGGGAGGCTGAGCCAGCACTGGATCCCATAGACTGTGACAGACCCCACACACTGCAGGTGTCTCAAGTGCCATTTTCCAACCGCTGCACATGCTCACCCCTCTGCTAATTTGAAGATCTACCAAGAGGCTGATGTTGTGGTTTAGCAGGTAAAGTCATTGCCTGTAGCATCAGCATATGTGCGACAGTTTGAGTCCCAATTGTTCTACTGTTGATCCAGTTCCCTGTTATTGTGCCTGGGAAAACAGTGGAAGATGATTCAAGTGCTTGGACCCCTATACCCATGTGTAAGACACAGGTCACGCGCCTGGCTCCCAGCTTCAGCCTCACCCAGCCCTGACCCCATTGCAGGTGTTTATGGCATAACTGATACGAAATTTTCTCGGTCTCTTTCCCTCCCTCTGCTTCCCCCTCTTTGTAACTCTACGTTTCCAATAAATAGATTTTAAAAATCTTTAAAACAAGAAAGAAACATATCTGCCCATGTGGAGACAGGGTGATTGCAAGCTTGCAATTCCCAAGCTGGCTCTGAGTCAGACCTGATTCTGGTCCTATCCCTTCCCACTGACACCTGCTGAGGGACTCAGCCGACTTCTATCCTTCCCAAGCCTCAGTTTCCCCATGTGTACATTGAAATGCTTAAACCCAGAAGGTCTTCTCACTGCAGAAATCAGTGGCTGGGTGATTCATACCAGATACAAATTCTTCTGAAGAGTTATTTATTCCAGGGTTTGAACTTTCTTGCAGAAACCATTTGAAAAATTCATCCAGCTTAAAAGAGAGAAAGAGCTATTATAAGAAAGTAAAAGTTTCAAAACTAAATCCCAAGCAAACAAGCCTGAAAACAACACACACACACACACACACACACACACACACACACACACACACACACACAGAGCACCCAAGGTAACTGCAAGAACAGGATATGAAACCTCGCAGGCCTGTGCTGAGAAATGATTCACAGGCCTTTTGAGATGCTTCTATTTCAAGACACAATCCGCCCACTGGATCTGGTGGCTCCAGAAACAAAATAAACCATACAGAAGCTGTTGTTTCTCATTGCAGGGCAGCGTGCGCCTCGCCAGGGTTTGCAGGTCTCAAGAGTCCTACACGGAAGATCAGGTGGGCTCGTGTGAATTCCCTCGCTGCTCTGTTTCAAGCCTCAGGCTGCTGGCTCGTTTATAGAGTCTTCTGCATCCACCTTTGCTGGGCTGCCCCAAGCTGCAAGCACTCCGACCTCACCCCACTGGTTCACAGCACAAAGTACAAATTCCCAAGTTTAGCTTAGGAAAGCCTGGGTAGCACGGCTCTGTCCTGTGGGATTCCTGGCTGATCTTTGCTGCTGTCTTCAGCTAAGGAATCCTGCCTGGCTTTGATTGTAGATATCACTACTGTACTTGCCCCAGGCTGTGAAACAAGAATTTTTTAGCACATTATTCAAGATGTCATGCTGTTCTGCAAAATAGAAACATGAAAATAACTCATTTGTTCAAGGCCATGTGTACTGAGTGCTTCTAAGCTTAGGGCTGGACAAAGTGGCTGGGATGGACCAGCGATGACCCATAGGCTCAGGTCATCCTGTAGGATGGTGCTGTGGCACTGCTGCCTGCGACACTGGCATTTCATATCTGAGTGTAGGTCCATGTTCCACCTGTTCTACTGCAGCTCCAGTTCCCTAATAATGCACCTCAATAGCTGGAAGGCAGTGGGGAGACGCAGACGGAGCAGAGCTTTTGGCTCTGACCTGGCCCAACTCAGTCCTGGCTGTTGCAGCTATTTGGGGAGTGAACCAGTGAATGAAAATCCTCTCTCTTTCTCTCTCTCTCCCATCCCTCGTTTGTAAGTCTGCCTTTCAAATAAGTTTGTCTTTTTAAAATAGAGAAAGAAATCTACATTTTAAAAAATGCAGTCCCTATAGCTAACAACAAGAACTAGAATGGGTGTGTGCCGGTTGAGCAAGGCACAGGACAGGAGGTGGACAAAGGTAACCTGGGCCAAGGACCCACTGGTGTGAGAACTGCCTCTTGGAGGAGACTTGATAGAGGAGCTTGGGAAAATCCTTCATTGGGATATAGTCCCTGCAGGTGAGCACAAGAAGCAAGGCAAGGAGCAGCCCAGACAATGCCAAGTTACAGTACCCACTGGCATACATGTGGGTCAGGTCTGGGGTCAGACCAGTCTGGGCCAGTTCACAACACCCACTGACAGGAGGAGCCAGATCAGGCCACAACACCAGCCAGTTCATATTAGGACTGGGACAGCAATCACGCTGGGCTGGGATAGGCTGCAGCACCAGCAAGAGCTGGAGCAGGGGGCAGGCTAGACCAGGCCAGGCTGCGCAGTAAGATTGTGGATGCTGAGGTGCCAGCAGGGGCCGGGTTTGTGAGTCCCAGGGATGGGGTATCTAACAGGACTCAGGTAGCTTGGCTCAGGTCCTGGGGCCTACTTGTGTGGTGGGGGCCGGGTTCGTGAGCCCTGGGAATTGGGGATTTGGTGGGGCTTGGGTTGCCTGGCCCAGGTCCTGGGGCCTGCCTTTTAGGTTGGTGCCTGGTTTATGAGCCCCGGGGGTGGGAGGTCCAGAGGGACTTGGGTGGCCTAGCCCAAGTCTGCCAGCGATGTTGGTGCCAGGTTTATGAGCTCTGGGGTTGGAGGATCCAGTGAAGCTTGGGTCACCTGGCCTGGGTCCTGGGGCCAGCCTGTGATGTGGATGATGGGTTTGTGAGCCCCAGGGGTGGGGGATTCAGTGAGGCTTGGGACACCTGGCCCAGGTCCTTGGGCTCACTTGCAAGAACATACTCTACTTAGTGAAAAAGGCAGAGCAGTGGACACAGGCCCTGTTGCAAAAAGAGAATATGGCAGCTCATTTGATGCCATAGTGGAAAAAGGAGAACAGAACAAACTGAACAACTACCCTAGTTAAATGATGACAGCAAAATGTCTCAGTGGCTGGAGACTGGAGGCTTACTATGTCACCCTCTGGTGACATCATCCTCGGATCGGCAAAATCGACAGCCTCTCAGAACTATCCAAACCACTTGGGCAGAACTCTCAGAATATGAACGCATGGAGACTCTGGGTTGATAAGAGGTGGCGGTTCCTCATCCCTGGGTGCCGGGATGTGTGGAAAGTTAAGTGAGGCTTTGCCCTTTGTCTCTTCCCTCTCCCCAAGAACAACAAGAAGAAATAGCAAATTTGGAAACAAGCAAAAACACACACACACACACACAAATGAAGATAAAAATATAATTTTGCACAAAAACAAAAGCAGCTGTGTTTATGAGGAAATCTAGATGCCATCAAACCCAGAAATGTCTGTATATAACTACCCTTGTGGAAAAGGTATCAAAGTTGGAGTGAATTTTAAATGGAAATAGATGTGATACAATTAAGTAAGAGTCTTCTTTAAGGATGTATTTGTTTGTCAGGCAGAGAGACAGAGGTCAGGACCAGAACGGGATGCAGGTATCGCGAGTAGTGCCTTCACCTGCTATGCCCACAACACTGGCCTCAGTGGACTCAGTTCATCTCTGTACTAATCCTTGTCTTTATTTTCTTTCTTTTTAAACTTTGCAGATGCTTCACTTGTTCTGTGAAGTCTAGAATCCCTCAGACAGGGCCCTGGCCCGACCTAGGCCTGGGCTTTGTGTCACCTCATTCCCCGAGCCCAGCCTGTTCACTGCTGTGAGCCGTCTCCCCTCCTCACCCTCATCTCTGTCCTTCGGGGCCTGACGAAAACCCACTTCCTCCATGAGGTCTGGCCGTGTCCTCCTGGCTTTCCCAGCACGTGCCCGCTGCTTGACCTGCAGCGTGCCCCTGCCTGTGCCCTCTCTGGAGACTCTGCCATGAACTTTCACCTGACTCATGAACTAGGGCAAGGAGGACAGGAACCGACACTGCTCTGATGCAGGCACCGGGTGTTTTGCTGACCCCTTACTGTGTGTGATCTGCCTGGTGCACAAGAGATGTTCTTTAAGAGTTTGGTGACCAGGCCTGACACAGTAGCCTAGTGGCTAAAGTCCTCACCTTGCATGTGCGGGGATCCCATATGGGTGCTAGTTCATGTGCCGGCTGCTCCACTTCATCTCTAGCTCCCTGCCTGTGGTCTGGGAAAGCAGTCAAGGATGACCCAAAGCCGTGGGACCCTGCACCAATGTGGGAGACCTGGAAGAGGCTCCTGGTTCCTGGCTTAGGAACAGCGCAGCTCTGGCCATTGTGGCCTCTTGGGGAGTGAACCAGTGGACGGAAGATCTTTATCTCTCTTTCCTTCTCTCTGTAAATCTGACTTTCCAACAAAAATAAATAAATAAATGTTTCTTTTATGTTTTTTTATAAAGATTTATTCATTTTATTGCAAAGTCAGATATACAGAGAGGAGGAGAGACAGAGAGGAAGATCTTCTGTCCGATGATTTAATCCCCAAGTGAGCGCAACGGCCGGTGCTGTGCCGATCCGAAGCCGGGAACCTGGAACCTCTTCCGGGTTTCCCACGCGGGTGCAGGGTCCCAATGCATTGGGCCGTCCTCGACTGCTTTCCCAGGCCACAAGCAGGAAGCTGGATGGGAAGTGGAGGTGCCGGGATTAGAACCGGTGCCCATATGGGATTCCGGGGCTTTCAAGGCAAGGACCTTAGCCACTAGGCCACGCCGCCGGGCCCATAAATATTTATTTAAAAAAAAAGTTTGATGACTGTGTCGGGAACTTCCCTTAGACCTAACGGCAAGTTTGTGAGGCAAATGCTGTTCCTTGTCCCACTTTACAGCTGAGGAAACTGTGAAAACTGCTGATTGACATCTGTCTCTTAAAGATTTATTTCATTCATTTGCAAGGCAAAGTGACAGAGGGAGGGAGAGAGAGAGAGAGAGTGAGAGAGATCTTCCATCTAGGGTTCATTTCCCAAATGGCCACTTTAGGCGGGGTGGACCAAGCCAAAACTGGGAACCTGGAGCCTCATCCTGGTTTCCCATGTGGTTGGCAAGAACCCAAGTACTGGAGCCATCTTCAAACCACCTTCCCAGTAACCTTAGCAGGGAGCTAACTAGGACATGGAGAAACTGGGACTCCAGCTGGCATGCATTATGGGACACTGGTATCACCAAATGCCTGCTGCTGCCATGAACTCGGGCAGTATCATGGTGCGTCCAAGCTCTGAGCCCCGGAACCTGTGGTCAGGAGCACATTCAGAACTAAGGCATTGGGCCCAGCACGATAACCTAGCAACTAAAGTCCTTGCCTTGAACGCACCGAGATCCCATATGGGTGCCGGTTCTAATCCTGGTAGTCCTGCTTCCCATCCAGCTCGCTTCTTGTGGCCTGGGAAAGCAGTCAAGGACAACCAAAGCCTTGAGATCCTGTATCCGTGTGGGAGACCTGGAGGAAGTTCGTGGCTCCTGGCTTCGGATTGGCACAGCACCGGCCGTTGCAGTCACTTGGGGAGTGAATCGTCGGACGGAGGATCTTCCTCTCTGTCTCTCCTCCTCTCTGTATATCTGACTTTGCAATAAAAATAAATAAATCTTTTTAAAAAAGGTTTATTTTTAAAAAGTTAAAAAAAAGAAATAAGGCATTCAAAGATGCGATTTAAAACCTCGAAATAAGATATCCCATACGTAGGAGGGGCCTTAACTACCAAAGACTGGGGTCCTTGCAAAAGAAAGGGAAGTGCGAGTTAAAACACAGTGAAAAGTGTGACAACAGAGCCAGTTGGCTGGAAACCCCAAGTCGAGAGCGTCAAACTTTGCCTGCCGCCATGGAACTTAACACCTGCTTTCTGGAATACATGTCAAATGATTTGAGCAGCAAGCTGCCTGCAGCAGCTAGAGGCAGCTTGCAGAGGGCGGGGAAGAAAAATGTCCTAGCCAGAAAAGTCATGGTTGGTGTGAAACAGCTCCAATTTAGAGTCTTGTGTTTCTTCAGTGTCACTTTATTGGAAAGGGAGAGAGAGACAGAGAGAGAGAGACAGAGAGAGAGAGAGAGAGAGAGAGAGAGAGAGAGAGAGAGATGGAGAGATATGGAAGGAGATCTTCCATCAGCTCATTCACGTCCCCAGTTCCTGCAACAGACAGAGTTGGAGCAAACTGGAACCAGGAGCCAGGCTCTGCAGCTGGTCTGCCTTATGGGTGGCCAGGACCCAGAGTCATCACCACTGCCCCCTACAGTGTGCACTGGCAGGGAGTCGGTCTGGAAGTGGAGTTGCTGGCTAACCAGGCACTCCAATAGGGTGTGTGGCTGTCACAGCCAGCAGCTTAGCTGCTGTGCCAAATGCCCACCCCGACTCTGGCATCTTCTGCCTAGAACTTTGGCACCGTGGGGAGCTTCCTACAACAGTATGGTTATCAGGTCACAGATGCCCTGGACAGAGATTGGGTTTGAGGTGTGATCTCACTGCTTCGGGGCTTGGTGTTGATTCATTTTGACCGGGGCAATGCGACCCTTCACATCAACAGCAGGGCCTGGAGTCAGCCAGCACCTGTCCCTCTCTGAGCCGACCAGCCCTGAGCGCCTGTGCAGGGCTTGCGTCTCTGAGCCTCCCATCACCAGTGGTTTTGCTTCCTATTGCATGGCCATGTGATCCTCAGCTGAATGACGTCATGCTGTAAAGGAAAGTGCCCCTTCACTGTCAAGGAGAGTGCCGTTCCGGTAGCTGGCCTGAGAGAGGAAGTGGCTGATACTACTGAAGAGGCTGGTTGGCGAGGGGACAATTCAGAAGGAACCAGCGAGTCAGAAAAGGACTGTGGCAGCTGGCGGCTGCTTTTCCCAGAGGAGGAATGAGGAACCGCTAGGGCCTCTTGGGCAGCTGCTTCCTGGAGCTGTGATGTCAGCGGCCCATCCAGGAGGCCGCCGTACCAGCAGCCCTGACTGCCTCCCAGCTGGCCGGCTCCACTTCCTGCGTCCCCTGCCTGCCCTTACCTTCTTTCTCATGACCCTCAGGAGGCAGCTGGGCTGCAGCTTCCAGAGCCGCGCTCAGCTGCAAGCTGGGAGAGCAGGGCCCCCACGATTCCCCGGGGACTCCTGCACCTTCATAACCCTTGTCTGGTTTCCAAACTGGGGGCCTCCAAGCCCAGAGCTGTCATGGAAGCGTGTTGGGGATCACGGAGGTTGGAGAAGGCAAGGGGTCCTCCAAGCCATTGTTTCTGCTCTTCAAAGGGGTCCCACTTGGGTTCTGTATGTATCCGGTCTTCATGTCAAGTGTAATCAGTGTAAGAAGTCCCAGAACTCTGGCATCCCATGCTGGAGCGCTGGTTGAAATTCCAACTGCTCTGCTTCCAGTCAAGTTCCTTGCTAACGCACCTGGAAAGGCAGTGGAAGGTGGGACCCTACCATGCACGACAGCGGGGACCTGGATCAAGCGTGCAGCAGCTGGACTCTAAGTGGCAACCACATGGGATGTCATTGCCAAGGGTAGAGACTTTATGTGCTATGCCATGGGGCCAGCCCCTACATAAATCTTAAAGAAAAAAAAAGAGGGGTAAGCCTGGTGCTGAATACTGTATCAGCTCCCGTGAGTTTCCTTCCTCTGTCAAACACAGGTGACAGTGCCCACAGAGGGCTGCTGGGAGGATTTGATCCATTACTTGTTCTTTTGACAAATATTTCAAAAGTGCTTACCAAGTGCCAGGCATTGGGTTTGGCTGGGGGAATCAACAAAGGATCCTAATGTCAGGCTCCTGCTGTGATGGAAGCTTTCCTTTTTCTGGGAGAGGTCATTGAGGATCAGTCAATGAGAAAATGTTCAAGAACGTGAAATTCTAGTTTGTCAGTAAAAGGGTAATGTAGCACAGTGAGGCAACTTTTGCTCAGACCAGGCAGCTGGAGGGGCTGCTCGGAAGAGGCGGTGCTGGAACCAAGCTTAGCCAGGTGCTGGGCTTGTGAAAGCAGTGTGGGGAGGATGGCTGCTGACCAGAGCATGTGTCCCAGCTGGGTTATTTCCACTCACATGTGTGCACTGCGTTTGGACCACGTGCTTGCCCCTCCCCTTGAGACTGACCACGGTAAGAGTGGTGAGTGGTTGGGGGCCAGCCTTGTGGTGCAGCAGGTTAAGGTGCCAGCTAGGCAACACTGCCATCCCACATCCAAGTGCCAGCTCAAGTCCTGGCTGCTCCGCTTCGGATCCGCCTGCTTGCTGCTTTATCAGAGAAAGCCACAGAGGACGACCCGGTTGGAGATCTGGGCTCCTGGCTTCAATCTTGGCTAGTTCAGTCATTTGCAGAGTAAACATGCAGATGGGAGATCTCTCCGTCTCTCCCCACCTCCTCACCCTCCGTACACTCACTGTCTGTCACTCTGCCTTTCGATGAAATCTTAAACAAAATTATGGTTGACTTTTTTTCTTCTTTTGGCACGCTTCTAATACTCCAGAGTTTTAGGTGCATTTACATCATTGAATTCTCAAACCAAGCCTGCAAGGTAAGCACGGACTTTTGACTATGTTATCTTATTTTTCCCCATTATTTATCTTTTTTTTTTTTTCAAGTAAAGACATTGAGGCTCAGAGAGGTGAATTAACTTGCCTGAGATCACACAGCCAACCAAGCAGCACAGCCTAATCTTGAATGCAATTGACCTAGGCTCCTTCACCCAGCTTTGCTTGGTACTCTGCCTGCGCAAAGCATGTGTTCACTGCAAGGGACGCAAAAAAGCAGCTCCAGCCCAGCACAGGATATTCCTGCTCTCAGCAGGAGGGCCCCCTGAGTGACATTGGTGGCTCTGTGCCCACCTTTCCCTGCCTGGCTCCCTCCCACCTTCCCAGATAAATCCCTGACTGCCTGAGGCGGCTGGGGACCGGAAGGGGAACATCTGCTTGCAAATGTGTTGGGTGGAACTTCGTCATCCTTGTGGATTGCGAAATCCCGACGAGTTCTGAAACAGTGACTCACAGCGTTTTACGTCAAGAGGGAAATGACAAGCAGGGGAAAGTGGGAGGAGCATCATGTCACAGCGCATCCACCCTGGCTGTGTCATGATCCTCCACTTGAGTGTGTAGGCAGAGCGGTGCCGCCAGCCCTATCCTCACCGTGCCTCTGGGCTCCTCCCTCTCTGCAGAACTAGGCCCTCACTCCTTCCACACTGCCTCCCCATCCTCCCGTGTTTCTCTAATGCAACAGTCTGCCAGGCTTGGGGTTCAAGTCCTGGTTTAACTACTCACCAGTCAGTACCCTTGGCGACTCTGGACCAACCACAGTAACCTTCTTCAAGGACTAACTAGAACTACAGACACTCACCTGCTAAGGCTCTGAGAGGGTTGTGTCCTTGCCTCCTGTGGTCCCAAGTCCTGGAATGCTCCCCTGCACACTTGCCTAACGAATGAATGAATTAACACATCCATCCCCCCACATGGGATGGGTGTTTGGCACAGCCAAATATCACAGTGCCCGGTCAGCCTGCTGGCTCCTCCACTTCCAATCCAGCTTCTGGCTATTGAGTGCCCTGGGAGGCAGCAGGTCACTGGTGAGGCTTCAAGTACTTGGGTCCCCGCCACCCACATGGGAGACCTGAACTCCAGGCTCCTGGCTTCAGCCTGACCCAGAATTGGTGGCATTGGGAGAGTGAGTCAGTACATGGGGCATCTTTCTGTGCCTGCCTCTGCCTCTCTGCCTTTCAGCTAAGACCAGAACCCATACTACCTAATGAGGTGTCTGGCTTCTGTCTTCACCTCTAGCCGCTGATGCTGACTGCTTGCTATGTGCACCGTGGCAGGCACCAGTTGGGGCTCACGTAGCTGGGTCCCTGCCAACCAAGTGGGCAACCCGGGCTGACTTTTTAGCTTCTGTTTTCAGCCTGGACTAGCCTAGGCTGTGGCAAGAATCTGGGAAAATGAACCAGCAGATGAAAGCTGGCTGTCCTCAAACCTCTCTCTTTCTACCTTCTTAATAAAATGAAGACAAATAAGAACATTTTAAAAAGTTCTACAACAGTGCAAGGCACAGAGCTGGCATTTCATGTCTGGTTTCCGTTTCTGGGTTTACTGCTCGTTCCTGGAATCCAACCTCCCACCCAGCTGACCCCAGAATCCCTGTTGCCCAGCACGGCCCCCGCCTGATCGATGACCAATGACTGTACATTTCTGGAGCAATGCGTGGTCCTGGATGAGTTACTCATGTGAGTCATGGTCCCACAGCCTGGACACCTGGCTTGGGGAAAGGGGGTTGGACAGATTGGATTTGACCTTGTAAAGCTTAGGAGGGGGTGGGGTCTCAGGGACCAGTACCACTGCAGAGTCCACCCCTCAGTCTCTGTTAGGGCTGCTGATCTCAAAGGGGGGTCTCGCTCTAACTCGGGAGGTGCTTCCAAGACTAGTCTATCCTTGGGGACACAGACAGCCGTGGTAAGGAACAGACAGGGACAGCACATTGATAGAAATTAGGAAATCAGTCAAGGCCCCAGAAGACGGCTCCCTCAAAGGGCTCAGCAGGAGAGCTGGACACAGGGTGGGCAGCGGGGAGGGAGGGAGGCATCCAGGACTGTGCCATGGTGGGAAGGCCTGGCCACTGTGAGCCCACCACGGTCAGGGAAAGGAGTGGTAGCAGCTGCTGCTGCAGACAAGAGCTGTGGCCTTGGGCAGTGGGGCTCCATGTGGCCACCCAGGGGGAAACACCTGCTCACTCTCTCATCTAGCCTTAGGACCGGTGAAGCCTGTAGCCTGCATGCTGAGGCTGGCATCACATGTCACACAGAGGGAACGCTGCTTCCTGTCTTGGCTGCTTTATTGACAATCTAGCTGCCTGATCACGCACCTGCGAGGGCAGAGGAAGATGGCCCAAGTGTCACCCAAAGGGGAGATCTGAATGGAGTTTCTAGCTCGTGGCTTGCACGTGGCCTAGCCTCAACTATCGTAGCCATTTGAGGAGTGAGCCAATGCATAAATCTATCTCTGTCTCTTTTTCTCTCTGATAATTTGTTTTCAATTAGATAAAGAAAATCTTTAAAAATTTTATTTATTTTTATTAGAAAGGCAGCTTTTCAGAAAGGAGAGACAGAAAGACCTTCCATCCTCTGGTTCACTCCCTAAAATGACCATAACATCCAGAGATGGGCTGAGCTGAGCCAGGAGATTCTTCTGGGTCTCCCATTGGGATGCTGGGACCCAAGCACTTGAGACTGCTTTCCCAGGAAGATTATCAGGGAGCTGGATGGGAAGTGCAGCAGTGGGACTCCAACCATTTGATGATGGTGCTGCAATGGAGGCTTAACCCGTGATGCCACAGCCCCAGAAAATACACTTAAAATTTCTTTTTAAGCCCCAGCCTTTTGTCATTGCTTCCATTGGCCACCATCAGTTAGAGACCTGAAAGGCTGGGGGTGTGGGATGGGGAGAAGGGTGGCAGGTCCTGGGGACTCAGGGACACCTCTGCAGGGGACGTCATGTATTTTTCTTTCTTTTTTTTTTTTTTTAAAGATTTATTCATTTTATTACAGCCAGATATACAGAGAGGAGGAGAGACAGAGAGGAAGATCTTCCATCCGATGTTTCACTCCCCAAGTGAGCCGCAACGGGCCGATGCGCGCTGATCCGATGCCAGGAACCAGGAACCTCTTCCAGGTCTCCCACAAGGGTGCAGTGTCCCAAAGCTTTGGGCCGTCCTCAACTGCTTTCCCAGGCCACAAGCAGGGAGCTGGATGGGAAATGGAGCTGCCGGGATTAGAACCGGTGCCCATATGGGATCCCGGGGCTTTCAAGGCGAGGACTTTAGCCGCTAGGCCACGCCACCGGGCCCGTCATATATTTTTCTTGTCTTCCCCGGGACACATTGCCTTGAGTGACTGCTGCCCTGGGAGGTGAGGTCACTGGCTCTGGGTCACACAGTCCCTCTAACCCTCACTGCCACGTTTTCTCCATGTCACTCCACCCAGCAGAGCTCACCTCGCCTCTCCCCTTCCCAGGGGAGATATATCCTGGCTGGGTGATGCCATGGCTTCAATGGGAGGGTTGCAGGGGGCAGGGGACACAGTGAAGGGGGTCATGGCAATGTCTCCTGGGTGTGTATCATGGCAGACACTGCCACCGTGCACAGCGCTGGCTCCTGTTGTGACTGAACAAAGATAGTGGTGACCAAGGATACCATTTGGGGCCGGGGTGTGGGGCCGGGGTGTGGGGCAGGGACTGGGTTGCAGAGACAGCAAAGTCATGAGGTCATTTCTAACTGCATGCTATCTTCCTAGGGACCCACACTCACCCTGAGATGATGGATGTAGCTGTTCTCTAACAGGGAAAGTGGAAACTTCTCAGCTTCCATCAGTCAGCAGCTTCCACGCACCCGGGGGGCTCATGATGGAGGTGATGACACCGGGAGATCAATGCCATGGATGAAGGTTTGTGACCTGCTTTTCCCTGCAGGTAGCGGGGGTCACTCCATGTCACCCAGAGTCACATGAGGAAGAGAACACAACAGGAGTGCGAGGAGGGCACAGGCTTACCTGGGCGAGGTGGGGTGGGCAAATGTGAGCCATGCCCATGGGCTCTGGACTGTCCCGGGGGTCTCCAGTTGGCTAGCAGCAGTCCTGCAGAGTGCATGGGAAGAAGTGGAGAAGGAGTAGCCTAGGAAAACGGAGTAGTGTGCTCAGATGGGGAAGGGATGGCTGTGCTTAGAAGTATAAGTCATGAAGCTGGAGAGGTGACAGGAAGGCGCTCTGGAGGTTTCTCCTGAGCTCAGCTGAGATGTTCTGGGTCTGTCCAGAGGGCCAGGGGAGCCTCGGGTGGGCTTTCAGCTTTGTGGTGGGCCGGCGAAGGCGGTGAGGCCGGCAGGAAGAGGAGGCAAGAGCAGACCCTGGGGAGAGAGAAGGGAAGAGGTGAGGCAAGCAACCTGCCCCTCCCACCCCACCCCCCTGGTCCTAAGCTCTAGTGCAGTGACCCTGAGCTTCAGGTGTGGCATAGTCACCTGCAGGGTCTTTGCTAAAACCCACTTGGCTGGGCCTCACCATGGACTTCTAGCAAATCTGGGCTGGGTCCCAGGAAGGCCTGTTTCTGGCAGGTTCTACAGTGAGGCTGCAGCTGCTGGCTGGGGGACCCCTGGAGAACCACCGCCCAGATGCTCCCTTCCATTCTCACCCAGGGGCTTTGCACCTGCTTCTCCCACTCTTCCCCACCTCTGAGTCACCTCCTCCAAGAAGCCTTCTTTGACTACCCATTGTAAAACAGTCCCTCCTTGTCTAGCCCCCTATCCTGAGGTCACCACTAGAAATTGTCTGGTGTCTGCTTGGCTGTGACTGAAGTACAAGTGGCCACCAGTCAGGGATCTGTCCCCTGGGGGAGCCTAGGACAGTGCTTGGCACATAGAGCTGCTCAGGGATGTTTATGACATGAAAAGCTGCCAAGGTGGCTTCATGCAGCCCTGGACAGTCACCTGGCAACAGCAAGTGGTGGCCCCTCCTACCTACTAGGCAAAGCTCTCTGGGTATGGTCTAGAGTTACTGACTGGGGCTGGAGCTCATCCTTCACAGGCAGGGCAGGGTGGGGTGAGAGAGAGTTGAAAATAGGTGACCTTTTCAGGCAGGTGCAGGAGGAAGGAAGAGCCCGTGACCCCATCACAGCAGAGAGGCCCCGGGGAGAAGGGCCACCTGTCTGAGTCACACCCACCCATAAGTCAGCAGACCCCAGCAAGCCTGGGGGCGGCAGGGGCTGGGAGGAGGAAGCAGCCCATCCTGCCTCCACCATAGAGCATCACGGAGGTCTGGGCAAGGCACGGGGACTTAGTTTCTCCAGCTGGGGAATGGGCGCAGCGGGGAGGTTTGGCGTTTGAAGGGTGCTGAGCACCAAGTGCAGGTGTCTGCTTGCCCTTGGTGACCTCACCCAGCTCTTCAGCTCTACCCCCTCGCACTCCCATCGCCTTGAGCTCTGTGCCTGCCCTGCTCTGCCTTCACCTGAGCGCTTTGCCCTCCTACCTCCCCTGCCCCCAACTGAACCAGTGCCTGCTCTGCTCGGCAAGCTTTTCCGGCTGGACGTAGGCGTAGAAAGAGTGAGCACTTTGGACCCTCCCTGCCACTGATAGCTTTGATGACCTCAGTTTTCCTTGCTATATGTTGGGTGTCTCAACCTTCTAGGCCATAGCAAAGGTGAGACCGTATTCTGACAGGTGGCGTCCTTCGCTACCCCTCCCCCTGCTCCCAGGGCCAGCTGCCGCCGCCCTGAACCTCTGCAGAATGTGTTGAAATTCCAGTAATACCGACAGCTTTGGGCAGGTCTGCCAGGCAGCCTGGCTGAAGGCAGACCGTGTCCCCACCCCTGACTGCACCCCAGCTGCTGACTCAGTGCTAGGAGCAGGCCAGGAAGGTTGACCCAGCACAAAACCAAGGCCAAGTACACAGCTCGGGAGGAGACATGCCTTAGCTGCCCTCTATCCATTCCATCAGACCAGGGCGGCCTGGGAGGTGTCCTGCTCGAGGGACCCAGGTGAGGGATGAAGGTGGAGAGGTGGCTGGGACCCAGCTCATGAGGCCCTTGAGTGCCTCACATGCTGTGGGCCATGGGGAGCCATGTGGGTTGTAGAGAGGGAGGCCTTAGGGTCAACTGGGAGCTGGGCAGAACTGAAATGGGGAAAAAGGACAAGGTGGATGGGCCATGTCCTGCTTTCCTGGGGAGGTGGGGGAATCACAAGAGGGCAGGTGCCATGGACAGGGCCGGCAGGAATGGGAACTGGCTCCTGGGCCCTGAGTGAGCCACCTGAGTGGGCAATGGGTGGCGAGCATGGGGGCAGGACCCTGTTGTCTCCCACACAGGGCTCTGTGATCTTAGGCGAGTTCCTTTGCTTCTCTGAGTCCCAAGTTCCTCATCTGTGAAATGGGCTCATCACAGCACAGCTGCGTGGGCAGGCTGAGCAGTGAGCAGTCCATGAGGTCATGACGACATGCAAAGCACTTCCCCAGGCCACAGTCCCGTGCATAGCCAATGCGACAACGGCAGAGGGAGGCATCCTTGTGGGTCCTGCTGGGATGATGTTTCAAGTCAGCGATAACGGTGCCCCTCCTGCAGGGCAGCCCCCAGCCGGGCCATTTCAGGTGGGCGCCCTTCGGTCATGTCTTTTTCTGTTTGCTGGTGGGGAGGGTGGGGACAATAGTTGAAAGTGCAGGTGCCACCTCCTGTCCCTCCCTCCCTGTCTATTTCCAGCGTGGCTGCCTGAGGCCTCTGCCAGGTGCGGGGATGACTCAGAGTCAGGGTGAGCACTCTCACCACCTCCTTCCTTCGGCCTCTCCAGGGGGACATGGGGTGGGGTTGGACAGAGGGTGGGGGCAGAGGAAGTCTGGGCTGGAACCTCCAGCATGCCCCAAACCTGCCAAGAGGCTAGCTGAAGGTGGGGTCAGGGACCGTGGCCTGCTCATTTCTGCTCTGTTATCCCTAACAAAGGACCAGAACTTGGCATGCGCTGGGGCTGCACCAAGCATTCCCTGAGCAAACCAATGCTTAGGCAAGACTTTAAGAAGACAGAGTGCTCCTGTATAGAGGTCATGGTGAATGAAGGTTTCTGAGACACAAGGTGTGAATTGGAATCTTGGACCTGCTTTTCCTTTGCTGTGTGATTTTGGCTAAACCACTCACCTTCTCTGAGCTTTGATTGCTTTATGATGATGACAGAGGTTGTCTGGTGCAGAGAGCGCAGCCCAGTATCTGGCCCGTGGAGGCAGCTGCAGACAGACCGGTAACCCAGCAGGAGGTTCAGTCACTGGGTTGGCTACAATAGCAAGGGTTGGAATTGCACCCACTGAAGAGAGCTGGGCTTAACTGCCCATCTGTAAAATGAAGGGCCAGGATCCAGTGCCCAGGGGTTCCTGCCAGCTCCTCCCAGTTGGGCCATGGGCAGAGTCCTGTATGCTGACCGCTCAGTGAGAGGCAGGACACAGATGACCTGGCTAGCTGCATCCCAGGTGGGCCAGGGCTCCGAGGAGGTGGTCAAGTGAGGGCATCCTGACGCTGGCCCCATGAGTCCACAGAGACCAGCCTGGGGCCTCTGCAGGTTCAGAGGATGTGCCCCAGGCACACAGCTAATGAGGCAGCAGGAGCTGGCGGCTGAGCCCACACCTGGCTGCCTCCAAGATCAAGGCTGCCCCGGACGGCCCCGTGCACCTGTCCCGCGGTCTGTCCCCATGGTGTACTTGCAGCAGGCATTATTTACGCACTCCTCCTTTTATGAATGCAGAAACAGGCCAGAGAGCGGGAGGCATTCTGCCAGGCGCACTCAGCTGTGCAGTAGAGGAGCCAAAACTTGACCTTGGTTCTCCTATCCCTGGGCCTTTCCTGCCACAGCTGGGGGACTCTCACAAGCCACTTCCTCCACCACCTGGACCTCACCACCCACCCACTGTCCTCTCCAAGTCCCCACCACATTGTCCTCCAGACCCTCCTCCCCCTTGGCTTGGACCGGGTTCCCTCTCTTCTCCCATCTCACCCTTGTCTATTGCATTCCTGCATTCAATTTCTTGACCAATATTTACTGGATGTCCTAGTTCTTTCCATTTGGTTACTAAACTTTCTTTTATTTTCATTTTACTTGGAAGGCAGGGAGGCAGAGAACTAGATAATCTTCCATTCTTTGATTCATCACCCCAAATGCCCAAAGTAGCCAGGAGCCTGAAGCTCAATCCAGGTGTCCTGCGTGAGAGGCAGAGGCTCAAGCACTTGAACCATCACCACCTGCCACTTCCAGCATGCGTATCAACAGGAAACGAACCGGAAGCAGAGGGACTGGGACTGGACTGGGGGATGTAGGCATCCCAGGCAGCGCCTCAGTTTCTGGCATCAGGAATACAGAAAGAAAAATAAAACAAAGACCCTGCCCACAACAGTGTTTCAGTCTAGTGTTGGTCGGTGCAGGGGGAAGGCAGACCATACACAGAGAATCCAAATGGGTGCTGTTTGGAGTGACAGGTGCCCACCCAGAGGCAGAAGTGAGTGTGTTGGAAAGCTAGGCCTGGGAGAACAGGGCTGCTCACCCTTGGCAGACAGCCAGGAGGGTTTTTTGAAAGAGGGTCATACGGGAAAGTGTCCCCAAAGACAAAGGCTGTCTGATCTGAGCCACTCCGCAGAGCGGATCAGACCAAGAAGTGGACGAACAGCACTGCCAAGGTAGCGGGTGTGACACAAGTATAAGGCAGCAGGAATGGAGAGGTGGAGCCGGATGGTGAAAAACTTGAACTTGAGCCTGAGGGTGATGGGGAGCCTTTGAGTGTTATTGAGTAGTTGGAGGGACCCCTGCAAATGGAACTTAGAGCCCTCATCGTGGTGACAGTGCTGGGGACTGGAGAACCCAGGCAGGACAAGGTCTGGTTTAGGCTAGTGCTGGGGGGCAGGGGTATCGGAGCTTAGCCCTCCCACCAAGGAACCCATAAACACCCAGAACTGGATCCAGCAGGCTGGTGGGGTGTGGGGGTGGGTTCTGGAGGCAGTAGGAGAGAGGCAGTCCCTGGGTCTGAGCCAGAGTGAACCAGACAGGTCCTGGTCTGGAGCTGGGCAGAATGGGGCAGGTAGTTAAAGGGATTTGACTTGGCAACGTCACACAAGGGAATTCAAGGTGCACCTGTGACCAAGCTGGGTCCTATGCCAGAGCTGCCCAGCTCCTAGAGCAGGAGAAGCTCACGCCTGACTTCTGGCTTTTATAAGGTAGCACTCACTGCATGCCAAGAGTGACACAGCTGGTCTCCTGAAATGGCCACAGCGCTGCCTGAGCAGATACAGCCATGATTCCTGTTTCATAGGTGAGGGGCCTGAAGCGTGCAGATGCCAAAGTCACCTGCTGTGGGCTGCACATTGACCTGGACGTGGAGCTGGGTCAGACCCAAGTCTGTGTGCTCCACTATGCTCTCAGCATTGTGCTGCCCAGTAACCGTGGAAAAGGAAATCTGGGAGCCCTGCTGGGGGCTGTCCTTGCCAATCTGTGGGGCATTGTCATGACTTCTGTCAACTGCCTGCCCCCACGAAGGTAGAAGACTCCTTTTTTTTAATTAAAAATTTTTTTTCCACTATTTTATTCATTTGAAAGGCAGAAAGGAGAGAGAGAACGAGAGAGATTTCCCAATCACTGGTTCACTCTTAAATGCCTGCACAGCCACTGGAGGTGCCAGGAACTTGGGACCCCATCAGGGTCTCTCAAGTAGATGCCAGCTGCCCAAGAACTTGAGCTGTCACTTGCTTCCTCCCAAGATGTATATGAGCAGAAATACTGGACTCAGAAGCAGAGAGGGGATTCGAACCCAGGACTGTGGCCTGGGATGTGAGCACCCCACATGGCACCTCTCACCAGCCCTGCCCTGGTATTGAGGACAGTGTGGGATGGGACCATGCTGTGGTTTGAATGTTTGTGTCATCTCCAAAATTCAGGTTGTAGCTTGGTTCCCAATGTGACAGGAGTAAGCCCTGGGGGTGTGGTTGGGGGTGAGGGAAAGCCTTGAATACTGGTGGGTCTGCCTTCAGCCCGGGATTTGGCTCAACTCTTGCTGTTCTGTTCATTATTGCACGTGGGGACACAGCGGTCCCCCCCTCTGGAGGACACAGGAGTCCAGGCACTCCCCAGACACAGGGTTCATCAGGGTCTTGACCTTGAGGAAATAGTTGTGGTTGTTTGTAGCCGGTCTGGGATTTTATCAGCATGGACTGACTCAGGCTCCGGTGTCACATGTGGGGTCTGACACATGGTGGGCATTTTGGCTTGCAGTAAACTTATCGTGAAAACGGGACTTGGCTGTAGGAAATTAGTTGCGTGTAAGAACTTTAAGTGCATCTAAAGTCTACTAGTCTGGCACACAGTGGGTATGTGGGGTCTGGCACACAGTGGGCATGCGGCATCTTGCATGTGGCGGGCATGTGGGGTGTGGCATACAGTGGGCATGCGGGGTCTGGCACGTGGTGGGCATGTGCAGTTTGGCATGTGGTGAGCATGTGCAGTTTGGCACGTGGTGGGCGTGCGGGTCTGGAACATGGTGGACTGTTGACTTCATTTTTTGAATCCCCGAGCCTTTGCTTGATGCTCCACCTGCACTTCCTGCGATAGCCCAGGGTACACCTAACATGTGCTCCATAAGTTTTTTTTTTTTTTAAGATTTATTTATTTTTATTGCAAAGTCAGATATACAGAGAGGAGGAGACAGGAAGATCTTCCGTCTGATGATTCACTCCCCAAGTGACTGCAATGGCTGGAGCTACACCAATCCAAAGCCTGGGGCCAGGAACTTCATCTAGGTCTCCCACGAGGGTGCAGGATCCCAAGTCTGGGCCATCCTCGACTGCTTTCCCAGGCCAGAAGCAGGGACCTGGTTGGGAAGCGGGGCTGCCGCGATTAGAACTGGCCCCCATATGGGATCCTGGCACGTTTAAGGTGAGAACTTCAGCCGCTAGGCCGCCATGCTGGGCCAGCTCCATAAATTTTCCTTCATTGATTGAGCAAAGTGTGACCAAATAAAAGAGCGAGGACCCGCGGAATCTACAGTTCTCCTGGACTCTGCAGCTGACGCTCTGGATGGATGCGTCTGACCTTCACATTCCTGGTGAGACGAGCCCGGCCTTGGCCACTCCAGCATCCCTGGTGGCAACCAGGGCAGACAATGACACCGCCACCGGAGGCTCCCTGCCACGGACAGGACAGGCAGCAGGAGTGAGCACGCAAAGCTGTGGCTGCTGTTAGTACAGGGATGTCCCTGTGCTGGCTCCACCAAGCCAACAACTGTGCCTGCAGTGTTTTCCAGATATCGGCCCCAGCTACAAGAGGATCAGACAGCCCTTTCTGAGCCAGCATTGTGGAGGGAGGAACAGGAAATGAAACAATTAGTGATGCATCTTAAGCCTGAGAACTTGTGATGACAGTCTATATGTGCCAGGAAGAGTGCCGGGCTGGGGTGGTGTGTTGCGGGGCGAGTGTGGGTCGCAAAAAGTGGGGTATCTCTTAGCACCAACTCCCAGGCTTCACGGAAATGCTTTTATTCAGGCTACAAGCAGAGCATGGGAAGGAATGCACCTTGCACAATCACAGGGAAGGGCACATGTTGCCTAAGGAACAGCAAGAGAGAAAGCACAGACTTGCGGGGGGGATCTTTAGTAATTGAAAAGAAAAAAAAAGAAGAAACTTTACACAAGCAAATCAATATAACAAGTGTAATTCTTTAGGTATTCATAGTGATGCATTAATTTAATCATCCAACAAATCCAGTCCCTTAAGGAATGGCCCTGTGCTAGGCCATGGGGGTCCGACAGTACAGCCTGCAAGCAACATTCTTGCCACACCCACGTCCAGGCCTGGCACCCCATGGGGTTGAGCAGCTCTCCAGTTTGCAAAGGACTCCCCAGTGCACCTCGGATCCCCAGGGAATCCAAACAAACTGCGAGGCTCTGGTATTCCAGGCCGCCCTCCAGCCACAGGCAGCTCCCTGCTCCCAGTCGGTGGAGCGGGAGGCTACTCTGCTTCCTGCCTCCCCTCCCCCACCCACCTGGGCACAGAGGGTCTTTCATCCATTGTTACTGCTTCCTGCCCATCCATCTCCAGCTGCTGAGCTGAGCCCAGCACATTTATACTGACAAGCAGCTGCTTTCTCCGGGATCCTGGAGGGGGCTACAGAGGGGCGTGGCCTGGGGTGGGGAGAGGCTGGACAGGGGGAGGACTACAGCCTTCAGTGCCAAAGGGTGTCCTGCCCTGGGGAGGTGTCGGACCAGGAGCAGGCCCCGCCCCTCTAGCCAGGGGAGGGAGTGACTAACAACCCTTGTCACCTCAGGACCTGGATCACCCAGGACTGGGTTTGGATCTGCAGGGTCTTCTCCAGCCCCACGTAGCATGGTTGGGGTGAGCCCCACCATCTCCACCCACTGCTGGCTGCAGGGGCTGGGATGAGTTGCTGGAACTCTCTAGGCCTCAGTATCCTCACTTGAGAAGTGGATCTGTCAATCCAGGCCACGCCCAGCAGCGTGATGGTGAGAGTGACCATGATCACAAGATGCCTGGACGCACCACTCCAGAAAATGGAATGCGTTCTCTGTCCCTGGGGCTTCGGTTCTAAGCAGGAAAGATAAAAGGTGGGTGTTGGGCAGCTGGGTTGAGCAGCTGCCCGGGCTGCCCGAGTGTGCAGGTTTGAGACCAGCTCCGACTCCAGCTTCCTCCAAGGGACACCCTGAGAGATGAGGGCTCAAGGAGTTGGGTCCCCGCTGAGCAGGCAATTAGGGTTGCATTCCCTGCTCGTGGCCTCGGTCAGACCCCACTCCAGCTGCTGTGGGCATTCAGGGCGTGAACCAGCGGATGGAGGATCTCTGTCGGCTTCTCTCTGTCTTTCAAATGAAAACCAACCAACAAGCAACAGAAAGTAGGACACTTACAAGGCGGCTCCTGTGAAAGGACACTTGATTGAGCAAATGATGTGTGCTGGCTGCGAGGCTGAAGATGAGGAACCACAGACCCAGTTCCTGTTCTCAGGTGAAGCAGTCAAGCAGGACCTGGTGCCACAGCTTAATTGACTAATCCTCGTCTTGCAAGTGCCAGCATTCTATGCAGGCACGGGTTCATATCTCAGCTGCTCCACTTCCCATCCAGCTCCCTGCTTGTGGCCTGGGAAAGCAGTCGAGGACGGCCCAAAGCCTTGGGACCCTGAACCACGTGGGAGAGCCAGAAGAAGCTCCTGGTTTTGGATTGGCTCAGCTGTGGTCATTGTCCACATCCTCCATTGCTCCGTTATATCCAAAATGGGATGGTGACACTTGCAGGTCGAGGATTAGCCTGTACAGCCTCCAGTCATATCTTTTTTTTTTTTAAGATTTATTTTATTTTTATTACAAAGTCAGATATACCGAGAGGAGGAGAGACAGAGAGGAAGTGGAGCTGCCGGGATTAGAACCAGCAGCCATATGGGATCAAGGCGAGGACCTCAGCCACCAAGCCACGCTGCCGAGCCCTCCAGTCATATCTTAAATGCTTTTCTCGAACACATTTTTTAGCTTTATAATGGTGCAAAAGCAAGACACACCCAGTAGAAAGCCTACTTAGAATTTTGAGCTTCAGTCTTTCCCTGGCTCCTGATAGGCAGTACTGTTCTCTCACAGCCAGCCAGAGCCGTGGTCCAGACTGACGCTTAGCAGGGCTCAGTGCCACTGTGCTGGGGTGGTGGGGTGGTGGGGTGGTGGGGTGGTGAAACACCTTTTCTGTTTGTGTGATTTTCAATGTGAGTTTCTTGGGGTGACACCACATGGTAAGTGGAGGGGCACTTGTGACAGAAGGCTGTGGGTCTGAATGAGGGAAGTGTGGGGATGGTACTGTGACTGAGTACCTACTGTGGTGGGGTACTGTGAGCACCTACTGTGGGGAGGGTACTGTGACTGAGCACCTACTCTGGGGTACTGGGACTGAGCACCTACTGTGGGACAGGTACTGGGATTGTTTTTTTAACCCCTCAGTCTTCACTCAGCTCCCAAGTCTACTAAGCACCTGTTATGTGCAAGGTGCTAGGTGCTGAGGACCCTGGTTCAAGATCCACACCTGTCCCCCATGGCCTGAGAGCCCAGCAGATTGGGGGCTCTTAATGTTCTGCAGTCTCTCTGGACTAAAGGCCCACACTCATCCCTAGAGCATGCAGGCCCCTCACCCCAAGCCCTGCCACCCACCTGAGGACGTGGCTGCACCATCCAATGGGTTCTTAAGCCCAAAGCCGGGGCCTCCTGTGGCATCCTGCTCCTCTGACCTCCCCAGAGGCCAGTTCATCAGCAGCTCCTGTAGGGTTTTTTTTGACATGTCAGATCTGGGAGCTGCCCCATCCTTTCTGGCTGCCCATCCTTTCTGACCAGGCCCCCATCTCTCCTGCCTGGACGCTGTGTCCATGACCTCTTTGGGTCACACTATAGCCCTGTCACAAACCATCTGCCTGTCCATGGCCAGAGCGGGTGCTCTTGGATGTGCTGCTGAAATGCCTTCAGGAGGTTTGGCCCATCTAGCCTCAAACCCAGAGGTCTGAGTCGTCTTCTCCCGCCCTGCCCGCTTCTCCCCTCCTCCTGCAAGTCCTCCCTTTGCCCACCTTCTGCTTCCTTGCCAGCCCAGCTCTCTCTCTCTCTGGAGGTGCCATTGCCTCTGGCCCTGGTTGCACGGACTCCTATTTATCCCAGCCTCAGTGCATGGGCTTTCCCGGTTCAAGGCCATCTCCCATGGTAGTCTATCTCAGCACTTAGCCCCTTTGGCCCACTCGAGTTGACTGCCATTACCTGCCTCGGGAGACCATGGTCTCCTCCAGGTGCCTGCACACTGCCTGGCACTGGGCTGTTCCTGCAGCCTGGCCTTGTGCCTGTCCCAGAACTGGCCCCCTGCTCACCCGGGTGAGCACTGCGGTGAATCCTGCGCCCAGCCAGCTCTGCTCCATCAGTCCCCTGCCCCCCAACCCCGCAGTGGCTTCTAGCTCCCCTTCTGTTTAAACAAAACCACGCACCCTCCCTCCCCAGCCTCAGTGGAATAACTTGTGGGCTATCTTGCCACCTACCAACCTCTAATAAGCCAGCTTATTTTTAGCACAGGTGAAAGCAACATGCTGCAAGGATTTTCCACTCCCAGCTGCCGTTCACCACCGTTTGGTTTCCTGTGTGTGCTGGGGGCAGAGGCTGCCAAGCTAGCCAGCCTTGCTGTGCTAGGGGGCAGGGAAGGGTCTCCTCCCCAAGTTGCCCCTTCTTCCACCCTGTGTGGAATGACCCACAACGTGTGTGGTATAGGCCCTGGGGGATGCTGGGGAGCCTGGAATGAATGAGGCAGGTGCTCCCCATTTCTGTGTGACCTGGGCCTCGTCATTGTCCCTCTCTGTGTCTAGCCTCCTGCAGGAGGAGGGGTTCGAAGTGTTCAGTCCTGAAAGCCCTGGAGGGTTAAGGACAGAACCCTGAGCGGCTGGGGCTTTTCCAGGTCTGGACATCATTTTGAAGACACTCCCAGTTCTTTCTATGAATGAGAGGTAGCAGGTGCCTCTTATAGTGCATATGCAAATGCATGCAAATGTGTGCATATTAAAGGAGTCCAGGCGGTCTGGTACTCTGGTGCCCAAGGTCTGGCCAGAAGCTTAGCTCAAGCTCCCATCCCTACCTGGGTGCCTCCCAACAGAGAGGAAACAGACCAGGGATGGAGAGTGATTCCTTGGTCATACAGCAGGACCGAGGAAGCCCAAGCAGCCAGTTCTCCACTCTGGAGCTTTTCTCATCCACCTTCCTTCCTACCTTCAGCCACAGACCTGGGGCTAGAAGCTGGCCCTAAGGAAAGAGGGGGGGGCGCCCTTCTGTTACCATTACCAGAAAGGCCAGCCAGGCGACTGTGCTTGCAGCCCCTGGTGGCCCTTCTGATTTCATGATCAGGGCAGAGGCCCCTTCTCCACCAGGTAGAGCAGGAGTGGGACAGGGAGAGCTCGCTCTGTGCGAGGCATGTGGAGATGCAGGCAAGAGCCCTGTCAGGCACAGAAGGCACTCATTTTATTCATTTGAAAGGAAGAGAGGTCGAGGGGGATGGAGGAGAGATCCATCCACTGGTTCACTACAAATGCCCATCAAAGGCAGGGCTGGGCTGGAGCTGGGCATGGCGCAGGTCTCTCACCTGGATGGCGGGGATCTGACTGCTTGAGCATCAGCTGCTGCCCACGAGTGTGTGTGTCTGCAGAAAACTAGAGTTGCAAATGGAGCTGCACCCAGGGCCCTAACCCAGGCACTGTGATAAGAGATGTAGGTGTCTCAAACAACATCCACGTGGGAACTGCGTGCCAAACACCTTGCTTGGAAAGACAGCTTCGAGATCAGACTCCCACCCCACCATGCTGCACCTCCTGGTCCCTATGGGAATCCTGGAACCCCCACGGCCTGTAGTGCAGAACTTCCATAGAGCAGCAGGAAACAGCCAGCCTGGAGGGGCGGACACAGAAACGCAATCTTCATTCCGAGAGGAATAAGGAGCTCCGGGAAGCAAGCTCCATGGCAGCAAGAGAGGGGTGAGACTTGTGTTCAAGACGACCCTCATGCCTGCATGTGGCGAGGAAACTGGGTCACAGCTTGGGGCAGGATTGCTGGTGGCCATGGCAAAAGCTCATGCCAGAGGATGGAAAATAACTCTCTCTCTAAATCTGCCTTTCCAAAAGGAAAAAAAAAATTATTTAAAGAATAGTTACAGGGGCTGGTGAGGTGGTTCAATAGACTAATCCTTCACCTATAAATGTTGGGATCCCAAATGGGTGCCAGTTCTAATCCCAGCTGCTCTGTTTCCTACCCAGCTCCCTGTTATGGCCTGGGAAAGCAGAGGAGGACAGCCCAAAGCTTTGGGACCCTGCATCCATGTGGGAGACCCAGAAGAAGCTCCTGGCTCCTGGCTTCGGATTGGCTCAGCTGTGGCCATGGGGCCATTTGGGGAGTGAACCAACAGCTGGAAGAGCTTTCTCTATCTTTTCTCTTTCTGTGTAAATCTGCCTTTTTAATTAAAATAAACAAATAAAATCTTATAAAAAAAAAAAAGGATCCCAGAACTTAATCCATGTCTCCCACATGACTGGGGGGAGCCAAGTGCAGAGTGAGCATTAGCAGGGAGCTGGGACTTGAACCCTGGCACTTAAAGTGGGATGTGTGTGCCTCCAGCAGTGTCCTAACTGCTGCTCTAGGCACCTGACCCGTTTCACTTTGAACTGCTCGGCTGGTGGCATTCCATGTGGTTACTAAACCACAGCAACGTTAAATCACAAATTGAAGCGTGTTCCCCCACCCCGACCCCTTCTATCAGAGGCTGCCTTTTTGTCTAAACACGTCCAGACTCCACAGGGCAACGCCGGTGGTGATGTTTTGCCTGGCCCCGGCTGTTCCCTGACCCTGTCTGCTGCCTGACTCTGGCCATTGCCTGGCCCTGTCTGACCCCTGGCCTTGGCCACTCCTTGGCTCTGTCTGTTGCCTGGCCGTGTCTGCTGCCCAGCCCTGATCGCTGCCTGGCTCTGTCCACTCCCTGGCCCTGGCTGCTGCCCAGCCTCTCCACCAGCACCTTTGCCTCCATTCTCAGTTCCAGCACCATCTCCTCTAGGACCTGCCACTCGCTGCTGCCTCCACATCTTCCCTCCTGCCCTGCACTGACACCTGTCCCCACTTCCCCTTCCTCTGTTACCAGCAGACTGCCTGGGTTGGATCCTGCCTCTGTCATTTCCCAGCATCAGCAATGAGAACTTGAGTGCATTCTGACTCTTTCCATGACTCAGTTTCCTTACCTGTAAAGTGGGGATACCAACAG
The DNA here is from genome assembly GCF_030435755.1 of Ochotona princeps. NCBI lineage: Eukaryota > Metazoa > Chordata > Mammalia > Lagomorpha > Ochotonidae > Ochotona > Ochotona princeps. The sequence continues at coordinate 16,536,511 of NC_080833.1, forward strand.
TTCCCATGTCACAGGGCTGTTTAAGGATGGAAATGTATGAAAAGCCATTAGAGGGGCCAGCAATGTGACACAGCAGGTGAAGTGGCCACCTGTGATGCTGGCATCCCATGTGAGTGCTGGTTGAGTCCTAGCTGTCCTGCTTCCAATCTGCCTCCCTGTTAATGCTCCTGGGAAAGCAGCAGGAAAGAACTTGGGCCACTGCAACCCCTGTGGGAGACCTGGTTGGAATTCCAGAATCCTGGCTTTGACCTGACCCAGTCTTGGCTGTTGAGGCCATTTGAGGGGAGTGAGTCAAAGGAAAGATCTCTCCTTTTCTCTGTGTGTTTCCCTGTCTTTGGAGTCATTCTGCCTTACATACAAAATAAAATGGGCCTTCAAAAAAAAAAAAAAGGCTACTGAAGACCCAAACCTTTTAGAGTCAGCATTTAGCCTAGCAGTCAAGGTGCCCACATCCTATGCCAGATGCCTGAGTTCAAGACCTGTCCCGACCTGCTGGACACAGCGCTCAAACCCTGAGGGTGAATTGGGAATGCCGGGCTGCTAGCTCCCGGGCTGCTGGCCCAAGAAACACACGGACACATGTACTTGGTGGAAAAGAGTGCCTCCTGCTCTTTATTTCACTCCTCATATATATACCTTCTTCTCTAGGGGAGGAGGAGAAGGGGAGGGGTTTCCTGGGAATAATTATCTTCATTGAAGCAGGGAAGGAACTAATCATCTATATTGAAACAGGGGAGGAACTAATCATTTGAACGGAACAAGGGTGGAGGTTCTATTCTGCTTGCTCTACACAGGCCCTGCTTGCTGTGGTCCTGCTTGCTCAAGGCAGCCTTTGCAATGCAACAGGCTGTCAGGTAGGCCAAGTCTAAGGCCCATAAGTCTGTGGCTCCTAACAAAGTCCCACTTCTACTCCTGACTCCAGCTCTCTGCTGATGCACAGTCTGGGAGGCAGCAGGTGCTGGTTCATGGACTTGGATCCCTACCTCAGATGTGGGAAACCCAGACTGAGTTTCTGACTCACAACTTGGCCCAGTGTGGCCATTTGGGACATGAACCAGTGGATGGGAGATCTCTAAGTCCCTCTGCCTCCCAAATGAATAAATGTGAAAAAAAATTAAAGGATGGAGCTGGTGTGATGGCTCAATTGCTAATTCTCTGCTTATAAGCACTGGCATCTTATATGGGTGCCAGTTTGTGTCTTGGCTGCCCCACTTCCCATCCAGCTCCCTGCTTTGTGGCCTGGGAAAGCAATAGAGGACAGCCCAAAGCTTTGGGACCCTGCACTTGCATGGGAGACCTGGAAGAAGCTCCTGCTTTCAGATTGGTTCAGCTCCAGCCATTGAAGCCACTGGGGGAGTAAGCCAGAAGATGAAAAATCTTTCTCTCTGTTCTTCTTTCTACAAAGCTGCTTTTTGAATAAAACAAAACAAATAAATCTTCAAAAAAAAAAAATTAAAGGCTGTAACCCTGTACTCTGACTTATAGCACATGAAAGAGCAACTGTCACCTCCTCCCTGGTGCACTCCCTGGCCCCAGGCTCGTGTCACACCCCTGGCACTGGGTGACATGCCTGTCCTGTCACGTCCTCTTCTGTCCCCAGCTAACTGTACTCCTCTGCAGGTGGCAAAGGAGCCTGGTGTCCCAGCTCCCAGCAAATGCCCTGTACGTGCCTATTGAGTGAGCTCTGAGCAGACTTGGCCATGGCCCAGGAGGGCAGGCTGGGTGGGATGAAGCAGAGCGTGGGGACAGCTTTCTTTGGACAAGCTGCCCATCTTTCTGGGAGTGAAAGTTTTCCTGTGGGTTCTGAGGGCGTGATAAAGAAAGCGAGAGTCCGCGAGAGCAAGTCGGCAGAAACCTGAAGCCTGCTCCTGCACCCCTGCCTATGCCCCCAACCCCAGGACATCCTGCCCTCCTGTGGCGCCCCCACCTGCTGTCACCCACGCACACCTGCCCCGTCCCCCCCACGGCAGCAACTTCCTCTGACACACATTTTCCATTGCTGGGTGGTGCAGGCAAGGCCACAGGTGAAAACAGTCTCCAAGGTTTCCTCCCCAGGTGCTTCCCCAGCTCCCGGCTCCCACCCAGGCTTGGCCCCTTCCCTGCTGAGCAGCCCTGGCCACAGGCCCTGCCTTCCAGGATGCCTGCTGGCTCAGCCGGGAGGTGGAAGCTCTGTGAGGTATGGCTGAGCACCTCTGAGCAGGTGCAGGTTTAGTGTTAGGATGACGGCTCCGGCTGCAAGGGGAGTAAGCCCAGCCCTGGGATTGGGCTGGGTGGGCTGAGCTGGGACAATGGAAAGAGCACCAGGGAGCTCTTCCGGTCTGACCGGGAAGGGTAGGGCAGGAGCCCAGTGCAGGGGCTAGCCTTCTGGGTCTGGTTTTTTCGCATCCCTGGCCAGCCTCAGCCCCTGCCTGTCTCAGCAGCCAGGCTTCCTTCTTCTGGCTTCACTAGGTCCTGCTGCCCTTTCAAGACCAGCTTGGGTGCTCCCTCCTCCTAGAAGGCCTCAGCATGTCTTCCTTGGAACTCCCAGCACACCGCACCTCATAAAACCTTCCCTTGCCACATTTACCTCCCCGAATCGGGCCAACGCTCTGCATCCTACCAATCTGAAGGCAAGATCCGAGGCTTGGGCTGCTGTTGTGGTGCTGTGGGCTAAGCGGCCACCTGCAGCACTAGCATCCTACATGAGTTCTGATTTGAATTTGAATCCTGCCGCACCAAGGAGCTACTGGGACCTCAGGAGACTGACCCAATTCTCCTCCGAGCCTCTGCATTCTCATCCATGAGCCTGGGGGGGGAAGACCCTCACAGCATCCAGAGCTGTCACCACTTATGCTAGTGGTGTGTGGCTCCCATACACTTGAACTGTGGCCAGTCTGAACTGTGAGGTGCTGAGCTTCAAGTACATAGGCTTTAATGCAGGTGTAGGCACCTCAAGAATTGCTACATTGATAGAATTGATAATATCACACATCAATAGTAATTCAGAACATTGGATTAGATAAAATGTTGCTAGATTAGGGAAAAAAAGAGCACTTTTTCCAAGTCCTTTGGCTGCACAGCCACCATATTTGCTCCAGGACTTGGCACTCTCTTCTTTTTGTTAGATTAATTTATTTTTTCAAAAGGGAAACTCACAGAGACAGGGTGAGATTTTTTCCCCTCTGCTGATTCAGTCCCCAAATGCCTCCCAAAGCCAGGAGCTTCTTCAGGCTCTCCCATGTGGGTGCAGAAGCCCAAGCACCCGGGCCATCTTCGGTTGCTTTTCCCAGATACGTTAGCAAGGAGTTAGATTGGAAGTGGAACATCCAGGACTCGAACCAACACCCCATGAGATCACAATGATACATGCAGCAGGCTTACCCGCTGTGCTAGAGTGGCACCCTCTAGGCCTTGACCTTTCAGTCCACCTCAGGCAGGATTCTGCCGGCCTGAATGGGGCTCTCAGTGAGTCTTGTCCTGTCCTGCTCACTGTTGCCCTGTCTGTCTCAGCAGTGGACCCAGCAGCTCCTGGACAGCTGGGCCTGGCTTGGTCTCTTTCTCCCAGCTCCCTGCACAGAGCCTGCATAGCACACACACAGCACACACACTGATTAGAAGCCATAAAGCGGGAGACACACGTTAGAGAGCAGTGAGAAGTTAGTATTGTTCTGGCACACCTGGAGGAATGCAACAGGACACATGTCCCGTGGACGCCAGGGTCAGGGCCCTGACAGGAAACAGATGTGGCACACAAACTGGGGAGAGATGACTGAGGGGCTCTTACAAAGGTGTGGGCAGGGTCCAGGACCCCAGGACTGGCAAGGTTGAGGGGTGACACCACCTGTGGTCCAAAGGGAGGGAGAGGCTATCTGGACCCAAGGCCAAGGACAGAAGCACAAGGAGGCCTGGGTGAAGGACACAGTCAGCCTGTGGCTAGCCTGGAGCAAGGGGCGGGAAGGGGAAATGAATGCCATTCCTAACTTGCCATCTATGGCCCTTGTCCACCGGAAGTCAGAGGACAGCATAGAGGGCACTCAGCAAGGCAAAACAAGCTGGGGGAGCAGAGGGGGAACGGATGGGCAAATGGAGAGCTCTGAGCAGGAAGCCACATGTGAGTGGCGGGGGGACCTGCGGACGCCCCCTAAAGCAAAGGGCACTAAGGGGCCAGTGCTGTGTCATGGAGCTAAACCCATTGCCTCGGATGTCAACATCTCATACCAAAGCACCGGTTTGATCCAGCCCCTGCTAATGCAGCTGGGAAATCAGAAGATGGTCCAAGCACTAGGGCTCCTGCACCCAGGTGGGAGATTCCAATGGAGTTCCTGGCTCCTGGCTTCAGCCTGGCTCAGCCCTGGGTGTTATGGGCACTCTCTTTCTGCTTTTCAAATAAACAACTCCCTTAAACATCTAATTGTAGGACCTGGCATGATGACTCAGTGGTTAAATCCTTCCTTGTCATGCACACATGGGATCCCATATGGATACTAGTTTGTGTCCTGGCTGCTCCACTTCCCATCCAGCTCCCAGCTGATGGCCTGGGAAAGCAGTAGAGGATGGTCCAAAGCCTTGGGACCCTGCACCTGCGTGAGAAACCTGGAAGAAACTTCTGGCTCCTGGCTTCAAATCACCTCAGCTCCAGTCGTTGCAACCACTTGGGGAGTGAACCAGTGGATGGAAATCTTTCTGTCTGTACCTCCTCCTTTCTATGGGTCTGCCTTCCCAATAAAAATACAATTTTTAAATCTAATTGTATACATTTAAAAGGACAATATACTTTCACATCTATTCCCTCCCCTCGGTCCTGAATGCCTGCCACGTGTCAGCTGATTAATTTCCAATGGTGAAAACTAAGGCACAGGGGCGGGGGTAATCCAAGAAACCCGGCCAGGGTCACCCAACAGGAAGTGGCCCAGTCAGGACTGGAACACTGGCAGGCCCCCCAAACCAGTGCTTATGGCCTCTAGGCAAGTACCTGCTGCCAGGCTGCCAGACATTTTATGTCACTCAACAAAATTCTGTGAGAGTGATCCTTCTGTCCTGAATCTCAGAGGAGTCCAGGGATCTCTGCAGATCCCCCAGCTCAGAGGGGCTGCAGCAGGGGCAGGGGAGCAGACTGTACTTTTATTTTTAAGATTTATTTATTTTTATTGGAAAGGCAGATCTTACAGACAGAAGGAGAGACAGAGAGAAAGAGCTTCCGCCCACTGGTTCACTCCCCCAAGTAGTCACAGTGGCTGAAGCTGAGCCAACCCGAAGCCAGTAGCCAGGAGCTTCTTCTGGCTCTCCCACCTGGGTGCAGGGTCCTAAGTCCCAAGGCATCCTCTGCTGCTTTCCCAAGCCACAAACAGGGAGCTGGAATGAAAGTGGAACATCCAGGACACGAACTGGTGCCCATTTGGGATCCCGACATTTGCAAGGTGAGGATTTAGTCACTGAGCCATCACGCTAGGCCCTAGAGTTTACCTTTACTTAAGCAGCTGACTAGCGGATTACATGGTGGCAGCCTCAGGACATTTTTAGCCCCAACGGTGGAGCCACCTCCTGCAGGTGTCTCCTGGAGGCAGCTATAACCACAGGATTTGGACTTGCAGAGCTGGGCGGGGCCCCCAGCAACTTCCAGGCCTCTGGCTCTTGCCTGCAACTTTACAACTCACAATAGTGACAGCAGGGACAGCCATGCTGTGGCCCAGCCCAGCCACCGTCTTCTTCTATTATCACTCATCTGACCCACCCCTCCTTAGGATGGAGTCCTGTCTCTAGGCAGGTGTCATGAGCCTTTCATTTTGTTCAGGAAGAACTGAGGCCTAGAAGACAAATGACTCAGCCACAGTCAGGACCAGACCCTGATGTGTCTGAAGCTCAGCGGCCCAGGTGTGGGGTCCACAGCCCAGATCTGCAACCTTGACCAAGACCTGGTACATTAAACAAGTATGAATAACTAGAAAAATAAAGAGCCACTTGATGTCTCAGTAATGGCAATTGCCATCAAAGGTGCTAAGTACTCCACTTTTTTTTTTTTCTAAATATTTATTTCTTTGAAACACAGACAGAAAGAGAAAAAGAGACAGAGATCTTCCATGTGTTGGTTCATTCTTTAAATAGGTGAGGAGCTGGGTCAGGGGGACGCCAGGAGCCAGGAACTCCATCCAAGTTTCCTATGTGGCTGGCAGGAACCCCAGCACAAGCGCTGTCTTCTGCTGCCTCCTAGGTGCAGCAGCAGGAACCCAGGAGGGAAGTGGAGGAGCTGGGACTCCAGCCAGGTACTCCAGGATGGGATGTATGTGTCAAAAGCGGTGGCTCAACCCGCTATGCCACATCTGCCCCTGCCTCCTCAGATTCTGAACTCAACCTCATTATGGATTTGTAGGTCATAGTTGGGGAAATAACCCTGGTCCACAGGCCACACTTTGGGTAGCCCTGTGGAAATAGGAACAGAATTAGGTGCCCAGGACAGGCAGCAGCAGGCAGTCCATGGACACTTCATCTCTGACCTGTCTTCCTCCTGCCCACTGGTTTTCCTAACCCTCACCGTGGAGAAAGCACAATGCCTAGATTTTGTGTCACACAGCTTCTGTCACCACAGAAAAAATCATTTGAACCAAATTCAAAATTCCAGACAAAAAAATGTAGTGGTCCTGCCTCTTCCTCCCCCTGCAGGTTTGCTGTTCACTGCATGGCTAGGAGGTGGATCATTGTGGCCAATGGGTAGGAGGCACATAAAACACCAGCTCCCTTGGGGACCATGTGAATGGGGCAGGGAGCAGTTCTCAGAAGAGGGTATAGAGTCATCAGAAACAAGTGGATGTGGGTGGCGTGCACTGTGGCATGGCAGGGTAAGCCTCTGCTTGAGACATCACATCCCATGTGACACTGCCAGTTCAGTTACTCTGCATCTCTTGCAGCTCCCTTGGCAATGCTCTTGGGGAAGGCAGTCCATGATGGCCCAAGTGCTTGGCCCCCTGCCACCCATACCAGGATGGAGTTCTGGGCTCCTGGCTTCAGCCTGGCCCACCTCTGGCTGTTGTGGGTCCCTGGAGAGTGACCCAGTGGGATTTTTTTTTTTAAAAAGATTTATTTATTTTTATTGGTAGCAGGTCAGATTTATGGAGAGAATGAACCAGTGGATGTTTCTTTTGTGGTGCTCTACCTTTCAAAAAAAAATAAATAAATGTATGAATAATAAGAAAAAAAAGTAGATGTGCCGATGGACAATAAAGTCGGTCTTACTGTTGCCTGCTATGAAGTGGAGGTGACCACAGCAGCCACTTCCGGTGGTGGTGAGGTTGAAGTGAGTTGCCTCACACAGAGCCCTAAAGACAGCAGTTAAAAACATGCCCCAGCTGCCCATTAGCAGCTTAGGATCCAGTCCCTGTATGTCCCTGGCTTTCCCGGTGGTCAGTCAAGGGGCTGCCACCAGGCTGGGCACTGCCCTTTTCCACCCCATGCTGGTTTTAGCCCATTTTTCAGACAAGGGAAGTGAGGCCTCCACAGCCCAGAATCCACAGAGCCTAGGGAACCCCTCCTGGGATAGTTGCCTTCCTAGCAGCAGGAGGCAGAGATTGTAAGGATTAAGGGCATTGTTGTCCAAGACAATGTTGGAGACAATACCCCAATCACCGTGGGTGTCCATTGATTTCCATTGGCTCAGCCTTCCGGGGAGGGAACTAACAAGAGGCTCCTTGAGGCAGGAGGAACCAAACAAACGGCCAGGAGCAGCAGCAAGCTCACAGCTGTGCCCCAGGTGCTGGGGAGAGAGTGGGGCAGGAAGCGGGCAGGCCATTTCTTGCTTTCCTCTTCTTTCTTATTTGTTTGAGAAGCAACTTTACTTTCTAAATCGGTCATTGTCACCCGTTAGCCCTTGCCCCACCTGGGCCAGGGCCTCTGCTGCTAGGGGCTTAAGAGGAAGCTTAAGGAGACTGGAGGCGACGGTGCCAGGTGTGGCCCAACCCAGCCTCAGCTGGCTGCGGTGGGGGAGCTTCCTGGATCCCCTTCAAGTGACCACAGCCTGGCAACAGTTCCTGCCCAAGGTATGACTGGCCCAAGCTCAGCTGTTGGAAAGCTGGATAAGCAGGGTAGGGGGTGGCAAGGGGCAGGGAATGGATGGGAACAGACTAGGCAGCCAGACACGTGGGTTTAGTGACCTGTCACCTGAGCACAACACCACAGGAGCCCCTGTTTGTGCACCTGCAAAATGAAAGGAGATGTTGCAAAGATGAAATGTCAGTGAAGTAAGCCTGGTGTGTGTAATCCACTCAGTGCATTTTCTAGCCCTCCTGCCCACTTACTAGAGAGGCCAGTGGGGAGTGGGCATCTCCTACACTCCAGGTCCTTGTAAGGGAATCTGCCTATCCATCTATATTAATGTGATCAGCACCATTATACTCTCCCCCACTTCACAGGTGAGAAAACTGAGGCACAAGGACAAGCAGAGTGAACCACTCACCCGGGGCAGATATAGGCCAAGGGCCACAAGAGGTATAGGCACTTCCCCCAGCGGTTTAGAAGCCAGTTCAGACATCACCCCAGAGTGCCTGGGTTGGAGCCCTAATTCTACTCTGTATTCCAGGTTCTGGCTGATGCCAATTCCAGGATGCAGCGCCCATGACCCCAGTAGCTAGGTCCCTGCCCGACAGTCCTTCAGGAGGCCTGGGTTCTATCCCCAGCTTCAGCCTGGTCCAGCCCAGGCTTCTTAGGAGCATATGAGGTTGAACCAGCAGATGGGGGGTGTGCTCTCTCTCTGCCTCTCCAATACAAAAAAACAAATGAACCCAAATGCTTTACAAATGAGGCAACACTCACACCACAAGCACATCCAGCCCCCAGCCACCCACTTCAGCAACGGGTGAGCAAGAGTTATCTTGACCCCACCCGGGTTGACAGAGGAGGAAGCTGACAGCACTGGTGCCTAGCCTGCCCACCCAGAGTTAGGAAGCCCGCGGCCTGGCCTGGAGGGCCACATGCTTCCCCGCTGCAGGAACTGTCCCCTCCCCTGCTGGACATGCCCTCTAAGCCCTCACCCATGGCCAGCCCTCCATCCAGAGGCAAGGTTGGGTGGGGTGGGGGCTTGGAAGGTGTCGGGGGTGGAGAGGCAGGGGGCAGGGTGGAGACGGGACAATGCCAGCTTTGCAGTCAGAGGGGCTGGGATCCTAAGCCACTGGGAGGCAGCATGGGCTTTTAACACATTCTCCATAAGCCAGCCGGATTTGGGGCTGTTAGACCTTACAGCTGCCCCCAGGGAGGATTGGAGGAGCAGAGGCAGAGGATGGGAAGGTGGCCGGGGTAGCGCTTGCTGAAGGGACCTGTGAGTGGAAGTTTGGAGTAAGGGACAGACAGGGTGTCAGGTAGCCTGCCTTCTAGGTGGGCTTCTATCACCAGCTTGTCTGGGGCAAGTCTTTGTCCTTTTGGGTCTCACTGTCCTCATTTGCAAGTTCCCCGCTTTGCTGCCTCACTCCTAACCCCCCTCCATCCTGCCTCCCCAAATGTGAGTGGAGTGTCATGTTCCTAGGAGACTGCGTTTCTTGTCAGCAACATAAGACAGTGTCCTGGGGCCAACTCCCAGCTCCCTGTGGGTGTTCCAGGCCCATCCTCTTGGGACAGGTGGACACTGTGTGGGGGACACTCTGTGTGGGGGTCACTGCTCTGGCACAACCAGGGCTGTGTGGGGGGACACACTGTGTGGGGGTCACTGCTCTGGCACAACCAGGGCTGTGGCTCAGCCCCTGCATGCTGCAGGCTCCAGGAGACCCAGGGCTCACCCTTGCCTGTCTATACCCACAGGCCAGGGCATGCCCAAGGCGACTCCTGGCCCCCTCTGTCCTTGGTCACAAAGTCCTTGCACCTCTGCCTGGGGTCTCTAGTCTTCCACCTACAAGCTTACTCAGTTGGCTCAGGCCCCAGGTCAGCCACCACCCCCAACAAGCCACCCACCCAATCCAGACCCCAACCCCCACCTGTGTAATGAGGACAGCGGTACCCATCTCCTATGTGGAGACACTTGTCACACCCAACCCATGTGCAGCTGATGTCAGCAACTTGTGTCTTGGACCCCCCTCAGACGTTGCCCCCACAAGGGCCGCCCTCGTGTCTCCAATATAACCTGAGTTTCTCTCCCAGTTCCCCCAACTCAGTTCTTACAGAACTTCTTGTCTGGCATCTGTTTAACTCAGGTTGGGCCTGTTCCCCACCCACCTCAAACTCCCATGTTCTGCTCTTTGTACCTGTTACCTTGTGCACATCCACAGATAGTTGAAGGAATGGATGAACAAAGCCTCAGCTATTCCGAATTCATTAGCTCTCCTCTGCACTCTGGCCTAACGTCAGGACTGCAGAGGCCAGGACCACCGGAACGGTCTCTTCTGTTAGCACCATTCATAGTTCCCATATACTGAGCATTCAGTATGTGCCAGGCATGGGGCATAAAATGCTCAGTGTCATCTCTGTCACTCTGGGATTGGGGTCCCAGTATTATTCTTATTTCCTGAATAAGCAAACTGGGTCTCTTGGAAAAGTAAAAATTGTCTTATGATAGCTGCCCACAATAATGGCATTCCACAGGAGTGCCAGTTTGAGTCCTGGCTGCTCCACTTCTGCTGTAGCTTCTTGCCAATGCACCTAGGAGGGCAATGGAAGATGGCTGCATCCTTGGGCCCCCACACCCATGTAGAATTCCAGGATTCTGGCTTCAGCCCAGCCCGGCCCTAGTCACTGCAGGCATTTAGGGAGTGACCCAGCAGGTGGAAGATCTCTCTCTCAGAGCTGGCCCCAAAGCCTTCCTATCTAGAACAGTTTCACTTCCTCTAGCATTTGCCCTTGATCATCTCTCCTTGTAGAATTTCTTGCCTCCCACGGAAGATTCAGCTCCTCCCTAACTGTCTTTCACTTTCTCCTCTGTCTTCTTTCGAAGGTCTATCCAGTTCTTGCTTGGTGGGGTTCCCCAGGGTTCTGTTCCCACACAGAAAACCTAGGCAGGGACACATTTTGTCAGCTTGGCATATTTCCCCAGCTCCTCTCATTTGATGTCTGTGTGGAATGCATCATAGGGCCTTGCCGGCTGAAAAGGCAATGGGCCAATTATAGTGCCCCATTTTCCTTGATACAATGATTGACTTGAGTCTGGGTGTATGACACAAACTGAGTCAATCAGAGCCTTCCCTGGGACTTGGGAATTAGTGGAAAAACTGGCTATCTCCATTTGAAGCAGGAGCTGGTAGGATGTGAACTCATGAGCATGGAACTGGAGAGGGCCTATTTGTCATGCCAGAGGAAGCTGATGGACTAGCGTTGTGGCAGCCATTTAAGCTACCCCCTATGGCACCAGCACCACATATGAGCATCTGTTCAAGTCCTGGCTGCTCCACTTCTGATCTAGCTTCCTGCTAATGCACCTGCAAAGATCAATGAAAATGGCCTGAGTACTCACAACCCTGACACCCACATGAGAGACCAAGATGGAGTTCTGTGCTCCTTGCTTTGGCCTCATCCAGCCCTGGTCATTGCAGTCATTTGGGGGGTGAACCAGCAGATGGAAGATTTTCCTCTCTGTAACTCCACTTTTCAAATAAAAATTTTTAAAGGAAGGAAAGAAAGGGAGAGAGAGTTCCCAATATCTGGTTCGCTCTCCAAATGCCCTCAAGGGTCAGGGGAGCTGAGGACAGGCGCTAAGAACTCAATCCAAGGCTCCAGTACGTACGCCATCACCCCTCACCACTGCCTCCTGGGGTCTGCATTGGCAGGAAACTGATCAGTCAGGAGTTATAATCAAATCCAGGTTCTCCTAGGTGCCCCATGGGCATATTAACCACTCAGCCAAACACCCGTTTCACAAAGAAAGGCAAAAGCGGACAGAGCTGGCTCTAAGGAGCAGCAGGGAGCCACCCTGATGACACTCTCGGACCCCCAAGTGTGACAAGGCCCCCATGTGATTCCCCTGAGACTCCAAGGTGGAAAAGCCACCATATTTCAGCAACCTGTCCCTTGTTTTCCCTAACCTAGTTTGACCTGAGGTTTTGTCATCTGCTTCATATAGTATTACCTTCCCTCTTTTTTTTTTTTTTTTAAAGATTTATTCATTTTATTACAGCCAGATATACACAGAGGAGGAGAGACAGAGAGGAAGATCTTCCATCCGATGATTCACTCCCCAAGTGAGCCGCAACGGGCCGATGTGTGCCGATCCGATGCCGGGAACCAGGAACCTCTTCCAGGTCTCCCACGCGGGTGCAGTGTCCCAATGCATTGGGCCATCCTCAACTGCTTTCCCAGGCCACAAGCAGGGAGCTGGATGGGAAGTGGAGCTACCGGGATTAGAACCGGCGCCCATATGGGATCCCGGGGCTTTCAAGGCGAGGACTTTAGCCGCTAGGCCACGCCGCCGGGCCCTACCTTCCCTCTTTAGCCTCTCAAGGTGATCTTGGACCTTACTGATTCCCATATCCAGGTGTGCAGGTGTCCAATGCAGAATGGTGGTGTGATAGGTACATCTACAATGACCTCATTCCCCTTGCTGCCTTCTGGGGTGCCCCAACACAAGTATGCTTTTTAAAGAGTGATTGATTGATTGATTGACTGATTGATTTGAAAGGTAGAGTTAAGGTATAGAGCCCTTCCATCCACTGGTTCTCTCCCCACATAGTTGCAGGGGCTGGACCAGTCTGAAGCCAGGAGCCAGGAGCTCCATCTGGATCTCCCACGTGGATGGCAGGGGTCCAGGTACTTGGCACATCATCCACTGCCCCAGTCAATGCTTCTCTCTTCACTCCCCACCGCTGTTTGCTTTGGCTCAGGCCACTGTGCCCTCCCTGCAACATCCATTCCTCTTGCCTCCCCTCCTCCATCTTCCTTCTTTCTAATCTCCATAACTCATTACCACAGTCATTTTTCTAGAACCCTCACCTGACCAAGTCATTCCCTATTAACCTCAGGGTGAACTCCAAGCTCTCCATTTTGAACTTGGCTTCCCCTTGAGCCATTTCTTTCCTGTGCTTCCTTTCAGACCCTCAGGGCCTCCCCTCGAGCCCCCAACACACTGGCCTGCCCCAGACTTTGCCACTGACATTCATGATCACACAGCCCATGCCTTAACCCTTTTCCTGATTGAACTCCAGATGCCATGGAGGCGGCCTCCTCCCCAGAGCTCGTCCCGCCACAACACCCTCAGTCTGAGCCCTCCCTGCTCTGAGTCCCATCAAGCCCCAAACCTGTTCCCCAACCCACTCCTGCAGGTGCACCCTGAGCTGCATACTGGCTAAGTTGGGTCCTAAGGACAAATCATCATAGAATGCTCCAGAAGTGCTTGGGGCAAGCAGATAGCACACAATTCCTGCACTGGGTCTTCACGGCTCTGCATTGTCAGGGAAGGCATTATCTGTCCCACGTTACAGATAGAAAATGTTCAGAGAGTTGAGCATGGAGTGAAGTCCCCACCTGGGGGAAGCCCCTGTCCCTCAGGCTCTTTGATCCAAACCTCTCATTTCCCAACTGCCAGCTGTGAGCTAAGGAAAACCGGCGCATCTAAGTGGGAAGAGGGATTTGAGGCCTGCATGGCACCAGGTGATAACCACTACCGTGCCAGCTAATGCCACAGTGTTCTCCCTCCTCATTCCCAATGCCCTCTTACCAACACAGGCTGTGCATTCCTGAGGCACAGACGGGAAACGAGGCACAGACCAGTCCAGTTTGGCCCCTCTCTCGGCGGGCTCCTCCTACACCTGGGTTATTGGTGCAGCACTGGTCAGTCTATTCCTCAATCATCCTTTCTCCCATCTCACCAGCCTGATGCTGGGAGGTGGCCCTTTTTCCATTTCACAGAAGCAGCATCTGAGGCTCAGAAAGTCAATCGTGGGGCTAGGAAATGACCTGTAGAGGTGCCTGCAGCCCCTGGGACACAGCTGGTGGGGCGAGGGGCGGCACCTCCTCCTGCCCGCAGAGTGCAGCAGGTGCGCACCGCCCGGTGGCGCCGCTGTGGGCGTGGGCGAGGGTCGCAGGCGGGCGGGGCCCCACGCCCATCCTCCCGCCCGTCGCCCTCTCTCCCGTGGCTGGTGGCAGGTGAGTGGGTGTCGAGGAACGGAGGAACCGCCAGGCAGCCGAGAAAACAGGACGCCGCAGAAATCAGATTACTCACCTGCAGCTGCGCCGCCCCAGGGCTAATAAAAGCAGGGCTTCCTGTTGTTTCTTTATTACCACCCTCTGCCTCCCCAGCCCCAGACCCTCCCAGCTGCAGCCGAAGCCCTAACAGATCGCCAGAAACCAGTAGCTTCAGGGTCCCCACCACTCCCAAGGCCATCTGCAGCAGGGGCTGCGTCCAGTCTTCTCCAGGGTGGCCTGCTCTCTCCAGGGGGTCAGCTGGGGCCCTGTGTAACAGTACGGATCCCCACACACTGCTTACACCTGCCGGACCAGAGCTTCTGTCTTCTGGGACCTGAGAGTGCGAATTCATTGAATTCACGCGGTCCCAGGTGATTTGTATGTAGGGTTAAGTTCGAGAGCCACAGAGTTCAGATGCTACAGGTTTGTTTTTCCTAATTACCCCCCGCCCCCCCCCCCTTACCGACAGATGAGGGCTGGGACCTAAAATCCCTGACCTCGGGGCCTCAATTTGCGCATTTGTAAAGTGGGTATGACATAATGTTGACCTGTTGGGATTCAGCATAGAGCTTCTCCAAAGCTGGGTCTCCCAGCATCCAGGGGCTGCAGCCTGGAACTCAACCAGGCCTCCCATATGGGTGCACAGGCCCAGGATGCACATTAGCGGGAAGCTGGATGGGAAGCAGAGCCAGAATTTGAAGCCACATGTGATACTACCGGATGTGGGCATCCCAAGAAGTGGGGTCTTCAACCTTGAGCCAGATGTTCACCCCTGCTGGCCTCTTCCCAGCCCGTTGATGACACCTTGGCCCCCTGCACACCCTGGACACCCTCCTGCTCGATGGACAGCCTCAGCCCCTCCTGGTCCTGAGCTCCCCATGCAGGTGCAGCACCCCCTGGACTTCCATGCTTGGCGCCCCCGTCTCACCTTGACCCGCCCCACCTTGACCCGCCCCTCTAGACTCACCACCTTGCTCTTGCCCAGCCTGCTTTTCCTTCTGGCACTCTCTGACTCAGGACTTTGTCCCTGGACTTGTCTGAAGTGATCCATTGCACAGTCTTTCAGTACAATGCACTTGACCCCCCCCCACCCCAACAGCCCTGGAACTCATCCTTTCCTTTCCGGTCCTCTTGTGCCTGTGCACGGTATGGCGGCTCCTGGGTTTAGGACTCCACGGTTTCTTGCCTGGGAGATTTGAGCAGTCTCCCACCTGGCCTTCCTATCTCCAGCCTTAATCCTGGCTGTAGCGGGGTAGGGGAGGTGGTGGTGAGTGGCCTTGCTTCACACAGTGGGGGAGGGGGACATAGAGCTTTAAGGGCACAATTCCTACCCTCTGCTCCCTCAAGGCTCCCCAGGACAGGTGACATCCCCTCTTCACCCTGCCCCACAACATTGTGTATAGGGAAAGCTACTGAGCTTCTGACATAGGCTCGGGGCAGGGCGAGTCTGTTGCCTTCCTAGTGTCTGAGTGCTCAGCCTCAACATGCTTCTGTGATGCTAATCTTTAGTTAACAGAGAAAAATGGAGCTGGTATGATAGCACATCAGACTAAGCCTCTGCCTGTGGTGCCAGGCTCCCATGTGGACAATGGTTTGTGTCCCAGCTGCTCCACTTCTGATCCATGTCCTTGCTTGTGGCCTGGGAAAGCAATTGAGGATGGCCCAAAGCCTTGGGACACTACACCCACATGGGAGACTGGGAAGAAGCTCCTGGCTCCTGGCTTTGGATCAGCTCAGCTCTGGCCATGCAGCCATTTGGAGAGTGAACCAGGCAAAAGAAGATCTTTCTCTCCTTCTCTCTATAAACCTACCTTTCCAATAAAAATAAATAAATATTTAAAAACAAAACAAACAAAACAGAAAGAAAGCGAACACCTGTGAAGTTTTTGCCCCCTCTTGGCGATCTGGGGCAGACCACTGAAGCTCCCTGTATGTGCCCCCTTTTTGTTCCCCTGTGTGTGCCTCTGTATGTGCCTCCTATGTGCCCCTGATACCTGTGTGTGCTCCTTGTGTGCCCCGTGTTTGCCCCCTCTGTGTGCCCTGAGCTTGTGTCCTGTCTTCCTTCCAAGAGAAATACTCTCCAAGGGTGTGGTCACATTCCCTTTGCTCTAAAAAGCCAAGCACTTCTCCACTTGGTGATGAATGCTATGTAACATGTGGTTTGGTGTGCACGTACACAATCTCTGGTGTAACTTCTTCCATGCATTGCTATTTTCTAAAATATGTCCACACTTTTGTATTCTTAGCTGCCATCCATTCATTTTCTCTACTGTCTAGTACTCTAAATAGGCTTTAGATACTTAGTTACTTTATCCACTCTCCAGTCAGTGGCAAGTATGTGGTTCAAGACTTATTTATTTTACCTGAAACAGTTACAGAGACAGAGAGAAAGAGATATTCTTTTTTTAAAAAGATTTATTTATTTAATTGGAAAGGCAGATATACAGAGAGGAGGAGAGACAGAGAGGAAGATCTTCCATCTGTTGATTAACTCCCCAAGTGAGCCGCAACAGCCAGTGTGCACCAATCCGAAGCCGGGAACCAGGAACCTCTTCCGGGTCTCCCACGTGGGTGCAGGGTCCCAAGGCTTTGGACCGTCCTCGACTGCTTTCCCAGGCCACAAGCAGGGAGCTGGATGGGAAGTGGAGCTACCGGGATCAGAACCGGCGCCCATATGGGATCCCGGTGCGTTCAAGGCAAGGACTTTAGCCGCTAGGCCACGCCACTGGGCCCGAGAGAGAGATATTCTTCATCTGCTGGCTCACTCCCCAAATGACCACAATGGCCAGATCTGGGCCAATTCAAAGCTGAGAGCCAGGAGCCTCTTCTGGGTCTCCCATGTGGGTGTCCAAGGGTGTCGGCCATCCTTCGCTGCTTTCCTAGGCACATTAACAGGGAGCTGGAATGGAAATTGGGCAGCTAAGACTCAAACTGGCATCCATACAGGATGCTGGTACTTTCAGGTAGAGGATTTTTTAAAAAAAGATTTATTTATTTTTATTGGAAAGTCAAATATATAGAGAGGAGGACAGACAGAGAAGATCTTCCGTCTGATGGTTCACTCCCCAAGGGGCCACAATGGCTAGAGCTGAGCCAATCCGAAGCCAGGAGCCACAAGCTTGTTCTGGGTCTCCCAAGCAGGTGCAGGGTCCCGAGGCTTTGGGCCATTCTTGACTGCTTTCCCAGGCCACAAGCAGGGAGCTGGATGGGAAGCAAGGCCACCGGGATTAGAACCGGCGCCCATATGGGATCCCGGCACTTGCAAGGCAAGGACTTTAACCACTGAGCTACCGTGCCAGGCCCTCAGGTAGAGGATTAGCCTGTTGAGTCACTGCCTCTTCTGCTAATTTTTTTAAAATAGAGTTATCTTGTGAGACTGCAGGTCATAGAGCATGGAGCTGGCCCCAAATCCACATCTGTCGGTTCCAGGACCCTTTGTCCCCATCCCTCTGCCATTTGTCCACTTATTCGTCAAACATCTCCTGATTCCAGTCAGTGAATGGCTGGAGAGGGGGTAGAGAGCTGTGGTGAGGAGTGTAGACCCTGAAGCCCCTTTGCTTACATTTTTGGAAATTTTTATTTTAAAGAAAGAGGGAGACACCCCATCACACAGTTCCCACCCTCTGGTTCACTCCCCAAATGCCCCCAAGGCTGTAGCTGAGTCCGGCCAACACCAGGACTAGGGACTCAATCCAGGCTCCCCTGTGGCTGGTGGAAACCCAGCTCCCCAAGCCATCAACTGGTGCACATGTGCGCTGCTGTGAGGAGTCAGAGCCAGGACTCCAACCCAGGCACCCGACACAGGATGTGGATACCCCAACAGACGTCTTCATTGTCTGGCCCAAGGCCCACATCTGTGCTGCTGTGATCTTAAGTAAGTCACTTACCAAACTGTGTCTTTGTTTCCTTATTTCTAAAGCAAGGATGAGCAGAAAGGTATCTTCCTCATGAGGCTAGTGTATGAAGAAAGAAGAGGTTGATTCATGTAAGAGGGTTTGGGACAGCGTCCAACTCCCAGCCAGCACTGAATGAATGGCCAGTGTGTGCCAGACCCAGGGCATGCAGTGCACTGTCCCCGGAATCTGCCAGGCTCAAAAGGCAGACGAGGACACAGACCTCAGGGAGCTCACCAGCCTCTGGAAGGGGACAAGGCCAAAAGAAGAAAGAAAAGAATGTGGCGAGAGTACAGAAGCAAACCACAAGGTGATGAGACAGCGAGTGACCAGGCGCTGACTCAGCCAGGTGGGCATGCCGGGAAAGCCCCCTGGAGGAGGTGACACATAGGCTGAAGGGTAAGGGATGAAGAGGAGCCACCCAGGCAGACAGCGGAAAGCAAAGGGCAGAGGGCAGAGGGAAGCCCAGTGCAGGGAAAGGATATACCGAAGCCCCAGAGCAGTCAGGGCTTGGCATTTCCAGGAACCACAGGGAGCAGCAGGATTGGAGCCTGGCGAGCAGGGAGGGGAGGCTGGGCAAGCGGGGGCGGGGGGGGAAGGGTCTGATGCCGTTCCCAGGGCGGCTGACTGTTCTGGCCAGTGCAGGCTATGCTCCGGTTTGTGTCTTACACAGACCATTCTGTCAGCCATGTGGACAGCTGTCTGGGAAGTCATCTTCATCCTTCTAGAAGCCGCTCGTATTTTCAGTCAATGCACCCTCTGGGCAGAGCAAGCCTCCCTAATGGGTCTTACCCTGACAGGTTTGGGGGCTTTGCTTGTTTGAATCTCAGGCATGATGGTCCAGTGCAAGATCCTGGCCGAAGATGGTTGCTGAGGGGGTAACAGGAGGGTCTCCCAGGTTGTACCTGAGCTGCTCAGCAGTGAAATGAAAATCATGGAAACAGACACTTGCCAGGGGCTGCACAGATGAACTAGGAAAGGATATGTCCCCAGGAGGATGGATCAGGGTGGCAACTGATGATGATGATGGTGGTGATGGTGATGATGATGGTAATGGTGGTGATGATGGTGATGGTGGTGGTGATGGTGTTGGTTGTGATGATGGTGATGATGGTGATGGTGGTGATGGTGATGGTGGTGGTGATGGTGGTGGTGGTGGTGGTGGTGGTGGTGATGATGGCAACGGTGGTGGTGGTGATGGTGTTGGTTGTGATGATGATGGTGGTGGTGAGGTGATGGTGGTGGTGCTGGTGATGATGGTGGTGGTGGTAACAGGAGTTCTGTGCAGTATTGAGTGAGCCCCTGACACATATTTTATGGGTCTATAAAATAACAGCATTGGGCCAGATGATCTCTAGGAGCTTGCTCAGGTGTGATGTTCTGAAATTGGCAAAGTTGGGCCTCTATCCTCCTGCCCATTGTGTCACCTTCTTCCCTAGGAGTCCGCTGCCCCTTGTGACATGGACCAGGAATGCAGTGTCAGGAGGCCTGTGGCTTGGAGGCAGAGGCCTGGAGACTCCAGCTGTGCCTTCACCTCATCACACAAAGAAGAGGAGAGGAGGATGAACAGTGAGCACAGTGAGGGGTCACACATCCCTCCACCCAGGGAGCACCAACCCTCTGACGGGTTCTCTCAGTTGGGTGGCAGGGACCCAAGTACTTGAGTTTTCATTTGCTGCCTCCGGAATGGGTGAGCAGGAAGCTGGACTCGAAGTAGAGGAGCCAGGACTAGATCCAACACTCGGATATGTGATGTGGTTGAACCCGCATGGCCACAGTTCTTGCTCCTGGATTGCCTGTCCTAATCCCTCTTGCCCCTCTCTGTCTTTAGCTCCCTCTGTTGAGCTTTTGCCCTGTCCACACTGTGCAAGGTGCCTTTGAGGCAATGGAGGCCCTCACATTGGGCATCTTCGGTGTTCTCCCATCAGTAGGTACCTAGCCAGGCAGCTCAGCCTCCTCCCTGCCCACCTCCTCCATTCCTTCTGAGTCCCACACCTCCTTCCTTCTCCTCGCACCCTGTGGAGCCCTCTGCAGTCTCCTTTGCACATCTCTCCTCATCCTGAATTCCTGGTGTGGGAGCACCTGGCAGCCAGCACTAGGGCCTCACCCCCTTTCTGGCTCCCCGCTGGACTCACAGCCCAGACACCCATCTCCACATAGGTGACAGGAGAGTCCAGCAGGAAACTCTCACTCCATCTCTCCACAACTTGACCTCCACGGCTTTACCTCCAAACCTCCCTCTCCTCGGGTCCTCCCATCTCCCCAGAAGGTCGAGGCCCGGGGTGGTCATCCTAGATTCCTCTTTCCTGCACCCACATGGGACCCATCCCCAATTCCCCAGCTCTGCCCAGCTGTCCCTAGCCTGTCCTCACCCTCTTACCTCTACCACCTACATTCGGGCACCACTTGGACCTCCCGCTGGGGCTCTGTGCCTCTATCACGGAAGCATGTGACTCTCCATAGACAACAGTGCCATTAGAAAATAAAAAGAGTGTCAAATTCCTTCACCCCTCCACTCAGAAAATCCCAACAACTTTCTGTGTTCTAGAAGGAGCTGTATGTGTCTCTTATTTCTATTTTTTAAACATTTGTTTATTTGGAAGGCAGAGATACAGGCAGACCTTTCCTCTGCTGGCTCACACCCCCCAAATGGCCACTATGGCCAGAACTGGGCCAGGCAAAAGCCAGGAGCTTCATGAAGGTCTCCATCCCCCATGCCATGCTCTAGCTCTGTCTTCTGCTTTTCTTTCCCTTCAGAGCGTTCAGTGATCACTCTGCAGCTTTCAGTTCATCAGTATCCCACGTGATGCTCCTGCTGGGTCGGCTCCACAAAGTTCCAGACTTTGCTTCAGCCTCGGCTGTGTGGTCCATGGCATTGCTTGGCTCACCCGGTAGGGGCTGAACAAGTAAGTAACTAAACAGTGTCTGAGTAACTACAAGCCGCTCCTTGTAGCCTCCTGTGGCATTCTCCTTAAGGATTTTCAAGGATTTGCTCCTTCAACATTTGATTATGTGTGACCCTAAAACCTGACTTGATAGGAAGATGACTGCCATGGTGTTCTGTGTGTCACGGCCCCTCCCTCGCTCAGTCCACAAAGGCAGGGCAAGAGGAGAACTCACCGCCATTTGCTGGTGTCCACCCTCTGCCCACTACTGAGCGAACATCTGAAATGTAAATAGTCAAAATCAGAAGGTTGGAGTGGCCTTGAGTCTAGCGGATAAACCGCCTCTGTCCCACTACAGTTCCAGTCCTGGCCCTGGCTTGTGATTCTGGCTGTTGGCCACTGCAGTCACTCAAAGGCTGCCTTGATGGCGCAGGTAACAGGGTTTCTGCTCTCATGGGAAACCTGGCAGCAAATGAGAGCTTGCTCTCTCTCTGCCTCTCCATTAAATAGTAATGATTTTTCTGAAAAGTAGATCATCTCTGGTGAGAGCGGTAGAGATGAAGATTTCTACATGCAATTTCCCCAAGAAAAAGACTGTCAGCGTGGAGTGGGCAGGTACCTGGAGTGGCCCATGTGCCAGTGGTGGAGGGAGGAGCTGGTGCAGCCTTGGGGAAGGGGATGGACCCACCTGCTGCACCCCCAGTCTGGGAACTCACTCTCAGGGAGTAGTCACAGGAAGGCAAAGACACAGAGATGCCCCTTGAACATAACAGCAATGCCCAACCCCACGGGGAGCACGGCAGAGTGTATGAGACCCCCGCAGTGGGCACCAACGAGCCATTGGACATGACGTGATGGGAACACAGTGAAACTGGAGGTGTTCGCAATGTATAAGGATGTTCAATACCTTCAGGGAAACAATTAAGTGATGAGATTATTTTGGTGCATGTTCAAAGCCAGGAATGTTTTTTCTTTATAATACACATTTCCATGATCTTTTAGGAAATCCCACATATGCACAGATTTTAATTTTTTTAAAGATTTATTATTTTTTTTAAAATGGAAAGGTAGATTTACAGAGAGAAGGAGAGGCGGAGAAAAAGGTCTTCTGTCTGCTGGTTCACTTCTCAGATAGCCACAACATATGGAGCTGAGCCAATCCAAAGCCAGGTGCCAGGAGCATCTCCAGGTCTCCCATGCAGGTGCAAGCTCCCAAGGGTCCCAAAGCTTTGGGCCATCCTTCACGGCTTTCCCACGCCACATGCAGGGAGTTGGAAAGGAAGTGGAGCAGCTGGGATACAAACTTGTGCCCATATGGGATCCTGGTGCATGCAAGGCAAGGACATTAGCCACTAAGCTACTGCACCAGGCCCAAATTTTAATTTTTGATCTCAAAATAAACCTAGTTTTAAAAAAGTTTATGTATTTAATTTAGTTAAAAGGCAAATCAACACAGAGGCAGAGAAAGAGACCTTTGATCCACTGATTCACTCTTTAAATACTTGTAACAGTCAGAGCTGGGTCAGGCCAGTGTCCATGGACTGCATCTGGCCTCCCATGCTGCCTCCCGGGGTGCCCATCAGCAGGAAGCTGGCTGGGAATGGAGGCAGGCTTCAATTCCAGGGCTCTGACATGGATGCAGGTCTTCCAAGTGGTGTTTTAACTGACTACACCACCACATCCATCCCAAAATCCTCTTTGAATTCCATTTTCCATGAGCATTCAGAAGTATCCTGTATGATGAAGTGAAAGCTCATAAAACAAAGAACAGGTTGCAGAACAACCTGTAAAATATGACACCAACATTATATGTACGTATTTGTGTGTGTGTG
Source organism: Ochotona princeps (assembly GCF_030435755.1). Taxonomy (NCBI): domain Eukaryota; kingdom Metazoa; phylum Chordata; class Mammalia; order Lagomorpha; family Ochotonidae; genus Ochotona; species Ochotona princeps. Next base: position 16,559,182 of record NC_080833.1, read on the forward strand.
TGTGTGTGTGTGTGTGTGTGTGTGTGTTGAGACCTAGGAAGATATTCAGAAAGAGATCTTCAATATGCTGGGATATTTTATACTATTTTCTAAAATGTATTTATTTTAGAAGCAGAGAGAGACCCTGAGAGGGAGAGCTCCCAGCCACTAGTTCATTCCCTAAATGCCGAGGCTGGCCAGAACTAGGTCAAGGTCAGGAGCCTGGGAGGTGAGCCAGCTCTCCCACAGGGATGGCAAGAAGCTAACCCCTTGACCCATCACCACTGCCTCCCAAGGTCTGCCTCAGCTGGAGTCAGGAGCCGGAGCTGGATGCCACCCTAGGCATTCGATGGGGGCCGGGATGTCCTGACTGTGGCCCAGGGTGTTCCAAGTGTGGCCATGTCTGGTGTGAAGTGCTGGGAGGCTGGGAGTGCTTCTCGGACCACTCTCCCCTGTCTGTGTGTTTGAAAATCACAGGAGAGCAGTTGCAAGAAATGCAGATGCAGGCCTGGCACAATAGCCTGGTGGCTAAATCCTTGCCTTGCATGCTTCGGGAACCCATATGGGTGCCAGTATGTGTCCTGGCTGCTCCACTTTGCATCCAGCTCCCTGTTTGTGGCCTAGGAAAGCAGTAGAGGACAACCCAAAGCCTTGGGACTCCGCACTCACATGGGAAATCTGGAAAAACTCTTCAAATTCTGGACACTCTACTTCCGGTCCAGTTTCCTGCTCATGTGCCTAGGGCAGTGGCCAAATGCTTGGGCCCCTGCTACCCATATAGCAGGTGACCGGATGGAGGTCCCACCTCTTGTCTTCACCTGGGTTCAGCTCCAACTGTTGTGGCTATATATTTCAAAAACTATTCCAGAAAAGAGGTACTTTGAGAAGTGAAAAACCAAGTCCTAAAACAGAATTAACTCATTTTTTAAAAAAGGGCCCGACATAGTATCATAGTGGCTGAAGTCCTCAACTTCAATGTGGCAGGATCCCATATGGGCACCAGTTCATATCCCAGCTGCTTGTGGCCTGGGAAAGCAGTGGAGGAGGGCCCAAAGCCTTGGGACCCTGCACCCACGTGGGAGAACCAGAAAAAGCTCCTGGTACCTGGCTTTGGATTGGCTCATCTCTGATTGTTGTGGCCACTTGAGAGTGAACCAGTGGATCAGTGGATGGAAAATATCTCTCTCTGTCTCTGTCTGTCTGTCTCTTTGTACATCTGACTTTTGAATGGAAATACATACATCTTTTTTTAAAAAAAGAAAAGAAGAAAGTAACACATATCACATACAGAAAAACCGGGAATGACCACAGCATAATATTTGCAGTGGTTTTCTTTGGCAAATGGCATTTGGCGAGGTTTTTTTTTCTCCTTCCAATGGCTTATTTACATTCAGATATTTCCCTTGTCCAACTGGATGGCCATGATGGAGGTGTCTTCCCCACAGACCACTGATGGTTGCTGGGAACCTGCCGTGTGAGCCTACAGAATGGAGTGGTCCAATTTCGTTTATTTCAGGGGTGTGACCTTTAAGGGCAGCACACGTCGAGGCTGCCAGGAGGGCAGAGGAGCTGCCCCAAGCCCTGTTTGCCTCCAAGTTCTACCCTGGCAGCCTGCAGAGCCTAGCTGGACCCCAGAGAGAGGCAACAAACGCCGGGGCCTTGGGCAAGGCCAGGTGCCACACTAGCCAGGGCTGCTACTGCTAATCCCACACCTGTCTGAGTCTCTCTTTTACCCCACAAAGAAGGGGGGCACCCAGCTGGGACAGAGCCCTGCTCTGGGAAATCCTCCTCCAGTGGCCTCTGCCGTTAAGACTACCTCCTGCAAAGATGCCAGCAGGTCCCAAGGCTGGCAGGCACCTCCCCCTCCTTCCCAAGTGCTGGGTGTGGGGACAGCTTGGGGTCCAGGCTCCGGACTGGAAAGTCATGGGGTCAGGACACAGGGCCTGTGTTTGACTGCCAGCTCCACAACCCGCCACTCAGCTCCCTTGAATCTCTTGTTTTAAAGTATGGGATGCTGGCTCAGCCCCCACAGCCCACCAGGGCTCATCATTGATCCTGTATGGATGCATCTTCCAGTACCACATGGTGTCGTCTCTTTAATTTTTTCGAGATTTATTTTTGTTGGAAAGGCAGATCTACAGAAAGATTTCTGTCTACTAATTCACTCCCCAAGTGGCCACAATAGACAGAGCTGAGCTGATCTGAAGTCAGGAGCCAGGAGCTTGTTTTGTGTCTCCCACGCTGGTGCAAGGTCCCAAGGCTTTGGGCCATCTTCTGCTGCCCTCCCAGGCCACAAGCAGGGAGCTGGAAGGGAAGTGAAGCAGCCAGCATTAGAACTAGAGCCCACATGCCATGCTGGTGCCACAGGGTGGTTACTGCACTGGCTCCAGCTCATGCTCTTTAAACTCTGTTACAATAGCAGCCCTATAAAAAACAGGAAGAAATTTCAATCATTTGTCCAACTGCAGGTATCAGGAGGTTAGTCAGATTACAGACACTGACCCACTATCGACTGTGGCTTTGCCCTTTGGGGCCCTGGCAGGGGAGAAGAGGGGCCAGAGAGACACGGAGGGAAATGGCTGGACTCCATCCAGCCGTTCCCTTGGCTCATATCAGGCATCTAGATCCCAGGGGATCAGGATTTCCAAGGATGCCACCCTCAGGAAAGTCTCAGAGGAAGTGGGGAAGCAAATAGCCATCACACAGCCACTGGGTAAGCAATTATAGACTAATGGGAGCTGAGAAGAGGAAGCCCAGGGTGTGATGAAGATGTGTCGTGGGCGGCTTTGGAGCTGGACCTGGTCAGTGTGGGAAGGAGCAGCTGGAGCAGTGACCAGGCGAGGACTGCAAGTGCAAAGCAGACAGAACACAGGGGCTCGCTATGCAGATGAGAACCGGGCAGAGCCCAGGGCCCTGGGAACCCCCGCTGGGGGACCCACCCCCACCCCCGAAGGGTTGCAGGGGAGGGGCAGTGGGAGCAGGTAGGACACTGCAGGTGCAGGTGGCTACTGGGCCCCTGGTGGGACCCAGGCAGTGCTGGGAGCTGCCTGGGTGGTGACGGGGTACGATTTGGTGTTACATTGTCCAGGGACCAGGATGGTGGGAGTAAGAGGATCGGTGGGGCTCAGAGCAAGGTCTGTCTTAAGCGACTGCAGGACGAGGGCAGGCCTCCCAGCCTGGAGCCCCCCTGGGCTTCATCAGGTTGGCGGCATCGCCTCCCGTGGACAGAGAGGGGAAGACAGTCTGCCCGGACCGAGAGGCTCAAACCCGGACCAGGCTCAACTCGTGACCCCCTCGCAGCTTCATGCACGAGGCAGGCGCTGAGATGACTCCCATCTACAGACGGGGCAGCTGAGGCCCAGGAAGGCACACCTCTGGCCCTGAGTCCTGGCCAGGCCATTCCAGACCTGCCTTTACTGCCCTTGGGGTCTGAGGAGTCCACCCCTGCGGGCGTTGGAGGATGGGGAAGGGGTGGAGGCTGAGACTGCCGGGAGCACCCCACACCAGGGCTGCTCGCAAGTGGGGTTGCGGGCGGGAGGTGTGCGGTGGTGAGAGGTCATATTAGGAGCAAGCTTGGGAGGGGAGACTGAGGCTGGGGTAGGGTAGGACACACGTGGCTGGCAGGTGGGGGGCAGCCTTGGCGAAAGGGATGATGCTACAGCTGTTGCCCAGTCGTTCAGCTAGCTGACTCGGGGCCAGGCCCACACAGAAGCAAAGCAGAGGAACTGGTCCGGCGAAACCAGGACGGCGGCTGGGGAGGAGGGAAGGAGGTGGAGATGCTGTAGTGGGGCAGGTGGCAGTGTGCAGGGGGCCGGGGGATAAACAGCCTGGCACCTGGGGCCAAGGCAAATCAAATCCCGGAGGCTGCTTGGTCAAGCTTCTGAGAGCTGTAGCGTGGATGTTAAGATCCATCTGTGATGCCTCCATGAGGTTCTGAATTGCAATCACAGAAAGGATCAGCATCAATTGTTCTGGAAGTCACGGGTCAAGGAGGGAAGAACCTTCCAGAAAGAGGGCACAAGACACAAGGAAAACCCAGGGAGCCGGCAGGATGTGGGCAGCACGGTGGCCCGAGTATGCGTGGCACGTGGGGGCCGGAAGGTCGCGCGGCCTCTTGAGGACCTGTGCTCGGTGATGTAGGTACCTCTGCCTCCTGTCGGGGGAACCGAGGTTCGGAGGGGGCATCGCAAGTCACATCGCCAACCCGAAGAGTTGGGCCCAGTCCGGATCTGTCGGCTCCAAAGCTTGGGCTTTAAGGAGCGCCCTAGGTTTGCCTGGAGTCCACAGAGTCCCTGGTCTAGGAGAGAAGGGCAGCCGAGGCACCGGCGATTCCACGGCGCCATCTGCTGGCCGACCGGTGGAGCTGTGCTGGCTGTGGGCAGGTGCCCATTGCCAATGTTAGGCTACGTCCTCCTCTACCCTCTTCTTGGCCAGGTCTCCTCCAAGCGATCCTAGTAGGTGGGAATTCACAGCCCAGAGAAGGAGAGGGTGCGTGGGCAGTGCAGAGAACACACCGGCTGAACACTGGAGAGCCCTCAGGCTACCTGGGGTCACCTCTCTGACGGGTGGTCCTCGGGAGCATCAGACAGCACTGAGAATGAGAGCTGCTGGGAACTGGGGCACCAGGAGATACCCTTCTGCCCCCTCCACTTCCCTAGGCAGCTCCTCGTTCCCTGAATACAGTCCCACTGCAAGGGCCAGCCCTTGGCTGTCCCAGGACAGACTGTGAAGGCCTGCTGTCCTGCCCCCCAGCCAGGGCTCAGCTACTCCGGGTTCTCCCACCCTTCTCGTGGAAGTGACACTGAGGAAGCAGGCTGGGGCCGGAGAGGGTAGTAATGGGGTCCTTTCTGCCTGCCATGGCCCTGGACTAGTTGGTCTCTGTTATGTTTCTGGTTTTGATCAGTAAGATACAGTCATCCTACAAAACTTTAAAAAGATTTATTTATTTATTTTAAAGGGAGGGTTGCATGGGAACAGAGAGCAAGAGAGAAGAGAGAGAGGGAGATCTGATGGCTCACTCCCCAGGTGGCCACAGCAGGGACCACAGGCAGAGCCTGAAGCTTCTTCCAGGTCTCCCATGTTGGTGCAGGAACCCAACACTTGAGCCAGCCTCTGCTGCTTTCCCAGGTGCTGGATCAGAAGTTGGAGCCTTGGGGACTTGAGCCAGTACCCGTATGTGATGCCAGTGATGTGGGTGGTGGCTCTGCACACTACAGTGTCAGCCCCACCACTGGACATCTTACCTGCTAGACCAAACACCATCCCTGAAGCATCCCTGGGAACAGGAGCAAGGACACAGGAAGTACTCCTATTGCTCCTGTCTGGGTGTCGGCTGGCTTAGAGACAATGACAGCGGGGAGAGTGAGTCCCATGCCCCTCAGCTGGCACTGCTGGGAACACACACCAGAAGCTACCAGGACTTGCCACCACAACCACGAAGGCTGGAGTGGGAGCAGTCCTGAAGCCCTAGTGCACACTCACATCTTCCTCACCATGAGCCTACAAGGCACTGTGCCTGGTTGACCATAAGCGGATTGGCCCTTGGTACTGGCACTGGAGTCTGTATGGCACAACGCCTGGTGAGCTTTGCCTCACAACTAGCTCAGTGCAGCTCCTCATGACCACCCACGAGAGCCAGGCCACATACCCAGACTGCGAATGAGACCTGGGCGGTTCCCGAGAGACGCACACTTTGCACCATCACTGTGGGGCGGGGGGGGGGGGGGGGACACAGTGATGCCATCATTGCACGACTCCCAGATGGGAAGAGAGAACCAGAGGATGGTGACAGGACCAGTCAGGGAAGTCACAGTTCCTGGAAGATGAGAGGTTTCAGACTGAGCAGGGTTGTGAAGGAGCTTCCCAGATAAAGGGCAGTGCGGGGAACACTCCGAGGAGGAGGACTCACAGGCTCTGGGAGGGAATCATGTGTTGGCAGCATGAAGAGGAGAGGCATGGGCAGGCATTTAGTGGTTGGGATGCTGCGTCAGTCCCTAGGTGTGACGCATGGCTCTGACTCCTGGCTGCAGCTCCCTGCCAGTGCAGACCCTGGGAGGTGGCAGTGAGGGCTCAGGTGATGGAGCTGCTGTCACTCACCTGGGAGACACAGCCGAGCACTGCTTGCATCCGGGGTGTGGACCAGCAGGGGCGGGGTGGGGGATCCTTCTCGCTCTCTTCCTCCTGCAGAGCAGCAGGTGGCACAGAAGTCTCCTGGAATCAGGATGCTTCACCCTGTGAGGAAGGGGCAGGAGTGGGCACTTACCCTAGCAGTTAAGTTGCCTACATCCTGTAGCCCTGCTGTAGTGTGGCAGTCAAAGCCACTTCACCGGCATCCCGTGTGGGCACAGGTTCAAGTCCCGGCTGCTCCACTTCCAACCCAGCTCTCTGCTAAAGACCTGAGAATGCAGTGGAGAATGGACTCACTCCACCCCTACTGAGGACATGCCCTACCCAGAGCACCATGAGTCTCTGCTCCCACCCCAGTCCCCTCTGGGAGAGATCTGCAGCCTACCCCGACCAGGGACACAGCATATGGCCCCACAGCCTAGGGCCAGAGACCTAAGAAAAAAGAGCACCTTATATTCAAATCCCAGTCCCACAGCGTGGTTTTGTGTCCTGTCACTTCCTAGAGCCTCAAGTTTCTTATCCGAGCATTGGGAAAATATCACCCCCGCCCGACAGGGAAGGCAGCAGGCTCTCTGCCGTAGGTCCTCCTGTCCTCCCACCTGCTTAGACCACCTCCTCAGTACCTTCCAAGGCGCTCTCATCACCTACAGCGCAGTCGCAAAGGCAAGACCCAAAGCCCCAGTCTCCAGGTCTAGATCTTTTTAAAAATTAACTTAAGAGGCAGAGTTAGAGAGAGACAGGCAAGAGGCAGGGGCCTTTCCGTCTGCTGATTCACTCTCCAAATGGCCACAAAAGCCCTAGCCGGGCTGAGCTGCAGCCAGGAGCTCCATCCAGGTCTTCCACGTGTGGGGGGCAGGGGCCCGAGCCCATGAGCCATCATCACCTGCTGCCTTCCGGGTGTGCAGTAGCAGGATCCCAGCTCTGATTCTACGAAGAACTAAAAGCCATGCTTAAAAAAAAAAGAGAGAGAGGACAGGCTTGTGGTGCGGAGGATTAAGCTGTGCCTGATTAGGCCCATCCCACATGGAACTGCACTGTGAGGCCTGGCTCCTCTGTTTCTAAGCCTGCTTCCTGCTAAAGTGGCATGAGTCCACCCATGGGGGAAACCAGGCTGGAGTTCCCAGTTTCCTGGCTTGGGCCTGGCTGTTACAGACATTTGGGAAGTAGGCTGCCAGTGGATAGATCTCTGTTTTCTTTCTCTCTCTCTCTCTCTCTGCCTTTCGAGTAAAAAAACATTTTTTATTCTTAATTTTTCTTTCTTTTTTTTTAAAGATTTATTCATTTGTTATCGGAAAGACAGATCCGATTTATTGATTGATTGATTTTTATTGGCAAGACAAATTTACAGAGAGAGAGAGGAGAGACAGAGAGAAAAGATCTTCCATCCGCTGGTTTACTCCCCAGGTGGTTGCAGTGGTCAAGTTGATTCAATCCGAAGCCAGGAGCCAGGAGCCCCTTCCAAGTCTCATGTAGGTGCAGGGTCCCAAGGCTTTTTAGACCACCCTCCACTGCTTTCCCAGGTCACAAGCAGGGAACTGAAAGGGGAGTGGAGCAGCTGGGATGCAAAGGCACCCATATGGGATCCCCGTGCTTGTGAGGCAGGGATTTAGCCATTGGACCATCATCACTCTGGGCCCAAGAAATATATATTTTTTTAAGGTAAAAATGTTCAGCTTTGAAAACAGGTGTTAAGGATGCACAGTGTGGCTGCCTGACTGGCAGCCTATGGAGATGTGTCAACCATGGTGATAAATACAGCCGTTTGCCACACTGCTGAAGCCCCTAATTCCCTCCAGGCTCAGTCCACCCAAGGCCCTCCCACTGCTGCAAATTGTGCTGGAGAGACTGGCCCTGGACTGGGGATTCCTTCTGATGAATACCTGGAGCTGAGTCAGAAGGAGGCACAATTTAAGGCTTTGGATTCCTGCTCCCAAAATGTCATGCGAGGGCCCAGCGCGGTGGTCTAGTGACTAAAGTCCTCACCTTGAGCGCGCTGGGATCCCCTATGGGCGCCGGTTCTGGTCCCGGCAGCCCCACTTCCCATCCAGCTCCCTGCTTGTGGCCTGGGAAAGCAGTCGAGGACGGCCCAATGCATTGGCATCCTGCCCCCACATGGGAGACCTGGAGGAGCTCCGGGCTCCTGGCTTCGATTGGCACAGCTCCGGTCATTGTGCTCACTTGGGGAGTGAATCATCGGACGGAAGATCTTCCTCTCTGTCTCTCCTCCTCTCTGTATATCTGACTTTGCAATAAAAAAAATAATAAATTTTAAAAAGGAAGGAAGGAGGGGAAAGAAAGAAAAACCTGGAAGGTAAAAAAATGTATAGCTATATTGTTTTAATTTGCATTTTTTAAAAAATCAGAAAATCAGAGCAATAGATAGACAGAGATAAATAGATGGACAATGGATAGATGAAAAGATGGTAGACAGAGAACTAGATAGATAGATAGAAGCTAACCCCATTTACTGATTCACTCCCCAAATGCCTGCAACAGCCAGGGCTGGACCAGGCCAGAGTCAGGAGCCAGGCGGAATCTCCCACACAGGATGCAGGCACCAACACACCTGAGTCTCTACTCACAGCCTCCCAGGGTTTGCAACAGCGGGAAGCTGGATTGGAAGCAGTACCGAGACTGGAATCCAACCACCCCAACATTGGGTGTGCACCCCTCAAGCAGTGTTCCAGAGAGTCCCCGAAGTGATAGATACCCTCTGGGTTTCTGGGCTTTCTGCCTGCTTCTTATTGTTTTAAAAGAGATCTTTGCATAGTAAAGGAAGCAGCCACATAAACTCTCCTCGATTCCAGAACAAACTTGGGCATTGCCTTTTCTGTTGAGCCAGGTAAAAGAAGTGATTTTTACTCAATCCAAAACAAAACAAAACAAAACAAAACAAAAAATAATTAATAGGAAAAATCTTAAGACAGAAAACAAGCTCTGTGGAGAGGTTCTGGGTGCTTTTTTTTGGAAAGCTCTCCAGTCTGTGGGCAGACCACCACATCCTTCTGTCCCCCACGCCCATCACATGCTGTCATCTTCTGGCCCACTGTGCTGTGGGGCCCAGTGGGTTTCCTTGCTCTTGAACTGTGCTCATGTCAGCAAGTCCCAGCCTGCTGGCGTCTCCAGCGCCTGACTCATAGTGTCCTTGCCTCTCAGCACCTGTGTGTCCCTGCACAAGTCCCTTAGCTTCTCTGGGCTTCTGTTTCTGACTCTGAAATGGGGAAAATGTCCCCTCTCTCTCAAGGACTGCTGCGAAAATTGGACAAGGTCATGGGTACCAAGGCATGAAGAGTACTGGGCAGGGGGGCAGGTGATGAAGGGACACTGGACAAATTCAAAACCCACGGCTCCTTTCCATCTACTGCGTTCTGGTGTCTGTATGTCTGTGCTTGTTGAGCTTGTGTGATTTTTTTTTTCAAAGAGAAAATGTTCTCAACCTTCCAGGAAAGTCAGAAATCAGGCTGTTTTGCTTCAGACTGGCTGTCTCCTCCACTCAGTCCACGGGGCTGGGTGAAGCCACCAATAGCGTTTGCCTCTCCCAGTCATGGTCCCAAACACCTGTAGAAATTCAGTAACTAACCCTAAATCCCAAAATCAGGTCCTGGGGGCAGGCGTTTGGCCTGATGGTTAAGATACCACTTCGAACACCTGCATCCCATATTGGAGTGCCTGGATTTGAGTCCCAGTTTCACTCCCAAATCCAGCTGCCTGGCTGAGGTGTGCCCTGGGAAGCAACAGGGGACAGCCAAATGGTCAGGCCCCTGCTACCCACAAGGGAGACACCGATGGAGTTCCTGGCTCCTGGCTGGCCCATTTCTGGCTATTGTGGTCCTTTGGAGAATGAAATAGCAGACAGGAGATCCTGTCTGTCCCTCCAGCTTCCAAATAACATGAATGTGGAGCTCATCGCATCTGTCCTCTGGCTGGAGTTCTCGGAGAGCCTGGGACATGGATACAGAGCTCACGAAGAGTCCGCGCTAGGGGAGATTCATTACTTGGCCCAGCCTCTGCCCAATTTTATAGAGAGGAGGGCTGGGGTACATACTTGGTCCATGCCCATGCCACACTAGAACTCACCCTGCTAGGATCCTTCTAGGGCTCAAGTTCAAGAGCAGCTGTCTGTTTGAACTGCTGTGCAGTATGCTGCCTCCTGGCAGTAGGATGGCTGCTGTGGCTGTTGTCACTTATTTCAATTAGCTTTAAGTGGTCACATATGGCTAGTGGCTACTACCTCAGAAAAGCCCTATAGCCCTTTGATTCTCTCTCTTTTTTTAAAAAAACATTCTTTGATTTATCTCAAAGGCAGAGTTGCAGAAGAGAGAGAGAGATTCCATCTGATGATCCGCATTCCAAAAGGCTGCAACCGCCAGAGCTGGACTGGGCTGAAGCCAGGAACTTCTTCTGGATCTCCCACACAGATGCAGGGGTCCAAGAACTGGAGCATCCTCCACTGCCTTTGCCAAGCACACCAACAAGCAGGTAGACTGGGAGCAGAGCAGCCAGGATTCAGAAGGGCACTTCGACATGGGATGCTAGCATTACAAGCCATGGCTTAACCCACTGTGCCAACCCCATAGATTCTCTTTGAAAAGGAGTAGACATTGAGTCCTCATGAAATAAGTAATTAAATATATAAGAAGAGATAGTTCATGCAAGAAGACACATGTAGAAAATTATTGCTTTGTAAAAGCATCAATTTTCACAGTAATTAAGGAAATATGAAACAGAAGTACTTTAAGCCATCTCCTTTTTGCCCATTAAACTAATGAAGGTAAGAGATGTCAATTACACCATTTAGTCTCTGCATAGCCTGTGGAGCATTCTCAGACTGCCTGGCCTTAAATCCTGGCTCCATCCCTTACGGCCTGTGAGGTCTTGGATGAAGAAACTCCAAGTGTTTCAGTTTCCTTTTCTGTTAGAAGGGTTGAACACCAGGCCCTGGTGCACAGGGTGTGTCTGAGGGACAAATACAGCAGTGCACGCGGAGGCTCAACACAGGGCCTGGCGTGTGCTAAGTGCTTAGTATCTGTGGACCGGGCTTGTTCCCTGCATTTCAGACCTGGCTCCAGTGGCCCAGCTGTGAAGGGTTGGAACCACAGCTGCTTCTCAGCTCTCTCTGGTTCCAAAGCTGTCTTCCTCGCTCACTCCCTGCATGGAGTCAGCCCCTGGGAACCCCTCCGTCCCCCCCGTCCCTTTCCTACACCCCTGCTTCTGGCATCACTGAGTCCCTGAATTTTCCGGACCTCAGAGTGGGCATTTTCCATGCACAGGGCCACACCATGGCGAGGTCTTGAGGCTTGCTGGTGTCCAGGAATTTTCTTGGGCTGACCTTGGAGAGGCAGCCCGCCCTGCTCTGAGTGACAGTGGCATCCTGGTCCCTGGAAAGAAGAGAGACAGGGAGGTGAGGCTGGTGATGGGGAAGAGAAGGTGGAAGAAGAAGGCACCTTTAGGGATGAAAGAAGCAGTGATGGCAACGGAGGAGAGGTGGGAAACGGGAGAGTGAGAAGGGGGATGGGCACAAGGGGTCAGTCTGCTTTCTATTGCTGACAATACAAGACCCAGACCTGGCAAGTGAGAGAGAGAGGGGTTATTTTTAATCTGGGCCACAGTTAAAGTGGCCAGTTCCCAGGGGGTGCAGGGTATCACATGGCCAGAGACAGGAAGTGTGTGTGTGCGTGTGTGTGTGTATGTACTAGTATGAGAGTATATCCTGGTCTCCTTTGGGTGTCAGCACCCAGAGGCCCTGCCACCAAACGCCAACCCCAGATTAAACCGCATCTCACCCCATGCCTCTTAATGTAGATCCAACTCTGGCAAGGGTTTCAGAGGGAAGGGATGACGAAAGAGGGCCGATGACGGCAGGGAGAGGGGCAAGCAGAGCAGAAACCTCCTGGAGCTCTCACCCCAAAGCCTAGCACCACCCACTCCTCAGCCTTCATCCTCACCCTCACCAGACCCCCTGGGCTGGGGCTGGCGATCCCCATTCTCTCAATGAGATCACTGAACAGACAGCGGTCAGGGGACTTGCCCAGCGTCGCTCAGCTTGGAAAGCACCATGACTGGGGTCTGAGCTGCAGGGTGGGCTTTGTGGCACGGCAAGTGAAGCCACTGTTTGGAACATCCACATGCTATATGAGATCACCCGAGACTGGCTTGGTTTCTTGCCATGACTCAACTGCGAGTTAAGGCAGTTGACCGAGTGCTGTTAGAAGCAGGAGGAGGGGTTTTCTGCCCAGGGACCCCAGGTAACCTTCAGGGAGAGTGACTGCTGGGTTGCACCTCAGAGGACAGGAAAGGTTGCCATGTACCAGCCAGGGAATGATAGGAGGGTGCGCCGTATGGTTCTTTCTTAAAATAGGTATTTATTTGAAAAGCAGAGAGAGAAATACAAAGCTAAGCAGAGAGATTGTCTATCCACTGGTTCACTGGCAAGATGCCTGCCTCAGCCCTGACCAGGTCAGATCAGAGCCAGGAGCCAGGAACTCTCTCCAAGTCCAGGAACCCAAGTTCTTTTTTTTTTTTCAGGATTCGTTTATTTGGGGCCTCCACGATGGATGGCTCTTTGGCTAATCCTCCACTTGCAAATGCGTCCCAAATGGGTGCCAGCTCATGTCCCAGCTGGTTCACTTCCCTTTCATCTCTGTGCTTGTGGCTTGGGAAAGCACTGGAACATGGCCCAAAATCTTGGGACCCTGCACCTGCATGGAAGAGCTGCAAGAGGCTTCTGGCTTTAGATTGGCTCAGCTCTAGTTGTCGTGGTCATTTGGGGAATGATCTAGCAGATGGAAGATCTTTGTCTCTGTTCTCTGTAAATCTGCTTTTCTAATAAAAAAAAAAAAAAGAATCTTTTTAAGAAGATGCATTTGGGCCCGGCAGCATGGCCTAGCGGCTAAAGTCCTCACCTTGAATGCGCCGGGATCCGGTATGGGCGCCGGTTCTGGTCCCGGCAGCTCCACTTCCCATCCAGCTCCCTGCTTGTGGCCTGGGAAAGCAGTCGAGGACAGTCCAAGGCTTTGGGACCCTGCACCCATGTGGGAGACCCGGAGGAGGTTCCTGGTTTCTGGCTTCGGATCGGCGTAGCACCAGCCGTTGTGCTCACTTGGGGAGTGAATCATCGGACGGAAGATCTTCCTCTCTGTCTCTCCTCTCTGTATATCTGACTTTGTAATAAAAATAAATAAATCTTTAAAAAAATATGCACTTAATTTTTATTGGAAAGGCAGTGGTTTTACAGAGCAAGAAGGAGACACAGAAAGCTCTTCCATCTGCTGGTTCACACGCCCTCCTCTTACCGCCAAATGGCTGCAATGGCCAGAGCTGAGGTAATCTGAAGCGGGGAGCCAGGAACTTCTTCCCATCCTCCCACATGGATGTAGGGACCCAAGGCTTTGGACCATCCTCCACTGCTTCCCCAGGCAATAAGCAGAGAGCTGGATCAGAAGTTGAACAGCAGGGACATGAATTGGTACCCATATGGTATACCAGTGCTTGAAGGCAAAAGATTAGCATGCTGTGCCACTGTGCTGGTGCCAAGGAACCCAAGTTCTTAAGCCATTATCTGCTGCCCTCCCAGGTGCATTAGTAGGAAGGTGGGATAAGAAGTGGAACAGTTCCACCGGCATCAGCTGGAAATGGAGGCAGGTCGGGAGGAGCCAGGTTGCAGTATCCACCGGTGAATACCAAAGTTAGACAGGCCATGCCAGACCAGACTGCAGCTCCCACCAGCATACATAAGACCTGGAGGGAGGTGGTGAGTTCCCCTGCTTGGCCATTGATCCACTGCTAAGCGTGGGAGCTGGACTTGGGGCAGACCAGGCTGGGGAGGGCTATGAAACCCATTGGCTCGCATATGAGCTTGGTTAGGGGGACAGCCAGGCTGGGTTAAATGACCATATCTACTGGGACATGCATGAGCCAGGCTGGTTGGACTTTGCCGCAGTATCAGCTGCCAATGGAGAATGGGGGAAAGTCCTCTCAGGTAAGACTGAAGAACCACCCGGAAAGTGCAAGATCCAGGACTGGGAGTGGGCCTAGTAGGGAAACTGTGAGCACCCCTCTGATGGGCTGCAGCTCCCACCGTTGAGCAAGAGAACCAGGGCTGGGAGCAGGCCTGGACAGGTGGTAGCACCCACCAGCATAATTGTGGACTGGATAGTGAGGTGGGTTGAGCTGAGCTGGGCTATAGCACCCATCAGTGTGTATGAGAGCAAATAGAATGTGGCTGAGATGGATTATCCCAGTCTGTTGCACACACCAGGATGCCCAAGAACTGGGGCTGGGGGTGGACCTGGTGGGAGTTCCCAGGGATTGCTCTGACTAGGCTATAGTTTAGACTGGTGTGTATGAGGGCTGAGTGTGTGGTGGGCAGTGTTAGGTTGGGACACAGCATCCATTGGTTTGCATATGAGATGGACAAAACTGAATGGCCAACTGTAACCAGCAGTGTGTATGTGTAGGCTGATGTGGGTGATGGACTGAGCCAGACCCCCCACTGGCTGGCACACACAGGAGTCAGGTTGGGGATCATCTCTGGCAAGGTTTTAACCGGACCCCTGGATTCAAAACTCAAACCATAGCGAAAATCACAGGATTTGTGGTCTGACCTTGGAATACACATATCAGAATTTGGCCTCCTCAGTTTCTGAAGCTGGTGCTGTGGATGGCAAGCCCAGTTGCACATGGGGGACATCACAGCTCACTGAGGCCTGCAGAGGACATCTAGTACCGTGGCAGAGGATGGAAGGCAGAACAAATTGGACAACTCTCTTGGCCAAGCTTTGATAGCAAGTATCTGGGTGAGTGGAAACTCCAAGATGGATTATATCAGCCAATGGACCTTGGAGGATTTCCTCATTCTTGGAGTACCAAAATCAACAGCATCTCAGAACTATCAAAACCACTTAAGCAGTATCCTTGGAACATGCTCCATACTGGGGACTCTGGAATGACATCGAGTAGCCAGCCCCCATCCTTGGATGCTGATGTTGTTGGGCTGCTGGGAGTGGCCCTTCCCTCCCTTCTTCCTCCAGATACAGGAAGAAAAAAAAAAATTGGAAGCAACTGTCTCATCCACTTTCCCCATTCCTGAACCCTTCCTACCCTGATTGCTGGTCCATGTGGACGTGCATCATTCTCAACTATGTAAACATCATCAAAAATAAAATAAATTTCCTTTAAAAAAAAAAAGTGGAGTAGTGGTGCCAGTGCTGCAGTGTAGCACAGTAAGCTGCCATCTGCAGTACTGGGGTCCTCTATCGGTGCGGGTTGGACACCTGGTTGCTTTGTTTCCAATCCAGCTCCCTGTTAGTGTGCATGGGGAAGCAGCAGAGCACGGCCCAAGCATTTGAAGCCCTGAACCCACATGGCACATGTGGAAGAAGTTCCTGACTTCTGGTTAAAGTCTTGCCCAGCCTCAGCCATTGTGGGCATTCGGGGTGTGAACCAGCAGAGATTTCTTCTTCCTCTTTCTCTCACTCCTCTTTTGTTTATTTGTTTGTTTGTTTAAGATTTAGTCATTTTTATTGGAAAATCAGATATACAGAGAGAGAAGAGACAAAGATCTTCTGGCCACTGGTTCACTCCCCAAGTGGCTGCCATGGCCAGAGCTGAGAGGATCCAAAGCCAGGAGCCAGGAGTTTCCTCTGGGTCTCCCACGTGGGTGATGGTTCCAAGGCTTTGGGCCATCTTCAACTGCTTTCCTATGCCACAAGCAAGGAGCTGAAAGGAAGTAGAGCAGCGAGGACATGAACCAGTGCCCATATGGTATCCCAGCATGTGCTAGGCAAGGACTTTAGCCACTAGGGTACCACACCAGGTCCAAAATAAATCTTTTCTTTTTTTTTTTTTTTTAAACAAAGCGAAATTGTGTGAGTACTATAGTTTATTATTGAGGACACTTGGAAGCTTTTCCACAAGTTGCCCTGTTACTCTCCCCTTTGACCCATGGTTTGTCTGGGAACTTTTTCTTGATTGATTGACAGCTTTGGAATCAGAGGTCACCTTCAGCCTCCCCTTCTCACTTACGATGGACAGAGGCTCCCTCAGGCAGGCTTGGGTGCGGGACTAGCTCAGGGGAGAACCAGAGATGACATTACCAGTGACATTCTCTCTGGGAAAGTTCAACACTAAGAAATGGGGTCTGGTGCAGTGGCCTAGAGGTTAAAATCCTCACCTTGAACACACCGGGGTTCCACATGGGCACCGGTTCTAATCCCAGCGACCCTGCTTCCTATCCAACTCCCTGCTTGTGGCCTGGGAAAGCAGGAGAGGACAGCCCAAGAGCTTGGGACCCTGCACCTGCAAGTGGGAGACCCAGAAGAAATTCCTGGCTCCTGGCTTCGAATCAGCTCAGCTGTCTACGGCCATACCACCCTGAACACGCCTGATCTCGGATCGGCTCAGCTCCGGCCTTTGAGGTCACTTGGGGAGTGAATCATCGGATGGAAGATCTTTGTCTCTGTCTCTCCTCTCTGTATATCTGATTTTGCAATAAAAATAAATAAAGCCAAAAAAAAAAAAAAAAAGACTAAGAAAGACCCTGTCACCATCATCCACACCTGGGGTCGCCATGATTAGCACAGGCGCCCCTTGCAGGCACTGCCAGGCTTGCCTTGTCCCTGCTCTGGGTTGGAGATGGGGGTCCCAGGCCACCTATTAGCTGGGGTGTCTACTCAGGCAAGCTTAACTATGCTGATCATGGCAAGCAGGGAAGGCCAGTTTGCAGTTGGCATCCCCAAGAATGGCCAGGTGTGGTGCCCCACACTGCTGGCCTGAGTGCTGGGCTTGAAGCAGCTCATTATGGTGGTCTTGGAGATGGACCTCAGGGAGTAGTTCAGTGGTACTTGCTAGGAGGAGGCAAAGGCCTAGAGCAAGACTGATGACAACTCTGACACTGGACCCTCGGAGCCCACCTTGGCATGAGGACAATATGCTGGAACCTAGTAGTGAGGAAAGAGATGACAGAAGTAAGACCATTACACAGGACTTCCCCAGTCGGATATCTGAACTCACTGTGGGACAGAATACCCAGGAGTTAGAGGCTGATGCTATTTTATGGCAAGCTAATCCACTGCTATAGTGCCATCATCTCATATTTTCAGCAGTTCAAGCCCTGACTGCTCCACTTGCAGACCAGCTTCCTGTTAATATACCTGGGGAAACAGCTGAAGATGGTCCAGCTACTAGAACCCCTATGCTCATGTGGGGGGACCTGGAAGAAGCTCCTGGCTCCTGGCTTCAGACTGCCTGGCTCCATTTGTTGCAACCATTTGGGGAGTGAAACAGTGGCTGGAAGATCTCTCTTTGCCCCTACCCCTGGAATGCTGATTTTCATGTAAATAAAATAAATCTTTAAAAAAAAGATAAAGAGGGCCCTGTGCGGTGGCTTAGCAGCTGGGGTCCTTGCCTTGCATGCCCCGGGATCCCATGTGGGAGCCAGTTCTAATCCCGGCAGCCACATTTCCCATCTAGCCCCCTGCTTGTGGCATGGGAAGACATTCAAGGACAACCCAAGGACTTGGGACCCTGCACCTGCCTGAGGACCCAGAAGAGTTTCCTGGCTCCTGGATTCAGATCGGTGCAGCACCGGCTGTTGCGGTCACTTGGGGAGTAGAGCAACAGATGGAGGATCTTCCTCTCTGTCTCTCCTCCTCTCTGTATATCTGACTTTCTAATTAAAAAAAAAATTTTTTTAAAAAAAAAAAATTCAGGATTTACAGGATGCTATGGGATGTGCTTTGCTATACTATGCTGTCTCCTTGCAGCTGTACAAATAGTGGGCCTAGAGTTGTACTGACCATTTTGGTGGCCACTAGCTACATATGGCTATTTAAAACCAAACCAAATGATCCAATTAACTACATTAGCCACATATCAAGGGCCCAGCAATCATATGCAGTTGCAGAAAGCTCTGTAGGTCAATGCTGGCATTCTAGCCCATGCCATGGCATTTAAACTCTACCACTGGAGGCAGAAATGCATCTAAAACATAATCGCTGTGCCAAGGATCTCACCATCGCGTGGGGATTGCAATTCCTGGTTGCATATTTCTCAATCTGGGGTGTAGTTGTGACTCAGACCTGATACAAGACGAATATGGAGGAGTCACTAGGTTCCCACCTCCATCCTTTGTCCAGAATAAGGGGACGGAGTGTTATTTTAATGCTCTAGGACTCAGAATTCATGAGATTGGGAGAACTCAGTGAAAGATTCCACACAGGCATTTGGTCATGCGCATGAATGGCGCTCCAGTTGCTAACCACCATCATTTATTGCATCTTTCTGAAATCCTTGCTATATTTTTCTAAAGTTTCCTTTTTCTTTTTTTTTTTTAAAGATTTTATTTTTTCTTAGAAGGGCAGATTTGCAGAGAGAAAGAGCTTCTATTTGTTGGTTTATTCCCTAAATGCCTGCAGTGGCTGGAGATGTGCCAATCCAAAGCCAGGAGCCAAGAGCTTTTTCCGGGTCTCCCATGCGAGTGCAGGGTCCCAAGGCTTTGGCCAGTCTCCACTGCTTTCCCAGGCCACAGGCAGGGAGCTGGATAGGAAGTGGAACAGCTGAGACATGAACTGGAACCATATGAGATCCTGGCAGTTCAAAGGAGAGGATTTAGACACTAGGCTAAAAAGAAATAAATCTTAAAAGAAAAAAAAATCCTGACTCAGTTATCGGGTTCCCCCTGGAAGCCTACCCAATTCAATCACTCCCAAAGACCCAACTTTCCCATTACTGGAGCAAGGCTCCTCTCCATTCTGTCCATCAGTCCAATTACTACTCCCACAAAACTTTGGAATTGAAACACCCATATGTGTCTGGGAGCCAAATTCTGTTCAAACCATAACAGCATGCATTTTCTATTTTTTTAAGTGTCTGACGAGGTGGCCGAGTGGTTAAGGCGATGGACTGCGTTTTTTTTTTTTTTTTAAGATTTATTTATTTTTATTGTAAAGTCAGATATAGAGAGAAGAGACAGAGAGGAAGATTTTCCGTCCGATGATTCACTCCCCAAGTGACCACAACAGCTGGTACTGCGCTGATCCGAAGCCAGGAACTTCTTCTGGGTCTCCCACATGGGTACAGGGTCCCAAGGCTTTGGGTCATCCTCAACTGCTTTTGTAGGCCACAAGTAGGGAGTTGGATGGGAAGTGGAGCAGCTGGGATTAGAATTGGAGTCCATACGGGATCCCAGAGCATTCAAGGTGAGGAATTTAACAGCTAGGCCACCACACTGAGCCTCTAGAATAAATTTTAGTGAAACAATGGATAGTACTCATTTTGGAATCTGATTCATATGGTCAACTGCCCTGCAGGAAAAAAAAAAAAAAAAGGCTGGAGTTGCCATGGGCAGTGTGTTGTTCTCTTGGGAGAGATCGGGGCTGGCCTGGTGGGCACTGTCCTTGGTGCTGAGATGCAGCAGCCTGGGAGATGTAAATCCATTCATAGTTTAGAGACGGATGGGATCATTTGGTGGTTGGTAAGAAGTGCTGAGAGGAAAATGGTCCCAAGAAGTGTTGAAAGACAAAATGACAACCATTTTAAAGCTCTCAAATCCCTTTTGTGTTTCTAGAATCAAGCGATACCTCCTTCTAGAAAGCAGGGTGTACTGGTCTGCTGAGTGGAGTGTGCCTTAAAAGAGGAGCTGGTGCTGCGGCCCAGGTTAAGCTGCTGCATGGTGTGTTGGTGTCCTCTGTCCTAGCACCACTACTGTGTCTCAGCCGCTCCACTTCAAATTCGGCACCCAAAAATGTGCCTGGGAAAACAGCAGCGGACGACCCGGGTAAGTATGTGGGCCCGGGCACCCACATGGGAGACCTGGATGAATTTCCTGACTCCTGGCTTCAACCGGCCCAGCCTTGCCTGTTGTATTTGGAAAGCAAATTAACAAATGGAAGATGCTCTTTCTTGTGTTGTTCTGCCTTTCAAATAAATAAATAAATCTTTAAAAGAAAAGGGCTGAGGAAAACAAAAAGTTAAAATCAGTGGATTGGATGGGTCAAACTTGTTTTCCTTAAAGGGTTAGAAGAGAGAGCTCTTCCTGATCATGTGGGCTAAACTCCCCTGTTCTGAGGTTTGATCATTATTCATTCATTTCCTCCTCCCCACCCTCATGATTCTCTGGAAGGTCATATAAACTTGGCTGATGATAAGGAACTCCAGTACGACGAGCGACATTTCTGTTTTGTCTAGTGGACCTAGTGCAGGAACTCAGCCCAAACCAATGACCCCCATAAAAGATGTTTAACAAAACTCTCCAGCATGGCGAGTTACTCTGTATTAGTGGTCAAGTGGGGGTTCTTCTAAGATGACATTAAAGCAGCGACCTGATGCTTTGGTGTCTGTATCTGCAATTTGAGTGATACAGCATAGAAGAACTTTATCTCCATGTCCCTCTGAGCAGTTATGAGGCACCTACTATGCTCTCAATGTTCAAGAGTAAAATATGTTAGATTGCAGTTAGTGAACTAGCTGTTGGGCTTGGATTTAGACTCAGTTCTCAAGAAGTAACTGGGCAAGGGAAGAGGTCAGTTTGCGCCCAGAGAATTGGTTTCATTGTCAGCCTCTGACTGGTCACTTGCTATTGAACTTTGGCCATCTACTTTGGTCCTTCACTGTCCCTTCGGGGAAAGATGAAATATTCTTTGTCTTACATGTTGAAATTCTCTAGGGCCAGCATTGTGGCGCAGACTGCTAAGCCGCCACCTGAGATAGTGGCACCCCATATCTAGAGCTCCACCTGCCTGCTTCTGACCCTGCTCGCTGCCAACACACCCAGAAAAGCAGCCGAAGATGACGTAAGTGCTTGGGCCCCTGCCGCTCCCATGGGAAACCCACATGAAGTTCCAAACGCCTGGCTTAGGCCTGGCATAGTCCCCACTGTTGTGGCCTTTTGCGAAGTGAACCAGCAGATAAAAGATTTCTCTCAGTCTCCTTCTGTCTTTCAAGTAATGAAGAAATAAATATTTTACAAAATGCTTTCTTAAAAGGGTTGGTGTGGCATAGTGCCTGTGACACAGGCATTCCATATTGAAGCCTGTTCCTGTCCCAGCCATTCTACTTCCCCTCCAACTTCATGTTAATGACCTGGGAAAAGCAGCAGCAGAAGGTCCAAGTATTCCTGCTACTCCTGTGGCAGACCAGGATGAAGACCCTGGTCCTGGTTTTGGTCTGGCTCAGCTTTAGCCACTGTGGCCACTTGGGGATGAAACCAGGGGATGCAAGATTTCTGTCTTTCGCTGTCTATCCCTCACTGTCGGTAATTCTTTCAAATAAATACATCTTTTATTTTTTAAAAGCTGTATTTATTTTTATTGCAAAGTCAGATATACGGAGAAGAGAGACGGAGAGAAAGATTTCCATCTGTTCATTTACTCCCCAAGTGACTGCAACAGCCGGTGCTGCACCTGTCCAAAGCCAGGAGCCAGGAGCTTCTTCCAGGTCTCCCACGCGGGTGCAGGATCCCAAGGCTTTGGGCCGTCCTCGACTGCTTTTCCAGGTCACAAACAGGGAGCTGGATGGGAAGCAGGGCCGCTGGAACTAAAACCAGCACCCATATGGGATCCGAAAGCATGCACAGTGAGAACTCCAGCTGCTAGGTCACTGCGCCAGATCCAATAAATCTCTCTCTTTTTTAAAAGATTTATTTTTATTGGACAGTCAGATATGCAGAGAAGAGAAAGGACTGAGAGAAACATCTTCTGTCCAATGATTCACTCCCCAAGGAGCCACAATGCCTTGAGCCGAGCCAATTCAAAGCTAGGTGCCCAGAGCCTCTTCCAGGTTTCCCACGCAGGTGCAGGATCCCAAAGCTTTGGCTGTCCTCCACTGCTTTTCCAGGCCACAGCAGGGCACTAGATGGGAAGTGGGGTCGCTGGGATTAGAACCAGTGTCCGGGCCCGACGTGATAGTGTAGTGGTTAAGGTCCTTGCCTTGCATGCGCTGGGATCCCATATGGTCACCGGTTCTAATCCCAGCTGCCCTGCTTCCCATCCAGCCCCCTGCTTGTGGACTGGGAAAGCAGTAGAGGACAGCCCAAAGCCTTGGGACCCTGAACCCGCGTGGGAGAGCTGGAAGAGCTCCTGGCTTTGGATCAGCATAGCGCCAGCCGTTGCAGTCACTTGGGGAGTGAACCATCGGACGGAAGATCTTCCTCTCTGTCTTCTCCTCTCTGTAAATCTGCCTTTCCAATAAAAATAAATAAATCTTAAAAAAAAAAAAAAGAAAAGAACCAGCGTCCATATGGGATCCCGGCATGTGCAAGGCGAGGACTTTAGCTGCTAGGCTACTGTGCTGGGTTCAAATCTTCTATTTTAAAAAAGTGCTTACTACATTTTTAAAAAGTTGCTATTACTGACACCAACCCTCACTCATTTCAGTAAGAATTGGATATTTATAGAGACAGTCCTTTTCTTCCCTGGGCTACCAATTGTTGAGTCCCTGAGGCAGGGTGTGTTCCAAACGGCTCCTGTATTGAACATCACTGCTGCTCCTCCAGGAAAGACTTTTCCTTATCTGGCTCCTTCTGCTCTCATTCACCAAAATCATCCTTGATTCCTGGTTCCTGTCCCCAGTCCTTCTGTTCATGCCTTCACTGCCTCCACTCAAAGGCTGTCCACTGAGAGCTTGCTACATGGGGCCCCAACATCATGGTTTCTCCTCTTGGGTCCTGGTTTGAATCCTGGCTGAGGTGTAGGCTGGCATCTCCCTGGGAGGTGATGGGAGATGAAGATTTTGAAGCTTAGAGACTTGTACACACACCTGCAGCTGCAAAGGAGAAATTTCATCCGGATTTGTGCATGGGTGTCTGATCTGAGGCAGTGGGCTCACCAGCCCCACTGCTCTGATGGTCTGGTTGCCCGCTTAGCCCCCATCATCCACTGTCTTGCTTTTCTCTATGTCCTCCACGTCTTATGTTTCCAGTTAACCAATCAGTCTCTGAGGACACAGGCAATGTCTCGAGTGTTGGGCAGGAGTTTTTGAGGAGTACATATCAGGCCTGTTGAAAACACAGGCATAGGACACAAGATCCTCCTGAGACTTGCCCCTGGAAGTTCTCACACTTCACACTGCTGCTGTCACGTACAAGTTGGCTTCCAAGGGAAGAGGATGTAGGCCTGGCAGCCTATCATTTAGGGCTTGCCATCAGATGCTTCAGGAAACACCTTCGCCTTCAGAATGAGTAGGAGAGTAGCATTTTCACTTCTACCCCTGACACTTACATAACTTGCTCCTTTCCTTGAACCTCAGTTTCCCATCTGGGTAGTGAGCAAAGAGTGGACTCTCAGGGCTGTTCAGCTGCAGGATCTCTGCTGCCTGACTACACGGGTTCAGGAGAGTCTTACAAAGCCTGTGAAAGTCACAGTGATCATCACCATTTGGTGGCCCACAGTACAGCAGGCAAACACTGTGCTTGACTGAAACCGAACCCCATGACGTGAAAGCAGGACCTGCTTCTTGTCGGTCTCCTTTAGCCCAAGGTGTCCTTGCCTGACCTTGATCAAAAGCAACTTTCTGGCTGCTGGGAATGATGCAGCTGTCCATCCAAGGTTCTAGACTCCTGAAGTCATTTACGTCTCCAGTAGGTAAGAACCTTGATGGCCAGTGTCAGCCAGAAGGGTCTATTTAGTGGAATTTCCTGGTCTGGGTGGAATGTAACTACCACCTTCGCATGAGTCCCAGACCAACTGGAAGCCATCTTGTCATCATAAATTGCGTAAGAGCACAGCATCACTGACCAATCATAGGAAGATCATGAGTACTACTGACCAATTAGAAAGCTGGACACTAGCTGATCATGAACTTCTCAGCCGCAATTTTAATCTATTAAAATCTTCACCCTTGATTCCTTTGGGGAGCCTGACAATGAAGCAACAGCTGCCCAGCCTTCTTGCCCCACACTTTGCATTAAACACCTACTTTCTTCTACCACTCTGATGTCACTGATTGGCATTTGTGCATCAGACAAGTGGACCCAGTTTGGAGGGTCTACAGAAACACTTGTACTTAATTGGGGATGTTGCTTAGCAACATGCTTGGTGACATGTGTGGCTTTTGTGTCTTTATAATGGCCTGTAAGATACACAGCAACCAGCCCCAGCGTAGTAGCCTAGTGGTTAAGGTCCTCACCTTGCATGTGCTGGGATCTCATATCGGCACCAGTTTGTGTCCCAGCTGCTCCACCTTCCTTCCAGCTCCCTGCTTGTAGCCTGAGAAAGCAGTAGATGATAGCCCAAAGCTTTGGGACCCTGTACTCATGTGGGAGACCCAGAAGAAGCTACTGGTTGCTGGCTTCAGTTCAGCTCAGCTCTGGCCGTTGCGGCCACTTGGGGACTAAATCCAGTGGATGGATGATTTTTCTCTCTGTCTCTCCTTCTCTCTGGAAATCTCACTTTACAATAAAAATAAATAATGAATAATAAATAAACAAACAAATAAATAAATAAATAAATAAACACAGTGATCTTGCTGTTCCATCCAGACTTCAAATGCCTCAAACACTTGCGATCCCAGGCTAAGTGCAGGCAGGTGTCTCCCTGTGGCCTAAGTGAGCAGCACAGTTGGTGACTTTTCCAGATGTTCAGGTCAAAGGCTGGAAGGTACCAGCAAGGAGAGGGGGATGGAGCAGGCACAACACTGTTGGAAGCAGTGGCTTCTGTTATGTACCTTTTCCATCCCCTGTAGATAGGCCCTGGGGATGCCCAATCAAGACATGTACATAGACAGTGGGCATAAGGGCTCGGCGGCGTGGCCTAGCAGCTAAAGTCCTCGCCTTGAACACCCCGGGATCCCATATGGGCGCCGGTTCTAATCCCGGCAGCTCTACTTCCCATCCAGCTCCCTGCTTGTGGCCTGGCAAAGCAGTCGAGGATGGCCCAGAGCACTGGGACCCTGCACCCGCATGGGAGACCCAGAAGAGGTTCCTGGTTCCCGGCTTTGGATTGGCAGCACAGCACCAGCCATTGTGGCTCACTTGGGGAGTGAATCATCATCTTCCCCAAGACAGAAGATCTTCCTCTCTGTCTCTCCTCCTTTCTGTATATCTGACTTTGTAATAAAAGTAAATGAATCTTTAAAAAAAACAAAACCGGTGTCTCTTTCTCCCTCCCTTTTCGAGAGGCACCCCACCTCCCGGCTTTTCGGAGGTGCTTTCCCCTTCCTCTCCCTTCCCTGCTCACCTGGTCCCTTTGCAGATAAACTTTTCTGTTTGCAACAGATTCCCAGCTTTTTATTTCTATACTAAGCTGAGGAAAGAACCCACTGGGCATTTCTGGTAACTTATTTTCCCTGGCGCCCAACATGGGGCATGCAAAAAGAGACTTAGACGGGAGCCACGTGGCCCAACTCAACTGAGAGAAGACTTTATAAGGGGTCTTCAGAACCCAGGTGGCCTTGAACATACAAACTTGTATGACAACCAGACCAACTGCCATGGCAACTTGGATGACCTGGACCATCTCTCTGGATCCCACACCTCTAGGGTCCCCTTACCCAAACGACGACCCGATTCAGCAGGAAGTAGCCAGAAGACATCGTTGCCCCTTACCCTTACAGAAGTAGGATATGGGATTTCAAGAGGGGGGTCTGAGACCATCCAGGTCTTCTGAGGTCTTGGCCACACCTTCAGATGGGCGGCACAAGCATTGCCCACCCATTTTCTAACTAATTAAGAGACCACCAGGGCCCGGCGGCGTGGCCTAGTGGTAAAGTCCTCGCCTTGAACGCCCCAGGATCCCATATGGGTGGTGGTTCTAATCCCGGCAGCTCCACTTCCCATCCAGCTCCCTGCTTGTGGCCTGGCAAAGCAGTCGAGGACGGCCCAGAGCACTGGGACCCTGCACCTATGTGGGAGACCCGGAGGAGGTTCCTGGTTCCCGGCTTCGGATCGGCCGTTGAGCTCACTTGGGGAGTGAAACATTGGATGGAAGATCTTCCTCTCTGTATATCTGACTTTGTAATAATAAACAAAAAAGAGACCACCAATGGGGAACATCTTACCTGTAGGCTCCCCGCCCAACAAGGAGGGGTTAAGGAAGGCCCCACCTCCTGGTTTTTTGGAGGTGCTTTCCCCTTCCCCTCCCTTCCCTGCTCACCTGGTCCCTTCGCAAATAAACTTTTCTGTTTGCAACAGACAAAAAAAAAAAAAAAAAAAAAAAAAAAAAAACAGGAGTGGGCATGAGACTGGGCCCTTTTGGGGCGAGGCAGGTTGGACATCCACTGTAGCCTGGCTGCTGAAGATCCTGGATGCTCTGCCCCTCCAGGCATTGTGCCCAAGAGTTTGGTAGAAAGGGGTTTCCTCATGCCAGGTGTGGCGGTGATCTGTGCCCCATGAGCCACTGTCTTGGAGGTCAAGACTGTGGAAATGCACTTGAGGCTCTGTCCAAGGCCCTGCCTGGTGACAAAACAGGCTTCAACATGAAGGACGCTGGGTGGGCAGTGCAGAGGGTAGGAGCAGTGAGAGTGACCCACCCTCACTGGTGGCAAGCCCTGTCTCCCCAAGGAGACCACCCTCTGAGGGACATCTCCTGAAATTGACTGTCCTAACTGTGAACTCTAAGGGAACTTCTGCTTCTCAGTGTCCATGACTTTCATTTTAATGAGATCATCATAATTGTAGTTCTCATAGGCTGCTATGAATATTAAATCAAAATGCAGGAGGGCACAGGTTGTGGTGCAGTGGGTTAAGCTGCTGTGTGGGAGGCCTGCATCCCAACCTCGCGTGCCAAACCTAGCTGGAGTCCCAACTACTCTACTTCTAACCCACCTTCCTGCCAATGCATTCTGGAGGTAGCAGGTGATAGCGCAAATACTTGGACCCTGCCACCCCCATGGACACTTGGATATAGTTCAGGGCTCCTGGCTTTGTCCTGGCGTGGCTCT
This sequence comes from Ochotona princeps, assembly GCF_030435755.1. NCBI lineage: Eukaryota > Metazoa > Chordata > Mammalia > Lagomorpha > Ochotonidae > Ochotona > Ochotona princeps. The sequence goes on from NC_080833.1 coordinate 16,586,158, forward strand.
GGCTGTTTGTTACAGGCATTTGGGAAACAAACCAACAGATGGAAGTTCTCTGTGTGTCTTTCTCTGTGTCTCCCTGTTTCTCTGCCTTTTGGGTATGAGAAATAAGCATTCAAATTGGAATGTACAACTCACTTAGCACAGAACTAGTTGCACTTGTGAGAGTTCCAATGTTTATTTATTTTTTTAAAAGATTTATTCATTTTATTATAGCCAGATATACACAGAGGAGGAGAGACAGAGAGGAAGATCTTTCGTCCAATGTTTCACTCCCCAAGTGAGCCGCAACCGGGCCGATGCGCACCGATCCGAAGCCGGGAACCTGGAACCTCTTCCGGGTCTCCCACGTGGGTGCAGGGTCCCAATGCTTTGGGCCATCCTCGACTGCTTTCCCAGGCCACAAGCAGGGAGCTGGATGGGAGGTGGAGCTGCCGGGATTAGAACCGGCGCCCATATGGGATCCCGGGGCTTTCAAGGCAAGGACTTTAGCCACTAGGCCACGCCGCCAGGCCCTCCAATGTTTATTAACTTAGGGTGTGGCCAAAGTGTCTGCCCCTCTGCTGGGTAGGTCTACCCTCTGTAGGAGACCTGCTAAGACCCCCTTCCATTCCTGTCTTAGCTCATCTTGAGCTCCAAGGGGTTATTTCAACCACCCTGGCCATGTAGCAGTAATCTAGGCTGCCGCAAAATTCACACCACCTCCAGACTTGCCAAGCAAAGATCAGCCAGCATTCAGGCAAGAAGGGAGATGGTGACCCCAAAATCCTGAGTTCTGAAGACTGCACCATTACTCAATCGGTTCCAGGCATGCCCATGTGCCAAAAACTTCTCGGACAAGCTGCCCACCCTTGAAAATGTACCTGGCTGGGCCAGGTCAAAGCCAGGAACCATGGACTACATCTGAGTCTCCCACTTAGGACCCAAGTACTTGAGGCTTCCCCACTGCCTCCCTGGGTGAGCGTGAAAAGGAAGATGAATAGGACGTGAAGGGTGGACTTGACCCCAGGCACTCCAACAAGGGAAGATACGTTCCAAGTGATGTCTTCATCACTGTGCCAAATGCTCACCTCTTTATTCCAAGTTTGTATGCAGTCCCTCCCTGGGTGCTGCCCCGCAGAGGCGGGGCTAAACCCTGGGCTCTGAGCTGGTGGGTGGGGCTTTTCCTCTTTCTCCATCAGCCCAGCTCCCGCAATGCGCCTCTTGTCCCCCTGGTAGCGTCCGTGTCCCCTTAGGAGAGGCAGGAAGAGGTTTGAGTCCCTTTCGGTTAAAGTGTGGGGAGAGCGGGCTAACCCCACATCTGAGTGCTGGTTCAAGTCTGGTCGGCTCCACTTCCCATCCAGCTTCTTGTTAATGTCCCTGGACATTAGCAGATGATGGCCCAAGTGCTTAGGTTCCTGCACCTACATGGAAGGCCTGAATGAAGTTCCTGTCTCCTAGCTTCAGTCTGGCCCAGCCCTGGGTGTTATGCCCATTTGAGGAATGAACCCGCACATGGAAGATTTCTTTCTCTGTCTCTGTCTCTCTCTCTCCTTCCCTCTCTGCAATTAGCTTTTCAGGCAGCAGAACGCACTATATCATAATGCGGCTCCAGTTTACCACTCTTAAACTCCCCACTCCGTTGGAGTTGTGTGCTATGTTACAGAAATTCGAGGACTTTGGAGTTCAGCTATTGGGGAATCCTAACTCTTGTTAGCTGGTGGTGCCTGCAGTTTTAGGAAGCGTCCACTGGGGGATTGCCGGCGCCAGAGCGCGCCGAGCAGCTCCACGCGCCTCTCTGCCTCTTCGTCTCTCTCGTTTGCTTGGGCAAAGAGCACGCCTCCTGGCCCATAAGGCTCCGGGCCGGAACTCTCGCTCTCTTTTCCTGTTCTCCATCATGGCGGTGAGTGGCTGTGGCCCGCCTATGCTTGCTTTCATCCGTGTCCATCCGTGGCTGGCCGAGCTGGGAGGCAGTGCGTTGCCGGCAGCCCGAGGAGGACGGAGCCCACAAGGCTGGCTGGATCGAAACTGGCCGTTCCGTGCGGACTGAAGCCGCGGGCTTGGCTCCTGTCACTCCTCCCGGCTTCCTAGGAACAGGCTTGGAGCAGCTGCCCGGGGCGCGCGGAGGCACGGCCCTTGGGCCGCCCGAGAGCTAGGGGCGGGCGGAGGGGCCTGGACCTTGTCCCGGGAGACCAGCCCGGTGCTCGGTCCTGGGGTTTCTTTGCTTGGGGAAGGCGCTTGCTCTGGGTTCCTGCCGCAGACCGCCTCGGAGTGGGGTTGGGTGGCGTCCAGCAACGCCGTGACCCCTACTTTACCCACCTTTGCAGTGAGGTGGGGGTTGCTTAGTGAGTCCCTGAACAGCATCCCCAGTGCCGGGCATGCTCACGAAGACAGAAGATCCCTTTTTTAGGAACCACGTGGGGCTTGGGGTGCAGGCAGACACCCCCGGGAGGTCAGGTTTTGACCCCGCGCTCCCCTTGTGTCCAGGACCAAGGTGAGAAGGAGAACCCCATGCGGGAACTGCGCATCCGCAAACTCTGCCTCAACATCTGCGTGGGGGAGAGTGGAGACAGACTGACCCGGGCCGCAAAGGTGTTAGAGCAACTCACGGGCCAGACCCCCGTGTTCTCCAAAGGTGAGTGGAGTGTCCCCCCTGATGCCAGAGCTGCTTAGGGGGTGGCAGGCTGTGGCCCTCTCCTGACTGCAGGTGAACAGGGTGTGAGGTAGGCTGGGCATAGCAGGGTCTTGTATGGGACAGGAGGGTCAGGGAATACAGTTGGGCCTCCCAAGAGCACGGAGGGCGAGTTTGTGAGGCGCACATTGCATTGGGTGGTGGGATGTGGCGGGCCCCATCTAACCCAGAATGGAGCTAACAGAACAGTAATATGGTTTGGGCAGATGTTAGCTCGCACACCTGTTTGAGAGCACGGCCAGTGTGTTCAGAATGTGGCTTCTCTAACAAATTTTGTTGTTACGGTTGCTAAGGTTGTAGTTGCAGCAGTGAGGCTACATGGTTTGGAAGTCACCGGGTTGTTTCTGTGTGGGAGATTAAATTGGGCAGGGAGTTCGTGCCACTGTGGGTGGTGGTGGAGGGGCCCATCAGTGGGAGGTTGGCGGCACCTGACCCCTTGTTGGCCCTGCCTGCAGCCAGGTACACAGTCAGGTCCTTCGGCATCCGGAGGAATGAGAAGATCGCCGTGCACTGCACGGTCCGTGGGGCCAAGGCGGAGGAGATCCTGGAGAAGGGTCTGAAGGTGAGGCTGACCCCTAGCCCCGCGGGGCGAGAGGATCGGCACCCACTCTCTGGTGGGTGACCAGGGGGGAGTGATCTGTGGTATCCTGGTATTTTATCGTCTCTTCTGTAATGGTTTTTCAACGCTCCACAAAGTTAGACTTGACTCTTGGTTTAATGCCTACTTGGAGTCACTGGTGCCTCTTGTTTCAGAGGTTTTTCCCTGTCCTTTTGAAGTTGGGAGACTTGAGTAGAGACCATAGCTGGGGCGTGTTGGGTAAGACTGTCCCTAGCAGGTGTGCATTGTGTTGTACTTAGGCTCTGGAGCTCTAAGTATTGCAGGTTGAGTTAGTTATTTGGAAGGAGCTAACAAGGAATGTGGTTGTCATTTTCCCCCTTGAGGTGCGGGAGTACGAGTTGAGGAAAAATAACTTCTCAGACACTGGAAACTTTGGTTTTGGGATCCAAGAGCACATCGACCTGGGAATTAAATACGACCCGAGCATTGGCATCTACGGCCTGGACTTCTATGTGGTATGGCTATTCCTTCCCCATTCTTGGTCTGTAGGGGGAGAGCACCTGGCTTTAGTGGGTGCTGTCTGGATGCTTGCGCATTGGCTTGAAGCTTTGGGGTGTCCTCTGTATGCATGTTCTGCCGCTTGGCAAGATGTGCCTCGTTTGTGGTAAGCCAAGGGGTATGGCACTGGGCGTTGTTGCCCAGCTTCCAGCCTGGGAGCCATCTGGCACCAGCGTGGGTGAAGAAAGCTCCTGTCAATAGAATGTAGGGACAGATTGGGACAGTGGTGCTGTGTCTGGCATGGGGTTAGTGCAGAAATGACCCTTTGTGCTGCTGCCATGTGCTAACCAGATGTAGCAGTAGGTGTATCTTCATGCTTCTCAGAATTGTTTGTTGTCTACAGTGGAGCTGTTCCCCAGGATCTTGGGTTGGGAAGGGCCGGCCTCTCAGACACATCTGTGTTGTGGCTGTGCATGGTCTGGGGTGCTGGCCACACTTCTGTCTGATGGAGAAGTGGGTCTTCTTCTTTTTTTTTTTTTAAAGATTTATTTATTTTTATTGCAAAGTCAGATATACAGAGAGAGGAGGAGAGACAGAGAGGAAGATCTTCCGTCCGATGATTCACTCCCCAAGTGAGCCACAGCGGCCGGTGCGCGCCGATCCGAAGCCGGGAACCAGGAACCTCTTCTGGGTCTCCCACGCGGGTGTAATGTCCCAATGCATTGGGTCATCCTCGACTAATTTCCCAGGCCACAAGCAGGGAGCTGGATGGGAAGTGGGGCTGCCGGGACTAGAACCAGCACCCATATGGGATCCTGGGGCGTTCAAGGCGAGGACTTTAGCTGCTAGGCCACGCCGCCAGGCCCAGAAGTGGGTCTTGCTCCAGAAACCACTGGAGTCTGAGCTGGCGAGGTAACTGTGGGTTACTCCTGGGACAGGTGCTGGGCAGGCCAGGCTTCAGCATCGCAGACAAGAAGCGCAGGACAGGCTGCATTGGGGCCAAACACAGAATCAGCAAAGAGGAGGCCATGCGCTGGTTCCAGCAGAAGGTAATTCTCCTATATCTCAAGTTCTGGTATGGCTGTGGGGGTGCAGAACAAGCTGCCAATTGGTGGGTAGCTTGGCAGATGGAGGCTTCCAGGGTTAGTGGTTTAAAGGAACACCCAGAACTAAGGCTTCTTCCTGCCCTCCTGAGTGTGGGTAACTAGGAGGAGGAGGTATTATTGCGGCGGGGGGGTCCCCTTTTTTTTAGGTTACTGTGCAGTGGAACAGTGCAGTACTTGCTGTTTAGTCCAGAAAGAACATGAAATTCAGAGCATAGGTTCAAGCATTAGCCATTGCTGACTGTGCTTTTGCTGTGTGTTCTGAAAAAAATGCAATCTCTTCTCTTTCAGTATGATGGAATCATCCTTCCTGGCAAATAAATTCCCGTTTCTACCCAAAAGGCCAATAAAATGTTTTCAGTGAAATCTGCGTTGCTGTTGTGTTTTTCTGTGAAAGGAGCCTCGCCTTTTCAAGTCCGAGAGCTTCCTTGGGACCAGCTTATAAACACCCTCGCTGACCACTGATGGGGTGGGATGCCCCGGGCACAGCCTGGGTTCACAAGCTTGCCAACATGCGTGCTGTCACGTGAGCTGGCTTTAGAGGTGGTGAGAATGAGAGGAAGATCTTCCATTGGCTCATTGACTCCCCAAGTGGCACAGCGGCCGGAGCTGAGCTGACCTGAAGCCAGGAGCTTCTTCCGGGTCTCCCACGCTGGTGATGGGGAGCAAGGCCACCGGGATTAGAACCAACAACTCACATGGGATGCCGGCATGTGCCAGGTGAGGAACCCAGCCCATGTGACCTGGCTTTAAGGGGGTTGGGCCTTGCTCTCAACTTGAGTCTGAAGCCCAGTGCTTGGTGGAAGGCTCCCTGGGCCCCAGGCGAGTGTTCTCCACTAGCAGCACTGGTGCATCACAAAGGGCTCACAGGCCTTGGTGGGGTGATTGAGGTCAATTTTTTACTTAACCCTTCAGGTTCAGGCGTCCAGTTCAACTTTTGCTGTGTTGCTTGAATGAGTTATTAATACACCCCAGTTTGTTATCTGTTTGAGGGCAGTAAAATTAGTAGCATCCCTAAGGATGCTAAATTAAACGCTAAGGAGATGCTTGGGCAGGTGTCAGACATACTCCTGGGGGGTTCTCTTGTTGCAAGTGTTGGCACATGAGAAATGGTGCTTAACGGGGGTGCTTTCCTCTGTATGAAAGGGATTTCTGTGCCTGTAGTGATATTTTTTTCCAGTTAGAGCAGTGATATTGAGAAGCCATTGTTTCTCTAACCATCCAACTCCGTATTTGGCCATTGATTTCATTTTCAGTTCTGGGTTTAAATTTTTTTTTTTTTTGAAGATTTATTTTTGTCAAATTCAGATAGAGGAGTAGAGACAAAGAGGAAGATCTTTTGCCCGCTGATTGACTCCCCATACGGCTACAATGGCTGGTAATGAGCTGATCTGAAGCTGGGACCCCAGACCCTCCTCTGGGTCTCCCATGTGGGTACAGGGTCCCAAGGCTTTGGGCCGTCCTCCACTGCTTTCCCAGGCCACAAGCAGGGAGCTGGATGGGAATTGGGGCTCTGGGATTTGAACTGGTCCCCATATGGGATCATGGCATGTACAAGGCGAGGATATTAGCTGCTAAGCTAGCGCGCCAGGCCCCGAGTTTAAATTTTGAGCACTTGTGTGAATTCAGTGCAGTAATACTCGTGACACTCATTTGATATCTAGGTGTTTCTAAACCTGGAGATACTGTTTTGTGATGAAAATGATTTTGTCTTTAGTAAGACTTGGCTAATTGTGGAATGTGTTTTTATAAATCTTGGACAAATACTCATTTTTAGTCTAATGTAGGGCTGGGACCACCATTTCATGAATGAATAAAGTAGCCAAAATAAACACTTAGGATTCTGCTGGTTCACTCCCCAAATAGCTGCATACACCAGAGCTAAGCCAATCTGAAGCCAAGAGCTCCTGGGCCTCCCACGTGGGTGCAGGGTCCATCATCCTCTATCGCTTTCCACAGGCCACAAGCAGGGAGCTGGATTGGCTGTGGTGCAGCCAGACATGAACCTGTACCCGTGTGAGACGCAGGTATAGGGTTAGTATATTACGTTATTGTGTGGGCCAGTGGGGTTTTGTGTTTGTTTTGAAGGCCTGTCAGCGCTGGGCCCCAGAAAGAGCTCTGTTGGGAATCCAGAGCTGTGGCTAGGTGTTCGTGTGCCTTGCGGATCAGGAAACATTGGGTCCTAGAGTAGGTAAGGACATGTCATAGTGAGGAGCAGCTGGAGGGAGGACAGCCTGTCCCTGCTCTGGTTCGATGCTTCATTTCCAAACATCATCCCACCGGGGTGGAAGGCATTGTGTGGGGAGGAGCTTGTAGCCAACCTGGTCGCCAGGGAGTTTACTGGATGCGGGCTACACTTCAGCCTACTGAGTAAGAACCTACCCTTTTAAACAAGACTGCCATCAATGAGTCATGCGCTCACTGGAGCACGGAAGCACTGCTCACATGACAGTACACGGAGATGGAAATGTGCAGTTTATGTTGCTCATTGTAGTGGATCACTGGGGACTGTCCCAGTGGTTGTCTCTGGAATGAGGTCGTGTCCCCAGTAAGCAAACGTCTGTCCATCTGATACCAGGCTGGAAATACTACCTGGCTACATGAAGGTCCTAGGGTGGAGTTGGCCCCGGAGCTTGGCTACTGCTGGATTTCATGACTGGAGGTCAACGTGTAGAAGGGGTGTCTGCCATTGGTGATAATCCCATGTGAACCAGGGGATCTCATCTTGTCTCAGCAAGAACGTGTTAAGGAGAAGGCCCGGTGGGAGGGAGCAGGTCAGATCAGGCCAGTGAGAGCCAGATCACACCAATCAGAAGCTTAGGAACCACTAGGCTGTCGGTCCATGACTGCTCATGGCTTGGTCCACACAGGAGAAAGAACTTGAAAGAAAGCAGTCCAGTCTGTGACCCAGGCTACTGTCTGGGTGTGCACATGAGTGCTCATGACTGTGAACTGTTAGTTCCTGTCCACAAGTGTTACCTGGGCTAAGCAGCAAATACAGGAGAATGTAGGAGAATGGCAGTGCTGAGGTCAGGCGCTCACTCCACCCGTTGGAAGTGCTGCTGTGGTTTTTTCCTTCCCATGGTCAGCCACAGTTAGTACCATGTGCTAAGGTATTTAGAGAGAGACCACATTCACATACCTTTGCTGACAGTGTGGTTTTACGGGTGTCCTAGTTTATTGTTAGGCTTACTGTGCCTAATTTACAAACTAACTTTATCATGGCTGTGTATGTGTAGGAGGAAACAGCAGTCAGTACCTACTCCAGTTCCAGGCTTCCACTGGCGGTTAGCAGTTAGACTCTCCTGCGTGTGAGATGGGTTTGCTGTAAATAGCAAACAGGTCCTGTTACTAACCTTTTAACGTGAGAGAAGACTGTTCATTTATGCCTTTCCCTGTAATGTAGCTATATACTGTTCCATTGTAGGAACTCATGGCTAGATCAAGGCAGCTGTCACTGTCAGGAATGCCATTTTCCTAGAACTGTCCCAGTGGGGGCAGTGTTGTGACTCTCCAGTGGGTACCCACAAGGTGGGTGTCCTTGTAAAGTGTCAGAGCTGCTGGCTGGGATGGCATGGTGGGAAGGACACAAAGTGGGAAAGGGGTTGTCCATGTTCTAACGTCGTTTCCCCTTGAGTTGGACCATAGGCAGGTAGTATGGGTGGTGAAGTCCCTAAGGAGGTGCTGTAGGTTTGGGGGATTTTTGTGCTTTTGCCCTTGCTACAGTGTAAATGCCCACTAGTGCTGACCTATTGAGCTCATACTGAAGGTGCTCCTGCCCACTTCACTGGTAGGTGAGGGTCCTAATAGTCTGCCACACTTCATGTCAGTGGGGCTGAGTCTTCAAGGGTTAAGGCCTTCTTGGTGAGTGGCTAAGTGAGGGCCCAGAAACCATCACAAATAAGTGGAAGCTGCCAGCCACAGGGGACCAAGCTAGAGCCCCGGGGCGCAGAACCACTTTCAGAGCAACCTGTTATGGAAACTGCAGTGTGCTTGTCAGAGGGGAATCCAGCCCAAGGCACCTGGGGGCTGCAGGAGGACTGCCACTAACTGGTGACACCGTAAGTGCAGACAGCCTGCTTTTAAAAACAACAGAAGCTGTGAGCTGCAGAGTTGACCTAGTTCGTATCTTCATGTAACTTGCTTTTAGGGTATTGTGTAATTACGTTTATCACAACTGATGACATTGGAATTCTCGTTTGGGTGGCAGTGAGAATTTACTCCTCTTGGCTTGCCACCCAAATGCTGCGGCAGTTGGGGCTGAAGCTGGGACTTGGGAGCCCGATCACTTGAGCCATGATTTGCTGCCTCCCACGGCCTGCATTGGCGGGAAGTTGGAGTCCGCAGCGGACTCGAACCCAGCCCCTCTGACATCAGTGCAGCTTTGCTGGTACGCTAGATGCCTGACAGTGCTTATGTGATAGGAATGTCAAAAATTGGCTTCAGTCTTAAAGCAAAGGGACTTGGAAGGCAACAACATTCAGCAACTTAGGCACAACGGAAATGCAGAACCCCCCTCAATCTGCAGAGTACATTGCCTTTTTTTTTTTCAAGGTTCTTACAAGGGGAGACAGAAATCTTCCTATGCAGGTTACAGCTGCAAAAATGGTCTGTCCCAGGTCAAAGCCAGGATCCCCAAGCTTGCTGTCTGCTGCTGCTTTCCCTAGTATGTGAGCAGGAAATATTACTGGCACCCAGGCCCAGCTGCCACAAAACTGGTCCTGAATATTGCTTTGATAATGCAGCTTGAACCCTTTGAATGCTGTGGCGCTGTAAAAACAGATTTTTTTAATTTGCCTTAAGCATCTGATTTCACACAAAGCATTGTATGATGTATCGTATTGACAGAAGCGCAGAACACGGAATCATCAGATCAGCTTCCCAGATTGTTGCAGGAATTGTGAGATCAAAAAGTTCAGCAATGGTTCCTGGAGACCAGCACTGTGGCACAGTGTGTTAAGCCAGAGTCTGAAGTGCCAGCATTCCACATGGGCACCATTAAACCACCTGTTAAACTTCCGATCCAGCTCCCTGCTAATGCAACTGGAAAGCAGCAGACGATGGCCCAGCCCAGGCGGTTGTAGCCATCTGGGGAGAGAACCAGGGGATGGGACATCTCTCTGTAACTCTGCCTTTTAAATAATAAATTAATTGATTAATAAATAAATAGGCTTGTTTGTGAAGGGCCACCTAGCTGCTCCGCCCTGTTTAGGGCAGTACTCGGGTCATGGTCGGTGGTTCCTCTCACGGAGGCCACGTGGCGACCAGAGCAGGGTCGCTTCGCTGACAGGCATGTATGGCCTCATTGAGTTTTCACAACTAAACAATTACCTCAAGTTACAAGTATTGCTTGTCTAACCAGCCTTGAAACCCCTGCGTTCTCCAGACCTGTCCTCAACAGGCTCGTGACTAAGGAGTAAGGCAAAACCAAGCGACTTCCCCATGGAAAACATTCTGTCTCAGAAGTAAGCCGACTCGCCAAACAGTGTTTGTTTTTTAGCCTGTATTCCCTGTGTGTCCTGGAAGAGCTGGGAGTGAGCTACTGAATCACCAGGGACAAGCATCCAAGCAAGAAAGTCCCTCAAAATCAGCATGGACAGGCAAGTGCTGTGGTGCAGCTGATGAAGGCGCTGCCTGCAACCCTGCATCCGCTGTTGAAGTGCCAGTTGGAGGAGCCTTGTTCCTCTGCTTCTGGCCCAGTTTCCTGCTAACACGTCCTGGAAGGCAGCAAGCTGTGACTCAAGTACCAGCTGGAGTTTCAGACTTGCACCTTCAGCCTGTCCCAACCCTGTTGCAGGCATCTGAGAGGTGAACCAGTATTTGAAAATCTTGATACTGCTCTGTCTCTGCCCTTAAAATAAATGCATTTTTAAAAATGATATAGGCCTGGTGCAGTAGCCTAGTGGCTAAAGTCCTCATCTTGCATGCACTGGGATCCCATATGGGCACCAGTTTTTATCCCAACTGCTCCACTTCCTTTTCAGCTTTCTGCCTGTGGCCTGGGAAAGCAGTAAACGATGGCCCAGAGCCTTGAGGGCCCTGCACCCACATGGAAGACCCAGAAGAAGCTTCTGACTCCTTGCTTTGGATCAACTCAGCTTTGGCCATGGCAGCCACTTGGGGAGTGAACCAGTGCACGGAATATCTTCGTCTCTCTGTAAATCTAACTAATAAAAATAAATCTTTTTCAAAAATCATATGTACTTTGTAGCAAACACTGTATTTTCAGCCACAGGGCTATCAATGTCTTCTGATGTGTTCCTTCTGTCTAGCTCTGGGAAACAGCTAGTTGCTCAGATTGGGCTCAGATAGCAACATGGTCATTACCCTGAGGAACTCCTTGGCAAGTTGGCCAGACAATCTCTGGACCTCGGATGTTATGTAAATTGGTTCAGTTTAATGGCTAAATCCTCACCTTACAAGCACTGGGATACCATTTGGGCACCTGTTTATGTCCTGGCTGCTCCACTTCCCAACCACCTCCCTGCTTGCAGCCTAGGAAAGCAGCAGAGGATGGGCCAAAGCCTTGGGATCCTGCACCGGTGTAGGAGACCCAGAAGAAGCTCCTGGCTCCTGGCTTCGAATCGGCACAGCTCTGGCTGTTGCAGTCACTTGGGGAGTGAATCATAGGATGGAAGATCTTCCTCTCTGTCTCACCTCCTCTCTGTATATCTGACTGCAATTTTTAAAAAAGTGCCTCTGTGGCAACCACGGGCAGGTGCGTGATTTACGGCTAGGAACAGGCCCAATTGGGGAGGTAAGGGGACACCCTAACTGGGTTGAGGTTCCCACCAAGGGGCGTGTGTGCTGGAATGGGGGCTGTGTTCTATCTAGGAAACAGTTGTAATCACCCGAGGCACTAGTGTGGGCTGGGATTGGATGCACCAGGCCAGTTCAGACCCCAACATCATCTGGTGTCCTGGAGAACCAGGGTGGATGTGGGACTGACGGGGCTGGGTCTCAATCCCCTACTGAGCCATGTGTGAGCTGTATGTGGGTATGGACGAGCCATGGCTGGGCTGAAACATCCAACAACAAGAACCACAATGGGGTGAAAGCCAGCCAGGAAAAGCCACTGTTCCTGCTAGGACAGGAGGTGAACTGAGTAGGGTTGGCTCATGGACCCCCTGGTATGCGCAAAATCTGGCATTGGGAGAGGTTCTGATGGAGGAGTCTGGGCAACTCCTCTGGCAGGACACAGTCCCTACAGGTAAGCACGAGAAGCATGATAGGAAACAGCCCAGATTAGGCCATGGAAAGTTTCCCACTGGCACACATTCGGCATGGGTCAGGGGCAGACCAGGCTGAATCAGTTCATGTCATCCATTGGCAAATCCGAACACCAGAACAGAGTGTGGGTCAAGCCGGGTTTGGTCACGACAAAACCAGTACACATTATGGAATGCCAGGGCGAGGTTGCCTGTACTGGATTTGACTGCAGCACTCAACCAGCACACGTGAGATCCAGGAAGGGAGGGGCAGAGCTGGCAGGGGGATTAAGGAGCTGGTCCCCTTGCCAGACAGCTACTCCCACTGGAGAGCTTGGGTTGGGATGGGGACAAACCAGACTAAGCAGGGCTACAACACCTATGTGCTGCATGTGGACTAGATTAGGGAAAAGCCAGGCTGGGCTGATTATTCCTGCGGGTGCAAGCATAAATTAGAGTGGGTGAGGGATGTTTGGGCTTAGCCACAGCATCAGCTGGCAGAAGCTGGCACTGGGGACTAATTCTGTCAAGTCAAATCACAGAACCACCTAAAGAGTGCATAAACCGGGACTGAGAGAGACCTGGGAGGGAAAAAGTGGGTTCCCCCTTCTTGGGTCACTACTCCTGCGGGAGGGCATGAAAACTAGGACGGGGGCTGGGGTGGCTAGACAGAGAGGCACTCAACAACATCCGTGATGGCTGGAGAGTTGAGTTGGTTAGATGGAACTAAGCTTTAATACCCACTGACAAGTACAAGAGCCAAATGGGATGGGGGACAGACTGAACTAGTCTGCTGCTACACACTGGCAAACCAGGGTAGGGGGCGGGCCTGGTGGGGGTTATTGTGGGTCGCCCACTGGTTGATGTAAGGGCCGAGTATGTGCTGGGCAGAACCAAGCTGGACTGCAACACCCATTGGTTCCAGTGCAAGTCAGGACTGAAAACAGAACCAACCCAGCAATTGAAACCACCAGCTGATTGCAGTGATGGACTGTGCCGGGACCTGTGCTTGCTAGAACATACAAGAATCTGGTCTGGGAATACCTCAAGGTTTCTTTGGAGATCTCCCCGGTCGAACTGCTGGACTCAGAACTCTAACCAAGAAAAGACAGAAGACAGAACAGGTCAATCATTCATCTCAGCTATATGTTGGCAGCAAAATATGGGGCAAACAGAGACTTTATGATGGACCATATCAATCAGTGGACGACCTCATCGAGCGAAACTGGCAGCGATTCATAACTGGAGAACTATTAAAACCACTTGAGCGAATATCTCAGAGCATGCCCCACATCCGGGACTTGGGGTGGGCGGGAAACCGGGTGAGGCTTCTCCCTCAATATCCCCCTTTACCTCAGATACATGATGGAAACAATGTGGACATAATAGTATTACCCACTTCCCTATACCCCCTGAACCTCTTTTTTTAAACCGTAATTAACTATGTAAAGATTGTCAACAACAATACAATAAAATAAATTAAAAAAAAAAGTGCTTCTGTGAACACAGCTTAAAACACACAGTCACGACTGAATTTAGAGGCAAGTCAAGTGATCAGACTAGCTGTGATATCGTAATAGTAACTGTGTCTACAAAGTAAGCCAACAGGGTCTCATTGGACCATTGGGTGGGGGAAATCGGAGGACTGAAGTTGCCTTAGCAGCAAGCAGCGGATTTCCCGCTCAGGTGGGAGAGGCCGTGTCGAGTAGCTTTCACAGGAGCCCCGGCTCCTGGTGTTGCACCAGACCCACTGAGGAGAGTCCTGGACTGCTTCAATCCCGTGTGGAAAATCCAATAGGAAATGGTTGACCCCGGAGTTCTCAGCCTTCATGAGCAGTCAAATTTCCAGTGATCTCCTTGGCAGTTGGGACATGACCCTGAGTGTCCTTTCTGACACTCCTTGATGAGGTGTCTGCTGCTTCTGCAGCGAAAGCACTTGGTAGGCCCCCAGGGGTCTCACTGGACCAGAGATGCAGTCCTCCTCTCCTCCTGCTCTGCTAGGGGATCCCCTCCTGCTCTGTGCACGTGACCACCTTTAAGAGGCTGTCAGGGTGCTCTTGGGTCCCACTGCAAGCCCCTACCATTTTTCCTAATGTCTTAATAGATTATACTTAAAATCTTCCTCAAACATTCTAAGAAGGTGGAGGATTTCTCTGCACCCCTGACCTGTCGTGGAACAAAAAGAATGTTAGTTAAGCAGTCCTCATTTTTGAACATTTTTATCTGTAAATAAATAAAGATTTTCCATTCTTTGAGGCAGTTCCACTGGGGAGTCCATTTTTTCCAAGGGCAGGGTTGTATTCAAAGGAGCTGTTGCACTTCTGAGGCCAGATAAGCAGTAGGGGAAACCTAAAGGTTTTTGAAGGATCTTTCAGGAAATTGTCTTTCTGTTGGGGGTCTCCATCACACTTTCTCTCTTCTTTCAAGTCCCTGTTCACGGGTGCCACTTGCTGTTCTCCGGCAGCAGTGGACTTAGTACATGGAGCCGATAGCAACACATGTGGACTACTGTGATGGCCAACAGCCCACATGAAGATTCTTGACACTTTCACCACCTTAGCGTCGCAGTGATAGCTTTGTTACAAGTTTATTAACTTCATGTGGATGAAGGTCCTGTATTTTTTTCTCCCCATGGTGGACCGTGTACACTGGCTCTGTATTGAAAGGGATGCATAATTGAAGTGTAGTGGAAATTAACATGTTCAGGCAGAAACAGAGAAGTATGTCTCCATGCATGCAGTACAAGGATGGAATCACAGTGAAATGGCTGATAATGTCCTGACAGTTAGATATTGGACTCTCCAACTGTCCGTGGCTGCATTGTTGGGAGACACCTCAGTGGCAGCGTGATGGACTTGTGGAAATTCATCAAAGATACCCATTGTAAAACAGGAAGGGAGATCAGTGGGGAAGGGAGGGAACTTGGAGGGGCAGGGGGAGAACCCAGTGTCTATGAAACAACATACAATTAAAAAAAAAAAATAGGAACTGGTGGCGTGGCCCAGCGGCTAAAGTCCTCGCCTTGAACACCCCAGGATCCCATATCGGCGCCGGTTCTAATCCCCACAGCTCTACTTCCCATCCAGCTCCCTGCTTGTGGCCTGGGAAAGCAGTCAAGGATGGCCCAAAGCCTTGGGACTCTGCACCCTCATGAGAGACCTGGAGGAAGTTCCTGGCTCTTGGCTGTGGATCGGCGCAGCACCGGCCATTGTGCTCACTTGGGGAGTGAATCATCGGATGGAAGATCTTCCTCTCTGACTCTCCTCCTCTCTGTATATCTGACTTTGTAATAAAAATAAAAATAAATCTTTTTGTAAAAATAGCTGTCCCTAATCACTGGCTGTATGTGAAGCAATGGATCATGAACTCTTGATCCTCTGCACAAGCTGGTTAAGAATAGGGCAGATGAAGAGACTGGGGGACAAGGTGGTCAGCTGCTGCATGGCAGGACTAGCACAGAGCCAAGACAGCGGGGCAGCCACAGAGCCAGTCAGGCTCCCCAGGCCAAGCTCTGATCCACCATCTTCG
This sequence comes from Ochotona princeps, assembly GCF_030435755.1. Taxonomy (NCBI): domain Eukaryota; kingdom Metazoa; phylum Chordata; class Mammalia; order Lagomorpha; family Ochotonidae; genus Ochotona; species Ochotona princeps. The sequence continues at coordinate 16,601,719 of NC_080833.1, forward strand.
TGCTTTGGTTTCTACCCAGCATTCCTTCTTACAGCCAGAAAGACTGGCTGTATACGGGTCAGAAAACAACTTGGTCCCTTTACTCAGTGTTGGTTAATGTCTTGTCTGTATGCCATGTAAAGTTACACATGATGAATGACGAGCTGGGGTTTGTGTGGGTGGTTCTGAGAGAACCACATGAGGTGGGTGGGAGGTCAGAGAAATCCATTGGACTTAAATCTCAAGATGGTAGTGAAGCAGGCAAAGAGGTTGGGAAAAGTCGTTTCAGGGCCCGCTGCATTGGCTTAGTGGCTGAATCCTCACCTTGCAAGTGCCAGAATCCCGTATGGGCAACTGGTTCATGTCCTGGCATCTCTGCTTCCCATCCAGCTCCCAGCGGATGCAAGGCAAGGATTTAGCCACTAGCCCCAATAAATAAATCTTTAAAAATAAAACAAGTGAGTGGCACCCAGATTGAGATTGATCTGAGGGGCTGGCATGGTGGTGTACAGGATGACCCTCAGCCTGCAAGTGCCAGCATCCCATATGGGCAGCGGTTTGTGTCCTGGCTGTTCCATTTCTGATCTGGCTCCCTGCTTATGCTCTGGGAAAGCACCAGAGAATGACCCTAAACCTTGGGACCCTGCACCCATGTGGGAAACCCAGAAGAGACTCCTGGTCCCTGAGTTCAGATTGGCTTGGCTCCGGCTGTTGCAGCCATTTGGGAAGTGAACCAGCCAACGGAAGCTCTGTTGTTCTCTCCCTCTCTGTAACTCTTTCAAATAAAATAAATAAATCTTTTGAAAAACTATTTGAAAGTAAAATTGCATATGTACTGAGTATGTAGACTTTTTTCTTGTCATTATTCTCTAATACAACGTAACATTTTCATAGTATTTACCTTGCATCAGGTATTCAAGTTACCTAAAGGAGATAAAAAGTATATGAGATGGGAGGATTTCATAAATAAAATGCGAACTTTATGTAAGGCATTTTATATGAGAATTGAGGATCTCCCTTGGAGGCTGAGAACTCTGAGTTCACTCACTTCCTATTGAATTTCCCACACGGGATGGTAGCAGCCCTAAACCCTCTCATAGGGTCTGGTGACTTCAGAACTACAGCCAGGAGCCCCAGGTGGTACTTACTCAGAGATAAAAGGGTTGTAAATCTCCTTTTGAACTCAGGAGAGGAGCTTTCTCTGGTCCTTATCTAGTTCTAACCTTGGCTCCCAGGCCTCTCTTACACCAACCATCAGGGTTGCTTGTGAGCCCCAAAATTAGTTCAGATAGACAGATACTAATAAAGGTCAGCTAGTTGATATTCGCTCAGCTTGTACCTTACTGATCAGGCTTCCCATCTGGCTTTTCAGATAGACAGAGACAGACATAGATATAGATACAGAAAGTCTGGAACAGCCAGGAAAAGGCCAATTAGCCTATAATCGCTCAGCCTGTACTTACTGGGCAGGCTCCCTATTTGCTTCTCCTGGACTTTGCTAGGTAGGATGTAGAGTTAAATTCTTCCTCACTCACTGGGTTGTTTGGGATTTCCCTGCTCACCTGCCTAAAACTTTTCTATTCTTCAATTGCTAAAATGCAAAGTGCTGTAAAACCATGCTTAATCACTATATACTGCAAAGTTTAAATTGTGACTTAATTTTCTTCCCCCCAAAAACTTTATCAGTTTATGACTGTTAATGCTAAACAAGATGTAACAGTATAGAAACTTTGATGTTAAGTTTGTACTTAGCTGTTATATATATATGATGGATGTTACTGTTGATGCTTCCACTGTTCCTGTGCCACTCTGATTTAGGTTAAACTCAAAAACATGTTAGCTTGGGAGAAAAAAAAGGGTTTACAGCAGCTGGTTGTGTATATACTAAAACTGAGATGTCAAGGAAGTAGTTACAGGATGTGGTTAAGAACTTGCATTTTCTAACATGCTGGTCACTCAATACCATGTTCATTGGCTTCATGATGTGGTTAATTTTGATGCTTCTTCCTGTTGTTGAAAATGCGTAGTGACATCTCATTGGAGGAGATGATATTCTACCAGCTCTATTTCAGACCAAGGAAGGTCTCCCAATGAAACTGTTGAATTTATCTGGAAATGGAATGCTGGACTCTCTGCAGGGTCCATACCCGCAATGAAGGAATCATGACAGGATATGATCTGTAATACTGTAATAATATGGAGGAATTCAATATGGGAATGGCTTGTGGAGGGGCTGGGGGAATCTCAGAACTATGAAACTGTGTCATAAAATCATATAAAATTTTTTTCAAAAGAAAAAAAGTGAGTTAAAAAATAATAAATTGCCCTTCTGGCAAAAGAGAGAGAATTGAGGATCTGAGAATCTTCACCTCCCAGGAAGTCAGGGAGCCCAAGGCACCACAGCCTAAAATCAGGACTGAGGCTCAGCGTCCGCTTAGGTTGGAAAGAGAGCAGGTAACCTGTTAGAACCGGGAAGAGGTTTTCACAGAGAGCGGCTTTTCAGCCAAGCCCTGGGAGAGCCGGCTGGTGGAGTGGTGGGATGGGGAGGCGTGCAGGGCATTGTGAGACAGGGAGTAGTGAGCAAAGCCTGAAGCAGGCGAGACCGCTGGTGCTGCGGAACAGCTGTGGAACAGCTGTGAGCCCACAGCAGAGCAGTGTGGTCCCCAGGGAGCTCGACTGCCTCCCGGAGCCGTCAGCATCCATCCAAGGGCTTGGACAAGGCAACTTACTTCTTCACTTGCCAGCCCCTCGGCTTGGTGGGGATTGAGCAGGGGAAGGAAATGAAATGCTGGGGGCTCACCTCGTGCCAGCTGCCTTGCCACCTGTCCCAGCAGGTGCATTCCTGGCACAGTGAAGGTGTTTCCAGTCATCCAGGTGAATGCCTTTTAAGAGGAGGCCCAGAGAGGTGACGCCATTTGGCCCCAATGAGCAGGTGAGCAGGACATCTTCCTGTAGGGTGCGACCAAGTGGCCCAGGATTATGCCAACCCTGGATAGAGTTCCAGGCTTCAGAGTGGCTGAGCCAATCCAAAGCCAGGAGCTCTTCCGGGTCTCTCACACGGGTGCAGGGTCCCAAAGCATTGGGCCATCCTTCACTGCTTTCCCAGGCCACAAGAAGCGAGCTGGATGGGAAGCGGGGTCGCCGGGATTAGAACCGGTGCCCATATGGGATCCCAGGGCGTTAAAGGCCAGGACCTTAACCACTACGTTATCACGCCAGGCCTAAATAAATAAAACCTTTTTTTTTTTTGAAAGTTTTATCTAATTGTTTATTATTTGAAAAGCATGGTGACAGAGAATGAAAAAGAGCGATCTTCCATCTGTTGAACACATGCAAGAGAGCCTGAGCCACGCTGAAGCCTGAAATTCTATCCAGGTCTCCCCGATGGGTAACAGGAACCTAAGTGTTTGGGCCATCTTCTGCTGCCTTCCCAAGTGCACTGGCAGGAAGCTAGATCAGAAACAGGGCAGTCAGGACTCAAACCAACATTCCAGTATGGAATCCAGATGTCCCAAACATCAGCCTTTGCCACAACACCTGCCAAGTGTGCAAATTCAGGTGAAAGTTTAACTTTTTCTTCAAACGGGATAAAGATAACTGGAGGCAACCCAAGCAGGAGGGAGTGCTTGGCGTGTGTTGAGAGAGGGGAAAGCGTAGTATTGGATGGGATGTGACATCTCATTTTGTCATTAAAAGCAAAATACAGCCTGTTTCTGTCTTGGGAGAGGGGTAGTGCTGCAGGCTGAGTGTGGTTCGTGCCCTAGCACTCATGGGAGTTTAATCCCCGGGTCTGCTCTTGGCATTAAGAGGGAGGAAGCTTCATCCAGCTTACTAGTAGAGGTGGGGCATTAGATTATCTGAGATGCTGAGGATGCAGCCCCGTGATGGGATCCTTGTGGCTTTATTTTGTTTTGTTTTGTTTTGTTTTGTTTTGTTTTTTTGGAAAGGCAGATTTACAGAGAGGAGAGACAAAGATCTTCCATATGTTGGTTCACTCCACAAATGGTTGCAACAGCTGGAGCTGAGCCAATCCGAAGCCAGAAGCCAGGAGCTCCTCCAGGTTTCCCACGCAGGTGCAGGGTCCCAAGGCTTTGGGCCGTCCTCCACTGCTTTTTCAGGCTACAAGCAGTGAGCTGGATGGGAAGCAGTGCTGCTGGGATTAGAACCAGTGCCCACATGGCATCCTGGTGCTTGCGGTTGAGCCAACACATCAGCCCAATCCTTGTGGCTTTGTAAGGAGGGAGAGAGAGCACGCCTGCTCTCACTGTGCGGCACCAGGAAGTTTAGGCGTGGAGGTGCAGAACTGCTAGCCCAAATAAATCACTTTTCTCAATAAAACAGCCTGCCTGGGGCATGTGGTGGTGGTGCTGAGAGGCTAATACTGGCACTGGCCTGTCAGGGTGGATGCGGGCAATGACCTGGGGAGGTGGGGTCATGCTCTGCCCCAGTGCCAGAGGTGGGCAGATTGGCATCAGATTCAGGCTCAGCTGGGACCCCCGGTACCAAGCCCAGCTCTACCTGTGCGACCTCTGAGCAGTCATTCATCTCTGTGCTTCCGTTTCTTCACAGGTGAGATGGAGATCATGATTGTTCCCGATTCGGAGGGTGGAACCGAGAAGCAGAGCACTCAGCCCATGTAAAACACTGCCTCTGCTGGGGCTGGCACTGTGCTGTGGTGGCTAGAGCTTCTGCCTGCAATGCCAGCCTTTTGGCAGTTCCACTTCTAATCCAGCTCTTTACTAATGTACCTGGGAAAGCAGCAGAGGATGACCCAGGTCCTTGGGAACCAGCACCTACAAGGCAAACATGTAAGAAACTCCTGGCTTCCGCCTGGCCCAGCCCCTGCCATTGTGGCCACTTGGTGAGTGAACCAGCAGCTGGAGGGTCTCTCTGTCTCTCTCCCTATCTCTGTAATGCTGCATTTTAAATGAATGAATCTTAAAAAAAAAAAAAAAAGAAAAGAAAGTCTTGAGCCCAGCACGATAGCCTAGTAGCTAAAGCCCTTGCCTCACATGCACCGGGATCCCATATGACTGCCGGTTCTAATCCCGGCAGCCCTGCTTCCCATCCAGCTCACTTCTTGTGGCTTGGGAAAGCAGTCAAGGACGGCCCAAAGCCTTGGGACACTGCACTTGGGATCAGCTCAGCATCAGCCTGTTACGGCCACATGGGGAATGAATCAGCGGACAGAAGATCTTCCTCTCTGTCTCTCCCTCTCTCTGTATATCTGACTTTACAATAAAAGTAAGTAAATCTTAATAAATAAATAAATAAAATAAAGCTTTAACAAAACTCATGTTGGTGCTTTTCAGCTGGCCTGAAGATTTCTCTGTTCACGTTCCAGCTTCACTGCCCACTTGGCATATCTTGGAACTTCTCTGAGTCTTAGCTCCCTTGTGGGAAAAACACTGACACAGCATCAAGCCCGCAGGGTTTCAAGGCTGGGGACAATAGGGTGTGGAGAACTTGCTGAACTGTCGCCTTGGCACCATGCCAGAGTTGGCAGTGCCAGTGTCGGGGTTTCATCCATGCAGGCGGATCCCCTTTGCTCTCCAGTGTGGAGGAGCAGACACAGGAAGTGTGTGGAGCAGCCCGGCACTGGAGGTGGGGTGGGGCGCAATGCGGTGAGCCGCAGCACTCAGTCCAGCCACGTGTTGGCCCGTGGAGGCTAGCCTAGGACTTGCCAGTGCTTACTGTTTTCCAAGATAAATTGTGAAATCTCCTAATTTTAAACTTTTGGCAATTCGTTTGATTTTGCAAACAGTGGGAGGGTAAGCAGCACCTGCCAGCAGGCCCTGGGGGAGCCCACAGCTGCCAGTTGGCTATCGTGGCTCCTGCCTCTCAGTGCTCCATTTAGCAAAATATTTGCTAAGTGCCTGCCAGTCCCTGGAGCCCCCACAGGCCCTAGCCACTGTTGGTTGCTCTGCAGGCCCAGGCTCCCTCCAGGTCCTGGCCCAGTCTGATGGGCTGAGACGATGTTGCACTGTGCTTTCCTGAGGACTCCTGGGACTGAACATCCCTGTGGAGGTCCCTTTTCTCCCTTCCTCATCTTTGGCTCACCCTCTGGGAGCTGGAGGATTCAGGCCTCTCAAGTGAAGGGTGTCTAGGTTTGAAGATGCGCACACACCCCGAGGAGGCCCAGCCTCAAACCCAGGGTGGCCATGCAGCAGAGACTCACGGGAGTGAAGCCCGCCCCGTTTCCAAGCACAGTATCTCGTCCCCATCCTGCAGGCCTTTGCCCAAGCATTATTAACTACCAGCATACACAAGAATCACAGTTCCTCACTTAGATGAGGAAACAGACAGCAAGAGGTCTGATTGTGTCCTGCTCCATTCAAACTAAGAAGTAAATGCAGAATTGAGCTGTTTCCAGGAAACAAAGATTCCTGTAAGTGACGGGGCGCATTTACCAAGAAGGATCCTGGCGCTTGACAGCATGCAGGATCGGCGGCTACCAAGTCTAGTTTCATTTTAAAAGTTTGTTAAATTGTATTTATTTACTTTTTAAGCAAATAACTAAGAAAGAGAGAAATGTTCCATCCTCTGGTTCACTCCCCAAATGCCCACAACCCCTGGGAGTGAGCTAGGCTTTAGCCAGGAGCCAGGAACTCCATCATGGTCTCCTGCTTGAATGACAAGGACTCAAGTACTTGGGGTCACCCTCTGCTGCCTCCCAGACACCTTTGCAGGCAACCTGGAGGAGTGAGGACTTGACCCGGGTGATAAACCAGGATGCAGGGATCCCAAGTGCTGCCTGAGCCTGTTCTACCATTGCACCCCTCACCTCAGTTTCCCTTCCTGAAAAATGGTCACAGTGATAAAACAACCCCAAAAGCCGGTCCTTTTGTTTGTTTGTTTTTTTAAGATTTATTTATTTTTTTATTACAAAGTCAGATATACAGACAGGAGGAGAAACAGAGGGGAAGATCTTCCATCCGATGATTCACTCCCCAAGTGAGCCGCAACGGCCGGTGCTATGCCATTCCGAAGCCGGGAACCAGGAACCTCTTCCAGGTCTCCCACACGGGTGCAGAGTCCCAAAGGTTTGGGCTGTCCTCCACTGCTTTCCCAGGCCACAAGCAGGGAGCTGGATGGGAAGTGGAGCTGCCGGGATTAGAACCAGCGTCCATATGGGATCCTGGCACGTTCAAGGTGAGGACTTTAGCCGCTGGGCCAAGCCGCCGTTGTGTGCCCTTTAAGGTGTATTTGAAAGGGAAAGTTACAGAGAGAGAGATCTCCCATCTACTAGTTCACTCCCCCAAATGGCTCTAACCCCATCGGGGACTCCCACATGGGTAAGCAGGCACTCAGGCGCACATGGGCTATCTGCTGCACTCCCAGGTACATTAGCAGGGAACTGGGTCAGCAATGGAGTAGCAGGGGTAGCAGGGACTCGAACAGGTGCTCACATGGGATCACGGGTGGTGGTGTAACCTGCTGCCCGTATGGCTACTGCTTCATTGAGAAAATGCTCAAGGCTCTGCCTCTGCTCAGCGCACTAAGCATCTCCCATGATACTGACGTCACTGTAAACCCCAGGTGAAGGGGCTCGTATCTAGGGGAACGTCTCTAACACCACATGGGTCTCTGGATCAATGGCCTAGTTAGGGCACCTCTGCTTTCCTGAATGGTCTTGCCCTGGTGTTGCCTGTCACGCCTGACCTTCCACCGCAGTGACAGTGACCTCTTAGAGGAGGGTCCTGCACAGCTGCAGGAGGTCACACTGCTTCCCACACAGCGTTCCTCAGGAGCAGGCCTTGCACCCGCGCCCAGATGACCTGCTTTTTCTTATGCTCAAGGTAGATCACTCCAGCCCCACAACTGCGGTCATCGGGACCCACAGGCAGAATACGGGTCCCAGCGCAATGGTTCAGTGGCTAATTCCTCACGTTGCGAAGTGTCGGGATCCCATATGGGCACTGGTTCGTGTCCCGGCTGCTCCACTTCCCATCCAGCTCTCTGCTTGTGGCCTGGGAAAGCAGCAGATAATGGCCCAAAGCTTAGGACACCGCACCCACATGGAAACCTTAAAGAAGCTCCTGGTTCCTGGCTTTGGATTGGCTCAGCTTTGGCCATTGTGGTCACTCGGAGACTGAGCCAGTGAACAGAAGATTCTTCTCTCTGTCTCTCCTTCTCTCTGTGCATCTGTCTTTCCAATAAAAATAAATAAATATAGGAACCAGTGCTGTAGCCTAGAGGCTAAAGTCTTTGCCTTGTAGGCACCAGGATCCCATATGGGCATCGGTTCTAATCCCGGCAGCTCCACTTCCCATCCAGCTCCCTGCGTGTGGCCTGGGAAAGCAGCAGAGGATGGGCCAAAGTCTTAGGACCCTGCACCCGTGTGGGAGACCCAGAGGAAGCTTCTGGCTCCTGGCTGTGGATCGGCGAAGCTCCGGCTGTTGCGCTCACTTGGGGAATCAGCAGACCGAAGATTTTCCTTTTTCTCTCTACTGCTCTCTGTATATCTGACTTTCCAATAAAAATAAAGTAAATCTTTAAAAATAAATAAATGTTAAAAAGTGTGTGGGTGCCTTAAGGTGTCTTCACTTGCACTGTGGGGCGGGGGAGGCGGGGGAGCTCCTGTAAGTACAGCAGCTCCCTGTCCCTCCCGCCTGCAGACACTGTCATCACCTTGCCAGTCTCTTCACACCTGCTGTTGCTGCACCTAGAGCAGCCTCCCATTGGCTCTCACCTGGAGCGGCCTTCCACTGGCTCTCACCTGTCATTCCCTCCTTTGCAGTACTATGAGGTCAAGGCCCAACATCCCTCTGAACAAGTGGGTGGGTAAGTGAGGGGTGGGGGAGAAAGCGGCAGGGGAAGTGTTTCCCCTGTTGTTAGGAGAGTAGCACACACTTGGGGCTGGTGCTACGGCATAGAAGGTAAAGACGCTGCCTGCAATGTCAGTATCCCACAAGGACACCAGTTTGAGTTCCTGGCTACTCCACCTCTGATCCAGCTCCCTGCAAATGGCCTGGGAAAGCAGCAGCAGATGGCTCAAGTGATTGGGCCACTGCCACCCACATGGGAGATCCTGATGAAGCCCCTGGCTCCTGGTTTTAGTCTGACCACTCCTGGCCATTGAGGCCGTTAGGGAACAAACCAGCAGATGGAAGATTATTCTCTCTCTCTCTCTAGTCTTTGTAATCCCATTATTCTGCATTTCAAATAAAGACATCTTAAGAGAAATGGGAGGGTGGGGTGTATGGTGCAGTGCCCTAGGGTGGGGTCCTTGCCTTGCAGGCATCGGCATCCCATGTGGGCACCAGTTCATGTATTGGCTGCTGCACTTCCCATCTAGCTCACTGCCTGTGGCCTGGGAGATCAGTGAAAGGCAGCCTAAGGCCATGGGACTCTGCAGCCATTGGGGGAGACCGGGAAGAAGTTCCTGGCTCTTAGCTTTGGATCGGCTCAGTTCCAGCCATTGTGGCCACTTGGGGAGTGAGCTGACAGACGCAGGATCTTTCTGTCTCTCCTCTCTGTAGATCTGCCTTACCAAGGAAGACAGATATATCTTTAAAAAATAAATAAATAAAAAGAAAAATGGGGGAACCAGCGCAGAGGCAGCTGGTTCTCGATGATCTGGGACAGCAGCGGAGAATGGCTCAGCTCCTTGTGCCCCTGCACCCACATGGGAGACCTGAAGGAAACTCCTGGCTCCTGGCTTCAGACCAGCCAAGCTCCGGCTGTTGTGGCCATTGGAGAGTGAACCATCAAATGAAGATCTCCCTCTCCGTGGCTCTCTCTGTGTAACTTTGTCCTTCAAATACAAATAAATCTCGAACAAAAACAAAACAAACAAAAAAACCACTGACTTTCCAGGGACTAGCATTCTGGCACTATGGGTTCAGCTGTTGCCTATGATAATGATGTTCCGGAGGAACACTAGTTTGGCTTCCAGCTGCTCCGTTTCCCATCAAGCTCCCTGCTAAGGCTCCTGGGAAGCAACGAAATATGGCTCTAGTGCCTGGACCCCCAACATCCATGTAGCAGACCAAGATGGAGTTCCAGGCTCCTGGCTTCAGCCTGACCCAGCCTTGGCTGTTGTGGCTGTTTGGGGAGTGACCCAGCAGATGAAAGGTCTTGTGGTGAGGTAGGCAGCTAGTTCAGGGTCACGAGCTTGGAAGTCACTCCCCCAACACCTGGGTGTTCCCTCCTGCCCACCTGTGACTCTCACCTATCACCTGTGTAACCACTCCCTTCACAAGCCCCCATAAAGGCTTATGGCGAGGAGGGGCTCGCTCTCTTGCTTGTGTGCTTCTGTGGCTCTGGCATTCGGACTCTTGGCCTCCCCAGGTACCTCTGAGGACAGGTAACCACTGATCTGCACTCCTCACCCTCTGTTTACTGCTTCGGTGGGACAATGAAGATAGCAATGCTAAGATGCTTTGTATTCTAATTTGTGTACTATGGAGAGTTTTTTTAAAAAAAAATGAGAGAGACCCTGTGGAGAACTGGTAGCTTATGGACACGCCCAAGTTCTGCCAGAATTGGGAATGAAAACTTCATCCATCCCGTCAGTCAGCGACTTTCTCCTCCTTCCCCTTCCCTCCCTCGGGGCCTTTCACTCCAGGCTGAGCTCAGCTCACACTTCTTCTAATGACTTCATGCTCCAGGGCATTCCCAACAAGGCCCAAGAAATACCTTTCTCAGTTTCCAGGCCAGAGGGCAAGGCAGTGCCTGGAGGCTCCCACCAGGTCCTTTTCCTCATCTGTACAAAGGCAGGCTGAGATCCCAAAGTTTCCTATTAAGGGGTAGCCTTCTGCCAGGTGTTGTCTTCCTTCTTTTTTTTTCAAAAATTTATTTATTTATTTTATTACAAAGTCAGATATACTGAGAGGAGGAGAGAGAGAGAGGAAGTGGAGCTGCTGGGATTAGAACCAGCGGCCATATGGGATCAAGGCGAGGACCTTAGCCACTAGGCCACGCTGCCGAGCCCCAATTTATTTATTTTTATTAGGCAGGTTTTAAGGAGAGAAGAAACAGAAAGCTCTTCCCTCCACTGGTTCACTCCCTAAATGGCAACAGTGGCTGGAGTCGTGAGCCAGGATCTTCCGGGTCTTCCATGCAGGTGCAGCGTCCCAAGACTTTGGGCCACCCTCTGCTGCTTTCTCAGGCCACAAGCAGGAAACTGGATTGGAAGCGGAACAGCCAGGACACAAAAAGGTGCCAATATAGGATCCTGGCGCCTACCTGGTGCAGATTTAGCCATTAAGCCATCTGGGCACTATTTTTTTTAATTAATTCATTTTTTTGGAAAGGCAGATGTACAGAGAGGAGAGACAGAGAGGAAGGTCTTCCGTCCATGGTTCACTCCCCAAGTGGCCGTAGTGGCCGGAGTTGTGCCAAACCAAAGCCAGGAGCCAGGAACTTCTTTTCGGGTCTCCCATGCAGGTGCAGGGTCCCAAGGTTTTGGGCCATCCTTGACTGCTTTCCCAGGCCACAAGCAGGGAGCTGGATGGGAAGTGGAGCTGCTGGGGTTAGAACTGGCGCCCATATGGGATCCTGGTGCGTTCAAGGTGAGGACCTTAACCGCTACGCTATCATGCCAGGCCCTGGGCAGTATTTTCATACACCAACTCTTAACCTGCACAGAGATGCTGGGATGCTGAGGGGCGAAGCTTCCACTCAACTCTGCAGGAGTGTTTTATGTGTGTAGGGACCAGGCCCTGCTGAAGCCACAGCCATGGCTCTTGGGGCTCACACAAATGAAAATTATCAATAGGCCAGTTCAAATTGTTAGTGTTGTAACAAACATCAAACAAGGGGAGATATGTGGATACACTGTTGTAAATTCACAAAGTTTCAAAGTATCGAAGTGTATACTTGTTACTTTTTATGGGAGCTATTTTCTCCCCCCTGAAAATTTTAAATTCTCACTGGCCTCTTCTCTGTGGGCCTGTTTCAGTCTTCCGGCTTCAGACCAAGGGTCTCAGAGGGGTCAGTTCTGACGGCCTTAACTTCGTGGAAAGTTTTATCCATCTTCAAGGCATCCTTGAAAGGCATGCATTCTTTATTTTTATTATTATTATTTATCTGAAAAGAAGGGTTACAGAGGGAGAAAGGTAGGAAAAATTACATTCACTGATTCATTTCTTTTTTTTTTTCTTTTTTTTTCTTTAATATTCATTTATTCATTAATTACATTGCATTACATGACACAATTTCATAGGTACTGGGATTCCCCCCACCCAGATTCATTTCTCAAATAGATGTAGCGACCAGACTGACTTGGTCCAAAGCCAGAAGTTTTTTTTTGGGTCTCCTGAGTGGATTCAGGGGCTCAATTTACTGCTTTCTCAGGCACATTAGCGGGGAGCTGGATTGGAAGTGGAATAGCTGGAACTCAAACCAGTGTCTATATAATATTGGCACTGCAGGTGACAGCTTCAGCAGCTGCCCCACAGCTGGCCTGAAAGGTGGGGGGACTCAGGCTGTCAGACATCAATCCTGCCCTGGAGCGGTCACCTCCCACTTACATTACTATCTTTGAAGAGGGTGAGCTCAGTGTATGAACCCCAAAAAGATCCCATCCTTGAGTAAACAGCCAAGCCACCGTGCTGGGGGAAGTGAAACAAAGATGAATGCAGTCAGTTCAGAAGCAGGAGCCCCTTGGGGGAGGGTGACAGCAGCCACAGCTGTGTACAACACAGCTGCCCACACAGGGCCCGCAGGCCCTGCCTTGCAGCCAAGCACAAGAAACTCTAAGGAAACAGTGCCTTTCTTCCAATAATTGCTGTTTTTTTTTAAATGTACTTGCTCAGGGCAGCACTCCATAGGGTACCTGGCAACTCCACTTACTAACCAGCTCCCTGCTTGGGACCCTGCACCCATGAGGGAAACCTGAAAAAAGCTCCGGTTTCTGGCTTCAGCCCGAGTGGTTGTGGCCACTTGAGGAATGAACCAGAAGATGGAAGACTGTCTTTCATGCCTTTGCAATGAAAAAAAAAATCTTTTTCTAAAAATGTTTACCTGCTCCATGTCCTTAAACCACCTCCACAAGTTCTGAGAAACGGTTAGTGCAGGGAGGGTTGGGGCCCGGAGCTGGGTGGAGTTCCTGAGACGACCACAGAGGCTGCCCACCTGCTGGATGTGGCGGAGGAGCCCTCTCTGACCAGCACCCTTCCAGCCCACACAATCTACCACCCTAGGGAGGCGCTCCTTTCAGCTATTAGGGCATGATGGGGGTGGGGGAATGGACGAATAGTGTGTTTTTTATAATTTTAACTTTTTCAACATTGTAATGGGTACCTGAAAGTTACATGTTTACAGGACGCCATCTGAGGTTTCTATGTACACACACACAGTTTATCTTTCTGTGTTTCAAGTTGTCCTCCTACTCAACCTGGCCTTTTCTTTCTTTTTTTTTTTTAAAAGATTTATTCATTTTATTACAGCCAGATATACACAGAGGAGGAGAGACAGAGAGGAAGATCTTCCGTCCGATGATTCACTCCCCAAGTAAGCTGCGACAGCCGGTGCTGGAGATGAGCCAATCCGAAGCCGGGAACCTGGAACCTCTTCTGGGTCTCCCACGCGGGTGCAGGGTCCCAAGGCTTTGGGCCGTCCTCAACTGCTTTCCCAGGCCACAAGCAGGGAGCTGGATGGGACGTGGAGCTGCCGGGATTAGAACCGGCGCCCATATGGGATCCCGGGGCTTTCAAGGCGAGGACTTTAGCCGCTAGGCCACGGCACCGGGCCCAACCTGGCCTTTTCTAAATGATAACACCTTTCAACTATTTTCTTTCTTTTTTAAAAAAATATTATTTATTTATTTATTTATTTATACTGGAAAGTGAAATTTATAGGGAGAAGGAGATACAGAGAGGAAGATCTTTCATCTGCTGGTTCATTCTCCAAGTGGCCACAATGGCCAGAGCTGAGCTGACTTGAGGCCAGGAGCCCGGAGCTTTTTCTGGATTTCCTTTGTGGGTGCAGGGCCCCAAGGGTTTAGGCTGTCCTCAACTGCTTTCCTAGGCCACAGGCAGGGAACTGGATGGGAAAAGGAGCCGCTGAGACATGAACCAGTGCCATATAGGATCCTGGCGCTGGCGTGGTGCGGATTTAGCCATTGAACCATTGTGCCAGGCCTGTGGCTTCCACTATTGTGTAGCCTTGGGCAAACCCAGGTTCACAGTCATCAACCTTCAGTGAACAGGTGCGGAGCACATCAAACTTGGAGGTAGTTGAAACTTTGCTTTTCATCAGAGGAGGGATGGATGCCTGGGTAGTGGCTGCAACAACCACCTACAATGCTCACGTGCTGTGTACAATGCCAGCTGTGACTGGAGTCCCACCTCTGCTCTCTGCTCTAGTTCCCTACTCAGGCACAAGCTGCAAGGCCACAGAAGATGGCACCAGGGTTTGGTTCCCTCTGGGTCATCCATGTGGGAGACTCGGATAGAGTTCCAGACTCCTGGCTTCATCAACCTGGCACATTGCTGAATGTGGCTGGCATTTGGGGATGGACCCAGCTGATGGGAGATTGCTGTCTGCCTTTCCAATAAATACATCAGAGCATGACACACAGGTAATTAACTGCTCATCAGAGAAGTCAAATCTTCAAGTGTAAGAATGTGTAGCAGGGCCCGGCGGCGTGGTCTAGCGGCTAAAGTCCTCGCCTTGAAAGCCCCGGGATCCCATATGGGCGCCGGTTCTAATCCCGGCAGCTCCACTTCCCATCCAGCTCCCTGCTTGTGGCCTGGGAAAGCAGTGGAGGACGGCCCAATGCTTTGGGACACTGCACCCGCGTGGGAGACCTGGAAGAGGTTCCAGGTTCCTGGCATCGGATCGGCGCGCATCGGCCGTTGCGGCTCACTTGGGGAGTGAATCATCGGACGGAAGATCTTCCTCTCTGTCTCTCCTCCTCTGTGTATATCTGGCTGTAATAAAATGAATAAATCTTTAAAAAAAAAAAAAAAAAAAAGAATGTGTAGCAGGTAACCCTGGCTCAGGCGGACAAGTGCTGGAGCCCAGGCAGCCAGTGGGATCTTTGTGTTTCTGCTGTCGCCATATTCCACAGTGACGTCTGCAAAATGTTGCCAGCGTCTCAAGGATGTGCCAGGTCAGTTAGTCAGCAATTCCACTTTTCCCCGGCTCAACCTGTGTTTCTCTGCACCCACACGACATTCTCCAGACAAGGAGGAATTTAAACTTGAGAGAGCATTTGCCGCGCAGTTGGGCGGAGGAGGGGAGGGGGACCAGGACGCAAGCCCAGGTTCCAGGTACACTGGGGCCCCCCGCCCCGCCCCACGTTGCCTTTTTCATTACCCCCGCGCCCTAGGCCGGTGACGGTCCTGCCTGGGTGCTGCGGGTGCCGGCGTGGTCTGTGGAAGGCGGGGCGGTGCCTATCCTGACTTGCAACAGGTGGATTACTGGGCAGCCACGCAGCAAAAGCAGCCATTTCCTGAGGCAGAGTATGGGAAAGTTGCTGAGGAAGCTGGGAAGGGGCCTCCCCGCCATGGGGCGCTAGGGGACATGGAGAGGGCTTCCCGAGCCGCCGGGGAAGGCAGGCCGAGCGGGGGTGGGAGGGAAGGGGATTCCGGTCAGGTGCGCCCGGTTGCCGGGAAGTTGGGAACAGTCGGGTTGATCTTTAACCCGAGGAGATGCACCCGGCGCTGGTACCCTAAGTCAGTTCCCCCGCGGAGCTACGACCACCTTGAGGGCTTCCCGCAGGAGGGCGATGGGCCGCCTCCGGGGCTGCTGCCGTTGAGCCGCAGTCAGTAGAGACGTCGGCCACCGTTCGCTCGTTCATTCATTCGTTTTTCCCTTGTCTCCTTTGCAAAGGCCCTCCACACACCTGCTTTTCTCTTTGGACCTCCATTTCCCGACCTACTCAGAGGGAGCACGTTGCCCCCCGCCCCCAGGGGACCCAGGCTTCTTAGATGATTCGGGTTTTCCCTCCTCCCCGTTGTGCAACCACTTGCCGGTTCTCGTATCTCCGCGAGCCTCAGTTTCCTCGTCCCTACCCATGGGGAGAGCGAGCCGAGCTGTCTCGGGCTGCGAAGGCAGCGCAGCCGCGGGGCGGTGGCCTCGGCCGACACCTGCGCAATCCCGCGGCGGGGCGCTGGGCTGTCCCCCCGGGCCGGCCGACAGGTGCGGTGCTCTGGGCTCCATCGGCCGCGGCCCGGTCCCCACGCGGTGCCCCCCGCCCCCCGGCCCGGCGCGAGGCTGCCACCGGGGCTCCCGCGCCCCCGCCGAGGCCCGGAAGGGGCCGGCCGCGCTTCCGTCTCGCCGGGGATGCTCGGAGGGCGGAGCCGCGGCCCGAGGACGCGACGCGAGCCCAGTTCCGGCGAGGAGGCCGCGCCAGTGACAGCGATGGCGGCGGAGTCGGCGCTGCAAGTCGTGGAGCGGCTGCAGGCGCGCCTGGCCACGAACCCGGACCCCAAGAAGGTGAGCGGGCGGGCTGGTGGGCTGGCGAGCAGGCGTTGGCGCCGCACGGCCCCCAGTAACGGTCGCGGGGCCCCCCGGGGCGGGGAGGAACCGCGCCGGGGACTCGAACCCCGAGCCAGGCCCCGCGGCGCTCGCGGGCTGGGGTCGCCCGCTTGGCAGGGGTCTCTCTGGCCCGGCCCGGGCTGCCGGCGGCGGGCGCAGTGGGGCGAGCGCCGCGTGCCCCGCGGGTCCCGAGCGGCTCCCAGCGCCAGCTGCTGCCCCCCGGGGCCGACAGGGGCGCGCCCGCGGCCCGGCGAGGCCCCCCTCCAGGCCGACGCCTCCTCCCGCCGCCCGCCAAGCCGCCCGTCCACTCGGACTGCGGCCCAGGAGCTGCCGCCCGTCGGCGCCGCGGCGAGGGTGGGCGACCATCTTTAATTGGAGCCAACTTGGGCTGTTGCTGGCTGCTTCCGAAACTCCTGCCCGAAGTTTCCGCGAGCTGTGGCCCGCTGTCGCGGGATCGCGGTTTCCGGGGACCCGGGTGTCCGGCGCGGCATCTCGGGCGAGGGCAGCGATGGGCGGGAAGGTGGGCGCTACGCTCCCGGGGGGAGGCGATGCCGCCCCTGGCCCACCTGCTGCTCCCAGGTCGGGCCCGCGGCTCTGGGCCCCTGGCCGATCTCCGCACTGCCCCTTGCCCGAGGCAGAGTGGGACACGCCGCCGGGAGCTGCTGTTGGGTCGGCGGCCCACGGTTCGGGGAGCCCATGTGAGCCGGGGATCCCGAGATGTGGGGTGGCACTCCACAGAGTCTGGTTGTGTCACCTTATGTCCTGAACTCGGGACCCGGTGACCAGGCACAGCGACAGGTTTCTCTACACTTATCTCCGTGGCCACGTGATGGACAGTCATTATTTCTGAGTACTGGTTTGTTTTCCTGAACTTGGTGGAGATCCGGGACTGACTTGGAAAAACCTTCAAGGGATCTTAGCTAAGGCCCGCCCCCCATTTGGTGTCTGCGTCTGTTACGATTTAAATGAGCTCACACACATACAAACGCTGCATGTCGTTTTTGCACTACTGGTTGTTGATATACATGTAATATCTAATCAGCCAGTAGGTTTACAGGAACTGTTGTTATTATTATTAAGGACTTGGACTTTCTCTTCCCCTGAACTTGGGTTTTGCGTTGGGGAGTGGACCTTGGGGAGAAATTTTGGGAGGTCATTGCTGCAGAGGCCGGCTAGCTGGCGCTCAGCAGGAGCTAGCTCACTGCGGGAGCAAAAATTGCAAAGCTGGCATGCTGGCCTCCCTCTCAACCCTCTGTTAACCCAACAAGCTCCCACAGGTTCTTCCTGAAATTGCCAGATGACTACATAGCCGGGTTGCATTTGCAATCAGGCCTTGCTCTAAAGCCGTTATCAGCCAACGTGTGGATTCTGCATCTGTGTGTCCACAGATCTTGGGGTGTTAAAACCCTGTTTCCACGGTCAGTTCCTCTGGTGATCAAATTGGTCAGGGTCAGTTCATTTTATTTGAAGACAGAGACCTAGAGAAAGAACTTCCATCTACTGGTTTGCTTCCCAAATGCCTGCAACGGGCAGGACTGGACCAGGCACAAGTCAGAATCTCCATACACATCTCCCACAGGGGTGGCAGGGACCCAAGTACCTGTGCCATCCCCTGCTACCTTGCTGGGTAGCCCTGAACCTGGGTGCTGGGATGGTGAGCCTCAAGCCGGGTCTTGACCACCAACGGAGCCAGACACCTGCCCCTGGGGTCACTCGTTTTCCGGTCTTGCTCTTAAATTGGAAATGACCTTCATGGGTATTAAAGTTAACTCGATCCTTGGTTTCATTTTGAATAAAATGTGCCCAGAACACAGATTGACCGCAGACAAAGACTCAGGGATCAACACTGACTCGCTCTGGGTAGAAAATTGTGCAAGAGACATTTCTGTTCCGGTGAGCTAGTCAACAGCATGCGGGCACCTCCTTGGGGATGCCCACCATGCTTTTGCCTGCTGTTTCCCCTGTCGTTTCTCACGATTCACAGAAACCGCTGGGCTCCTGGGGTTGACCACTGCTGTGTCCAGGTGGCTCCTGGCTGACTGGGGAACAGGGGCGACACAGGAAGGGGACGCTGACTCTTGCAGCCAGCACTTGACCTTGGAGTCAATGCCTGCCCCAAGCCTGTGGCCCTGTCCTTGTCATTGCATGTTCACTCTGTGGGAGTCTTAGGGTCCTGGGTTGCCTCAGTGGCTGCCTTTACTCTCTACACTCAAGTGTCCAGCAGTGCCATGTCACAGGGAGCCGCTCTGACTGGTTCTGCTCACCCTCAGCGCTGTCTGAACCACTGCCTTCCTAAAGACAGTGTTATTTATTTATTATTTAAGGTGGAGTTATAAGAGAGAACGATCTTCCCATTTGCTGGTGGCTGCAATGACCAGAGCTGAGCTGGTCTGAAGCCAGGAGTCTGGAACTTCTTCCAGGTCTCACACATGGAGGGCAGGGCCTAAAAGGACCATCCTCTACTGCTTTCCCAGGCCATAAACAGGGAGCTGGATGGGAAGTGGATCAGCCCAGGACACAGATCTGCACCCATGGGATCCTGGAGCTTGTTGGCAAAGGATTAGCCACTGAGCCATTGTGCCAGCTCCATTACTATTATTACTATTAAATGAAGACTTATTTGGGAGATGTTTCATCTGCTGGCTCATTCCCCAAATGGTTGTAAGGCTGGGGCTTGGCCAGACCAAAGTCAGGTGCAAAGGGCTTTATCTGATTCTTCCACAGGATGGTTCTGACACTTGGCCATTGTCCTCTGATTTCCCTGGGTGCATCAGGGAGTTGAATTAGAAGTGGAGCAGTGGGGATTCAAATTGGCATCCATATAGGATGCTGGCATCACAGGCAATGGCTTGGCCTCGATGCCACAATGCTAGCCTTGGTGGTGTTCTACAGGATGCTTCGTGGCATGGTGGGTTAAGTTGGCTAACCCCACCGAACTCGGTATCTGAAATGGAGAAAATGGACAGATGAGCTCATACGTGGTGGCACGGGAAGGACCTTGGTGTAGTATCCGACACGCAGTGGATGGGAGTGTTCCCCCTTCCCTTTCAGGGCATGGCATCGCACAGAACTATTTATTTCAAACATTTGCATTGATTGAAAGGAATTGACATTAATCTGCACCCATAGCTTGGGTGACAGTGAGAACACAAGTATTCCCTGGATGGTGATCATAGAATTGGAAGTGGTGGATCATTTTCCCCCAACCTTGGAGTTTCACACTCACTAGATAAACCACGTGGCCTTTTGCTTGTTCCCGACCAAGATTATCCCCTGTCATTTGATCGCCCTGCCTAGCAATCATGTTAGGTAATAAATGGAGTAGAATGACCAGAAAAATGGTCTTATCACTATACCTGCCAGCGACGTGACATGCCAGTTACAGCCTGGGCGACACACAGAAAAGGAACAGATGTTGGTATATGAAGTCTGTCTTCAGGATATAAAGTTGTGTTTTTGTTTGTTGTGGTTGTTGTTTTCTCAGAGAACAGATTTTGTTCTTGTATTTAAATGTAAAGGGAGCCACAGTTCATCACTTTTTGAACTCCTGTGCTTTGTAATGCTCCTGGTGTGTTTATGTACACGGGACCACTTCCTGGACAAAGCTGTGGGCAGTCATGGCTCTCAGTGGAGAGTGAGAGACCAGGCGGGCAGGAACTCTCAGGAATCCTGAGAGCCATGGGTGTAAAAGCTGTCCATTGATGAGTGAAGTAATCAGTTAATGATGGGCCCTGTTGGGGCTTCACAGTGTCCCCGGGACGGTGACTGAGGACTGTATACGCTGTGACTTCAACACAGGCTCTAGTTCCAAGTTTGCAGGGTTCAGAGAGGACACTCAGCTTGCACAAGGTTCCCAGGCAAGAAGCTGAGCCGCCAGCCCGGAAAGACTGCCTCTGTACAGCCCCGCCTCACCCATCTTGACCTAGTTTTAGGAACCTAGAGAGAAAAAGAGGCCCACCCCAGACTGCTGTTCCTCCAAGTTACCTAGGCCTGGGGCGTGGTCTGCTGCAAAGCTCTCTTTGTGAAATTGCTTCCTGTTTGTAGGGAGAAAACATACAGTGAAACCATGAACCCTTCTGGAAAAGCCATCACTGTGCATGGTGCTGAGCCCACCCTGGTCCAGGGTGATTTTCCTAAACCTGTGTCCTCTCTGGTCAGTTCTGTGTCACAATGGAGCAGCATGAGAGATGGGGCACGAGTTTGATCAGAGTGGGTAGTTTTGACCCCTTAGCCATGTTGCTACGTCGCCACATCGGTCCCCCCATGTAGCCTCATTTCTGAGAGCCTAAAATCCAAAGCCGCAGACCCCAGGGAATTCTGCCCCACTGGCAGTGTGGGCCAAACAGTGTAACTTTTCTCTACCTGTTTCCACATTTATAAAACGGGTGATCATGGACCATATCAATCAGTGGACGACCTCATCGAGCGAAACTGGCAGCGATTCATAACTGCAGAACTATTAACACCACTCGAGCACATATCTCAGAGCATGCCCCACATCCGGGACTTAGGGTGGGCGGGAAACCGGGTGGGGCTTCTCCCTCAATATCCCCCTTTACCTCAGATACATGATGGAAACAATATGGACATAATAGCATTACCCACTTTCCTATCCCCCTAAACCTTTTTTTTTCCTTCTTTTTCCTTTAACTGTAATTAACTATGTAAAGATTGTCAACAACAATACAATAAAAAGAAAAAAAAATTAAAAAAAAAAAAAGAAAGAAAGAAATAAAACGGGTGATCAGTGCCTGTTACCGTGAAGTAGAACCCAGCACTGGGAAGTCCCGACGCCCTGGCAGGTGCCACCCCTGTTCCAGCAAGTGGTGACTGTGGCTTTATGGAAACCTTACACTTGGCTTTATTCCCTCTGCAGCTTTTGAAATATTTGAAGAAACTCTCCACCTTGCCAATTACAGTAGACATCCTTGCGGTAAGAGTTGTGGATCTTTTAAATATTGTATAACTCTCCCGTCCTCTTCCCATGGAGACAGTGTAGGGGACCTTTGAAAGCCAAGCCCGCACACACTGCATGACTGTTAGTGTGAACTTCCAGGGCAGCATGCAGACAGCAGGGTCACACTGCCAAGGGCTGCGGGGATCGGGAAGGACAGGGTTACCTGGGGTGGGGAGGGTGGGGAAATGTTCTAGAATTAGATGGCGGCAGTGGCTGCACAGGATTGTGGGTGTCCTGGAATCCACATTTTAACATGGGGAATTTTGCGTTGGATGACTGTTCTTCCAAAATTTAAATGAATTGAAGGAAAATTGGCCTTGAGCAGTCCTGTATCGAAATTCCAGTTCTGTGCCTTCAGGTCGTTCTTCGGTGAAGTGGGTTGGTTGATACCCTGCCTCTTGATCATTGTGGACTGGGTCCTGCCCTGCCCACTGACCCTGTTGCTCAAGGCTCTGCCCCTGCCGTGGTCACTGCTGGTGGCACTGTGGCAGCTGTGACATCTCTGCGCTTGGTGTGCTGTGTGCTCCTGAGAGTCCCTAGAGAGCTGGAGACACAGGCCCCAAAGGGCATGCTGTGGGACAGAAGGACTGGCGGGTGGGCAGCTCGGGGCAGGAGGCCTAAATGCTGCAGGACAATGGGAGTGCGGTTCTGTGACCCTCTGGCCACTCTTCTCACGTGTCAGGAGACCGGGGTCGGGAAGACGGTGAACGGCTTGCGGAAGCACGAGCAGGTCGGAGGCTTCGCCAGGGACCTCGTGGCCCAGTGGAAGAAGCTGGTTCCCGTGGAACGGTGAGCCCCTCTCCCTGCCCCGGTTTGTTCAGCTTTGTGCTTTTCCGTGTTACTCCTCCTTATTGAAAACAGCTCTTTGAGGGGACAGTGTGTGATACAGTGGCTCCAGCATCCTGGAGGGCCTCGAGTCCTAGCTCTGCTTCTGATTCAGCTTCCTGCTGATCCTCACCCTGGGAGGCAGTAGGTAGCAGCAGATGCACTGGGGTCCCTGTCACCTGAGAGATTGGAACTGAGTTCCACGTGCCTGGTTTCAATTTGACTTGGCCCTCACTATCGTGGGCGCTAGTGGGTGAGCCATTAGGTGAAAGAGTGCTGTCTCTCTGCCTTTCAAATAGGGAAAAGAATTAAAGAAAAAAAAAAAACTACTGAAAATTTGGGGCTGGTGTGGTGGCATAGCAAGCTAATGCTCCGCCTGTAGTGCCAACATCCCATATGGGCACTGGTTCAAATCCTTGCTGCTCTATTTCCAGTCTAGCTTTGTGCTAGCTCCTGGAAAGCAGTGGAGGATGAACCAAGTGCTTGGGCCCCTGTACTCATGTGCAAGACCCAACAGACCTCAACTATGGCCATTTGGAGAATGAGCCAGCAGATGGAAGATCCTCTCTCTGTCCTATCGTAAATCTGACTCCAATAAAAATAAATAAATCTTAAGCTTTTTTTAAATTGAAATATGAAAACAATCTGTGATCATGGATTGTGAAATATCAGAAAATATTTTAAAAATGGAATGAGTCAATATTTCTTATAATTGTATTTAAGGATTTATTTGAAAGAGTTGCAGAAAGTAAAGGAGAGACAGATCTAGCTGCTGGCTCGCTCCCCAAATGGCTGCAAAGACCAGGGCTGCGTCAGGTCTAAGCCAGGAGTCAGAAGCTTCCTCCAGGTCTCCCATATGGGTATGAGGGTCCAAACACTTGGCCCATTCTCTGCTGCTTTCCCAGGCAAATCAGCAGGGAGCTGAATCAGAAGTGGAACGCCTGCAACATGGACAGCACCCCTATGGGATGCTGGCACCGCAGGTGGTGGCTTAATTGACAAGTGTCCCTAGGTTCAAAGGCGTCTTCCTGTTTCATTGTGCACAAGATACTGACCTCGCCTGTACCCTGTCATTGCGCCCATCACTTTCCACCTGTTGAAGATATATTCTCTCCCAGTCTTCCAACTTGATTATATGTCTTCAGGCAGACCCACTAGTATTGTGGTGACCCCGCTGTTGCTGACTGTGCGTCATCTTCATCAGGGTCTGTGACGTGCACATGTTGAGGCTTACTAGTGCTTCTGCTTTTGTTCTAGAAACAATGAGCCTGAGGACCAGGACTATGAGAAGAGTAGCTCGCGGAAGCGCCCTCGGGATGCTGTCCAGGAGGACGAGGACGGGGAACAGGAGGGAGACGAGCAGGAGCCCTGGCGGGCCTCCGGGAGCCAGACCTACAGCCCCGACCACAGACAGAAGAAGCACCGGAAGCTGGCAGAGCCTGAGAGGCCGCAGCGGGCAGCACCCAGCCACGAGAGGAAGCGCTGCCACCGGGCATCACCCGCCTACTCCTCCGACCATGAGTCCTCTGATTATGGTCACGTCCAGTCCCCACCGCCGTCCGCCAGCCCGCAGCAGGTGTACCTGGACCACTACAGGTGCCCAGATGAGGACCCCGAGCCCATCATCCCATCCCAGAAGTCTGGCAGAACTCACAGCAATGCCTTTCAGAACAGACTGGGAGTGATCCCAGAGCGGCAGCCAGCTGAGCCCCCAGCGAGAGAGGCTGGCGGCCACCGCAAGGAGCACAAGTCTTCCCACAGGGAGAAGCGTCCTGGGGAGGCCAGAGGAGACTCGGGGAGCAGAGAGAAATCCCACAGCCGGAGGCCGCCCTCGGGGGACAGCACGCGGGAGAAGCTGCCCTCAGGTGGGCCCCATAAGGAGAAGGAGCGAGACGGGGGCAGCCTCAAAAAGAAGGTTTTGCCCGCCTCGGAGGTGGCTTCGGACAACCACCTTAAAAAGCCAAAGCACAAGGACTCACACAAAACCAAATCAGACAAAAAGCCAAGTGTAGACGGCGCTGGCGCGGGCAAGGGCCCCACCGAGCCCCCGGCCAAGGCAAAAGGGAAGGCGTCTGATGGCCTCAAGATGCAGGAAGGCAAAGGGAAGGCCGGCAGGTCGGAGCGGAGGCCCAAAGCTGAGGAGGCGGACACGGAGGACGGCTTTGAGGAGCCCACCATGTCATTCGAGTCATACCTCAGCTACGACCAGCCCAAGAAGAAAAAGAAAAAGACTGTGAAAACTTCAGCCACAGCACTTGGAGAGAAGGGGCTGAAAAAAAATGACTCAAAAAGCACTAGTAAAAGCTTGAACTCGGGGCAGAAGCTGCCCAAGGCGAATGGAAGCAAGGTGGAGAAGCTGCAGCCGGCCACAGCCGACTCAGCCAGGCTGAGAAAGGTAACCCTGTCCCCCGGGCCCAGCCTGCGACCCTTGGCTGGCTCCTGAGGGCCCTGCAGCTGCTGTTCGCAGTAACGTCCTCCCTGCGGGGTGGATGGTGCCTGGATAGAGAGCCTTCTGAGGGGTCCCAGTGTGGTGGCCCTGTCTGCGTTCCCTGACTTGGGTGACATCAGTTGGGACTGCGGCTGGCCAGGAGGCACCTGTGCGGTGCGCTCTGCCAGGTCACCCGGCAGGAAGGGAAGCTGTGCTTGTCACCAAGGCTGTCCATTCACGGGGTCTCGTCTCTGCAGGTCCCCACGGACCCGTTGCCGGTGTTGCCAGACCTCCCACTGCCCATGATCCAGAGCAATTACCGTCCACTTCCTTCCCTCGAATCGATCTGTTCCTTCCAGCCAAAGCGAAAAGGTAGGCTTTTATGTCATTCTTTCTTAGTTAGTTTTTATTTTTTTATGTTTTTGAAGATTTATTTATTTTTATTGGAAAGTCAGATATAGAGGAGGAGAGAGAGAGAGGAGGATCTGTCTGCTAGTTCACTCCCCAAGTGGCCACAAAGGCCAGAGCTGTGCCAATCCAAAGCCAGAAGCCAGGAGCCTCTTCCGGGTCTCCCACGTGGATGCAGGGTCCCCAGGCCACAAGCAGGGAGCTGGATGGGAAGCAGGACCGCCAGGACACAAGCCGGCATCCATATTGGATCCAGACGCGTACAAGGCTAGGACTTAAGCCACTAGGCTACTGTGCCAGGCCCTCTTAGTTTTTTTTTTTAATTGCATTTCATTTTATGACATCATTTCATAGGCCAGCCCTCTTAGTTTTTTTTTTTTAAAGATTTATTTTATTTTTATTACAAAGTCAGATATACTGAGAGGAGGAGAGATAGAGAGGAAGTGGAGCTGCCAGGATTAGAACCAGCGGCCATATGGGATCAAGGAGAGGACCTTAGCCACTAGGCCACGCTGCTGAGCCCCAGCCCTCTTAGTTTTTAAAGGTTTGTTTGAGAGGCAGAGTGATGAGGGTGGGTGGTGGCAGAATATCTGTTGGTTCATTCCGCAGAGGCCTACAGCAGTCAGGGCTGGGCCCAGGCAAACGCCAGGAGCTGGGAACTCCGAAGTCTCCCACGTGGGTGGCAGGACCCAGCACCAAGGCCATCGCTTGCTGCCTTCCAAGATACACCTTAGCAGGAAGCTGATTTGAAAGCAGAGCAGCTGGCACTGAGATGGGATGTGGTTCCCCCACCCCAGTGGCAGTTTGAAGCCTGTTGGCATAGACACTGTAGCCTTTCAAACATATAAATAATCATGAGCGGTCTGGTGCTATGGCCTACTAGGTAAAAAGGCATCCCATATGGACACTTTTTTCTTGGGGAAAAAAAAAGATTTTTATTTGAAAGGCAGAATTATAGAGAGAAAAGGAGAGACAGAGATCTTCCATCCACTGGTCTATTCTCCAAAAGGCCAGCAAGGCCAGAGCTAGGTCAGTGTGAAGCCAGGAGCCGAGAGCCTCTCTGGGTATTGCACATGAGTGCAGGGGTCCAAGCGTGGAGTCAGCTGCCGCTGTTGCTGCTTTTCCTGGCACTTCACGGGGAGCTGGACTAGAAAGAAGAATAGTAGCTGGAATCAGACTGCTGCCCCTGGGGGATGCTGCTGCCACAGGGGGAGGTTTGGGCCCCTGTGCCCACATGGAGACCCAGAAGCAGTGCCTGGCTTTGGCCTGGTCCAAAGTTGTGGCGGTTTGGGTAGTGAACTAGTGATGGAAGGCCTGTCTAACTCTGCCTTTCAAATAAGTAAATCTTTTTAAAAAGATTAAAAGAATCAAATAATTAAAAACTGACTCATGATCTTTCTCTATAGCAGTGACGTAATATGAGGTTTTTGGTGCATTTCCTAAGAGTGTAGATTCTGGAGTTCAGCAGCTTGCCTTTGAGTCTCAGCTTTGATTTGACTTTTTTTTTTAATTTTGAATTTTATGGTAATTCTGTATAGTCTGGCATTCCCCTCTCCCCCCACTGATTCCTTCATAAGGAGTTACAATTCCTTGAGTCTGTTATTTAAGTGTGCCCTGACATTGCCGGTACAAACAATGTCAGACCATCATCCCATTGTCTAAATATATCCAACATTGGGAGGTTTTTTTTTTTTTAAGATTTATTTATTTTCATTGCAAAGTCAGATATACAGAGAGGAGGAGAGACAGAGAGGAAGGTCTTCCATCCCTTGATTCATTCCCCAAGCAACTGCAATGGCCGTAGCTGCGCCAATCCTAAGCCAGGATCCCGGAGCCTCCTCTAGGTCTCCCACAAGGGTGCAGGGTCCCAAGGCTTTGGGCCATTTTCAACTGCTTTCCCAGGCCTCAAGCAGAGAGCTGGATGGGAAGTGGGGCTGCCGGGATATGAACCAGCGCCCATATGGGATCCTGGTGTGTGCAAGGTGAGGACTTCAGCCACTACACCACCGTGTTGGGCCTAATTTTTTTTAAAAAGATATATCTCTTTCTCTTGTTTTTTTGAAGATTTATTTATTTTTATTGGAAAGGCAGATATACAGAGAGGAGGAGAGACAGAGAGGAAGATTTTCCGTTTGATGGTTAACTCCCCAAGCGGTCGCAAAGGCTGGTGCTGAGCCAATCCAAAGCCAGGAACCCAGAGCCTCCTCCAGGTCTCCCTCATAGATGCAGGGTCCCAAAGCCTTGAGCCGTCCTCGACTGCTTTCCCAGGGAGCTGGATGGGAAGTGGGGCTGCCGGAATTTGAACCGGCGCCCATATGGGATCCTGGCGTGTGCAAGGTAAGGGCTTTAACCACTACGCTATTGCGCCAGGCCCTAAGATATATTTCAAAGGCTGAGTTACGAGAGAGAATGAGAGAAAGCCAGGAGCCTAAAGTTTCATCCGGGTCTCCCATGTGGGTGACAGGGACCCAAGCATTTGGGCCATCTTGTGCTACTCTCCCAGGCACATCAACAAGGAGCTAAATCCGAAGTGGAGCAGCCAGGACTAAATGGGCATGCTGGCAGTGCAGGCATCGGCCTCCTCTGCTGGGCTGCAGCGCCAGCCTCCCCACGTCGACAAGTTCTGTGACCTTGGCTAGCTGGTTGACATTTTTGAACCGTAGATTTATATTCTGTGAGTGGGAAAAACACAGCATTCGCCTCCTACTCTTATTTCCTGGGTTCCGAACTGATTTTGCCAGGAAAGCTTTTATATCCAGGCTTTTCATTTGCGAGTGCCCAGCGAATCCCGGTGGCTGCGTGGGATCTGCTTGCAGCCCTTTGTCAACAACAACAAAAAGTGGTTTTAACAGCAAACACTTGAGACACCTCAGCAGTGGCCAACAGCTAAGTGCTGGGGTCTTGGCCACCATCTAGACACGGGAGGTTTACGCCCTGATGCAGAGCTGTCGGTTAGCAGGGGCAGGGAGGGGGAGGCTGTCACCCGGGCTGGAAAGGAGTTTTTGCTGTGTCACCTGGGGGCTCCTTGTGACATCCTCTCCAATTCTTCTGGCCCTGTAGCATTCTCGTCCCCCCAGGAAGAGGACGAAGCGGGGTTCACTGGCCGGAGAATGAATTCCAAGATGCAGGTGTATTCCGGTTCCAAATGTGCCTATCTCCCCAAGATGATGACCTTGCACCAGCAGTGCATCCGAGTTCTTAAAAACAACATCGATTGTAAGTGGCTGGCTTCCTGCCGGCGCTCCGCCCTGCGGGACCTTCCTGCCTCAGGGCCTGGCTGTGAGCCAACATCAGCTTCTCTGTTGGTTTCTCTGTAGCCATCTATGAAGTAGGCGGTGTCCCTTACTCTGTGCTCGAGCCCGTGCTGGAGAGATGCACCCCTGACCAGCTGTACCGCATAGAAGAGTGTAATCACGTGAGTGTTTCCGGTGGCGCTCTGTTGCGAAAGGGCAGACCCAGGGTCTGATCACTGTCCGGACATGTGTGCTTTGCCTCCGGGCCTCTCTGCAAGCGTGTCTTTAACACCAGCGCCTGGCATCTTACATGGGCCTCCTTGGCTAGAATCAAGATGGGAAACCAACAAAGGGAGTGGAGGTCACGCCTGCCACCTCCCTTGGGCTGGGGAGGGTCCTGACAGCAGAGTACCCAGGCTCCGTGGCAGCCCTGAACACAGCATTTGGCATTGACACGCAGGCATCTGCTGGAGATGAAGGAGCACTGTCACGGAGGGCAGGGAGGGCTCTGAGCTATTCCAAAGTCCTCCCAGTGTGGCGTGCATTCTGGCTGTGGCTGCTCTCATCCTGAGCAGCCTGTGACAACCTGCTGTGTGGCCTCCCCTGCTGTGTGGCCATTCGGGGTCATGCTGGGAAAGCCCTGGACTTGGCTTTGTCCAGCCCCATGCTGGCCTGGTGCCTAGAGGAGACGTGCTAACCTGGCTCTTGGGTTGTCACATCTCCTAACTGCCTGGGAGCTGCTGGCATGGTACCTCACACTTAAGGTCTTTAAATTCAGTGATTGGGTGTTTTCTTAGAGTTGTGGTATTTTAATATAGTAAAGATGAAAGATTCCCTAGGAAAACTGCCTCGCTCCTAGGTGACTAAAGGAAAAAAAAACTTTAAAAAATCTATTTTTATTTGAAAGGTAGTGTTATACAGAGATTTTCCATCTGCTGGTCCCCAAATGGTACAATGGCCAAGGCTGAGCTAGGATGAATCCAGGAACCAGGAGCTTCTAGGTCTCATGTGGGTGCAGGGACCCAAGCGCTTGGGCCATCTGCCACTGCTTTCCTAGCAGGAACTGGAAAGGAGGTGGAGAAGCCAGGACTTGAATTGACACCCATGTGGGATGCTAGTGTCGCGGGCAAAAGCTTTACCACTGCACCATTTCACTGGGTCTTGGAAAAAGATATTTTAAGAGTGTTTGGGGAGCAGGGGACATGGTAGCCTGGTGGCTAAAATCCTCACTCTGTAATCACTGGCATCTCATGGGTGCTGGTTTGTATCCTGGCTGCACCACTTCACTTGCAGCTTTTGCTTGTGGCCTGGGAAAGCAGTCGAGGACAGCCCAAAGCCTTGGGACCCTGCACCTGCATGGGAGACCCAGAAGAAGCTCCATTTCCTGGCTTTGGATTGGCTCAGTTCCGACCATTACGGCTACTTGGGGAGTGAACCAGTGGATAGATCTTTCTCTCTGTAAAATTTTTTTTTTGAAGATTTATTTTATTTTTATTTGAAAGTCAGATATACAAAGAGAAGGAGAGATAGAGAGGCAGATCTTCCATCTGTTGATTAACTCCCAAGCAGCCACAATGGCTGGAGCTGAGCCATTCTGAAGCCAGGAGCCCGGAGCCTCCTCCAGGTCTCCCTCATAGATGTAGGGTCCCAAAGCCTTGAGCCATTCTCGACTGCTTTCCCAGGCCATAAGCAGGGAGCTGGATGGGAAGTGGGGCTGCTAGGATTACAACCGGCGTCCATATGGGATCCCAGTGCGTGCGAGGCAAGGACTTTAGCCGTAAGGCTACTGTGCCAGGTCCTTAATACATAAATGTTGAAAAAAAATTTACAGGGCCTGGGACAGTGACTCAATTGCTAATCCTCTACCTCCAACAGTAGGATTCCATATGGGCGCCAGTTTGTATCCTGGCTTCTGCACTTCCCATCTAACCCCCTACTTACAGCTTTGGAGAGCAGTGGAGGATGACCCAAAGCCTTGGGAGCCTGCACCAGAATGGGAAACCTGAAGAAGCTCCTGGCTCCTGGCTTCTGATCAGCTGAGCTGCGGCCATTACAGCCATTTGGGAATTGAACCAGCAGATGGAAGATCTTTCTCCTTCTCTCCTTCTGACCATAACTCTGCCTTTCCAATACAAATAAATTTTAAAAAGTGTTTATAGTAAATTCTGATTCTGATTTAGGTATTAATTGAAGAAACAGATCAATTATGGAAAGTTCATTGTCATCGAGACTTTAAAGAAGAAAGACCAGAAGAATACGAGTCATGGCGGGAGATGTACCTGCGACTTCAGGAGGCCCGAGAGCAGCGGTTACGGCTGCTGACTAAGAACATTCAGTCTGCCCATGCCAATAAGCCCAAAGGTAAGAACTTGCGGGAGGTAGCCGTGGTGGGCCACAGGACCTGGGGGCGCCGTTCATGTGGAGGCAAGTCTCGGGCATTTGCAGAGGTGAGCAGAGTGGACCTGCTGCGCTGCCTCGGGCTTCCCGGGGTTGGTGAGCCTTTGTTTCTGGGGGCACGGAAGCCTGCAGGTGTTGCGAGTGCCTGCAGTGTCTGCCAAGGGAGGCAGGTGGATACGCATGCTCCACCTTTCTCCACAGGCAGACAAGCAAAGATGGCCTTCGTCAACTCCGTGGCCAAGCCTCCTCGCGATGTCCGAAGGAGGCAGGAGAAGTTTGGAACTGGAGGAGCAGTTGTTGCCGACAAAATTAAGTAAGCTCTCAGCATTTGCCAGGGAGGAGCGGCCTGGGAGGTTGTCCTGAGCCCCAAGTGGAGACTGTGGGGCAGGAAGCAACTGGCCCAAGGCAGTGAGGGTACAGGGTGGTCCTGGAGGCAGCCCCTTAGCCAGCCTCCCTGAGCCCAGACCACAGCGCCGGCAGCAGGGCTCTCAGGGTTAGCCGGGACTCAGGAGCTAACTTACGGAAAATGTTCACTGCACTGTTCCTCTCCCCCATTTAAATAAAATCCCTTCACTCAAACTACAGGAGCATTTCCAAGTTTGAGACTGATGCAGTTCACCCCTCCCCTGCCTCCCATCCCACCCCAAGCCCCAGCCAGAACTGGGGTGTGAGGCACCACAGGCAGGCCTCCTCCAGAGTGGCTTCAGGATAGCCATGCCAAGGGCTCATCCCCTGCCCACCACCCACCTGCCGGGCTCTGTTTTCCAGGATTAAGCCAGCCCCGTATCCTTCCGGAAGTAGTCACACCTCCAGCAGCAACAGCTTCCAGGCCAGCCCTGAAGAGCCAGCCTACGACGGCCCAAGCACCAGCAGTGCCCACCTGGCGCCAGCAGTCAGCACTGTTTCCTACGATCCTAGGAAGCCAGCTGTGAAGAGTGAGTAACTTGGGGCTCATCCTGTATGCCTCAGAACCCCCCATCTGCAGGGGTAGCTGTGTGGCGTGCTGGATGTGGGATGTAGCATTTAAACCATGCCCAGCAGGCCGGTGCACACGGCAGTCCCTCCTGGTAGTTCAGTGACAGCCTGTTTCTCTGCCAAGGGCCGTTTGGATATTTATAACATCGTTAATGGGCCATGCAAAACTTATCAACTTAAAAATGAGCCTGCTATAAAGGTATTGAATTTCGAATCCTACCTGTGGCTGCCTTAGTAAGGCCAAACTGAGCGATCTTTGGCATCCTATGGCCCACAGACCAGACGCTCGCCACCCCAGCACAGATGAGTCCCAGTATGCTGCAGGGGGGTCCTGACTTGTGTCTGACTGTTTTTGGCGTGACCCCTGGGAACGGTGGGAGTCCAGCCAAGTGTCAGCCGTACGCAGGTCACCTGCAGAGAGTCAGGCTGGCTGTTTCTGCCAGGCTGTGTGGCTCGTCTCCGGCCTGGACCGAATGAGGAGCAGGGATGCTAGTTCCTGGTCAGGAATCCCTGAGGCTGCTTTACATGACGCTGAATCTGGAATTCGGAGTATAGCAACAATGGAATCCCGGTTCTGTGCTAATGGGAAAGCTGTGGACACGTTGGCCAGTCCCTCTGAACCCAGGCACAGGTGGCCGGGTGCAGGGGTGATGGTTTTGCCCACTGGTTCTCCAGTGGGTGCTGGCAGGGTGCCGTTGCTGCTGTAGCGGTGTTGGCAGACTTCCTGAGCGCGTCCGTTTGCTGGTGCACATGGGACAGCAGCAGAGCCCGGTGCTACTGCCATGGATCCAAGGCAACTGCCTCGCTTCTCTTTTTCCAGAAATCGCCCCGATGATGGCCAAGACGATTAAAGCCTTCAAAAACAGATTCTCCCGGCGATAGAGGAGGGCCTGCCCCCGAGCTGGATTTGGTGGGGGCAGGGGGACAAGGACAGTGGGAGTTGGGCCTGGAACTTGGAAGGAAGCCGGCGTCTTTCGCTTTGTGGACACTTCGGTCTCACAGCGGCGCCCGTTGGTGGGCGTCACCCAGCCCCGCCCCACCCACCCGGAGCACACGTCAGGGTTCTGAAGGAGATGTGACACCTCAGTTTCACTGAGCATTTTAAGGTCAATTCTACTTTTGTTGTTAATTAGCATCTTTGTAAACTATAAGACATAGTTTTAATTAATAAATATTGCCCCCAGATTGTATTTATATTACCCCCCAGGTTATTTTTGTTTTGGTTTATTGAGGGTTTTTTTATTTGTTTGTTTTGGTTTTTTTGGTCCTCTACCACTCACTCAGCCTCCTTCCCATGGGTTCTTTATTAGAGCTGCTGAGAAGCCAGGTTCAGGTCAGCTCTGCTGAGTGGACTTGATGCGCAGGCAGGCGGAGTGTCCCTAGAGCCCGTGTGGGGCTTGCTGCGTGTGGGCAAGGAGTGCCCGGACAGAGCCTGCCCCGCGGGAGGCCTGTGCAGGAGCACCTGTCCCTCCTCCTCCAGTCGCTGGGGCTGTAGGCAGGCAGGCGCAGAGGTCAGCATCTGTCCCCCATCCTGTATTTTGAGGTGTGTGTGTTTTGTTTTGTTTTAAGGTTTACTAGAAGGCACAGAACCTTGGGAGATGAATTTGCACAGAATCTCAATATTTTTACAATTTCCAATTTCTGCTTGAAAATGTGGGGCTTTTTCTCCCTCCCACCCTCCTCTTCCTGTCTCACTCATTCTCCCCATCAGCCCGTAAGGCAGGGGAAGGGACCCAGACATGGCAGGGCTCCTCACAGCTCTGGAGAGCTGCAGTCGCCAGCACTTTAATCTCTTCTTCCCTATGAACTGCAACAGGAAGCAAAGGACTTTAGCAGCTGGGATGCTTCACTTTGCCTTTTCAGAGGTAGGACCTTGTGAAGGCACAGCATGGCAGTTTGCCACGCTGGGTAGAGAAACTTGGGGTGGAAGCACTCTACGCGCTGCTTGTTTTTGCATTTCTCAGCCAAGATTTGGGAGAGCAGGAAGCGTGTGCACCGTGATGTTGGGGTTGGGGTGCCTGTCACATCCAGGGACTCGCACTTCCCAAAGTGGACAGGGCAGCCAGAACCCAATGAGGAGGGTAACACTGGCTGCCTTCGTGGCTGCCCGAGAGCACAGATCTAAGTGAATGTGTGAGTCCGCTTGGGCGGAGGCCCAGCGGAGGGACAGGCTGCGAGTCCAAGGTGTGTGTCTTCTTAAGGGAACCCAGAAACCAGACTGAGCTTGTGGTCATGTGACCACCCGGTGGACCCTCACTACTTGTAGCTGTCCCTAGACGGTTCAGCTCAGCCGACTGAGAGTCTGTGCGACAAACGCTCCACGTCCTTAGTCCGGGGTGCCTGTCGCGACAGGACAGACACTGCTGCGAACAAAGTCACTGCTACTCTTGAACTGGATGAAACATTATTTCCCTTGAAATAATGCATCACCTTTGCACCCCTCTTCTCCTAGCCTGTTTCCCCAAATCTAAGATCAGAAAACGCCTCGTCCGATGCCAGATGAATGTCTGGGTTCATCAAGAGCTTGGCTGTCGCTGGGCACTGCTCCCTCCGGACGCCAGCCACCTTGGATTTGTCCCGAGCTCCGTGCCCCCAGGCTGTGTTGTTGGGAAGCAGTTTCTCCTATTTCCAGTGTGTCAAGCCCGACCCTGAGGTGGAGAAAGGAGGGGAGGGCGCGCATGCCCTGGTCCCCCTCCCCACGCCACCCCGCCCTGGCCAGGAAGGTTTGACACGAACCCCTGTACACAAAGCCGGTTCTGCCTGTCCCCAGGACAGTGTCTGTCCATGCCCCACTCCGGCTCCTGCGGCGGGCACAGGGCGGGCTCCAGAGGCTGCTGGGCCTAACGTCTCATTCGTGAGAACTTGTGCAATGTTCTGTTCTGTGCCACACTACACGCAGAGCGCAAGGTCCCGGACAAGCTCTCTGTGCCCCCTGGTGTCCCAGGCAGTATCCCCACGGCCTTCTCTGGGAAGCGGGAGGGCAAGGAGCAAGGCACCCTCCTGCGCCTCCTTTGTATTTTGGTCCCAAAATGTAAATACAATTTTCTATGTTACTTTTTTTGTGGTAACTGCCAAGAGGAATATTTTAATTAGATAAGTTATATAAAAAGGAAAATTCCATGTCTAAATAAAAAAAAAAAAAGAGCAACAACCAGTCCCCACGTCTGTCTGTCTGTCTTCTGGCTGTGTGTGGAGGGTGGGGGAAGTAGAGTGGGAGACAGCAGGGCAGCAAGGTGGGGACTTTTTCCTCAGCTGAGGCTGGAGGTGGGGTTGGGGGGTACTTGGACCGGCAGCCAGCCCAGGACTAGGAAGAGTTTGTGGGGGAGGGAAGCCATGCAGGATTGGAGGGGACCCCGATGTCAGGAGCACATACTGAAATGACACTGTCCCTTTGTAGACTTGGATTCCGGAATGGAGGCAGTCAAGAATTGGGACTGGGGCCTGGTACAGTAGCGTAGTGGCTAAATTCCTTTCCTTGAACACACCAGGATCCCATATGGGCACAGGTTCTAATCCCGGCAGCCCTGCTTCCCATCCAGCTCCCTGCTTGTGGCCTGGGAAGGCAGTCGAGGATGGCCCAAAGCCTTGGGACCCTGCACCCATGTGGGAGACCTGGAGGAGGTTCCTGGCTCCTGGCTCCTGGCTTTGGATTGGCTCAGCTCCAGCTGTTGTGGCCACTTGGGGAGTGAACCGTCAGATGGAAGATCTTCCTCTCTGTCTCTCCCTCTTTCTGTATATCTGCTGTTGCAATGAAAATAAATATTTAAAAAAAAAAATTGGGACTCAAGGATAATAACGAAGCCATGGAGCTCATAGGTGGCAGGGGAAGGGCCGGAAGCCCAGACTGTTACACCTCAGGGTCTGTGCCCTGGGGTAGAAGGGGCCCACGCCGTCCTGTCAGCCCCACAGGGTGACCTGGGGAGAGCACAGAACACCGTGGCTTCTGTGACAAAGCAGGAGAATTTGCAGCGTTTGGCCAGTGGAGTCCGGCAATGGCTAGAGCTGGACCCAATCAAATCCTGGAGCAGGAAGCTTCTGGGTCTCCCAGGAGGGTGCAAGGTCCCAAGGCTTTAGGCTGTCCTTGACCGCTTTCCCAGGCCACAAGCAGGGAGCTGGATGGGAAGTGGGGCATCCAGGACATGAACTGGCAACCATATGGACACTGGTGCCACAGGTGTTAGAATATCCTGTTACTCCATGCCACTGTCCCCCCTTTTCTCCTTAAAGGTGGAACAAAAAGAAAAGGCCTTGTTTCCTGCTAATGCAGACATTGAGACTTGGAGGCCACAGGCTGGGCAGTACTCTGGGCAGCAGGTCCTTTCTGATCGGTGCTTTCTGGGGCCCAGCTGGTCCGGGCAGAATTAGCTCATCTCTTCCGGTTTGGGCTCCTGATTTTTCCAGGCTCCTTCCTTATGCTACAGTCTCTTGGAACCTCGGCAATGGAGGCTGTACCTAATTCTTATCTCAGTATCACCAACTCAAATACAGCGGCCGGGCCCCAGGCAATGGACAGTGGCCAGAACAGAAGGAGAACAGGAGCTATTTACACAGCCCCACCTGACTGTTTCCACGTGGGAAGACGTCAAGGCCCTCTGGGGCCACATCTCCTGGGTTTGAAGAAAAGGCAGAAATCCAGTCTTGTATGCACATTTCCCTGTTGTAAAACTCCTATGCCGGCGCTCTAGAAAATACCAAAAAAAACCATATAAGGTATATGACTCAAAAAATGCAGCTTGCTAAAGCTGGCTCCCATAGGGCTGTCAAATCTGGCCAGCACTTTCTCCTTAAGAGCTCGGGGCAGCTCCCCGGCCTTCCTGCTGGAGCACACCCAGACAGCAGCAGTGACACGTGGCTGAGTCCATGCCCTACACATGAGCAACCCGGATCAAGTTCCGGGCTCCTGGCTCCAGCCGGACCTAGCCTAGCTGTTAACAGGCACTGGGGAAGTAAACCAGAGGGTCAAAGATTTCTCTCACTTTCCCTTCTTCAGGTGCAAAGAAGATAAGAACATTTTTTTTTAAAGGTTTTATTATTGTTATTGGAAAGCCGGACATACAGAGAGGAGGAGAGACAGAGAGGAAGATCTTCCATCCGATGAGCCGCAACGGGCCGGTACGCGCCAATCCGATGCCAGGACCAGGAACCTCTTCCGGGTCTCCCATGCGGGTGCAGGGTCCCAAAGCTTTGGGCCTAAGCTTTTGGGTTCTAATCTCGGCAGCTCCACTTCCCATCCAGCTCCCTGCTTGTGGCCTGGGAAAGCAGTCGAGGACGGCCCAAAGCCTTGGGACCCTGCACCTATGTGGGAGACCCAGAAGAGGCTCCTGGCTCCTGGCTTCGGATCGGCACAGCACCGGCCATTGCAGTTACTTGGGGAGTGAATCATTGGATGGAAGATCTTCCTCCCTGTCTCTCCTCCTCTCTGTACATCTATCTTTCCGGTAACAATAAATAAATTCTTTAAAAAAAAAAAGACTTTATTGGAAAGGCAGCTTAAATTTACAGTGCGGAGAGACACAGAGAAAGATCTTCCATCCACTGGTTCACTCCGCAAATGGCCACAAAGGCCAGAGCGGAGTTGACCTGAAGCTATGAGCCAGGAGCCTCTTCTGGATCTCCCACATGGGTGCAGGGTGCCAAGGCTTTGGGCCATCCTCGACTGCTTTCTCAGGCCATAAGCAGGGAGCAGGATGGGAAGTGGAACAGCCGGGACATGACCTGGTGCTCATATGGGATCCCAACACTTGCAAGGTAAATATTTAGCCACTGAGCCTTCATGCCAGGTCCAACAGAACATTTTTAAAATGCAGAAAGCCTGCTCGAGGTGTCTGTGTGTCCCATGAGCACGATGTCGGGTGGCCATGCTGGCACATCACCCGTCTGATGCAGTCCAGGAAACAATCATGCCCATCTGGGTTTACATATGAATAGCAGGACAACCAGGCTGGCAGCAGCTCTCAGCCAGCTGTGATGTGGCTCCTGTCAGACACTCGGGCAATGTTTGGAGGAAATTTTAGTTGCTGCTGTAATGGTGCATCCCGTGGGCAGAGGCCCGGGAACTGCTAACCACCCTGTAGTGCACACAGCTCCCACATCCCCAAAGAACTGGCTAGCTGCAAAACAAAACAGTGCCACACTTAGGAACCCCTGTGCTTGGAACAGGAACAACCTCCCAGCTCCTGGTTTGCAACAACCCAGGCCTCGCTGCACGGCCGCTGAGTCTGGCAAGGCATTGCCTTAACACGGTCCTCCACGGGCCCCGGCTCGGGAGGTGCGCTCCCCATACCACACACACAATCACCATGTTCAAGGCCAGTGCTGGCTCCTAAACCACATCCACAAGTGACATCCATCATTCCTGTCACATTTCACAGCAGCATCTTAAGAGCAACTCAGTGTGCCTGGGTAAAAAGAATTGGTAGTACTTGCAGATGGCTATGAAGTTTCCACAGGCAAGCAAGGCAGCTGGGGCTCCAGGCAGATCGCAAGGCCCGGGAGCAGGGCAGCCAGGGGTACAGCCTTTTGAGTCATACCCAGCTTTGAATCTCACCCTTCTTAGCTGTGCACCCCTCAACAAGTCACTTAACCTCTCTCTGCCTCAGTTTCTCACCTCAAAAAAAAAAATAAAGAAAATGTATCTGCCTTGCAGAGCTGTCATAACGATTTGATGAGTTAAAACATGTGACATTAGGCCTGACAAGGTAGCCTAGTGGCTAAAGTTCTCATCTTGTATGCACCATGATCCCATATGGGCACAGGTTCTAATCCCTGCTGCCCCACTTCCCATCCAGCTCCCTGCTTGTGGCCTGGGAAAGCAGTCGAGGATGGCCCAAAGCTTTGGGACCCTGTATCTGTATGGGAGACCCAGAAGAAGCTCCTGGCTCCTGGCTCCTGGCTTCGGATCAGCTCTGCTCCAGCTGTTGCAGCCACTTGGGGCGTGAATCATTGGATGGAAGATCTTCCTCTCTGTCTCTCCTCCTCTCTGTATATCTGACTTTCCAATGTAAATAAATAAATCTTTTTTTAAAAAAGATTTATGCATGTGATATGCATAAAACAGTGCTCGGCCCATAGAAGGCGCTCAAGTCTGTGGCCATTATGAAGCTGATGAATTGAGAATGTGCTGAGCAAGGAGTGGGCCTTCAGTAAAGGGGCGCTGTTAGAACTGAGGCTGTTGGGAGCAACACCCATAGGGGTGCCAGTCCTGGCTGCTCCACTTTTGATCCAGCTCTTTGCTAATGTGCCTGGGAAAGCAGCAGCAGATGGTTCAAGTGCTTGGGCCTCTGTCCCCCGTGTGGGAGACCCAGAAGAAGCCCCTGGGTCCTGGCTTTGGATCTTGGTAAATCTGCCTTTCAAATAAGAATGAATAAATCTTTGTTTAAAAAAAAAACCACCACCAACAATTATAAGTAGGAGAAGATCTTTACCCTAGTGATTAAGACAACTATGTTCCACGTCTAGTTCCAGGTTTGGTTCCGGCTTCCTGCCAATGCAGACCCTGGGAAGCACCAGTGAGGTTTCCAGTAACTACTGATATGGGAGACTTAGGTGCAATTCCAGCTTCCACTTCTGGGCCCGCTCAACCAGTCCTGTCATGCATCTGGGGAACACAATGTTTCTTCAAATAATACAGAAAAACCTTTTTAAAATAAATAACTAAAGCCCTAAGACAATACTTGGAGCACTATTGTGTCATATGATTGTTAGCTGTTACCATCAGGTTTGCCAAAAAGCAGCAGTAAAAAGTGATGCTAACAGGGCCCGGCGCAATAGCGTAGTGGTTAAAGCCCTTGCCTTGCACGCGCCAGGATCCCATATGGGTGCCAGTTCTAATCCCAGTGGCCCCGCTTCCCATCCAGCTCCCTGCTTGTGACCTGGGAAAGCAGTCGAGAATGGCCCAAAGCCCTGGGACCCTGTACCTGTGGGGGAGACCCAGGAGACCTCCTGGCACCTGGCTTCAGATTGGATCAGCACCAGCCATTGCAGCTGCTTGGGGAGTAAATCATCGGATGGAAGATCTTCCTCCCTGTTTCTCCTCTCTGTATATCCGCCTTTCCAATAAAAATAAATAAGTCTTTAAAAAAAAAAGCGCTAACAGCAATAGTTAACAATTTCTTCAAGCTTGAGACAGGAGACGGAGGAACATGGATACACGGATAAAAATCCACCTGTGACCTGTGCAAATATCTACAGAGATGTATTTAGGGAGCACAGGCACTGGCCTCACCTGCTAAGCCAGAACACTGTTGGTCCCAACGCAAGAAAGAAAAAGCTTGGAAGCTTTCCCTACCTGCCTCAGAGTCGTTCTAGGAGCCGGCGAGAATTCCTACTTGTTCTTAAACATTCCTGCAAAACGAGAGTGCAAGACAGGGGCCAGTAAGCAGAGGTAAGAGTCACCCAAATCCCACTGAAGCCACCTGCCACTCCAGCCAGCGCCTTCCCAATCCTGTCCAGGTGCCCCGGTAGCCACTGCAGTTTCCCCTTCAACCAGACGGGGGCGCAGAAAACGACAGACTTGGTCTTGCTAGTAGTGACAGCCACTTTAAGAGATGGCCTTTTCCTGCGGACCAGGTGCTGGATGGGACACTTTTCTTGTGTGGTCTCATATCACCGGCATCACAGAACTTCACAAGGCACACATATTTTTTAAGATTTATTTTTTACTTATTTAAAAGAGAGTTACAGAGAGAGGGGAACATAATTCCCCAGCCCCTCCCTGCCTCCCTCCAGACACTGAATTTGCTGCTTCATTCTCCGAATGACTGAAGGACTGATGTCAAGCCAGGTTGAAGCCAGGAGCCTGGAACTTCTCCCAGGTATTCCACATGGGTGCAGGGGCCCAAGCATTTCAGCTACCTTCTGTTTCTTTCCTAAGCACCCTAACAAGGAGCTGGATCAGAAGTGGAACAGCCGGGACTTGAACTGGTACCCACATGGGCTGCTCATGTTGCAAGTGGAAGTTTCATCTGTTATGCCACAATGCCATTTTATATTTTTTACTCTTATTGTTTCTCATTTTTAAAAAAATTTATTTATTTTTATTACAAAGTCAGATATACAGACAGGAGGAGAGACAGAGCTCTCACCAAAGCCAAACGGCTGTTAGGGAAAATCAGTTTTTCCTGATGCTTTTATAAAGTCTTCGCAATGACATGAGCAGAGCGCTCTCTCTCTTTCTCTCTCTCAGAGAGGAATATATGCCATCTATTGATTCACTCCCCAAGTGGCCTCAACAGAACATTTTCAAATGTGGATTCTCCAAGCACTCGGCGCTAGGAGGCCTAGCAGCAGGGTCCCCTGTACCCCTTCTCTTCATATCCCTAAGCTGTCTGCCTGGCCAGAGGCCAGTCGATGAACGAACCAATCCTAAGCTGCACGCTGACGCTGCTGAAGGGCTCTGGGGCGGCAAGCACCCAGCTGGCCTGCAGCTCCACATGAAAGCCTGCGTCAGCACGTTCCAGGATGCCAGGGACCAAGAGACGACCTTAAACACATCTTCCAGAAAACAGACACAGAATCAGGGACAAAAGTACCCCTGTGGTTCCCAAAGCTACAAGCAAGCGGGGCCAAGGTTTCTATATTAGGAGGAATTCTGGGCCTGGCATGATAGCCTAGCAGTTAAAGTCCTTACCTTGCACGCACCGGGATCCCATATGGGCGCAAGTTCTAATCCTGGCAGCCCCACTTCCCATCCAGCTCCTTGCTTGTGGCCTGGGAAAACAGTAGAGAATGGCCCAAAGCTTTGGGAACCTACACCTGCATAGGTGACCCAGCAGCGGCTCTAGGCTCCTGGCTTCAGATCCGCTCAGCACCAGCTGTTGAGGCCAGTTGGGGAGTGAAACAGCGGACAGAGGATCTTCCTGTCTTTCCTCCTCTCTGTATATCTGACTTTCCAATAAAAATAAATAATAAATCTTTTTAAAAATTAGGAGGAATTCTACCCACACATTACCATTAAACATCAGAGTTCAATAGGACATTGTTGGTGCCACTGAGCATGTAGGGGGGCAGACACAGCCAACTGCAAGGTGGCACCTTCTGAGCCCCACCTCCTGGCACCTGTGCCCCTCTGCAGTTCCCTGACCCACAGGGACCTTGCAGAATGGCTAGATGGTGAGCCCTGAAGCTAGGTTTATCAGACACTGGTTTTAACCCCACTGATCTTCTAGAGTGCTTGCACTGGGATCCTGAGGACTAGCAATCCTTCAGAGAAGCCTGTCACATGAGTGTACCATCTTAAAGATGGATTGTCCGGTTTGAGATGTCTTCAGGCTCAGGAGAGACCCAGGCCAGAACCAAACGGCAAAGCTGTTTCCAAACCCAGAGCTCAAGGAAACATAATAAATGCTGTTTTGAGCCATTATGTTTGAAGTAAGTTATTACACTTAACAGATAACTAGTACAGAGGATGGGGCAGAATTATTTGTGGTTCCTCTGATCAAGAGGTAAAGTCTGGGGCTGGTACTGTGGCGTACCGGACGAACCTGCTCCTGTAACACTGGCATCCATTAGGCGCCGGCTGGAGCCCTGGCTGTTTCACTTCTGGTGTAGCTCCCTGCTAATGACATGGAAAAGTAGTGGAAGCTGGCCCAAGTACTTTGGCCCCCGAACCCATGTGGGAAATCCAGAAGATCTTGGCTCCCAGCTTCAGTGTAGCCCAGCCCCGGCTGAGGGGGCCACTGGGACGGTGAGCCAGCAGATAGAAGGTATTGCTCCCTCTCCAATTCTGCCTTTGAAACAAACAATTATTTGAAGATTTATTTATTTTTATTGGAAAGGCAGATATAGAGAGGAGGAAAGAGAGCTTCTGTCCATTGATTCACTCCCCGAGTGGCCACAATGGCTGGAGCTGAGCTGATCCGAAGCCAGGAGCCCAGAGCCTCTTCCAGGTCTCCTACATGAGTACAGGGTCCCAAAGCTTTGAGCTGTCCTCCACTGCTTTCCCAGGCCACAAGCAGGGAGCTGGATGGGAAGTGGAGTTGCCAGGACTAGAATTTGCGCCCATATGGGATCCCGGTTCATACAAGGCTAGGACTTTAGCTGCTAGGCTACCGTGCTGGGTCTAAAAAATTCTGTGTTTTTTAAATGTTGCCCACAGGGGCCAGCATTGTTACAGAAAGTTAAGCTGCCATCTGCAATGCACATGAGCACGGGTTCACGTTCTGGCTGCTCCACATCCCATCCTGCTTCCTGGGAACGCTCCTGGGAGTCTGGGGAAATGTCCCATTGCCTGTTCTGACAGCATGTGGGAGACCCCTTCAGAATTCCAGGTTCCCGGTTCCACTGTGGCCATTTGAGGAGTGAACCAGTACACAAACAGATCCGTTTCTCTTGGTCCCTCCCTCTCTGCCTTTCATAAAGGTAACTTAGAAAAAAAAAAGGTAAAATACTAAGACCTCTGGGCCCGGCAGCG
This sequence comes from Ochotona princeps, assembly GCF_030435755.1. Classification (NCBI taxonomy): domain Eukaryota; kingdom Metazoa; phylum Chordata; class Mammalia; order Lagomorpha; family Ochotonidae; genus Ochotona; species Ochotona princeps. Next base: position 16,644,762 of record NC_080833.1, read on the forward strand.
TGGCCTAGTGGCTAAAGTCCTCGCCTTGAAAGCCCCAGGATCCCATATGGGCGCCGGTTCTAATCCCGGCAGCTCCACTTCCCATCCAGCTCCCTGCTTGTGGCCTGGGAAAGCAGTCGAGGATGGTCCAAAGCTTTGGGACCCTGCACCCGCGTGGGAGACCTGGAGGAGGTTCCAGGTTCCCAGTTTCGGATCGGTGCAGCACTGGCTGTTGCGCTCACTTGGGGAGTGAATCATCTGGCGGAAGATCTTCCTCTCTGTCTCTCCTCCTCTCTGTATATCTGACTTTGTAATAAAAATACATAAATCTTTAAGACCTTTTGAGGAGGCAGAACCCTCTGACAAAACTGCTTAGAAATCTCACGGGGAAGTGTGGAAGGGAACTTTTAAAGATCATCTGCTTGGATTCCTTCACTTCAAGGACTGAGTTGTGTCGCAGCCTTTAAGTCTGCTCAGGGACAGCTGTACTGTCCGACCCCGGAGGGAAGTGATGCCTCTCTGCCCAGCTGTATTAATCTCTGCATTATCCAACGCCCACCGCGCCTGGAATTCTGTTATTTCTGGGTCAAGGAGACCCTGGATTAAGGAAACGACTCAAGGTCACAGCACGGACAGCCGAATCAGGAGGGCCCTTGGCTGTCCCTAACTCCGCCCTCACCCGAAGGGCACACGGCTTGCCCCTGCGCCCCGCACCGGGTCGTTCCGCACGCCTTCCTCCCGATGGCACAGCGGCGAGCGCCCCTCACCGCTGGCTGGACACCGCCCATGGACTTCCCGGGCTGAGTCGGCCGCGGCGTCCGTCTCCCCGACGCGGACAGCGTCTACAACCACGCGGCCCTGACCCGGCGTCTCCCAGGGATCCCGTCCACCTCCGCCAATCCCCGCCCCCAGGCCTGCCCCGCCCCGGGCCTGCGTATGCCCCGCCCTAGGCCTGCCCCGAACCTTTGCACTGCTCCGCCTCTTGCCCCGCCCCTCTCACGGGACTGTACGCTGCCCCGCCTCTTGCCCTGCCCCGGCTGTGGGACTGCACGCTGTCCCGCCCCCGGGCCTGCCCCACCTCCAGGCGTGCGCGTTGCTCCGCCCCCGGCCAGGCCCGTCAGTCCTGTTCCAGGGCAAGCCCCACCCCCGGCCTTACATGCTGTCCCGCCCCCGGCCCTGCGCGCTGCCCCGCCCCCGGCCCTGCGCGCTTGCGCTGCGCGGCGGGCGCCTTTTACGACGCGCGGCTGACTGGGCGCGCTTGGCGGCCGGAGCGGAGCCGAGGGCTAGCGGCCGGCGCCTGGCCTGGGGAAGGAGACGCGTGAGCGGCGGCGGCGCCATGTCTCACGGCCACAGTCACGGCGGAGGCGGTTGCCGCTGCGCCGCCGAGCGAGAGGAGCCGCCCGAGCAGCGCGGCCTGGCCTACGGGCTGTACCTGCGCATCGACCTGGAGCGACTGCAGTGTCTCAACGAGAGCCGCGAGGGCAGCGGCCGCGGCGTCTTCAAGCCGTGGGAGGAGCGGAGCGACCGCTCCAAGGTGGGCCGCGTGCGGCCTCGGGCTCCCCGGGGCGACGGGCAGCGACAGCCCAGAGTTCCCGGGCGCATCGCGGGTCCGTCTCCTGCCAGCCCTTTGGGAAGCGAAGCTGGTTGAGTGTACCCCTCCTCTCCATTTTTGTGGGACAGGGAAACTCGGTCCTACCTAGCGCTGGTTGCCAGGGCTGCGTGGCGTCGTGCGGAAGCGATCCTCGCCCCCATTGGAACCCTAGGTCCCCACCCAGAGCGGGGTCGTTCAGAGCCGCTGTAGGGTCGCCGGCGTCCGCGAGAGCCTTTGGAACGGTGTGCATTCCCTCCCCTGGAAAAGGGGCCGACAGCACGGGTGTTCCCCGGCTCACCGAGTCCTGGGCGGTTAAGACCTGTTGGCTCAGGTGCCTTGGCTCCCTCCTGTCTCTGGGAAAGCCGAAGCAGGTGGAGGCGGCGCTCGACACCCTCGCCCTCCAGCTGCAGAACGGGGTGGGAGATGCCTGAAGTTTGGAGGCGCTCAGCAAATATTTGTTGCTTTCTCCCCCCTCCCTCCCCGCCCCCTCCAGTTTGTTGAGAGTGATGCCGACGAAGAGCTTCTGTTTAATATCCCGTAAGTATCTGCTTGGTGGCTGCTTCAGGCCAGTGAGGCTGGACCCCAAGCCGCCTAGCCAGACACAGGGGTTCATGCTGACCAGAGCTCCCATGTGCTTCCAGAAGTGGGCTTAAGTGGACTCAGGAGGAAAAGCAGCCGAGGTTTTTTGGTGCAGACTGGCGTTGGATGAGTCTGCTGAGCGATAACTAAGCAGTCCAGTCCATCTAGACTCGTAGGAAGCCCGGCTCTAAGAAGCCATGATGCAAGTTTGAGAGATGAGGAAACGGACTCCCAGCCGGGTGAGGGGTCTACTCCAGCAGGGTTTGGGTGGCACCTAGCTGGCTGACACGCTTCTCTTTTTGCATCCTGGCAGATTTACCGGGAATGTCAAGCTCAAAGGCATCATTATAATGGGAGAGGACGACGACTCACACCCCTCTGAGATGAGATTGTAAGTGGCCCTCCAGAACCTTCTGGTCCTCTTTCTCTACTGACATTTCAGCGTCATACCGATTTTCTTGGGTTTACTATTCCCCCTTTGGAAACGTTTTGGCCTGTTCTCAGGGTGCCCCAGAATCCACTTGTCTTCCTGAATTAGCAGCACTGTTAGATGAAGCTCCGCGAGGGCCAGCAGCTCGCTGTCCTCTCCAGGTGCCCACAGTGGCACCGGTCACACAGCATCCCATCAGCAGCAGCGGCAGAGCATGGCTGTCTCAGGATTCCACTCCTGGGGCCGGCTGCAAACACTTGGCTGTTCCCTACAGTGATGATCTGTGTGAGTTGTCACGTGGGATTTCTCCAGCAGAGTGTGTGGTTTCCACTGAGCAAAGTTCCACATACTTGTTGCCACACCAAGTCTCTGGCCACCACAGCTAGAGTTCCAGTTTGGACAGCCGATCTCATTCTAGACTAGCTTTCCTCGATGAAGATGAGAGCTGCTTTTTGAGTATTGGAAGAACAAACAGAGGAACTTCACAGACAAAAATGCCATCTGATAAATGGATCAACTTTAATGGACTTCAGTGTTATTAAGAAGTGAATACTGTCCATGAATTGTTTTAAAAAAAATACTGATTTTTATTGGAAAAGCAGATTTACAGAGATAAGAGACAGATCTTCCATCCACTGGTTCACTGCCCACATGACCGCAATGACCGGAGCTGAACCAATCCGAAGCCAGGAGCCTGGAGCTTCTTCCAGGTCTCCCACATGGGTGCAGGGTCCCAAGGCCACAAGCAGGGAGCTGGATGGGAAACGGAGCTGCTGGGACAGGAACCAGTGCCCACATGGGATGCCGGCGCTTGGAGGTGGAGAATTAGCTAATTGAGCCATGGCCCTGGGACCCTATCCGTGAATGTTAAAGCACGATTGGCAAGCAGATCCACATGCAATAGTCCCATTGTCTCCTGTTTCATTTTGTGTAGTTTCAGATAGGTGTGATCAGCTGCAGTAGGAAAATAAATGCGACATTCTAGAAATAAATAGTTCCCAAGGTTTCGGTTAGACCATCCTGAAGAACAAGTGAATCCTGGCTGTGACTCATCTGTTTGTCCAGATATCAACACTGTGTGCACCTCCGTCGGTCACTTCGACTGGACTGTAGTCAGGTCACCCTCAATTGACTTGATAATTGTCCCGGTGGCACCGGGGGAGTGATACTTGGGAAAAGTGAAAGTGAAAAGGACGAGTCTTGACTTCATAAGGAAGGAAAAAATGTTATGTTGCAGTTGCTAAAGTTATTGTTCCTAATCTCTTATTGTGCCTCCGTTTAAAAAATGCTTATTGCAGGCATTTATGTATCAGAGGACATGAGCTATATGTAATTTTCATCCTGGAGTCTCAGCATCCGGGAAGGTCTTGGAATATCATCCTCCAGGGATAAGGGGGACTATGGTATTTAGTCATCGTAAAGAAATGGTGTGTTTGACACTTTGGGAGATCGGTTACTAAGGAGAGGGACTCCACACACTGGCTGTGATGGTGGGATTGAACCTGGGGTTCAAAGGTTTTGCATGGCATCATGTTATTTATCTTTTGTAGCATGTTTAAAGTAGCAATAGTGGGGTTGGCGTTGTGTGATGTGTTTAGACTCTGCCTGTGATGCTTGCCATATGCACACTGGTTCAAGTCCTGGCTGCTCCACTTCTGATTCAGCTCCCTGCTAATGGACCTGGGAACTCGGTGGAAGACGGTCTGAGTGTTTGGGTTCCTATCACCTCTGTCGGTGACCCAGGCTGCTCCAGGCTCTTGGCTTTAACCTGGCCCAACTCCAGCCATTGTGGCCATTTAGGGAGTGAATCAGCAGATGACATCTTTATTTTTTTGTTCTGTCTTTCAGACAAATAACTAAATCTTAAAAAAAAAAAAAAAGGAATAGTAATAGTAATAAATACTTTGTAAGACTGTGGAAGGGCTTAAATGAGATAGAGTATGAAAGAGCTTAAAATAGGGCTAAAACATTGAAAATAACCAGTTTTGGATAAGCAGATAAAACTATCACAGCCACCTCGGGCTTAGTGGCTAAAGTCCTTGCCTTGAATGCGCCAGGATCCCATGTGGGCATCGGTTCTAATCTCGGCAGCCCCACTTCCCATCCAGCTCCCTGCTTGTGACCTGGGAAAGCAGTCGAGGACGGCCCAAAACCTTGGGACCCTGCACCCATGTGGGAGACCTGGAAGAGACTCCTGGCTCCTTGCTTTGGATCAGCACAGCACCAGCCATTGCAGTTACTTGGGGAGAGAATCATCAGACGGAAGATCTTCCTCTCTGTCTCTCCTCCTCTCTGTATATCTGACTTTCTAATAAAAATAGATAAAAAAATTTTTTTTGAGGTATCTTAGGAGGTTTATTCCAGTGGGGCAGGAACAGGGGAGTGTGGAGAATAGCAGGGAAGAGGGGGAGGGAAGCCAGAAGGAAGAGAGAAGAGAGCAAAATAGATAAATATTTTTAAAAAGTCTTTATTTTTTAAAATATAGAATGCTTCACGAATTTGCATGTCATCCTTGTGCAGGAGTCACTCTGTCGTTCCAGTTTTAGTAAATGTGCTGCTGAAGTGAGATGTATTTATTTTTAACAGGAAGGAGAGATATACAGAGAATGAGAAAAATACTTTCCACCTGCTGGTTTACTCCTCAAGTGGCCACAAGGGGTGGAACTGAGCCGATCCGAAGCCAGGAGCCAGGAACTTCCTCCAGGCCTCCTACGTGGGTGCAGGGTCCCAAGAGCTTGGGCCATCCTCAACAGCTTTCCCAGGCCACAGACAGGGAGCTGGATGGGAAGTGGAGTAGCTAGGTCTTGAACTGGTGCCCATATGGGATCCTGGTGTTTGAAGGGGAAATCTTAGCAAATTGAGCCACTTTGCTGGCCCACATACTGAGTTTTATATTAGATGATGTGTCTGGGATTGCTTTAAAATATTAAGCACAGGGTTTGGCAACATAGTGCTACAGGTTAAGCTGCCACCTGTCATGCTGACATCCCGTCTGAGTGCCGTTTTCAGTCTCAGCTGTCTGAAGTTGTGCTGGGAAAGCATGGAACATGACCCAAGTTCTTGGGCTCAGGAAGACCCACTTGGAGTTGCAGGTTCCCGGCTTTGGCCTGGCCCCACTTCAGCTCTTGTGCCGTGCGGAGAGCTTACCACTGGATGGGAAACCTCCCTCTTTGTGACTCTGCCTTTCAGATAAATAAACAAACCTTTAAAAAAAAGAAAGTAACAAATGAAGTAGAGGTCACAGGCAAAACTGGCAATATTGGGCTCAGCGGCATGGCATAGTGGCTAAGGTCCTTGCCTTGATCCCATATGGCTGCTGGTTCTGATCCTGGCAGCTCTACTTCCTCTCTGTCTCTCCTCCTCTCAGTGTATCTGACTTTGTAATGGAAATAAAATAAATCTTTTAAAAAGAAAAAACTGGCAATATTATTAAAGATGAGTGATGAATATATAGAGATTCATTTTCTCTTTTGTGTATGTTCACAGTTTTCCATAATAAAATTTTTAGGGGGCTGGCATTTGGGCGCAACACTTATCCTGTGGCTGTGGCCTCCACATCCCCTGCGGGCTCCAGCTCGAGTCCCCCCAGCTGCTCCACTTCTGATCCACCTCCCTGCTAATGGCTTGGAAAGCAGCAGTCGCTGGCCCAAGTCCTTACCTTCTGCTTCTGGCGTCAGCTTTTTTAGCTTCTGCATTAGAGGATGGCATGCAATCTTTGTTTTTCGGGGCCTGGCCTATTTTACTCCTCACTGCTCCAGGTTGCAGCAGATAATCGAGCTTCAGGGTTGTGTCTGGCCTTCTGCTGAGGTGCCAGTCGGAATGCCCGCCTCCCCTGCTGCTGTGCCGGCATTTCCTTCTGGGAAGACCCTGGCAGGCAACAGTGAGTTTTTGAGTAATTGCATCCCTGCCACTCGTCCTGGGAGAGTTGAGCTGAGCTCCTGTCTTGAACTGCTACGTGGGCACCCTTGTGAGCATTTGAGAAGTCGACCAGTGAGTGGGAACTTACTCCATCTCGTCTGTCTCTGCTCCTCAAATAAATAAATGAATGAAGCCTTCATTGGTTTTTTGTGGATAACTGACATTCCATTGTGTTTAGTCATTCCTGGTGCATTCTGTTGATCCTGTGTCCGTGGATAGATGACTTAGGCTCTAGAGAATACCTTGGCTGGATAAGCCAAGTGGTGAGGGTGCAGGTGTCTCTTGGGTGTGCTGACCTTGTTGTCTCTGTTAAGTCCCAGGCGAGTTAGCAGGGAGCTGGATCAGAAGCCGAGCAACTGGAACTTGAACTGGCATTTGGTTGTGGGAGTTGGATGTTCCACGTGGCAGTTGCACCACAATATACCACCTTTGTCTGCTTTGAAATATCTCTGTTCAAATCATTTGTCCATTTAAAAGATGAAATTTTAACTTTTTGGCTGTTGAATTGTTTGACTTTCTTCTGTGTTCTGGATATGAATCCCTTGTTGGATGAATAATTTGCAAAAATGTTTTCTCCTGTCAGTTGGGACACCTTTTAACTACAGTGCTGCCTTTCATGACGCTGCTAGTAAATGGTCACTGTTATTATCATTCTGGTACTGGTTCCTGAAAACACTTTGAAGCAAAGGTTTGCTTTCTTCAAAGACAGCTGTTCTGCAGCAGATAAGAAGGCCCTGCGTGGGTGGGTCAACAAGCACCCTGGAGCTGGCGGTGGCCCAGGACTTTGGAGTTTATGGGCTACACACAGAGTTGTTGCTTTGAAAACATTTCTTCATTAGTGGTTTTACTATGACATCCCGAAGCCTGCTGTGAATTGGTAGCTTCTCTTGTTCTTTCACAAGGGAAATCCCCAAATTGTGTTTTGAAGAACCCTAAGATGGGCGTCTCAGGCGATTTTGGGACAGAAGCACAGGGTTACCTGATCGTATCTGTGTTTAATGTGTTTCTGCCAAAGTATGTCTTTTTCCCCATGAGTAAGCGGTTTTATTGAACTCCCTCAGCCTGATGGGATGTGCTGGGTTGCCTGTTTTCTCCATGTATTGGAGGCACGTGGCCTGGGTTGAGCCATGATTTGTGTGTTGCTTCTCATGTGATCATAACCCACTCAGAGATGCCACCGGGTTATGTTGTAGCTGGCAGCTCTTTTCTTGTTGCATTGAAGACATCTGAATGAAAAAGGCAGTGAAATGCTATTTCCAAACTTTGTCCCCCAAATTTGATATCCTTTGAATAGAACCAAAGCCACTTGCGCAGTCTGTAAGGAGCTTTGGAAAGGACAGTGAGACACCTTTCTTGACTTTCCTTCCCTTTTCTTTCCAAGGTACAAGAACATTCCTCAGATGTCATTTGATGACACAGAAAGGGAGCCAGACCAGACCTTTAGTCTGAACCGGGATGTTACAGGAGAATTGGAGTATGCCACGAAGTGAGTGCTGGGCCCCTCTTTTCTGTGGTTTCTGGGAATCCTTTGCTGTGAGCTCATGGGGTGAACATCAAGGCTTCTGGAGCTTGTCATTCTCCATTAGCAGCAGCTGTGTGTTAAAATGGTGGGGGAGGAGGCGCAATTTAGTACAAGGTGCAGATCGGTTCATTTGGAAGAGCTGATAGAGCTGGATGAGCTCTGTGGGTAGCCTTAGGAACGATGGTTCTAGAACTCTTTGCAGAGAGAGCTTGCATTAAGTCGCATTGCACATGGCCACTGGATCTCTGCATTGGTGTGTGGTTGCTGAGGGGAGTTGCACACTGAGCATGCCGGAGCCCCTGCTCGGCTTTGCAGTGTTCCCAGACTCCAGCCGCTTGAGGGCAGCAGCCCAGTCATCCCTTCTGTGTCTCTACTGCCATGGGCTGGCTCTGCAGGCACTTGGGAAGTGTCCGCTTGAGCAGAGCAGATAGACCCCAGGAGTGTGTGCTGGCATTTGCCTGGGTTTTACAAGTTGTGGCTGAATTATTGACACGGTGGTGAGATGCTTGTTAAACTGTAACCTTGTATTTCTCCTTTTCATTTTCTAGAATTTCTCGTTTTTCAAATGTCTGTCACCTATCAATTCATATTTCAAAAAACTTTGGAGCGGATACAACAAAAGTTTTTTATATTGGTCTGAGAGGAGAATGGACTGAGGTAAGACGGGGCTGAGCGGTCCTGCCTGTCTCTGGACGCTGCAGTGGTATGAGCTCCGAGGGAAGGGAAAGCGCAAGTGAGGCATCCGGCTACTTCTGCTGCTCGGTTTAGATTTCTTTCTCAGTTTCTTCCGAGTAAATTATCTGATTCATTTGATTTTAGGGATTTTTAAAGATTTGCGCTTTTTTTTTTGAAAGGCTGATTTAGAAAATGAGCGATAAAGCGAAGGATCTTCCGAATGGCTCACTTCCCAAATGGCAACAGTGGCCAGAGTTGAGCTGATCCAAGCCAAGAGCTTCTTCTGGGTCTCCCATGTGAGTGCAGGGGCTCAAGAACTTGAGCCATCCTCCACTGTTTTCCCAGGCCACAAGCGGGGAGCTGGAGTAACTAGAACTAGAATTACCTTCTGTATGGGATGTGAGCACTGGCAGGTGGAGGATTAGTGTATTGAACCACCATGCCAGCTCTAACTATAGGCTATTTTGAGAGGGTTGATCCTCTCCTTGCAAGCACTAGTATCCCATATGGGCACCAGTTCATGTCCCAGTTGCTCCACTTTCCATCAGTTCCTTGCTTATGGCTTGGGAAAGCAGCAGAGCATGGATCAAAACCTTGGGACACTGTATCCATGTGGGAGACACGGAGGAAGCTCCTGGTTCCTGGCTCCAGGATTTGGATGCTCAGCTTGGCTGTTGTGTCTGCTTGGGGAGTGAACCAGCAGACAGAAGATCTTCCTCTCAGTTATCTCGTTTACTCTGTAAATCTGACTTTCCAATAAAAATAAATCTAAAACAAATTTTGGACAAGTTCCCGTTTTCATGGTGTATCCCGCACTATTGGGTTTGGAATGAATCTTGATCTTTTCTGCAAGCTTTTCAGGATCAAATGTATCAGAAGAGGGAAGAGGTTAGGTGATGGCTTCTAGAAACAAACATGAATAAGGACTACACTGGTGTGGTTGGTTCAGGAAGAGGCAATTCTGTGCTTGGCCCTGACCCAGCCTCGGTTTCCTTACAGCTTCGCCGACATGAGGTGACTATCTGCAATTACGAAGCCTCGGCCAACCCCGCCGATCACAGGGTGCATCAGGTTACCCCGCAGACACACTTCATTTCCTAAGGGCTGTGCACGGCTCCCACAGATGTGCTGTGTCGGTGAAGAGGAGAGACTGCCTGCTGGGAAGGACAGAGAAGCTCTGAGAGAGTTGGCTGCCACAGGCTCTGCCAGGCTTTGTCTTGGGGGCTTGCTGCCGAGGCCTGGCCGGGGGACACCCACCGCCAGGAGAGTTGTGTGGGTGCTGAGGGACCACCGAGGTTCTCCAGAGCCCTGCAGAAATTGGGTCTCAGGCTGGGTGGCATCTGGCCGTCGTGGATAATGCTTGTTTTGCCAGTCACTGTGGCCATGGGATCCCAAGTGTCTTGTTTTGTGGCAGAATTTTTTGTTTGTTTTTTCTTTTCTTTTTTTTTTTTTTTTGAGCTGCAGGAAGCCGAAGCCTCAGGCTTGTGGCTGTTTTAGCCTTCAGGAGGGTCTCCACTGGGAAACACTTGTCTCTGCTTGTTCTTTTCTCCTGGTCAGTGTCCAGCTTTCTTGTCAAGTGGCCCTGCATGGAGCTGTCTGTCACACAGGCGTCCCATGGCTGAAGCTGGAAGAGTCCCCTGCTGTGTGTGATGGCTTGGGGAGAAGCTCTCCTCACTGCCTACCGAACTGTGTGTGTGTGGGGTGGGGGTGCCTGGGTGTCATTTCTGTGCATGTGGGTAACCTGGTCCAGTAAAACTGAGATTTAGTTAAGCTCCCCCCAGCAGCTCCTCCATGTTTATTAGCTTCTGACTTGTGTTCCAAGCCCAGTGCCAGCATTTGGAGATCTCTTGAGTTCTTCTGTTCTTGCCTTTTATTCACTGTGACTAATAAGCTTCCTAATAAATCCCTGCCATACTTGGTGTTTGTATTGTCTTTTGAGTTTCTTGGTGGTACTTGTGAGACTTTTAGACCAGGGAGATAATAAGAAATGCCCCAGAAGTCTAGACGAGTTCTCCCCTGAAGAGGCCCAGCTTCCATGCTATCCACTGGGCTTGAGACACGCCCACCACAGCATTTTGTAAAGAAGGGAGTGGCTTTCCCATAGGCCAGTGCTCGTCAAGGGCAGTGGTGTGGGGAGTGACTTTCACAACAACTCAAGCGCATCAAGAAATGGAGGAGATGGGCTTGGAGCTATAACCAGGCAGCTAAAGTCCTCTCTTTGAGTGTGCCGAGATCCCATATGGGCACTGGCTCTAATCTCGGCGGCCCCGCTTCCCATCCAGCTCCCTGTCTGTGACCTGGGAAAGCAGTCAAGGATGGTCTAAGGTTTTGGGACCATGTACCCACGTGGGAGACCCAGAAGTGGTTCCTGGCTTTGGATTGGCTCAGCAATGGCCATTGCGGCCTCTTGGAGAGTGAACCATGGTTTGGAAGATCTTTCTCTGTCTCTCCTCTGTATACCTGTGTTTCCAATAAAAATAAATAAATCTTAAAAAAAAAAAAAAAAGGGAAACAAAGGTGGGCCTGAAACTTGGGATTTCAATTTCCAAAGTTGTCATGGCAGCTGGAGAGAACTCAAGTGTCTACAAGGGGAAATGGGGATGGCCAACATTCTGTCCACTGTAGGAAATGGCAATGGTAAAGAGAGAGAATATTGAATTGGACGCTGGAGAGAAGGCCACTAGGGTATCAGCCCACACTGCTTTTCTGATGCCATGGAGGCCCCTGCTGCTCGGCAGGCCATGTGGGACCTGACGCCAACCAGAAGGTGCACTAAGGGGCCACTTTCGCCACGCCTCTGATTCTGCAGGATCTACTTGAAGGTACTAGGAGGGGAATGTTCTCATTTGGACTTAGAGATCAACAAAGTCTTAGTGCAGACCAGTCCTTCATTAAAGCAGTAAACACGTCTGAATTTGGGACTTGACTGTAGTGTTTGCCATGGTGTCTCCGCTGCCAGGGAGCCCTTAGGTGTGGCATCAACCAGACCTAGTGGGGGACCAGGGAGCAGTGGCAGCCATGCTGTTTTCTTCTCACCAAACCCTGGTCCTTGGTTTGCTGTGGTCCCCTGGGCCCAGAGACTTCTTGCCTGGAGTCCTGGTATGTTAGGCTCCAATTCTGGTCTGTTGCATCCTTGAAACCACCCAGGCCTTGGGGAAAGTGATTTGTTGAGCTTTTAAGTCTGTTTTCTTCCAGTTCAAAGGAAAACCCAGTATAGGTTGAGCTGGCCAGGACGAATGTGTGACTCACTTCCTGTTTGTGGATCCTTTCATATTCTGTCAGGGACATGGTCCTCCATCTCCTCTACCTCCCACTGGGCCTTCCCTGGTCCCTGTTCCTCCTTCAGCATGGCCTTTGCTCATGCCAGGAGTCCATTTGATGGCATTGGAGGGCAGGCCCCTTTCCAACCAGGTGTCCTGCCATGGCCTGTGTGTTTTCCCAGGGTCTTGTTCAGAGGGATGAAGGCTCATACTGGAATTTTACGATGTGTAAAGCATGCTCACACAGACTCATTTGTGCCTCACAGCAAAGCTGTGGACAGGGTGGTTATTAGCACCATTTTATAGGCCAGGAAACAGGTCAGGAGGAGCAGCATCCCAGTGTCAGCTCGAGGTGGTTGTTTATTGCCTTCGCCCGGCCTTGGTTTCCTCATCTGTAAGCCCGGAGGACTAAATAAGCTCTCAGGTCCTTTGAGGTCAGAGCGCATGCCATCCATTCCTCCGGTGGTGAGGATGACAACCAGATGGACACATCTAATGTGCAACACGAAGGCTGGAGTCAACAGTGCTGTTTGGAATGTTTGCTAAGTGAGATTCCAGCCACAGTGGGGAAGGCGTGCGGTGATGGGTGCTCACTTGTTCTGCTGTCAGCAGCCACAGTATCCTAACATCCTACAGTACACCTTCAGTACCACAGTAAAACCGCGCACCATCACCCCACAAAACGGCACCCAAGGCCGGAAAGAAGCGTGTCCCACCGGGAGGGCCCCACTTCACGCCGACACGGGCGTGCGGGAGAGCAGTGCCCAGCTTGACTCTGGACGCCTCGTCCACTCCCTCTCCAACATGGCAGCCCCTAGCCGGGGCGCTTCCGGGTTCCGTACCGCCAGCCCGGTTCCTTCCGGCAGCGCGATGGCTGGGTTCTCGGGACTCGAGCGGAAGTTCCGGCGGGGGCGGCCGAGGGGAAGAGTGTGTGTCTGTGGGGAGAAAGAGGGGATTTGCCCGAGCGCTCTCGAAAGCCCCGGGGAGAGAGGTACCCCGGCCCGGCGGGCGGGCGGCGGAGGAAGGGCTGGGCGAGGTCCGCGCGGGCAGGGACGGGCGGGGGCGGCCGCGCGCTGGGGATGGGGGTGGGGAGAGGGGCGAAGGCGCTGTCCACTCTTGCGGGGGGACATCAGAAGTGGATCGGGGCTGGGCAGGGGCCCGTCCGGGAGTGGACAGAAGGACTTGTGCCGGCTGCCATTGTGGGGCGGGGGCTTCTCTGTGAAAGCCGCGTGGTGGGCAGGGTAGACATGTCACTGTGGGGTGTGGGTGGCCCGCGGCCAGGGCACACGCTCCCACTGTGGGGGGTGGTTAGGGCGCAGGTTCCTACTGTGGGGAGGGAGACGGTAGCTGGGGGCGGGGTGGTTGGGGGAGGCGCCCCTCCGAGAGGGGAGTTCCGACAGTGGAGAAGAAAGGGAATCTTCGCCTAGGGCAAGAGGCGCATTCCTTTTGGGGGAGAGGGACCGCCCTCGCCCCCCCCCCCCGTCAGAGGTCCGAGGTCCCACTTTGGGGAGGTGCAGTTGGGTCAGCAGGGTGGGAGGGCTGGGCGTCCTGGCAAGGGGAGGCACTTAGAGGCGGTGAGCGGCGGCCAGTTTGGGGATGCTGTGGGGCGGGTGCGGGGAGGGGCCAGCCAGCCTTGACATTGTGGTGTGTGTTTGGGAGTCCCAGATCTGGACAGTTGGAACCAGTGGCAGCAGCAGCAGCAGGTAGCGCCAGGCGGGGGGCGGCATGGAGCTCCAGTTTTGGGGTGGCCGCCTTCAGCTTTCTGGGGCTCTGGGAATGGTTCAGCCAGAACTGCCAAAGCAGGCTGGCTGGAGAAGGTGGGGGCTTGGCATCTTTTCTCCCCTCTATGTCATGGAGTTGGAGGGTCCGGAGGGACAGCAGCAGCAGGGCTACCCTCTTGTGCTAGCCTCCCTGCCAGCTCGGGCACATTATGGACTAGCGGAGTGGCTGGCCTGCAGGCCAACTTTTGTGTCCGCCTGGGGAACTTACCTGGATGCCATGGGGGCTGGTGGGCGGTGGTGCCTGCCTCCTGAACTCACCCCCTCCTCGGGCAGGCCCAGCCTGCAGGGAGCCCTGTAGTGTATGTGCGGTAACACCATGTCTGTGCCCCTGCTCACTGACGCCGCCACTGTGTCTGGAGCTGAGCGGGAAACGGCCGCGGTAAGGGCCCCCTTTTCACCCACCGCAGCCCGGGAACTGGTTGGAGGGGTGTGGGAAAATGGAGGTGGTGGTGGTGTGCAGGGGGTGGCCTGGAGCCAGGAGGCCTGGGGTTAATCACTTGTTAGGTAGCCACCTCAGTCCCCCCAGGTCCTTGGGGGTGGCAGGGGGCAGCAGGAGGAGGGCATAAGTCAGGCTACCTGGAGGGGGAGTTGGTCCCTACCTGCCCATTTCCCATCCTTTTCCAGGTTATTTTCTTACATGGACTTGGAGACACAGGGTGAGTTTGTGGGGAAGGGCTGCTTCCTGGGGAGATGGGCTGTGCCCAGTGGGCAGGGCTGGAGGCGTCCCCCTTCCCACACGGCGCCTTCCCTCTCCCTGCTTTCATAGGCACAGCTGGGCTGACGCCCTCTCTACCATCCGGCTCCCGCACGTCAAGTACATCTGTCCCCATGCGTGAGTGTCACCCCAGCAAGGGGAGTGGGGGATGGTCTGGGAGAGCATTCGGGCTCCAGGGAAGGGGCGGCATGTGTCCTACAGTCCCTGGCTGCCCTCGCCCGCCAGCTGCACCCTGGGACTCGCACTCAGATGTGCCGTTTGCAGCCCTGGCTTCTACGGAGCCCTGGTGAATGGGATCCAGCAGCAGCCCCCAGCCCTAGGGTCTCCCAGACTTGAGACCACCTAGAAGCATGGCTTCCCTGGGCCCTTTCCCCAAGTACTCACCACCCAGCTGGAGGCCGGCACACCCAGGTTGGGCTCTGCTTCTCCCTTGCTCCTGCCCCAGTCTGAGCTTCAGCCTCAGCTGCAGCCCCACATGGCAGTTGCCAGGCAACACTTCAAACACAGGTCCTGCCTGCTGGGAGGGGCCCCTGGGACCACTCTGCCCGCTCCTGAGCAGGCTGGCCCTCCTGCTCTGCCCCTGCAGGCCCAGGATTCCCGTGACCCTCAACATGAAGATGGTGATGCCCTCCTGGTGAGTTCAGGAGCTGCATGGGGGGCAGGCGGGCACAGCTTTCTCCCAGCTGCCAACACTTCCCCTCTCCCAGGTTTGACCTGATGGGGCTGAGCCCAGACGCCCCAGAGGACGAGGCTGGCATCAAGAAGGCAGCGGAAAACAGTAAGTTCTCTGTGTGCCGCACCCCCACCCCCCAGGAAAGGGTGGCCCAGTCATGCCCCTTTCCCCCCAGTCAAGGCCTTGATCGAGCACGAGATGAAGAATGGGATCCCCGCCAATCGGATCGTCCTGGGAGGCTTTTCCCAGGTGAGGGGGCGCAGACCCGGTGGGGATGGGCGGGTGAGAGGTGCCCTCCTGATACCTGCTTCTCTCCTCCCTCCAGGGTGGGGCCCTGTCCCTCTACACAGCCCTCACCTGTCCCCACCCTCTGGCTGGCATCGTGGCACTGAGCTGCTGGCTGCCCCTGCACCGGGCTTTCCCCCAGGTGAGCTGGCAGTGTCCCTAATGACTTAAGGACTGTCATGCCATGTTGACTGTGCCCTGAGTGCAGTGTCTGACCTGCAGGCAGCCAACGGCAGTGCCAAGGACCTGGCCATCCTTCAGTGCCATGGGGAGCTGGACCCCATGGTGCCCGTACGGTTTGGGGCCTTGACAGCTGAGAAGCTGCGGTCTGTCGTCACTCCCGCCAGGGTCCAGTTCAAAACATACCCAGGTGTCATGCATAGCTCCTGCCCGCAGGTCAGTGGCCCTTCCACCCTCCCTCCCCCTCCTCTCCAGCCTGGAGCCTCACTGTGCCCCGCTCCCCAGGAGATGGCAGCCGTGAAGGAGTTTCTGGAGAAGCTGCTGCCTCCTATCTGACCGCTGGCCCCAGCACCTGGGCCGGGGGATGCAGCAAGCAAGTGCGGCACCATCTTGGATCTGAGCCGGTCGAGCCCGTCCCCTCCCTCCCTGACCTGTCCTCTTCCCACAGGCCTCTGGGGCAGGTGGCTGGGGCAGGCCTCACAGCTGGCTGTCTGGGGCAGAGGGTGGGATGCTTGCTTGTCCCATTGCCCTGGAGATGGGCGCCCCCTGGCAGCAGGATCGCAGGGGCCCAGCCGCCCGCCCACTCACTCAGGACCTCACTCGCAAGCCCCGCCCGGGCCCCCTCCTGTGACCTCAGGGTTTGGCCCGTGGGGCCCTCCCAGGCCCCTACCCATGACTCTGCCCAGATAATCGTGTGTCTCTCCTGCCTCATGCTTCTCCGTCATGAATGTGTCCTTGGCCCTGGGGCCCCTTGCTGCTGTGGGCAGCCTGCCCCTGGTGGGGTGGGCCTGAGGGTGAGGAGTTGGAGTCCTTCGGGGCCTTCCCTCCCTCTGCCATCCCCCCCACTTGGGGGCTGGGCCCTGCCTCCCTCTCACCCTCTCCCCTGCAGGCCTGGAGCCTGTTGGGCTGGATTGGGGTTCAAGGTCTCCCCCAGCTGTCTCCCCTCCTTCCCTCGTCCCCCCACTCGAGGCCGGGAGGTGGCGGGGGGAGGAGCCGCGTCTCATCGTCTGTCTCTCTGTGGTTTTGGGTGTTTTCTTGTTGTGTCCTGGATTCTGATTAAAATCAAAGAAACTGCTTCCTCCACTTTCAGGACTGGCTGGTTCTGTTGAGAGGAGGTGGAGAGCGACCACCTGCTCGAGCTGCCCTGTGTCAGGGAACTTTTATTTTAAATACTTGGGAGAGCTCCTTCACATAGTATAAATTAGTACCTGGGGTGGGGGGTGGAGGCAGGGGTGGGGTGGGGGGGTTGGTCCCGGAGCCTCCCTCCCTGCTGTCAATGGTCCTGGAAGTTGCTGGACCCTGTGAAGATAAGAGTTAGAGACTCTCAACTCCAGGGCCTGGTCCATGGATCCCATGGCCTCCTTCCTGGTGGGCTGAGCCGGCCCAGCCAGGGCCTGAGGTAGGAGAGGCCTTGACTTGGCTGCCCAGGCTTCTCTGCCAGAGGTTGGAGAGCTGGCAGCTGCTGTGCGTGCTCTTCTCTGGTCCGGGGGCTCAGGCCTGGGCACCAAAGCCTGCAGGATTCTGCTTCTGCCAGCGCCACAAATCTTCACCTGTGACAGTAGGGAGGCACGCGGTCAGGGCCTTGTCCCTGTGGTCTGCCCAGCCCCCACTCGCCCCTCACAGCACTCCCAGGGCTGGGCCAGCACTCACACATCCTGTCTAGTCCCAAGGCTGCTGTCCAGCCCAGCTCCTCATGGGCCAATCTGGGGTTGGCATAGCAGGCAGCCACATCACCTTCCCGCCGTGCCACCACCTTGTATGGAATCTGCCAGGGAGATGCACGATGCTCAGGTGAGCTGGCCCTAGGCCTCGCCCATCCCAGTGCACCGGGAGACCAGGGAGGCTGGACAGTGCTGGCAGGAGGCCTACCTTCTTCCCAGAGGCCTTTTCCATGGCTTGGACCATCTGCAGCACTGAGTAGCCGGTGCCAGTGCCCAGGTTGTAGATCTGCCCAGGAGAGGGGAGTGGACAGGATTGGGGGAAGGGCTGGGCTCACTGCTGCGGCGGTGGGGGGCAGTGCCATCAGCTGGAGTTCTACCCATGACCCCGCATTGCTCCTCCGCCTACCCGGCAGCCACACTGCTCCTTCAGCTTCTTCAAGGCTGCGATGTGGCCCTTGGCTAGATCCACCACGTGGATGTAATCCCGGACGCCTGCGGAGGAGGTGCCAGTTGGGTGCTGAGGTCATCCCTGCCCGTCTCCCTCCGGGCCTCCGTGTCCCAGGCTCACCTGTGCCATCCTCCGTGTCGTAGTCATTGCCAAAGACGTTGAGGGCCTCCCGGCGCCCGATCGCCACCTGGAGGCGGAGGACGGAACGGCTACCCTCTGGTCTCCAGGCCACGCCCTCCGCTGGCCCCCTCCTCCGGCCCATCCCTGCCCACCTCACCTGCGAGACGTAGGGCATGAGGTTGTTGGGGACGCCCTGGGGGTCCTCACCAATGCACCCAGAGGCGTGGGCCCCTGTGGGGTTGAAATAGCGCAGCAACACCGCGTTCCAGGCCTGTGGGGATACGGGCCAGATGGTGGGGGCCAGGCTGGGCAGCACAGTCCCCGTGACTCCAGAGACTTCCTCAGCCCAGCTGTGTCCCAGTCTGTCCTCTGTGTCCTCCACTAAGTGGGCTGAGGCTGGGGGCCGCCCCTCACCTTGTCTGCCCGGCACAGGTCCCGGATCATCTCTTCGATGAAGAACTTGGACTTGCCATAGGGGTTGGTACAGCCCCCTGTGGGGTGGGCCTCATCCAGAGGCAGGTACTGGGGGTTCCCGTACACGGTGGCCGAGCTGCTAAACACCAGGTTCTTGACCCCGTAGCGCCTCATGATCTGGCGGAGGTGGGGAGGCGTCAGTGGCCCCTGGTCCATGCCACTGTGCCAGGCCGAGGTTACAGGAAACAGACTGACGGTCCGAGTGACACAGTTTGGGGCCCATCTGACTCTGCCCCCAGGTCCTACTGCAGTACGTGAAGCCTTGTGTCTTGTGTGTGGTGGGGGACCTGCCCCCACCACTTCCACCCACAGCCCCCCTCCCTGCCCTCTGTCCCAGGCCCCACCTCTAGAAGCTGGATGGTCCCAGTCAGATTGACCCTGTAGTAGTCCAGGGGCTTTTGCACTGACTCGCCCACAGCCTTGAGCCCTGCGAAGTGGATGACGGCCACGAAGCTATGCTGCAAGGCAGAGCAGGGTCAGGCTTGCCTTCCCACCCCGCCCCCCCCACCTGCCACAGGGCTCTCTGCTGGGCACCCACCTTTGTGAAGAGGCGCTGCAGGGCAGCCTGGTCCAGGATGTCCATCTCCTCAAACTCCACCGGACGGCCTGTCAGCTCCTGGACCCGCCGCAGGCTCTCGGGCAGGGCGTCCTCTCCTGGTGGGGCAGGGGAGGCCATGAAGCCCTGGTCAGGCCGGTCACACCCCTCCTGGTGGGACAGGGCAGGCCACCAGCTGATGCCAAGGCTCACCGCGGATGGCGTTGTGGAAGTTGTCGATAACCACGGGCGAGTAGCCGGCCTCCAGCAGCTCTAGCACCGTGTGGCTGCCAATGTAGCCCGCGCCACCTGTCACCAGCACCTTCTCCCCCATTGTGCTTGTGGGCCTGGCTGGGATGGAGCTTGGAGGGGGCTTCTTTCCGGGGGGACTCTGGCCCCTGAGCTCACCTGAAGGGCAGGTGGGTGGTGGGAAGCCCTGGTTAAGGGGTGGCTGGAGCCAGCCGTGGCTTGAGTGCGGGCACTGTCCCTTACCAGCGACCACTTGCTCGGCCCTGGCCTTAGCGTCTGCCTCTGTATCTAGTACTTATGTGCTCAGCGCGGGCAGTGTGAGCGCTCAGCGGGAATTTCTCCAGAGCACCCAGGGCGCAGGTCAGGACGTGGACACACAGGTCCCAGGAACCCAGGTGGGGAGCGTGCGCTTCCCTCCACCACATCCGGGCATCACTAGGGGGCAACAGGTCCCAGAGCCGAGTGAAGGACTAATCCTACCTCCACCCTCCCCTTCCCTCGAGGTCAGCTGGAAGGAAGCAGGAAACAGACCCGATGACCTCCGGGAGGATCAGCTCCTGCGCTGCAGGCCGGTCCGGTGTGGGAGCCCCACCCACCCCACCCCACCCCAACTGCGGCTGCTTCAGCCTTTGCCCAGGCCAGGGCCAGCCTGGCTCACCCGTGGGTGGGGCCAGGCCAGCGGCTAAGCCGTGTAGACGTGGACTTGGCTAGAAGCTCACCACCAGGTGTGCAGCTCCGCCCGGAACAAACAGCGCGCAGGGCGCGGAGCTGCAGCGAGCCGACACTGGGGCCTTTCATTGCCGGCCGCCGCCGAGCCCTCCCCCGCTCCTCCAGCCCCGACCCACCCCAGGGAGCGCCCGCTGCGGGCTGGGCTCTTGGCGGCCACCTCTGCGCTGTTCCTCCGAGTTCCCCCCACGGCTGGAGGAGGCACCGGGGCCAGAGGGGAAGGCATCAGCCGGCGGGGCCCGGCCCCTCTGCCCGAGCAGTTAGCCCTTCCCCCTGGCCGCCCGTCGGAATCTGCTCCAACCCTGCGCTCAGCACGGAAGGTGGTCGCAGTTGGGGATGACCCTGGAAGGCTGATCAGGGGCCCACCGCGCCCCGGACCCGCCTCAGCTTTCCCGATCTATGTAATGGAGGGGAAGGGGCGCCGCGGCTCGGAGGGAGCCGAACTCAGAGGTCCTGGGTCGGGAATGAATGAACCCGCGCGCCCTCGCCCCGGTGGCGCGGACCCGGAGCCCAGGGGGCGGGCCTGGCCAGACCGGGCTCAGTCTGGTGCGCAGCCCGGACGCTCCCGGCACCGCCTCGCTGCCCGCGGAACCCCGGTCACCCCCGAGCGCGCTCGGCCCTTCCTCCCGCTCCCGAACCTGCACAGAGTCCCGCGCCCGGCGCTGGCTCCACAGGCGCCGCCTCCAGCGCCCGGAGCTGCGGCCCCTTTAAGAGCTGGCGGCCCACCAGGGTCCCACCCCCCTTTCACGCCCCCAAGAAAACGTGTTCCTTGGGCTACGGCGACTCCGGGCGGACAGAAGGCTTTGCGGCCTCCGGCGCCCGTGCGGCAGGCTCCGGCGGAGGCCGGAAGTGGGCGGCGCCAGGCTTGGACCCGGGCGGCGAACCTGGCTACCGACCGCGCCAGGGCGGCCCCGGGCAAAGGGCGGCCGTGGGAGCCTCCTTAGAGAGGGGCTTGTCGGTTTCAAGGACTCGCGCAGGGGCAGTCTGGGTTTTGCCGCCCAGTTAACGGGGCAGGCCCGGGGTCGGTGCGGACCGGGGCCCAGGGGAGCCAGAGGCTGCTGCCGCCCTCGTGGCAGCTGGTGAAGAAACTCAGGATCAAAATCCCAGCCATTTGCTCCTGGCTCATTGCTACGAAGAAGCCGCGTGAGCGTGCAGACCAACGGCCTGTGTGACCTTTAATGAATCAAGGCCCACCTAAGTCTGGTTATCTCACAGGTGGCTCCAAGTAATTAAGTGGGTGCTTCCTTTAGTTGCTGGAGGCATGGCTGGCCTCCAGGTCCAGCTGAGATAGGTAGGGAATGTGTGGTATTTCCCCTCACCTTGTAGGCTATTGTGGACTGCGCCTATACAAACCCTATGAATGTGCTGTTCAGGCCCACACTCCCAGTAAGGGGTGTTGGTCCCAGCTGGCCAGTGAGTCAGGCAGCTGCCTGCTCTCAACCAAGAACCCAGGCTCGGATGTGCTGAGCTTGAATAAACCATCCTTGTGCACTTGGATCTACTTCAGACTCCTGGTGATTTCGGGGATCTCAAAATCTGGGCACAACACTGGCTCCCCAGGAGAGGCCCGAAAAACCGCCCCTGCGGGCAGCGTCCCTAGCCAGCCCCGGGGCCAGAGATTTCCAGCGCCTATGCCAGGGACAAGAGAGGAAGTCCCGAGAAGCAGGGCTTGGGGGGGGTTCACGGTCTCCGTCAGCGCCACCACGGCCTGGGCTGGTCTACTGGCACATGCACACCCAGGCTACACTGAGAAATTCTGGAAAATTAAGGCTTTAATTATCCAAAATCATGATCAGAGTGGAGATCTCCGAGATGCTGAGGTTGGCAGGTGCCCCCACAGAAGCTCAGCTCTCAGCCCTTTCAGCAAACCCCTTCTGTCAGCACAGGTTATCTTGCTGCCCCTCGCCCTAAGCAGCCGGGTCTCCCTGGGCCCCCCAGCTGGGGCCTGAGAGTCCTTCCTCGCTGGGGGCCCACCCGCCTTCCAAGGTTCACCTCCTGGGCCTCTCCTGCTCCTGTCCTGGGGCCACGCAGCGCCCTCTCCTGCCTCCGTCCCACCCCCAGACCTGGCCCCAGGTGGCTGTGAGGTACCCGCTCCTTTTCTGATTCGTTGCCATTTCATCACCAGTTATCCACGCACACCCCTGCTTCCGCCCGTTCCTGGGATTCAGAGTTTGCAGGTGGCCTGGGCCACTTTGGAACTGGTTTTCCTGTTGAGGGCTTGGCAGATAAAGTCACCCGCTGCCAGGAGCTTCTGGAGGTTCACACCCTTCAGGAGACAAGTTGGAGGAAATCCAGAATTGTGAGTGCCCTCAGCTTCCGGGGCGCACCAGGCAAAGGCCGGCAGCCTGCCAGGGGCCTCCCCCCTTCCCTCATCTACGTCTACGATGTCCAGTTGGTATGATGGCTTATGGTGCCATCACCAGGCCTGGCCTACAGGGGTCAAAATGACACTCCAGGGGCAGCAGGGGTGCAGGGAGTAACTGGCCAGGGTTGAGTCCTGCCTCTGCCTCCCAACCCAGCTTCCTGCTGATGAGCCCGGGCAAGGCAGCACACGATGGCTCAGGTGCTCGGGCCCTGCACACAGGAGACCCAATGACCTGGGCTCCGGCATTAGCCTGGCTCAGCCCTGGCCGCTGCGGGTGTTTAGGGAGTGAGTCTGAAGCTGGAAGATCTCAGCCTCTCTCTTCTCTGCTGCTTTGCCTTTTGAGGAAGTGCAAATAGAAACACACAGAAAAATGCCATGTTGAAATCAAGACTGAGTGAAACGCCTGCCTGCTGGCACTAGCCCATCTGGCTGCGGGGGCACGGGCTAGCTCCATGGCAAGCATGCGTCCAGCTTCTTGGTCCCCAGCCAGCCCCGTGAGGCGGGCACTGTGACCATTCCCTTTCTTAGATTACAGGGTTAGATCATTTGGGCCTGTGAATGACAGGGTTAAGTTTTACTTTATTATTTTTTAAAGATACTTTGGGCCCAGCGCAATGGTTCAGTGGCTTAATACACGCCTTGCACACACAGGGGTCCCATATGAGCACTGGTTTGTGTCCTGGCTTCTCCACTTCCAATCCAGCTCCCTGCTTGTGGCCTGGGAAAGCAGTGGAGGACGGCCCAATTCATTGGGACCCTGCACCCACGTGGGAGACCTGGAAAAGGCTCCTGGCTCCTGATTGTTTCAGCTCCGGTCATTGGGTCCACTTGGGGAGTGAACCAGTAGATCTTTTTCTGTCTCTCCTTCTCTCTGTCAATCTGCCTTTCCTATACATATGTAAAATAAAAAATATTTTATTTGAAAGGCAGAGTTAGGGAGAGGGAAGAAAGGAAAAGAGGGAGAGATTTTCTGTTTGGTTCTCCTGAATGGTTATAGCCAGGGCTGGAGCAGCCTGAAGTGAGGCACCCAGAACTCCAGCCGGGGCTCCCATGTGGGTGCAGGGGCCCACATGCTTGGACCCTCCTCCTCTGCTTCCTGGGCATGCTGGCAGGAAGCTGCACGGGAAGTGGAGCAGCTGGGAACCGAACTAGCACTCTGCGAGGGGGTCAGGTGATACAGGGGGTTGCAGCTGCACCTGCCGCACCACAGCACGGGCTCAGCTGTTACACCCAGCTGCAGCTAATCCTGAAGCCACTCAGCTTCCACGCCGCCCCTGACCCTCTGGGATGGGGGGGGCAGGTCTATGGGCTAAGTCCACCTTTCGGTTCTTGCCCCAGTCCCCGGCACCTCCTCCTAGGACAGAACTATCCAACTCACACGGAAACCCAGGATGTCATGCTCACGCTGTTGCTTCCTGCACCCCTGGCTGCTGCCTCAAAAACACAAAGCTCCGGGGGTCCCCACCACCTGGCCCCTCCTAACGCCCCACCACCCTAACAGCCCCGAGAACCACTTCCCTTCTGTCCTTTGGGTGGTTCCCAGGCGCTGCCAGTAGGGGGCAGCTGGACTCACCGTGTGAATGCCCAAGCCTGCCAGCATGTAGACCAGGTCCTCGGTGGCCAAGTTCCCGGACGCACCCTGTGCATAGGGGCAGCCTCCAAGTCCGGCCACGGAGGCATCCACGACGCTCACCCCCATCTGAAACAAGGAAGAGGAAAGGCGGCTGTCACCAGGGACCAGAGTCCCGAGCCCACCGTCCTGGCCTGAACCGCCCCGGCTGAGTCTCCATGTAGCGCAGGGAGCCCGTGGCCATGCGTGCCTGGCTACAGTGGGGAGTCCCCAGCACTGCCTGCCGTCCGCCATCCACCTGCAGGTTCCCTTCGCAGCTGGGTTCTTCGGCCCTCGTCACAGCTAAGTCCTGCTCACCTCGAGGCCACCTCCTCTCAGAAGTCCTCCCACACCGCTGACCTAACTTCCTCCCACTGCTGGGATTTAGGACCCCAGATCCCCAAGCCTGCAGTCACCTGGAGCCCCCCCAGAGCACTGCCCCATTCCCGGGCAGCCACTTCCTTCTCCACTAGATGGCGATCTCATTTCTTCTCTCCCCTGGGGCCTCTACCTCCTTCCTCACTTTCAGCTGCTGCACGATTCAAAAACGATTCAAAAACGAAGCAGACACAACCAAAGGAGGTGTCCCCATTAGCTCCCACGGTCACATACCCCAGTCCTACCTGCATCCGGGCCCCAGGCTGCATCCCTGCAGTCCCAGACAACGCCTGGCCTTCTCTGGTGAGACCACTCGTCTCTGCTGGAGGACCAGTTTTCCAGTCTCCCCTCCCAACTGTCACTCGCTCTCCTGGGCCACCATCTTCTACAAATCCTTGGGGAACCCTCCAGCCTCCTATTCCTTGGCTCCACTCAAGGCAGAATGCCTGAAAAAGGCTGTCCCTACCTCGGATCTCCTGCCAGCCTCACCCGCAGCCATGATGAACAGGCCATGTCTGCCAAGAGCTCGAGAGGGGGTCATGGAGACCCCATGCTGCAAACTCCAAGGTCAGGTCTTTGGTCTGCAGGTGCCTGTCAGTGCCTTCACGCTGTACCCAGGCCCCAACCTGGTCAGCCTGGGCTGGCCATGGCCTGTCCTGCCACCTGTGTGCCTCTGATCCTGTAGGGCCATGGGGGCTTGGGGGGAACCTCACTACTTGCCCCTCCCAGGCTCTTTGCCTCACTCACTCCTGCTGACTTCCCCATGTTAACTCACACATGCTGAAGACCCCAAGTGTGCGCGCCCTGCCCAGACCCTGCCCTGGGCGACCTCAGCTCCCCACCGCCACCAGCAGCCAGAGGCAGCCCTTTAAAGGAGGACTCCCCTCTGCTCCAGACAGGCAGCTCTCCGCTCACACCCTGCACAGCCATCTCCCTGGCACATCCTCTCCCTCTGCTGCCCTCCCCTTGGCCAGTGCTCCTGCCCTGCACACCGCTGGCACACACTACCCCAGGGTCTTCGCACCTGCTCTTCCAGGCTGGCCTGCTTGCCTCTCCGCACCTGGGAGGGCTCCCTCCCTCACTTCTTTCAGGTCTCTCAGGCCCGCTTTGTTTTCCCACAGCACTTGCTCTTCATCTGTTTTCTTGACCATTTGTTTCTCTCTCATTGCACTAGAGTGTCAGCTTCATGAGGTCAGGGACTGCCATGGTCGCAGGCGAATCCTCAGTGCCAGGAACAGCGTCTGGCACCCAGGAGGGCATGACTGGGTACATGGCCTCAGAACTGTGTTTATAATGTTGCCAGAGGGCTGGAACTGGGCTGTTTCACTCCTGTGGTCAGTGCACAGCTAAGCACCTGGCACACACCTGGGCCATCATCCTTAAGGGACTGCTGGGAGGGGGAGGTCACCATGTGGCCGAGCCCCTGAGAGATGCTCACACACAGGACCGTGGGGACCCTGGGGACCAAGACACTGAGCAGGGCTGACAGGCAGTGTCCAGGAATGGGTGGGGTGAGGCTGGAGTCCCAAGCGTGTCACCCTCCATGTGCCGTTCTACCCCACCTGCCTGGCAAGGGGCTGGTGTCACAGCAAGCCGAGCAATGGACCACCTTAACCTACACAACCACATCTCTAAGCAAGTGGTGACAGCAAATAAAAGAATCCTTGCAGGGAGAGCCATGGACCTCTGGGCTCTGGGAGAGAAGAGAGAGCGAGAGCGTGCAGGTGGCGGGGACTACCTTCACTACCCTAACGACGGCGCTACAGGCTGACGCCACAGGCAGCTGTCCTTTCTCTCAGACTGCCAGTGTGTGCAGTCCCCACTCGGGGTCACCCCTGCAAAATAAAACCTCAAGAGGGGCCCGGCGGCGTGGCCTAGTGGCTAAAGTCCTCGCCCTGAACGCACCGGGATCCCATATGAGCGCCAGTTCTAATCCCGGCTGCTCCACTTCCCATCCAGCTCCCTGCTTGTGGCCTGGGAAGGCAGTCGAGGACGGCACAAAGCATTGGGACCCTGCACCCGCGTGGGAGACCCGGAAGAGGTTCCAGGTTCCCGGCTTCGGATCAGCGCAGCACCGGCCCGTTGCGGCTTACTTGGGAAGTGAATCATCGGATGGAAGATTTTCCTGTCTCTCCTCCTCTATATATATCCACCTTTCCAATAAAAAAAAATAATAAATCTTTAAAAAAAAAAATAAAACCTCAAGAGAAGCCTATGATGAGGCGTAGTCCCATCTCTGGGGCCGGCATTAAAGGCGTGCCCGTGTGCCACCTCCTGGCCTGGTCCTCCCACACCCACGTGCACTGCATGCATGTGTGCACACACATGCGCCCGTGGGACCCAGCCTCACACTTGAAATGCAAGCCTGCCTCCCTGCCTGCCCTCTTCCTGTTTCTGGCCACTTAACCCTTCGTCACCTTCAAGCCTTGCCTGAGCTACTTCCACCACATCCTCTGCAACCCATGCAGCTGGCACGGGGCTCCCCCTTGCGTCACCTGTCACAGGGCAGGGTCCCCACAGCCTCCTCACACATAGATGGCGCCATGCGCGTTGACAACAGGGACTATGTCTGTGTGCACCTCACCTTCCCCCCAGCCCAGGACCTGGCACAGTGGCAGCAGGGAATGCTCACTGAGAGTAGCATAGACCAGGCCACCCTGGCCCCATGCCCTCTGGGGCAGTGGGCACGAGCCTTTGTTACCTGTAAGGCCACCAAGGTGTTGGCCAGGGCTTGGCCGTAGGTGTCGTGGCAGTGGACAGCCAGGGCAGACAGCGGCACCTCGTGTGTGACAGCAGACAGCATGTCCTTCATGGCCCCTGGAGTGCCCACGCCAATGGTGTCCCCCAGGGAGATCTCATAGCAGCCCATTGAGTATAGCTTCTTAGCGACCTGGGGAAGCAGGCC